>NW_019154098.1:33298893-33898893 GCF_002288905.1 Enhydra lutris kenyoni | reverse complement strand
TAATCTAAAACAAGACTGAAATACTATTTTTTGCATATCAAAATAGCCTACATTAGAATTAATGAAAATGCTTAGTGACGAAGAGGGTATGGTGAATAGACATTTCCTTACGTTATTGGTGTTCACATAAATTGGTTTCGGAGATCAGTTTAGTAATCTGCATATAGCTTAAAAAGATGGCCGTATATTTTGACCCATAATTCTGCTTCTAGGAATGTATACAAAGGAATTAATTGCTATTATGGGATGAGTAAGTCATGGGGATAGAAGGTCCAGCATAGGGAGCATAGTTAGTGATACTGTAATAGCGTTTGTGTGATGACAGAGGGTAGCTATGCTTGCGGTGGGCACAGCATCACAAATACAATTGTTGGATCTCTGTGTTGTACACCTGAAATGAAAGTAACATTAGGTCCAACTACGCTTCAATTTAAAAAATGATCTAATTAAAAAGAGTCCGAGGCACCTGGGTGGCTCAGTCGGCTAAGCATCTGCCTTCAGCTCCGGTTGTGATCCCAGGGTCATGGGATGCAGCCCTATGTTGGGCTCCCTGCTCAGTGGAGAGCTTGTTTCCCCTCTGTCTCTGCTCCCCTCCCCTACTCTTGCTCTCTCTCTCACTCTCGCTCTATCTGAAATAAATAAATAGTATCTTAAAGAAAGAAAGAGTCCAAGTTTTGTGATATAGGAAAAAGAAACAAAGGAATTAATTGCTAAAGGACCCAAAACAATCCTTATGGGAAAAGATGCGTATTAGTATTTGTATTAATATAATGGCTGCTATTAGTAATTACACAAACTTGGTGGCTTAAAATGACAGAAATTGTTCTCTCCCCGTTTTACAGGCTGCAAGTCCAAAGTCATTATTACTGGGCTGAAATCCTGGTGTCAGCAAGGCTGTGCTCCCTCTGAAGTCTCTAGGGGAGGATCCGTTCCTCACCTTTCAACTTCTGGTGGCTGCTGGTTTTCCGTGCTTTGTGGCTGCATCACTCAAAGCTCTGCCTCTTGGTCACATGGCCTTTTTCTCTTCTGTCTGTACTCAAATCTCCCTCTGCACCTCTCTTCTAAGGGCCTCTGTGATGGCATTTAGGGCTCACCTGGATCATCCAGGATTATCTCCCCACCTCAAGATTCTCCATTGATTTGCATTTGTGAACATCCCATTCCCCCTAAGGTAACCTAGACAGGTGATTGTACCTGCTCTCTCGGGGACGGCACAGTTTGGTGGGAAAGCCAGATGGCAAATCAGCAATTGCAGTCTGCAGAGAGAAGCCGATGGCACTCAGGGGACCTGGTTTTGAGGGTGTCAGGGAAGAGAGGCCCCATTGGCACCTTGAAAGATGAGTGGGACTTGGCCAAAGGGTGGTGTGGGAGCAAGGAAGTTAACCGTACTTCCACACTTTCTATGTATATGTATGTATATGTATATATATATATATATATAAATGTATGTATATATATACATATACATATGTATACATATATATAAAATATGTATGCAACATATTTTAATTTTCCTTATATATGCTGTGCTCTCTTAATTTGTAGCTGCTTGTATGTCTTTGGGCCTCATATGTGTCATTATCACGTCATGGAACACTTGCTAACTTCTTTCAACTTCTAGGTTTCTCCCAAGTGCTTTGTGTTTCCATAGCACATCCTGTTTCCCCTACCACAACCCTGACACCCCATTCCAACGCCTCATTACCTGTGCATTATCCTCTACTCCTTTGTTACTTTGGAGAAATCCTGGTTATGTCCCTCTCGGTCACTGCTGCAGTCCTAGCTTCCTACCTCTTAGTAGAGTACTTGGCACATGGTTGATGCCGATAAGTATTTGTTGAGTGCGTGAGTGAGCAAATAAACACAAGTGGTGGGAACTTCCAGTTGGGACAGGCTTCACTTACCAATCCTCCTTCTTTCACTGGATGTCTACTAAGTATGCATTTATCAAGGTAGGCTAAGCACAATTCTTGACATATGTCAGATAGATGAAGGTTCAAGATTTGCTTTGATTCTTCATCGTTAGTGACAAAGTGTCATCCAACATCCCTTGATCTCATTTTCATTTTTGTTTTTTGGTCTATGAAATTCAGAACTTAGCTTAAAGTACATCTAAGAAGGGCACCTGGGTGGCTCAGTTGGTTGAGAGTTGGACTCTTGGTTTCTGCTCAGGTCATGATGTCAGGATGGGATGCCCCCCTCCGAACTCCTTCACCCCACTCCCCACCCACTCCCCCCACCCCCCACACCCCTATCCTGCACAGGCTCCGAGCTCAGCAGAGGCTGTGCTTGGGATTCTTTCTGTCTTTCTCTCCCCTCTCCCTCCCCTTCTGCCCCTCTCCGCTTGAGCATGGACCCCTGAGCAAGTGTTATCTCTCAAATAAGTAAATAAATAAAATCTTAAAAAAAAAAAAAAAGTACATTTAAGATCTCTTCTGCCCTGCATTTCCATGCTTCTTGCTATTTCCCAGTCAAGTCATTTCTTTGTTCACCCACCTTTCTCTTTTTGGGAAGCCTTTTGTCCTCTTGTCTCCCCTGGAGAACTCCTGATAACCTCTTAAGGCAAGGCTCAAATATCCGCTGCTCCCACTTCTCTCCTGAAGCTGGAAGGACTCCTTACTTTTCCTTGCAAGCATCCCTGTAGTAGGATGTACCACGTTGTATGTAATTGCTCATGTGTTTTCTAGCTCACTCCCCTCCCAGCCCCTACACACTCAACTAGTATGGCAGTTCCCTGAAGCAGGTATGTTGTTTCCATAGAAATGTTTTAAATCTCACTCCCTATTCCTGAGTGCAGTTCCAGCATCACCTAACAGGGAATGCAATTGAATTAATTCTTTTTTTTCTGTTCTCCCATGTTACACATGAGCATTTTAGACTATAAGGTAAGAGGGAGGGAAGAATGATGTCAATATCCTAGCAAGTCAGTGGCACCCGGGTACCAGCAAGTTCAGTACAAACAGTTATTCTGTGTAAATATAATTTTCAATATTTTATAAACAGTAGATGAACTTGGCTGAGTTGTTCAGAGCAAGGAAGAGACACAGCTTACCTCATAAGAAGAAGTGACAAGTATTAACCTTTTTGAGCTACCTGGATCCATTTAGTAATTTACTTACAGTAAATTGCTTAAATAGAACCTTAGTGGCCTTGAAAGTTAACACATCTGCCTAAAAGTAAGCAATTTACTCTTCTCTCAGTTATAGGATTAGTCCTTAATGGCCTCTTTAAATCTTAATGACTTCCTCAGAGTGTGGAATGGTGTAGTCTTTTATGGTATTTTAACTTAAGCATTTCAAATCAAATCGCATATATTTATCGAGCTCTATGCAAAGCAACGTGCTTACTGTGGGGTGTACAAAGGTGAGTAAGATATAGTTGTTGCCATCAAGGAGAGTACTATCTTATTGCGAACACAATGCTGACATGTGGTTCATTAAATAACAGTACATGACTTAAATACAATTCAAGAAACTCTTCAAAAAGGTTTCAGGAGATGGTAAGTCATTAACTGGTAGTAATTATTTAGACTACACACAGTAGTCATTTCAGAAAGTGGGGAGAACCCTTTGGGTAAATGTAAGGTTTTATAAAAAAAAAAAGAAAGTATTTTAGTTAAGCCTTCAAAAGTGTCTGGGATGGGAGAAGGAGACATAAGCATGAATGACCTATTACCTGGTGGGACAGGAAATGCTATGATGAAGTAGTGGGTAGTAGACTGTATTAGTCCATTTGGGCTGCTATAACAAAATACAGCACACTAAGTAGCTTATACACAACAGAAATTTACTTCTCACATTTCTGGAGACTGGGTACTCTGAGACTCTGAGAGGGATGCCAGTAGGATGGGGGTCTTTTTCTGGGTTGTGGACTTCTCACATCGTTGTGAGATATGGGTTGTACCATCCTCAAATGGTAGATGGGGTGATGGAGTTCTCTTGGGCATCTCTCATTTATGAGGTCTTTACTCTCCTTCATGAAGGTTCACCTCCCCAAACCCTACCTCATAATACCATCATGTTGGGCATCAAGATTTCAACATATGAGTTTTGGGGAACACAAAAATTCAGAACATACTGTGGATCAAAAACCAAGATCAGACAGGGAAGTTGCTGGTAGGAAGTTCAGTTTGTGATATAGCATCTAGAGGGAAACAAACACACAACATATGACATGGTCTTGATAAAAAGTCTATAGTAAGAGATCCAGCATAAAGGAGAAACATGCAAAGATAATCCTTTGTACATAGATACTAGTTAATTACAGCAACATGACAGACAACAACAACAATGGAGTCAACAATAATTAACAATTTTTGGGTGCTTGCAAAGTGCCAGGCACATATCCATTATATCTTAATTCTTTAATCCTCACTACTTTGTAGATTAGTTACATTATAATTCCCATTTTACAGATAAGGGTATTGAGACATTGATCCACAAGTAGGTGGTACTTACCAGTCAAATGGCATAAGGAAATTCTGTCCCAAATAGCACTGGTATCTAGCCAAAGCCCATCTTGGCAGACTACCATGAGGATCTAAGTAGACAGGCTGTTAGGAGATGGGTTAGCACAGAAGGACTGTTAATCTGGCTTGAATCATTTACTGTGTACCCATGAGCCCATGGATCAAGTCATAGCTACCCAGGGGTGTTTGTGCCATTTGGCCTGAAATTACCCAGGACTTCCTTACTTGTCCTCTATTTCTGCCTATTCTATCCTTCTATCTCTGACTCTGCCTTGATTGCTTCCACCAGCGTCTGCACTGGTCTTTGGACCTGCTCTCTCTTGTGTTAAAATGTATTTACCAGCAGATTTTGACTTAATTATTGTCTTGATTCTTGGCCTGTTGGACTGTCTCCAGCAGGAAGTTCTAGTTTCCATTCCAACACCCAAACTCAGTCTTGTGGGACTCAACACTGTCTTCACTCAATATTCCACGTAGGCCAAACCTAGAGAGATATATTTATGCTCTAAGTTCTTGAAATGATTTGACTGGGAAATGGCAAAAAGCATGGAAATGTAGGGCATTTCCTCACCATTTCCCAAAGAGTAGGATATGGTATGTGGGGATATGGGTGGGTTTAGATGTGAAAAAAATTGTGCTCTGTGTTTGGGAGTCAGTGAGTTTAGCTGGAGCAAGAGTTCTTTGAGGGAACAGAGGAAGACAAGCTTGGCATAGTCTGTTGAGATCAAGATGGGAAGGGACTTTTATCTTGAAATGCTTGCAATGTAGCATTTCTAGCAGTAAGATTTAATGAGAAGATAATTATAAAACCAATAGAGCAATGCGTTTTAGATGCTCCAACTCTGGGCTATGTTTGCAAAATTGAAGTCACACATGGGATCTATACTAGGTAGATTTTTCTTTCCAATTTCAAGGGATGTTTACAATCTTAGTTTACCTTAATGTTTCTTAAGGGGCGATTCATTGGAATATCAGGCTCAGATAGAGAAGATGAAGATTCTGGGGTCATGCCCTTAATCTATTAAATCAGAAACTTCTTGGAGTTGGAGGTAGTAGATTTTTGTTTCACATCTCAAGTGATTGTTGTGCACACTGAATTTGTAATGAAAGGAAGACCAATAAACACCATACCCGCACCATCAGGCTTCACAGAAACAAACTTTTGTGATTCAGTGTGATTGTGATGATAGTTTTTGTCTCTTTAGCAGTATTGTGGCTAATCTTAATAGCTCACCATTATGACTGCCCTTTTATTCTCAGTCACAATCTCTTCAGCTCTTAAAATTTGCATTCTCTAATCTCCTACTTGCCACCTCCTCATTTTTGCTGAGTCATGGTTTCTACTACCTTACCTGTTTCTACTGCCTCATGGCTCATATTCCCAACCTTTTCTCTGGATTTCTGTCTGCTCTACCTATACTCTCAACGGATAATTGTGTCATTGTCCAGGCAAAAGTTGGTGCACAAGGTTATGCATGAATCAGAGGTTGGTAGATCTTGGCACAAGATAGTTTTCATTTGTTCTTATTGTTGATCTTCATGAGTAGTTTGAATATTTGCAGGATTATAGAAGAAATAAAACTGTGATTTATATTTTGCAAGTTATGTAATAAAATCTCATGTTCCAGCATGTTTCCCCCATCTTCCTCTAACGCTGCGTATGCCCTACATTTAAAGTCTCCAAGAGAAATAATCTTACTTACTCAGTCAGTCACTTTCCCAAGTAGAGTAGCCGGGCTAGCAGAGGTCTCATGCCATTTTTCATGCTCTGGCTTGCCTTCAGTCTGCCTTCAGTCAGGCACCCAGCCTTGTTCCAATTAACTGTGGCCAGGGTAGCAAGGTCATATGGTCAGCTCTCCTTAAAAAGAAGAAACTATGAACCAGTCAAGCACTTAGAACATAAATACATCTATTATGCAGCCACGTTAGAATTTGGTGATTTGGGACTTCTGGGGTAGCCTGTTGTACTTTTGTTTTTTTTTTTCTTTTGCCTACAACCTAATACCTCCTTTCCTTCCTCAAGTATTTGGATTTACTTGGGGTTGGGTCTGGATACAGAAGGAGCTTATGATTGGCTACCTCCCTTGGTATTTGTCACTGTGATCTTATAGTAGAAATGCAAAGATAAGGGCTGAGCATATTCCAAGGGTCACACACTACTACTTCTCTATTCAAGAGAGGCCAGATGCACGATAAAGATTCATGAACCTTTATTCCAAGTGCTAGCTAAAAACAAAACAATAAAGATGGTTGAGGGATTCCATAGATATCAAAACATCACAGACCTATAGCTTCTTCAGATCAGAGAATCAATTACATGCTAGATTCCTTGAGAAACCATACATTATTATTTATAACAAGCATGCCAATTGATTATTATAGACTGTACTTAAAAAAATAAGAAGCCTTGATTTATAGGCACCTGTTTTCTCACAATGGATATGAAATTCTGGTGTCCACTTGTGTTCACGATACCAGAAAAATTATTCAACACCTCACAATGGCCAGATTACAGAAAAATCTAAATGGATCATTATTTTCCCAAACACTGGCTGTTAAATATATGGAGCATGAAACTCTTATTCAAGAAGCATTGTTTCTTGCAAAGAGGAGATTCAAAGTTTATACTCTATAAAGTATTTTCTACTGGCATTATTGTGAATATTTATGATATACAGGAAGTTCCCAACTATTCACTCAACAAATATTTATCAAGAGTCTATTATGTTCCAGACATTATGTGCCAGTCATGGGCAAGATAAAGTCCTTGACTCATGGAGTTGACTTCCCAGTGGAGGAGAGCAGAAACAAGTAAGGTGACTTTAGATGGTGTGAAGTGGCTTGAAGAAAATAAAGTAGATTAATGGTCTAAAGAGTAAGGGGGTTGAGTACTTTAACCAGGACAGCTACTTTAACTACAATGGCCAGGAAAAGATGCACAAAGAGATAAAATTTGAGTTGAGACTTGGAGGAAGAGGAAGAAGAAGAACACTTTTTTAATGCTGGTGAAAGTGTTTACTAATACAACACTTTGTTATAGTCTAGCAAAGTTGAAGACACATGTTCTGTGACTCAGAAATCCCTCACCCAGGTGTATGCTCAACAGAAATTCTATCCTGTTTATGCCAAAAATTGTGTACAAGGATTATCTGTCTATTTACATCCTTTGTAATGATCCTTCCATTTGTGCTAGCCTCACAGCTCTCGACATTCAAGGCATGGCGCTGGGACGTGTTGTACATTCTGCGGTTGATTTACTGAAAAATATATTGCTCCAAACACCTACAGTGTTTTGCACTTTCACGGCTGCAAACTCTAAACAACCCAAATGTCCACCTGCAATAGAATGCATGAATAAATTGTGTCACCTTATACAATGGAATATTTTACAGCAATGAAAACCAATGAAAATGAATGATGTACATCTACATACTCATCATGGAGGAATGCCACAAATGCAATGTTAAGTGCAAGAAGCCAGACACAAAAGAATATGTGGTATGTAGTTCCATCTCTGTAAAGATCAAAAAGGAGGCAAAGTTAAACTTCAGGCTTTAGGGGATGCAAGCTTAGGTGGCAGGGAGGTGATTACTTTCAAGGTCAGGATAGTAGTTACCTATGGAGGAGAGGGGGTTAGCACTCAAAAACAGAGAGGTGGGAAGCTCTTGGGGTCTGACATTGTCTGTTGACTTGCAGAGCAATGCCCTATCCTGATAGTCTGCATTGACCTGAATTACACTTAGATACGTCTTCCCTCTGCGGTACTTCTTTGAACTCCACATTGTTATTTTGTGCATATAACTATTTGTTATCTTTCACAGAAGAAAAAAATTCATAAAAGCAAAATCCTGCATAAATGAGCACTACTTGTACAAAAGAATGAAAACAAACCAAAGGTTACTCTTCATGTATTAAAAAAAGAAAATAATTATGAAGGTGCAATTTAAAAAAATTATTAATGATATTTTTATGTTGCATTTATGTGTTTAGATTATTAAATACACATATGATTTTATCTGTAAAAGAATAGTCTTATACTTTATTAATTTTTATTTGCTACTTCATTGCTATTTACCTGTGGAAGATGCTGAAGATTGATTTATTCTTACCTTACACCATATCAGAAGGTGTTCTGGCTGTTAGATTAACAACAGAAATAGAAACTAATATTTTGTATGATACCCTTTATGCTAAGAATGCCTTAAGGCACGTAATGGAGTAAACACTGGTAGTGAATAACCTTGAGCAAATTTTGCCATTTTATGCATTTAAAACTCTATACCTATCAAATAAGGAAATGTTGGCCGGAATGGAAGGGTTTTGTTATTATTAATATTTTTTCCAAACCTACTTGGGGTGTATATATAATAAAATACCATGCTGAAATAATAAAGGTCAACAATTGTAAAAAAAAATTTACCTGTCTACTTATCTACTTGGTAATGAGGCTCATATTTGTGCTAACATCACAATGCTTACCACTAAGTGTCAGGAGTTGGGATGTATTATACAATGTTACCAACATTGTATTGATTCCTGAATAACTTAATGCTTAATCCACTATTCCACATGGAATGCTTGCTAGGTGTACAGCAATCTCATTACAAAGGAAAACTGTGCATGTTTTTTCTTTGTTCTACTATAAAATCTGTAATTTCTTTTTTCCTGTGTATGCGCATGTGCACACGTGTCTTCACACACAAAAAATGTGCTGTATTATTAAATAGAGTTTATCACCCAAATTGATAAAATCTATTAACAGCCCTTAGTCATATGTGTCTCTTTTTGGCACCTCAAACAGGGATCCTAAAGGTTGTTATGACAAAAGTGAGCTAACCTGCAATCCTCTAGGAGGGAAGGGACTGAGATGCCACAAAAGTCAATGTTACAAAAACTTATTGAGGCTCCCAAGTAAGGCCCAGTGGCAGAGTAGGCATGAAAATGTCAATGAGAAAATCATGAGAAAAATTACTATAGAAGGTAGAAAGACTTAACACAGAGGACTGGCTTGGGTGACAAAACAGATTGTGAAACAACCATGAGTTTTCTAGGGTCTGTGAGGCAGTATACATCAGAACCTCTCTAAACCTACATCCAGGTAACAGACTTGGGTGTGGGAAGGTGTCTGAGTGGCCGATTTTGAGAACTGCTATTCAGGGAAGTCAGGCCAGAGAGGGGTCTTCCTCCCTTACTCCAAGAAGAGCCTAGTGCAGTTCGGCCAGGAGTCCCCACCATGATCGTGGTTCAGACCAACCGTCTTGCTTTGGGATGGACCAGCAAGGGTTTATGTCCTTAGAGAAGGAATGGCAGAAACAAATAGAAAATTTGGAGGCTTCTCCAAGTACAGACTTCCACAAAACAACAGTGTTAGAATCACCTGGAAACTGCTTAGAAATGCATGTTGTTGGGTCCCACTCTAGACCTATTGAATCGACATCTCTGAGATAGCATTCTGCGTTTCAACAGCTCCCTCAGGTCATCCTGGGATCATCCAGGCTCTAGCAATGGGGGAGAGCCACTAGGAGTGGCCCTTGATGTCTCTGTGGGTGGTGACTATAAATTCTGGTACCAGTTGACAGCATCATCAATTAGTGAGATTATTATTATTATTATTATTAGTGGCCAGTGTGCTATTTCGATGACGTGGGCAAAGCGACATTGTGTCAACTTTTGGAGAATTCCAACCTTCATTACTGCTGGGTCTCTCTCAGCCTGAAGGGAGTTCTGGCTTCTGTGTGATTTAAGAGTAGATCAGTTGCAACTTTGGATTCCAGAAAGCAGTCTTGGGGGCTTTTTGAACATTCAGGAAAGGAGGATCCAGGAAGAGGAGAGACTGAACTCTTTCCCATCTCTGGTGAGGAGATTTTGTTGTTGTATGATGCAGTCCTGGAGGCTCTTTTATACCCCTATCCTATAAGAAAGGGTATCCTAGTTATGCAAAGAGGTATTTTTATTTATTAATTTACACTTTTAGTCAGTTTTAAGATGTTAAAACTTGAACTATTTTTATTGATTAACAATAAGCTCATTGATTAACAAGGATCAGCATCTTGACTTATCGTATTCCTGACTCCATATCAGCATCTCTAAGATGGCCTTCTGTTTAGTAGATGGTAGCAGGGCAGAAATCAGTGCTCCTTTCTGGAAGCAGCCATTTGGAAGGTTATGACAAAGTATTCAGTGGAGATATGCTGCCTTGATTCTCTCAGGAAAATAGAACTCAAGTGAACATCACCCTCAGGAAGAAAACTTAGTACTCATTACAAGAAAGATGACAGGTCATGCTTATCTATGGCTTATGTTATAAGAGTTAACATTTAAAAAAATGCAAAATAGTGTGAAGACATTATTAAGATTAAGCCAGTGCAGAGATGAGACTGAAGGAGATTGAGAAAATGAAAGGTATTTATGAAAGGCCTCCTCTGCCTTGGTTTTTAAATACTTTGCAATTTCTTTACCCTTAAAGATTGAAGAAAAAAATTAATTCTTGTACCTTCATTAGAAAGCCACATCTGATGTTAAAGAATGGCTAAGCCCAGCACAATTATTTTCTAATTTACATTCTTATTCATTTCTCTCATTTCCCCCCAGCTGAGGAATACATTACGTCACCTCCATATTAAAACATGGCAGGAAGCTGTAGATTCTCTGCAAAGTTTGGAAACTGTGGAAATAGCCATACTTATAAATCGATGGTGCATAAAATGTTCACGAGCTGTAAAATCGTACTTTAATGGTTCTTAGCATATAAATGAGAGGAGAATTTGTTCTAAGTAAGTTATTGCTACACTGGCACTTCTTCAGTGAGGTTGTTGGATTCTCTATGTGATTGGCTATATGTTACGGTGTGAAAGAAGTTAATAGTATATTTCTTTATCCAGTCAAAGTCTAGATGGTCTCACAAAGAGTAAGCAAAATTGACTTTTCAGAATCATAAACACACAGGAGAGCACTATGAATAATTCTGGCCTGAAATGTGGAGGAAACCCAAATCTAGCTAACTTCAGAATAAATGAAAAGCTTTTCATCTATGCATGGATATGTATCTCCACCCCTGGAGATGTTCACTTTATAGGTCTAGAAAGAAAACTGAAAATTTGAATTAAAAAAATATTCCCAGATATTTCTACTATTAATCAGGCTTGACCACCAATGAAATACTCTATCTATCATCTATCATCTCTTTATCTATCATCTATCTATCATTTATACATATGTATGTATCTATGTAGATTATATCTAAAATTTGTCCATAACTTTATAGATTACCAATTGTGTTCTATATTTAATGAGCCTCACAAAATCTTTTGAGGCAAGTAGGTAAATTTAAGGACAAAGACCTAAAGCTCAAAGAAGGTCTCAAGTTGAGGTTCTCTTAGTCTGTGATTTGTAGGAACAAGATCCAAACCCAGATCTTCTTGTTTGAGAGCTTGAGCTCTTTTCCTGTATTAATGGGGCTATAATAATGCTTTGCCACTGATTAAATGTGATCTTTCTTTTTCAGGAGGGTAACAATGCAACCTCGTAAAACTGGGACAAGTGAGAAGAGATGGGAAAGGGAAGTCAATACTTTCTTTTCTTCTCCACAATAACCTAAGCATCCAGTGAGGTGATAACAAAAAATATACATTAGCTATATTTATACTAAAGGTTCTTTACTTGGTGGATGCAAGAATCCCAGAAGATGCATATGTGGGTTTCGGAGTGTCTGTGAACCTTTCAAAACACATAAAATTTTGTATTTATGTGTGGCTGAAACATTCTATTTTTTTTGGTACTCTAGTATGCTGCATTCCACATTCTTTTAATAATAACATCACCCTAATTGGTTTTTGGAATATAAGTTCTTCCTCATTGGATACACTCTGGTAGGCTATTAATAAAGGTGCCCATACATCTCCAGCCCAGATCTAGGCATATGACCCATGTTAAGTTAATTAAATAGTCACTTTTGGAATTTAAATCATGAACCAGGTAATACAAGACTGAAATCATCTGGAGTTTATCCATTCTGGCAGAGGTGCTCCAAGCAATTCCTATTCCTGGGACCCTTTAGAATTGCCTGATTCCTATTTTTAAAGTCAATTTATCATCTTCTCCTTTGTATCTGTAACTCACTCATACGCTTTCATAGATTATTTTGCTTAAACAAAGTGGTCTGTAGCTTGCAAATAAAAAGCTCTAGTGACTGTGTAACATTTTTCTGGGAAGAAGGTATAAAGCTTTTATTAGATCTTCAGTTCAGTCAGTGACCACAAGAATGTTTAGCATTGCTGGTCTGGAGCAAATGGGAAGGGATTTGGCACGGTTCTAGGAGCAGGTGATGATGGGCAGAGGGCTGGAATGTGCTGTCTATAGAATTTGAGTGGTGGGAGCAAAACCTCATTGTACCCTTTCCTGCTTTTGAGTTGCATCTCCATTTGAGGGGTGATGCCAACAGTCCAGGTTGCCCTAAAGTGGAGAGGTCCTTTGTGGAGTCCTTTTGTCCTTTTCATATCTCTTTTGTCTTCCTGTTCCCATGTTGACACGTGCATGAATCTATTTTCTTTCCTTCCTTGAATGAGAAGTGCTTATCTAAATTAGTATTTCTCCAAATGGGTTTGGGGTCCACCCATATCAGAATTACATAGGGTCGTGAAAAATTTATATTCTTGGGCCTTTCCTCCTGCTACCGATCGATGAACTGTCCTTGTTACCATGTAAGGCAATTCTTCCACTTGTGTATTGGGTCTTGTCCCTTCTAACCCACCCAAGGACTGTGCCTCACAATTATCCCTGATATCTCCTGCATCAGCAAACTCTGTCTATTCAGTATACAAACATGTTGTATTAGCTCAAGACTTAAAATAACCTCTAGACCCCTTATTCCCATGTAGCTACTGACCTATATGTCTGTTCCCCTTTTTAGCAAAACCCCTTGAAAAACTCTGTATGCTTTCTCTTCTCACTCTTTCCCTAGACAGCTTTAATCAGGCTTTTGTTCCCACTACTCTAAGAAACTGATCTTTTTAGGATTACTAATGTTACTAACGACCTCAGTCTTGTCAAACCCAATGGTCAATTCTTACCTTCTCAGCAGCGTTTCACCCTGGTCGATCACTTTCTTAGTCTTGAATATCTTCCTTCACTGTTTTCAGAGACAATGAGATGACTTGGTTTTTCTTCTACTGCACCGTTTTTTTTTTTCCATTGTTTCCCCCTCTTTTCCTTATTTATAAACTGTGGAGAACCAAAGGGCTTTCCCCCCTGCTGTCTCAATCTAGTCTTACTTCCTAGGTGAACGTTTTCACTATTGAGCCCCTTTGATCTTTCCCCTGAATGCCAATCTTTAATATTTGATTGCCTCTTCAAAATCTCCACTTGAATATCTAATACACACTTCAACCTTAACTTTTCTACCTATGTCTTCTCTTTAATATGCTCCTTCCCCAGGGTGCCCCAATTTAAGCCAATGGCACCACCAAGCATTTAATTGCACAAGTTCAAATTCTTAAAGTCATCTTGACCTTCCTCTTTTTTTTCATATAACCCATAGCCAATTCATCAGCAAATCCTATGGGTTTATCTTATAAAATATCTAGGATCCCATCATTATTCATCCATAATTCTCACCCTTAGCCATCAGTAGTCTAGTTTATCGAAATAGCTTCCTGACTGGTCTCCTTGCTCCTCCATTGCATTTTCTGTCAATTTCCCACATAATGACTTGAAATGATAATTTTAAAGGGTGTATCAGATCGTATGATCTCCTATTCAGAATCTTCTAGTGGTTTCTATTATATTTAAAATAAAATCTAAACTCCCTATCATGGTTTTTGATGCCCCATGATCTGCCTGGACCTATGTCTGAACTTATCTTCTACCACACTTCTCATTCACTCTGTTCTAGTCTTATGGACTTTCTTGTGGTTCTTGGAACATGTCAAGATTTCTCCTATTTAAGAAAACTTACCATTATTATTCTTTTTGTCTGGAATGCCATCCCTCCCAGATCTTCAAGTTTAAATCAGATCTCTCATCCAATGTTCTCTCTCAGAGAAGCCTTCCTTGACAGACCTATCCGATTAGCCTTCCCAGTTCTAATTCTTCACCTGAGTTGTGGACACAGAGACTGTTACTTACAAAATATGTGTTACATCATAAGTGCTGTTTTTAATTGATGTCATATTTCATAGTAAAAATAGATTATTACATGGAAAGGAGGCAACTATCAGAGAATTATTTTAAAAAATTTCCCCAGGGCTGATGGCTATGGGTGTCCAGATTGGAAGAGCTCAGGGAAATATTAACCTGTTGGGTGAATAAAGACCCACACTAAGACACATCATCTAGTTGTAGACTGGAGGGTGGAATGGAGTGGCTGTGAGATCAGATAGGAATAATTCAGAGATGGGGCAGGAGCTAGGACCAAAGTCAGGGTTGGAGATGCTTTCCAGAACTTTTCTGCTTTTCAGCAATCTCTTAATTCCTATCTTGATTCTCAGTCACCTTTTCCACTGTGTCCCTTCAAAACTTTCCTTTCAACCCAGGCTCCCCAGGGGTCTTCCCAGTTTCTGATCAACTCCCAAGGACAAGACTGTCTATTGGGGTGAGAAAACCAGGGGCAGCTGACACTGGTGGGTGTTTAGGTTTGTAAGTTCCATTATCCAATCTTCTTGCAAATCTGCAAGAATTTCAAGTATTCCTCATCTTATAAGGTAGCTAAGTCTTCCTTTTGAAAATCTTTTCAATCTTGCTTCCATTGGTATCTCACCACCCCTTAGACCCAAACTTGCACATTACTTGATCCATGCTTAATCTTTTCTTATAACATTTTTTGCAGTCTGAAATTATATTATTTATTTCATACTTGCATTTCTATACCACTGAAAAGACTCTAAACAGTGAGACAGCAGCAACTTTGTCTCCCTCACTGCTTTGTCCCCTGCTCCCAGAACTGTGACTGACATATAATACCTGTTCAGTAAATATTTGTTAAATGAACAAATGAATCCTGGGATCTCTGCATGATTGTGTTAAAATATTTCCTATCATTTTCTTCTTAAGAAGAAGCACAAAAAAGTGGCAAAATTTAGTCATTTTTATCTCTCAAGGGACTTATACTTTCTGTTTTACACGTATTGTGTTTTACTGTTTTCTCTTTACATGTTACTTTATAATAAACAATAAAGGCAACGCCATTTAAAATAAACATCACTCAGTACTCCATACCTACTTAGAAAGTTTATTTTCCTTTAATAGTACTTCATTGTCTGAAATTATTTCATGAACTTATTTGTCTATTGTCTGTCTCCCTGTCTAGAATGTTAGCTCCATAAGGGCAAAGATTTTGTCTTGTCCATGGTTGTATCCCTTGTGTCTAGATGAGCACACAGAATTGGCACATAGCAGGTACTGAGACAAAATTTCATTCTCATCTCAAACTTACTATTGAATCAGAATTTCTGTGATGGTACAAGGGAAAATTTTTAATAAACCACTGCAGATGATTCTTATGAGCTTTAAAATTTGAGAAGCATTTGTCAAAACGATCACTACCAGATCAATAAATATAAGGTTACCAAATATTGCTGAACTTAAGAAATAGTTTCTCTTTCTATTTTTTGAACCCAGATCACTTTATTTGAAGAACGCACTGAGAAACGGGGTAACCTACAAAAGGATAAGAAGTGTTTTCTCATCTCCCAATGGCCCTGTCAAAATCAAGTAGAAGTAATAGCTCCCATCAGCTTTTTCTTAACATTTGTAACTAGCGTGTTCCCTTTTTTGCTCTTCTATTGAGAATTAAAAAAAGAAAAAAAAAACCTGTTGAGTATTTAGGTAATGTAAATTTACTTTAGTCTAACTTACTTGAAAGCTGTGTGAATTCAGATAGTCCTCATCTTATAAGGTGGACGTGAAAGTGTATCACACCTGGACAGAAACACATCTTGTTAAGAAAAAATTCTGTTAGGGAAGCTTCTTATCTACTTTTGTTCACTCTGGGTCCCAGGTAACTATATACATGGTAGCCGGAGGCCTTATTTATCACCTTTGTGAGGTGATAAAAGGATCATTTTGAGACTTATTTAATCCATAGTCTGCAGTGACAACTACTTGGTACACATATGTATATGCCTCAAAGTGAGAAGTTTCTGCTGCCAGTCTGCTGATTCTTCTCACTTTGGAAATTGAATGAGCCCTTCTTCCATAGTGCTAAGGGAACAGTCTTGGATTCCCTTCCTGCTGTCCCTTAGATGTTTGCTTCTTGAGAGGAACCTTTCTGACCTGTTGCTGTCTCTGCTTATGTATTTATCTTTCAGTCAAATCTCTCAAGACTGAGAAGTCTTGATGATGACATCTGAAATGTCTGTCAGAGGAAATGGAAAAGAGGTTTTGCTCCTTTTTCAATGTATTCTAGAAATTATTGGTTATGGTTTTATTTTGCCACTTTCTGCTTGATTCACCAAAATGAAAATGGATATCCCTTGCGTTGGTCAAGACCACAAAAGGGATTGGGAGAGTTTTAAAAGATGTCTGCATATTCATTGACAATTCTCGCATCAAGAGGCGGACGCTATTTCCTCTGCCCTTGCATAAGGAGTGGCCACAGGGGCTCACTTCTGAAGAACAGAATGTGGTGGAAGGGACACTTTGTGGATAACTTGGCTACGTTAGAATAGGCCTGACTTTCTCTTTGGAACTCTCACTTTGGAATCCAGCACCACGTTTGGAAGAAGTTCAGGCCACACAAAGAGGTCCAGTTGACATCACCCACTGAGATCCCAACCAACAGTCAGCAACAACTACCAGCCATGAGTGAGGAGGGTTTTGAGGTGTCACTACCCTTTGTCACTGATTTGACTGCAACTGCATGAGAGTGTGGGCCTACAGTTGGCTAGCTGAATCTAGTCAGTCTGCAGAACCACGAGAGAATAAGGGTGATGACTGTTGTGGTCTGACACCACTCAGTCTGGGGTGGTTCGTGATCTAGCAATAGATAACCAGGAAAGCCAGGATACTCTTTTGGTAATGCTTCAGTTTGTGCTGGGCTTCTGATCCTTTTACTGTGTTAAGCCTGTACCTTTTCCCTCTTCAAAGTTCATGATACAAAATGCTGACCCCTGTTGAATAATGTTTTTAGAGATTCATGTTTTAAGCCCAACAGAGAATTAGGGACCGAAGGAGACAACGGAGTGGCACCATGTTTCAATATAAAAAGCAGTGACTTGGGAGCTGCAGAGAATTAGGTGAGCAGAGAACTCAGGGGAAAAAGGTGGAGGAGGAAGAGTTGGTTACTGGACTGAGGACCTTGCCCCAATAGGTGGTCTCTCCCCTCCCTCTCCCCCCATTCCAATCCAATGTCCTCCCTATAGCTTGAATAATCTTTCTAAAGCATCAGTCCCATCACTTACCCACTTAAAAGCCTTTAGTGCTCCCTAAGGCATTTTCCTTATAAAAACCAAGCTCATTTGCATGGCCCTCAAGGGACTTTATGAAGCCCTCCCATGCCACCACCCGTCAGTGCAGCCTCAGGATTCCTCCCACCCTCCTTCCACTCTGTGGTTCAGTTACAGCCATCACAACCTCACATTGTGCACCTTCCCCCCACGTAACTTTGCACTTGTTCTTCCTCTTCCTTTCCCCATCTTTCTTCCATAGTCAATTCCTAGTCACTCTTCAAGTCCAGGCTAAGTGCTGGCATCTTCGATGTTGGGGACATTACATACACATTCTGTGTATTCCCTAAGGCTCTGTGATTACCTCTGTCTTAGGACTTTCTGCCTAAGATTGTCCCTATCTCCTTATCAGGCTGTGAGCTCTGAATCCTGAAGACCTGAAGACCCACAATCCTGAAGACAGGATTGTGTCTGTCTGAATCCCAGGGCCCATTTGCCCAGTAAGTGACTCATGGTAAGCACCCGCATAGCTCCATAATGAATGGATTATAGCAAGACATTAAATGGGGGGGCAGGGGAGAGGAATAGAGAACGCTAAGCTGTTGTTCCTAATAATTAGAAGGAGAGTGTCTTTGTGATATTTAACACTTGCAATCTGACTACTTACAGGTTTAGAATAAAGTGAAACACGTGGGTCTAAGCTGGGAAATTGCCTTGGGGAGAATTCTAGATGGGAGGAAGATGAGGAAATCAAGTGATTGCAAAATAAGCTTTATCATAGTAGACTGACAGAATATGTTTTTTGTACCTACAAGTTATTTTTCTTTTCTCTTCTTCCATGTTAGGTTGCCCAGAGCGTATCTTTTGAAAGTGAATTTAACTAATTCAGTCCGTATCCCATACACTTGTGTGTGGGTAATTTTGTGAAATGATCTAGCCAGTGGTGTGCTAGAGATGCTCATTTGGGCTCGTAGAGCCAACTGTTAAGTGTTCAGGAGTTTTGCAAGTCAGTTATTAGGCACAGTTTGAAATTAGCCAGGGTGGGGCTATTTCCATCACATAAACTGGCAAGTGTGCAGGTCACACCTCCCCACTCCCAACACCAGCTGCCTGTTAAACATTTACTAGTTCATCAATAGATGCAGTTCTGTTTTACTCAGTAGTATTTTTATGCTCAAAGACTGTACAAACTATTATGTCCTTCACAACCTCATGAGCGATGAAAGATGACCTAATGGAATTTGTCACATATGCAGGCAGGTGTGTGAGAGAACTAGACAGTTTCCTTAGGATAGGGCCAAAACTCAAA
Source organism: Enhydra lutris kenyoni (assembly GCF_002288905.1). Classification (NCBI taxonomy): domain Eukaryota; kingdom Metazoa; phylum Chordata; class Mammalia; order Carnivora; family Mustelidae; genus Enhydra; species Enhydra lutris. Next base: position 33,879,737 of record NW_019154098.1, on the reverse strand, counting down.
GTTTTCAAGTATAATAGAAATATCCCCCTGCTTTTGTGTCACATACGTGTTCTCTCTATGGTGTCAATTTGGGGGGCACTTTCTACTAAGATGACTGAAAAGGAGAAAGCTAGGTTTTTCTGAAGTAGAACTTTTGCCACTACTGTCATCAAAACAATGTTTTCTTTGTCTTTTTAAAAAAAGTCTACGAGGGGGAGGGTGTGCCTGGGTGGCTCAGTTGGTTAAGTATCGACTCTTGGTTTTGGCTCAGGTCATGATCTCAGGGTTCTGGAATCGAGTTCCGCATCAGGCTCTATGCTCAGTAGAGTCTTCTGGATATTCTCTTCCTCCCTCTCTCCTTTTGCTCCTCCCCTTGCTCCCATTCTCTCTCTCTCTCAAATAAATAAATAAATAAATAAAATCTTTTTTAAAAGCCTACAAGGAAGGTGCCTCATTAGCACAGTAGGTAGCATGTCAGTCTCATAAAAAGCCTACAGGGAAATGCTAAATGATTCAGTAAGCTTATTATTAAAATTCTCACTCCTGCAAATATTCACTGAATGCTGTGATACGTACAAAAGGCTATTCTGGTAGATATAACAGAGACCACCTCTCACAGAGTTCACAGTCAAACTGGGGAGACAGAAAAAAATTACCTAAATTGTATTACTTGTTACAGAGAAATCCACAGGGAAGAGGAGAAAATAAATGTGCTGCTAATAAAACTTAAGCCTCGGGGTACGGTCTCCATTCTCCATGGATATGGAAAGACCCTCAGGTGAAGTGGACTTTGGTATGTTTTAAAAACTGAAAGGGGGCCCAAGTTTCTAGACTAGTACATGAGACAGGAACTGGCACAACGGGAAGCTGGGGAGTTAAGGAAGGACAGGCTCAGGGAGGCCCTTTCAGAAAGTTAAAGATTTTGGACTTTCTCCTAAAAATAATGGGAGGCCCATAAAGGGTTTAAGCTGAGGAGTGACACATTTTAAAAGATTGCTCTGAACTGCTGTGTGGAAAATGGATTGGTGTTGGGGGTGTGGGCAAGGAACATAAAACATAATGAAACATGGTCCTGTTGTGGATTGAGAGAGCAAGGGGTTATCTAGGAGAATGCTAGTGGGATTATTATTATGAGGCTACTTACATTAGATGTCCTTTTTAATGACTTGGAAGAAGTGATAAAAATAATTTGATTACTCTTGGAGGCAATAATACGGAATTACCCATAAAAGTGGAAAAAGACATAATTTTTAAAGCTCTAGAAAAATTATAACTAGCTAAGAAGTAAAACCATATGAATAGTGAAAATCTGTATGCACATATATACAGCATCTAAGAATTCGTCAGATCTCCTGGAACAATGCATTATGAACAGCAGCACATCTCATCCAATGTTGTTTTGATTCTGAGAGCTCTATATTGTTTGGTTCAGCAAAGCGGCTATTTCCAGTTAGTTCCTAGTGCTGTTATGTTCCATTTCTGCCAGAATGGCTACCGACAATCTATTTAAAGAGCTCAAAGGAGGATGGCCATCCATGTTAAAAACTGGGGATAGTCCACTCTTGCCATGAAAGAACCAAAGAATTCTTTTTTTTTTTTTTTTTAAGATTTTATTTACTTGTTTGACAGACAGAGATCACAAGTAGGCAGAGAGGCAGGCAGAGAGAGAGGAGGAGGAAGCAGGCTCCCTCCTGAACAGCGAGCTGGATGCGGGGATCGATCCCAAGACCCTGAGATCACGACCTGAGCCGAAGGCAGAAGCTTTAACCCACTGAGCCACCCAGGCACCCCCAAAGAATTCTTTAATACCATAATCAATGGGAAGCTCTACAAACAAGATACCATCAAGGGTCTACACGGAACAGAAAGTAAAAATAATTATTGAATAACCTAATTGGCCTTGACAATCTTATATAATATTTGTTGCTTCTCCTCACAGATGAAGCATGAAAGGGTGATAAAATGCAACCATTGAACGTATGGGTCACAAAAGTGTGAATATTCAGCTTTCATTATGTCCACTGGAGACAAAGCTATCCGAATGAAAAATCCGCTTTAAATTGTTATGGGAACAAGCATTAATTTAAGTTATATCCTTGGAGAACATTCTGTTCAGTCCCTCAAATGAAAGATCATTTACCTTCTGTTACATAAGTTTAAGTCGTACGGGCTATAAACTGACCGCTTCCTGTCTTAATTGCACTTATCAAATCAGACCGAGCAGATGGTCATCTTAATGCAGCCCATTTCAGTTAGCGTCATCAGCAAATAACAACACGGCTAGTTTGGCACATAGGGAAATTAATGTGGCTAATGACTAGTCATTAGGTTTGCAACCACAGTTTATTAATTTTGATTTTTACGATTATTACATTTGTTACCGGGAGAGTAAGGTAATTGTCAGAGTGAAAAGTAGCTATCCCACCCTCACCCAAACTAAAAATATCAGTGCTGATATATTTTCTTTTGCTTAAGTAGAAAGATGTAAAACATTGGGAATTGGAAAAAAAAACAAAACCAGGTTACGTCTGAGGACAAGTGATATAAAAGCAATTAGTGATGCTGATGGTTTGTGTGTGATACAATGAGATTAGATGCTTGATTAGAAATGTGTCTCATCCTGCACAGACATGTGATTTAGAATCAGACTGACTGGGTGAAAGACTTTTCCAACGTTGTAATGAATTGGCCTGTCTGAAAAATAGCTTCCTTCAGGCTTTGTAGATGGGAGGCTGTGAACTTACTAGGTCATGTCCCTCCACGAGTTGGCTGCCCAGGACCCAGGTTGGTACCTCATAGTTCAAACCAGCAAGTGAGGGGGTATCATGGCTTTGGTACTAGAGGGGGGCACTTTTCAGGTAGTACTTGGTCTGAATTCTTGCAATCCTTGGGTATGGTGTGGGAAGGAATAAAGGAGGGAGAAATGCAGACGGAGGGAGGCAAGATGGGGCAAAGGGAAAAACACTTTCTAGCTACTGTGCGGCAACAGCAGTAGACAACTTTGGGGCATGAATACTGGAGCCAGTGAAGCCGCTTTAAACCCATATTGTCTACAAGAAGTACTAGCAGATAGGAAGATATATAGGCAAGGCTATGAAAATATCAGAGATAGTAAACTGAAATGTACACAGGAGCCAAGCAAATGACATAAATGTAAACAGAGACCGGGAGGGTCCTATAAAAGTGTGAAGCAGGCTGCAAATTAAGATATTGGTGTCTTTATTGCCACCAAGCATAATACCCATCAAGTCAGGATGCTTTTTAAGATACAATTTGAGCTAAAAAAAAGATGGCCCTATAAAGCACACTGAGGTTGATTTGTGACCCCTAAGATAATGTGCTGAGTTTCAACTTGAGCAATTGCATGCAGGGAGAGATTTTCTACAATGACTGTAAAAGCCCCGAAACCAGAAATTGTTCCTTCTAATGGAGGCAAGCAAGATAAAAGAAGAATATATCAGAATCATATTTTAAACACATGCGTGGCTAAAGGACTTTTTTCCCCTCCAGTAAGTTCCAAGTGTGGAGGGACTGGAGTTAATACCAAAAGTTTATTTTATGTTATTTATCTTGTTCGTGTGTGCGTGCGTGTGTGTGTGTGTGTGTGTATGGTGTGAGTTAGCACTTTACTAAACTTTTCACAGTTTGTTTCTTAGCACAGAATCAGTCATTGTCAACTTAGCTCTTTTTTGTGTAGTGCTACATTTCCAAGTTTTGTTCATTCCTCATCATCTATGGTTGGAATTCTTGTAATTTTGCTCTTATCAGTTTTCTTTGTGTGTGTGTGTGTGTGTGTGTGTGTGTGTGTGTGTGTTTTCCCCTACAGTTTCCACTTCCCTTAATTTACCCTTTCCAGCTACTTCCTTAGGGAGGGTCTGGGTCTGGGCCAGTTGAGATTTCCATCAAGGGGCCAGTGGAGGGAACAGAGAATGAGAAAGTGAGAGCAACAGACTCGCCTGCCAAGGGTGGTTTAGATAGAAATGGAGGAAATAAATAGGCATGTTGAAATCTGAGTTCATTGGGGACTGTGGGGAGATAAATATTGAAGCATCCATATACCAAGGCCAGAGGGTTCACAGCTGAGGGGTTATTGAGGAATTTGGAGTTGGGTAGAGCTAGGTCAGGGTGCTATCCTGTTGTGGATATATATGTTCCATGAGGAAAATACATGGATGGTCATTGGGCCATGTTTTTGGTCGATGGGTACATGAATGGTGGTTGGAGTGTCGGTCTGGAACTTGGACAGGATACATGTTGTTCTCTTCACTATTGTTAGAGGGGATTTTCTAAAACATACTTAGGTTTCTGCTCAAACTCCACTATTTGCTGTAATGCTCTTCAATGTGGAACTAACAACATTTTGCCTTGTTGCAATCAACAAGGTGTGTACACTCACATTTAGATGTGTCTCATGCAATTTGTTGCTTACAATAAAGTGCTGGAGGTTTCTTTTTCCAATATGAATTAGAGCAGATTGACTATCCAATTCATCTTTTGTTAGTTTCTTTTGCATTTGAGGGTGTTTTCTTTAATGGAAATGATAGGTACAGGTTACAAGTAGGTCTTGAAAAATTACATATAACCTGAGGTCTGCTACAATATATACATATATATAACCTGGGTTATATATACATACATGTAACCTGGGTATGTTAAAATACTTTGTGAGCTACTATATTTCTTAATGTGCTGATAGTTATTAGCAAAACATGTATGAATTATTCTAGTGCTAGGCTTCATCAAACTGTGGGGTGTCTATAGGTGTGTGTTGTGAATGAAAATGTTATCTGCCATGTCTCTCTTGGAGAAAAACATGTTAAAATCTGCTAGCAAAAGCCAAGCTTGATATACTTTCCTGTATAGCCTCACCTTCTCTCCCCTCTTTGGGTGTACCAGACTCATCACACTCTGTAGATTCACCTCTCCTTGCTTTTCCTTGCCCTTCCTTTACCTACAATGATTAATCCTAGGCTGCTGTATTGTCTGACTCCAGAAAGCACCATTTATGTTGTATTCTTGACTTGTCCTCCCGGAAGTAGGAGGAGGATGGCATTAACACAGGAGAACTATGTCCCTGAAGTTGTACTAGAATGTGTTTTTCATTATGATTCCTTTCTCCCATATATATATATATCTTACATATATAACATATATATATATTATGTGTATATTTCTTTTAAAAGTTTGTTATTAAAGTCCTCTCCCAAAACCATCATATTAATTACCTGTGATTATTTAACTTTTGAAATAAAGGTTTCTAAATTTTAGAAAATATAGTGATATGCCTTCATCACATATCCATTCCCATTCTCACCAACTGAGATTGTCAGTGAAAACAATATGATGCAAAAAAAAATTTTTTTTCCAACAACTTTTATAATCTCATACAAATATCTAAATGTATTTATATCTATATCTGTATCTATATCTGTGACCATTGTTTATTTTTCCCAAAATGAGAACCTGTAATATAACTTGTCTACAATATCTGAGATTTTGTTATAGCTCAGGGTTTATAGATATAACTCATTCTTTGGAAGGGCTGCCTTTCGAGTCCCTTGGACAGCACTGAGAGTTAAGTCATAGGATGACCAAGCACTGGAGGCCAAAGAGCCAAGGATAGGATCAAAGGAGGGGATGAGCCAGGAATTTAGAGCTGAGTGGAGTTTGGTCAGGGTGCGATTAGGTGAAGGACATTCAGGGATGGCCCATGGCTTCTGTGTGCTGGTCAGTGGGGGGTGTGTGTGATGACTGCAGGGTCGGACTGGTCTAAGGGAGCTTAATATTTATTGATGTAGCTCATTCTTTTAAAGGGCTGCATTCTTAGCCTGAATGTGCTGTAATTTATTCAACTCTTCCCCTATGTTGGCTGTTGTGTTTGCCAACTTCCCCAGTGCTGTAACAAATACCCTTGTTTATATCCTTAGGTGCTAAAGCTTTTGTCTCTGTAGAGTCCCAGAAGCAGGGCTGAGGGGTTAGAGGCCTTGTGTCTGTCAAATTTCTTTCTATTGCTAGGCTACTCTCCAGAGTAGCTGCAGTAATTCTCTTCCCTTGGATGTTTTTTTTCAGTAACAGAATATATTTTTAAGTTACATAGGTCACAATCATATCTTCTTACACTGGCGTTCACACTTTACATTTGTAGATCAAAAGCCCAAAGTTGAAGCTTTTTACTATAAAGAAAACCTCAAGACTTTTTTTTTTTTTTCCCCTGTTGATAAACATATCCATTAAGCCACCAGGGCATTACAGTGAGCACCTTGGAACTAGGTAAAGGTTAATTTCATTAACTTCAGCAAGATAGGAGAGACTGTGAGACACTAGAATCTGAAGAGCCCATCCAGGTGGGAGGTGAGCAGGAGAAGAAATCCAGCTGCAGGTTCCAGGAGAAAATCTGGTACAGATTGTAAGTCACGGAATGAGGAATCTCTCAGAATAGCAGTAGTCAGAGCAGGTGGCACCAGAGAGGCCCCAGGCTGAGCCCAAGAAGAGGGAATTCAGGAGCAAAGGAATTTGGAGACCCAGTAAAATAGTAAGCAGGTGGTTGGCATTGGGGACAAGTGTTAGAAAGAAGCAAGGACCCAGCCTGCTGATGGGCAGCAGGGAAGCAAGAATCCCTGGGAGAGGTTCAGGTTCTTTAGATCATACAGACCTACTTTCAAATTCTGGCCCTGATGCTGACCAATTCTTTGACTTGGTATAAATTATTTTATCTTCATGGGTTTCAGTTTCTTCACCTGTATTGCAGGTCAAAGTCTTGGTTTAGTGGGCGGCACATGCCATATACATATACAATGTTTGTTGGCATTTTGAAGACTGCTGAATTTTTCCTGTGACAGAAGGTATGTTAGCAGGTATGCGTGAAATGAATTGACAGTTGTAAACCCAGTCTCCAGGGTGCCATGAATACCTTGTCTTCCTGAGTAGCAGTCCAGCAGTCTCATTGGAACTGGAACTATATTTAAATCTTTGTCTTCATTTCCTGTAATCTCCTGCCAAGAGTTTTCTTGGGTGGTTGGTTAGAAAAACTATAGGACACTTTGAGTCTGCCATTTGCCTAACTTCAAATGACACCAGTGCCCAGAATGTCTTGATGTGGGGCTGACTTCCTGAATTACCCCTTGTTAGATTTCTATTTCAAGCCACCATCTCCCACCAGTACCTAGTTCTGGTCTATTGCTCTATTTTCATAAAGACTCAAAATGATCCCCAATCAAGCATACTTGAGTTATGACCCAGGCCGGGAAAGAGGCCAAAGCCAAAACCAGACTCTGATGTTGAATCTTCGGATGTTGAACCCATACCCCTGGAAACTCTTTTGCCCATTGATTCGTTTGGTTATTGGGTAGGAAGTGGTTGAGTCTATCACTTAGAGGACCACAAACATCGGGAACCATTCAGAGGTTGGCATTATCAATGTTTATAATTGGGCATTCATTGCTTGAAGCTATACCAAGTATCTCTTGAACTGATTAGACTGAATTTATCCTAATGTCCTGAGAACAAGAAGGTACTTCTCAGGAAAGTATTTTATGAATTTCTGTTGCTTGCTAACAGCAAACAAATGAACAAAAATCAATGACATGACAACGATAAAAGTAAGAGCCAGGCGGTGCACATACTTGCTATTTTTTGTCTGCTAAAAATCCATTTTCCTCTCTAAAAAACTCTCTCTGTTTCCTTTTGGAACCCCCTCTAACTCCCACTCAAGTCCGCTGGATGAGCTGGTGACCCAAGTCTAGGCAATCAGCATATTTTAGTTGTTAGTCACTGCACTTAGTTCAACAGTGAACTGATCCAATGATATTTTATCCCAGGGCTTTCACTGAAACTATGAGGAAAGAGACATTCTCCTTCTGCTATGGTTATTTAAACTGGTAGAACATAAGCCTGGAGGTGTTGATGGTCATCCTGCCAAGATATGGGAAGAACCCATTTAGCCAGGCTCTGCCTGAAGTCACATTGCCTCTGGACTATTTTAGTTGCATGGGTCATTAAATGCATTGTTTTGCTTAAGCCACTTTCTGTTGTATTTCTGTCACTTGCAGTCAAAATATTTCTGACTAATTTTGATGGGTTCCTGAAGTTTTTGAAGTCCAAAACTAAACTCAATGCTACTGAACTGAAGATTCCTCTAAATTGCTAAAAAGCCAAATATCAAATATGAGAAATGAAAGTAGTTTCTGTGCACAATTGAGATGAAAAGAATCCTGAGCTAAAAACATTACAATATTTCTTTCAACGTTTAAAATGATATACTATGTAGCAGAAAGAAGATAGCAATCTCCAGTGTATTATTTTTACCTTTGAGCGTTGAAGATAAATGCCATAGATTCATCTGAGGTCAGATGGTTAACCAGATTATTTATAAGTCCCTTCTAATTCTTTATTCTACAGAACAAACTAGGTAGACAATGGGGTAGAAAATGGTGGACATAGTGCCATCACGTGGGATTTGAAAAGAAGCCACAGGCTATATGAGTAGAGTGACATTGAACACTATACGTAGATATGAATTTGAATTTGGATTTGAATTCTGGTTAAATGACCTAGAAAAATCCTCTTAACCACTCAGCATTTTGGTTTTGTCATTTGTAAAATGGGGACAGTGATACTTATTCCATCATTAAAGACCAAGTGGAATACCATATACTAAATCAAATGTACTTGACGCATGGAATTCCAGTTTTTGTCTTAAAGTTCTATGAAAGTGACTTAGTTATAAATAAAGATTCGGAAATTACCTGTTATGTTTTTGTGAAAATGACTCCCTCCTTCAAATTTGGAATGAATCTTTTTGTTACATCTCTTGCCCATAAGACTCCCTTTCTCCCCAAGTAGGTACCTTTTTTAGTAGAGACCAGAGTTTAGATTTATTTGAGCAAAATATGTGGTAACAATGGGAAATTGCTGTTTACCAAGGATTAATTGGGAAAAAAATGCATAACTCTGACTCAGGGTGAGAATACAACCATTGAAAATGCAGACACTAAGACCAGTGCAAAGAAAGCTAAAGCATTTGTAATGCATAATGTTGAAATGGTATATGCTGTATCGATTTCACTATTGAGTGGGTGTTTTGCTTTTTGATATCCTCAATGTTTTTAAAGCTTACGTAATGTGAATTATAGATGATACCAAAATATTTGCTAGGCCCCAAATTGCATTTTTTCTTTTCATTTGATTTTTATTTTTGTTGTAAATGCATGTTTTGATGATGTTAAAACCATAACTCTTTGTCGGTAGCGCTCTGTTAGTTTTACTAAGTAGTAGCCTGAGCTGGCTCTCATTTACAGCCGTTGAATGTTAAACAGCATTGAAAAATGTTAAGTTGTTAGATAACTGACTAGTTTCCTCAAAGCTCCTCTGGGAGGCTGAGAATTAACCAGACTTCTTATTCCCTTTTTCACACTCCAAAGGGAATATGCTAATTCACTCTTAACTTTCCAACAATGGTGTAACATTCTGCTTCTTCTGATTTCGCAATTCACTCAGGAACTCATGCACAAGCACTGTGTAAGCTGATTTCATTCTGTCGGGAACTCACATCTTGAACATCTTGAAGCTGTGCCCTCCTGACCTCAGAGCCCTGAATACAACCTAACACAGAAGAGGGGCTCCATGGGTGGTTGTGGAATGAATGAAAAATAACCACCGCAATCCTCTGTCATAATGTTTCTGCTCACAAAACATCCAAATTGATGGAATCCGAAGGAGATGGAAAGTAATGCTGTATGTGGGAAAACATGAATCCAGGCCTGTTAGTTTTTCCAGTAAGGCCTTTTGACCCATCTTTAAGGAACAAGTCCTGTGAGACTCTGTGATTGGGAACATGGTGCTTTTCTTGGATGCGAGACAGCATCAGGATCCTTCTGTGATTGGGGCACCTGGGTGGCTCAGTCGATTAAGCGTCTGACTTTTGCTTTCCACTCAGGTCATGATCATGGGGTCCGGAGATCAAGCCCTGCATCTGGCTCAGCGCTCAGCCTGGAGTCTGCTTGTCTCTCTCCCTCTGCTCCTCCTCCTGCTCTCTCTCTCTTTCCCTCTCATGAATAAATAAAATCTTTAAAAAAATTCTTCTGGGATTTGCATTCTTTTTTCTGGAGGCATGATGTCACTGTTTTGTTTTGTTTTTAAATTTTCCCCATTCTTTGCTGACCCTCTGATGTTCATCTGATTTCTTTTTTTTTTTTTAATTTGGTCCTATGGTTCTTATATTTTTGTTAATATAAAGATCTCAGATATTTAAGCTTTTAGGGAAAAAAAATCCACATGGAAACATTAAAAAACCATCACTCTGAGTTTTTCCTATGTCTTTTCAAAGCCACACAAATCTGTCGTTTTTTCCAGAAGGTTTGGAAGCATAGTCTCTGAAGATGGCTACCGCTGTTGACCGACTTCCTGTGGGCTAGGTATTTTGCACACATTCTTTTTTAATCCTCATCACAAGCTCACGGGATACCTCGAGGCATTGTTATTGCCATTCTACAGATAAGAATACAGAGGTTTACAGATGTCAAAGTCCTTTTCCCTCAAGGACAGTATTTTGGCCTTTAACAGAAATGGAAGGAAATACAAGACAGACAGGTGCTACGTCTAGACAAAATACTTCGCAACTGGACACATCATTGTGGTCAACTTTCCATCTGTGATATGATTCATTACGAATATATTTAAATGCACTTATTTTATAATCCTATAACTATCTCTGAGTTACTCTGCGGTCTTGTATAGCTGTTTCTGTGTAATTTGAACTTTTAATGTTTACCCTCCCTTTCTTCCTATATTAACTGCTCGCTTTCAAAAGCATTTGGGTCTCAGCTCAGTTGTTATCGCTCAGATCCGCCTTCTTGGATGACTCTAGACCCTCCCATCACTCTCTATCCCAATGTCCTCCTTCATTTCCTTCATAACTTTTACCGCTATTCAAAATCACATTTGGGAGGGGGCGCCTGGGTGGCTCAGTTGGTTAAGCGTCTGCCTTCAACTCGGGCCATGATCCAGGTCATGGGCTTGAGCCCCAAGTTAGAGTCCCTACTCAGTGGGGAGTCTGCTTTTCCCTCTCCTTCTACCCCTCCCTCTGTTTGTGTTCTCTCTCTCAAATAAAACCTTTAAAAAAAAAAGAAGCAAAATCATATTTTTAAAAAATATTTAGAAATGTAGTTGACATACAATATTTTATTCAAGAGTGTAACGCAGTGACTCGACATTTATATATGTTACAAAATGCTCACCATGATAAGGGTAGTTACCATCTGCCACCGGAGAAAGTTAATACAGTGTTATTGACGAGATTCCTGAATCACATTTTTTTATTCCCTTGTACCCCTAACTGGAATGGGAGTTGCTTAGGACAACTGTCTTTTTGTCTTATTCACCGCTGCATCCCGACTTCCTAGAACAGCGTCCAGATGAATTATTGCATATTCTTCAGGATGTAGATAGACTAAGGTAAAGGACGCGATGCCGATCCTTACATGGTGGGATTGGCAAGGGCAAGATGCTGGCAGCTCCAGTAACAGATAGAAGATATTTGGCAGTACCCCTGTGTGCCAGCTGCTGTGTTGTCCTTCCAGCTCAGCCCACTCGGGGGGTATAATTAGCTTGCTCTCTCCAACCGAGTGCCCAAGTCCCAACATGAAGAGATGTTTATCTAGGTCCCCTACAGCCTTTGCTGGTTTGTGTGAAGCCAAGCAACCTCAGTGGTTACTCATACCTCCTGTGATTAAATCGACCTGAGTTAATCCCGGGGATTTATGTTTCAATGTAGGATATTTGCGGATTGCTTCGAAAATGACCTAACTTCCAGATCCCTGCAAATGAGCTCCATACTGATCCAGAAAACAATGTACAATTCACCAGGCACCCTGCTAATTATTTTAATACCATTTAATTTCATCTTCAAACACAACTAGAAGTAGATGCTACTATTATCCTCGTTTTTCAGCTGAGGAAACTGACGCTTGGAATATGGGACTTGGCTAGGTCCCACAGCTCGTGGGGAAGAGATGCAAATCAGGCTGACTCTTCCCAAAGTTGATACTCATTGTCTAATTGGCGAAGATTTGACACCTCATTCTGATGTGGCCTGTAACCTGTTGGGAAATCAGGTTTACCTGCTATGAATGACTCCTCACAGCCTGAGATGTGCCTGAGGGACGTTGCCGGAACTTGGTTTAGAAGCTCAGAAAAAAAATCAAATTTTGAATCATCATATTCAATTGCTGAAAATTACAAGTCTTACACAAATCAGTTTTTGAAAAGAGCTGATCTTAACGGATTGTAACTTTGAATTATATAAGTATTTTGGGGACAGACCAATTTGGGTTTAAAGCCCAACAGGGTTTTTTTGTTTTTGTTTTTGTTTTTTTTTAAAGATTTTATTTATTTACTTGACAAAGATCACAAGTAGGCAGAGAGGCAGAGAGAGAGGGAAGCAGGCTCACCGCCGAGCAGAGAGCCCGATACTGCCGAGCAGAGAGCCCGATGCGGGGCTCGATCCCAGGACCCTGAGATCATGACCTGAGCCGAAGGCAGAGGCTTAACCCACTGAGCCACCACACACACACACACACACACACACACACACACACACACACACACACACACCTAGGGGCACCTGGGTGGCTCAGTGGGTTAAGCCTCTGCCTTTGGCTCAGGTCATGATCCCGGGGTCCTGGGATTGAGCCCCGTGTCGGGCTTTCTGCTCAGTAGGGAACCTACTTCCCTTTCTCTCTCTCTCTCTCTCTCTCTCTCTCTCTGCCTGCCTCTCTGCCTTCTTGTGATCTCTGTCTGTCAAATAAATAAATAAAATCTTTAAACAACAACAACAACAACAAAAAACCCCACACCTAAATCCAGCCTAAATAAACTGGCAAACCATAGAGTAAGAAAAGTATTTTTAGCAAACTTAACAAAATACCTTTACCATGGGAGGAATATATACAGAAGTCTCTTAAAAAATTAACTTCACACATACCAAAGAAATAAAACCGATAAATATCGCAAAATATCTGTCTTCATGAGCTACCAAAGGAATGTAATCTAAAACAAGACTGAAATACTATTTTTTGCATATCAAAATAGCCTACATTAGAATTAATGAAAATGCTTAGTGACGAAGAGGGTATGGTGAATAGACATTTCCTTACGTTATTGGTGTTCACATAAATTGGTTTCGGAGATCAGTTTAGTAATCTGCATATAGCTTAAAAAGATGGCCGTATATTTTGACCCATAATTCTGCTTCTAGGAATGTATACAAAGGAATTAATTGCTATTATGGGATGAGTAAGTCATGGGGATAGAAGGTCCAGCATAGGGAGCATAGTTAGTGATACTGTAATAGCGTTTGTGTGATGACAGAGGGTAGCTATGCTTGCGGTGGGCACAGCATCACAAATACAATTGTTGGATCTCTGTGTTGTACACCTGAAATGAAAGTAACATTAGGTCCAACTACGCTTCAATTTAAAAAATGATCTAATTAAAAAGAGTCCGAGGCACCTGGGTGGCTCAGTCGGCTAAGCATCTGCCTTCAGCTCCGGTTGTGATCCCAGGGTCATGGGATGCAGCCCTATGTTGGGCTCCCTGCTCAGTGGAGAGCTTGTTTCCCCTCTGTCTCTGCTCCCCTCCCCTACTCTTGCTCTCTCTCTCACTCTCGCTCTATCTGAAATAAATAAATAGTATCTTAAAGAAAGAAAGAGTCCAAGTTTTGTGATATAGGAAAAAGAAACAAAGGAATTAATTGCTAAAGGACCCAAAACAATCCTTATGGGAAAAGATGCGTATTAGTATTTGTATTAATATAATGGCTGCTATTAGTAATTACACAAACTTGGTGGCTTAAAATGACAGAAATTGTTCTCTCCCCGTTTTACAGGCTGCAAGTCCAAAGTCATTATTACTGGGCTGAAATCCTGGTGTCAGCAAGGCTGTGCTCCCTCTGAAGTCTCTAGGGGAGGATCCGTTCCTCACCTTTCAACTTCTGGTGGCTGCTGGTTTTCCGTGCTTTGTGGCTGCATCACTCAAAGCTCTGCCTCTTGGTCACATGGCCTTTTTCTCTTCTGTCTGTACTCAAATCTCCCTCTGCACCTCTCTTCTAAGGGCCTCTGTGATGGCATTTAGGGCTCACCTGGATCATCCAGGATTATCTCCCCACCTCAAGATTCTCCATTGATTTGCATTTGTGAACATCCCATTCCCCCTAAGGTAACCTAGACAGGTGATTGTACCTGCTCTCTCGGGGACGGCACAGTTTGGTGGGAAAGCCAGATGGCAAATCAGCAATTGCAGTCTGCAGAGAGAAGCCGATGGCACTCAGGGGACCTGGTTTTGAGGGTGTCAGGGAAGAGAGGCCCCATTGGCACCTTGAAAGATGAGTGGGACTTGGCCAAAGGGTGGTGTGGGAGCAAGGAAGTTAACCGTACTTCCACACTTTCTATGTATATGTATGTATATGTATATATATATATATATATAAATGTATGTATATATATACATATACATATGTATACATATATATAAAATATGTATGCAACATATTTTAATTTTCCTTATATATGCTGTGCTCTCTTAATTTGTAGCTGCTTGTATGTCTTTGGGCCTCATATGTGTCATTATCACGTCATGGAACACTTGCTAACTTCTTTCAACTTCTAGGTTTCTCCCAAGTGCTTTGTGTTTCCATAGCACATCCTGTTTCCCCTACCACAACCCTGACACCCCATTCCAACGCCTCATTACCTGTGCATTATCCTCTACTCCTTTGTTACTTTGGAGAAATCCTGGTTATGTCCCTCTCGGTCACTGCTGCAGTCCTAGCTTCCTACCTCTTAGTAGAGTACTTGGCACATGGTTGATGCCGATAAGTATTTGTTGAGTGCGTGAGTGAGCAAATAAACACAAGTGGTGGGAACTTCCAGTTGGGACAGGCTTCACTTACCAATCCTCCTTCTTTCACTGGATGTCTACTAAGTATGCATTTATCAAGGTAGGCTAAGCACAATTCTTGACATATGTCAGATAGATGAAGGTTCAAGATTTGCTTTGATTCTTCATCGTTAGTGACAAAGTGTCATCCAACATCCCTTGATCTCATTTTCATTTTTGTTTTTTGGTCTATGAAATTCAGAACTTAGCTTAAAGTACATCTAAGAAGGGCACCTGGGTGGCTCAGTTGGTTGAGAGTTGGACTCTTGGTTTCTGCTCAGGTCATGATGTCAGGATGGGATGCCCCCCTCCGAACTCCTTCACCCCACTCCCCACCCACTCCCCCCACCCCCCACACCCCTATCCTGCACAGGCTCCGAGCTCAGCAGAGGCTGTGCTTGGGATTCTTTCTGTCTTTCTCTCCCCTCTCCCTCCCCTTCTGCCCCTCTCCGCTTGAGCATGGACCCCTGAGCAAGTGTTATCTCTCAAATAAGTAAATAAATAAAATCTTAAAAAAAAAAAAAAAGTACATTTAAGATCTCTTCTGCCCTGCATTTCCATGCTTCTTGCTATTTCCCAGTCAAGTCATTTCTTTGTTCACCCACCTTTCTCTTTTTGGGAAGCCTTTTGTCCTCTTGTCTCCCCTGGAGAACTCCTGATAACCTCTTAAGGCAAGGCTCAAATATCCGCTGCTCCCACTTCTCTCCTGAAGCTGGAAGGACTCCTTACTTTTCCTTGCAAGCATCCCTGTAGTAGGATGTACCACGTTGTATGTAATTGCTCATGTGTTTTCTAGCTCACTCCCCTCCCAGCCCCTACACACTCAACTAGTATGGCAGTTCCCTGAAGCAGGTATGTTGTTTCCATAGAAATGTTTTAAATCTCACTCCCTATTCCTGAGTGCAGTTCCAGCATCACCTAACAGGGAATGCAATTGAATTAATTCTTTTTTTTCTGTTCTCCCATGTTACACATGAGCATTTTAGACTATAAGGTAAGAGGGAGGGAAGAATGATGTCAATATCCTAGCAAGTCAGTGGCACCCGGGTACCAGCAAGTTCAGTACAAACAGTTATTCTGTGTAAATATAATTTTCAATATTTTATAAACAGTAGATGAACTTGGCTGAGTTGTTCAGAGCAAGGAAGAGACACAGCTTACCTCATAAGAAGAAGTGACAAGTATTAACCTTTTTGAGCTACCTGGATCCATTTAGTAATTTACTTACAGTAAATTGCTTAAATAGAACCTTAGTGGCCTTGAAAGTTAACACATCTGCCTAAAAGTAAGCAATTTACTCTTCTCTCAGTTATAGGATTAGTCCTTAATGGCCTCTTTAAATCTTAATGACTTCCTCAGAGTGTGGAATGGTGTAGTCTTTTATGGTATTTTAACTTAAGCATTTCAAATCAAATCGCATATATTTATCGAGCTCTATGCAAAGCAACGTGCTTACTGTGGGGTGTACAAAGGTGAGTAAGATATAGTTGTTGCCATCAAGGAGAGTACTATCTTATTGCGAACACAATGCTGACATGTGGTTCATTAAATAACAGTACATGACTTAAATACAATTCAAGAAACTCTTCAAAAAGGTTTCAGGAGATGGTAAGTCATTAACTGGTAGTAATTATTTAGACTACACACAGTAGTCATTTCAGAAAGTGGGGAGAACCCTTTGGGTAAATGTAAGGTTTTATAAAAAAAAAAAGAAAGTATTTTAGTTAAGCCTTCAAAAGTGTCTGGGATGGGAGAAGGAGACATAAGCATGAATGACCTATTACCTGGTGGGACAGGAAATGCTATGATGAAGTAGTGGGTAGTAGACTGTATTAGTCCATTTGGGCTGCTATAACAAAATACAGCACACTAAGTAGCTTATACACAACAGAAATTTACTTCTCACATTTCTGGAGACTGGGTACTCTGAGACTCTGAGAGGGATGCCAGTAGGATGGGGGTCTTTTTCTGGGTTGTGGACTTCTCACATCGTTGTGAGATATGGGTTGTACCATCCTCAAATGGTAGATGGGGTGATGGAGTTCTCTTGGGCATCTCTCATTTATGAGGTCTTTACTCTCCTTCATGAAGGTTCACCTCCCCAAACCCTACCTCATAATACCATCATGTTGGGCATCAAGATTTCAACATATGAGTTTTGGGGAACACAAAAATTCAGAACATACTGTGGATCAAAAACCAAGATCAGACAGGGAAGTTGCTGGTAGGAAGTTCAGTTTGTGATATAGCATCTAGAGGGAAACAAACACACAACATATGACATGGTCTTGATAAAAAGTCTATAGTAAGAGATCCAGCATAAAGGAGAAACATGCAAAGATAATCCTTTGTACATAGATACTAGTTAATTACAGCAACATGACAGACAACAACAACAATGGAGTCAACAATAATTAACAATTTTTGGGTGCTTGCAAAGTGCCAGGCACATATCCATTATATCTTAATTCTTTAATCCTCACTACTTTGTAGATTAGTTACATTATAATTCCCATTTTACAGATAAGGGTATTGAGACATTGATCCACAAGTAGGTGGTACTTACCAGTCAAATGGCATAAGGAAATTCTGTCCCAAATAGCACTGGTATCTAGCCAAAGCCCATCTTGGCAGACTACCATGAGGATCTAAGTAGACAGGCTGTTAGGAGATGGGTTAGCACAGAAGGACTGTTAATCTGGCTTGAATCATTTACTGTGTACCCATGAGCCCATGGATCAAGTCATAGCTACCCAGGGGTGTTTGTGCCATTTGGCCTGAAATTACCCAGGACTTCCTTACTTGTCCTCTATTTCTGCCTATTCTATCCTTCTATCTCTGACTCTGCCTTGATTGCTTCCACCAGCGTCTGCACTGGTCTTTGGACCTGCTCTCTCTTGTGTTAAAATGTATTTACCAGCAGATTTTGACTTAATTATTGTCTTGATTCTTGGCCTGTTGGACTGTCTCCAGCAGGAAGTTCTAGTTTCCATTCCAACACCCAAACTCAGTCTTGTGGGACTCAACACTGTCTTCACTCAATATTCCACGTAGGCCAAACCTAGAGAGATATATTTATGCTCTAAGTTCTTGAAATGATTTGACTGGGAAATGGCAAAAAGCATGGAAATGTAGGGCATTTCCTCACCATTTCCCAAAGAGTAGGATATGGTATGTGGGGATATGGGTGGGTTTAGATGTGAAAAAAATTGTGCTCTGTGTTTGGGAGTCAGTGAGTTTAGCTGGAGCAAGAGTTCTTTGAGGGAACAGAGGAAGACAAGCTTGGCATAGTCTGTTGAGATCAAGATGGGAAGGGACTTTTATCTTGAAATGCTTGCAATGTAGCATTTCTAGCAGTAAGATTTAATGAGAAGATAATTATAAAACCAATAGAGCAATGCGTTTTAGATGCTCCAACTCTGGGCTATGTTTGCAAAATTGAAGTCACACATGGGATCTATACTAGGTAGATTTTTCTTTCCAATTTCAAGGGATGTTTACAATCTTAGTTTACCTTAATGTTTCTTAAGGGGCGATTCATTGGAATATCAGGCTCAGATAGAGAAGATGAAGATTCTGGGGTCATGCCCTTAATCTATTAAATCAGAAACTTCTTGGAGTTGGAGGTAGTAGATTTTTGTTTCACATCTCAAGTGATTGTTGTGCACACTGAATTTGTAATGAAAGGAAGACCAATAAACACCATACCCGCACCATCAGGCTTCACAGAAACAAACTTTTGTGATTCAGTGTGATTGTGATGATAGTTTTTGTCTCTTTAGCAGTATTGTGGCTAATCTTAATAGCTCACCATTATGACTGCCCTTTTATTCTCAGTCACAATCTCTTCAGCTCTTAAAATTTGCATTCTCTAATCTCCTACTTGCCACCTCCTCATTTTTGCTGAGTCATGGTTTCTACTACCTTACCTGTTTCTACTGCCTCATGGCTCATATTCCCAACCTTTTCTCTGGATTTCTGTCTGCTCTACCTATACTCTCAACGGATAATTGTGTCATTGTCCAGGCAAAAGTTGGTGCACAAGGTTATGCATGAATCAGAGGTTGGTAGATCTTGGCACAAGATAGTTTTCATTTGTTCTTATTGTTGATCTTCATGAGTAGTTTGAATATTTGCAGGATTATAGAAGAAATAAAACTGTGATTTATATTTTGCAAGTTATGTAATAAAATCTCATGTTCCAGCATGTTTCCCCCATCTTCCTCTAACGCTGCGTATGCCCTACATTTAAAGTCTCCAAGAGAAATAATCTTACTTACTCAGTCAGTCACTTTCCCAAGTAGAGTAGCCGGGCTAGCAGAGGTCTCATGCCATTTTTCATGCTCTGGCTTGCCTTCAGTCTGCCTTCAGTCAGGCACCCAGCCTTGTTCCAATTAACTGTGGCCAGGGTAGCAAGGTCATATGGTCAGCTCTCCTTAAAAAGAAGAAACTATGAACCAGTCAAGCACTTAGAACATAAATACATCTATTATGCAGCCACGTTAGAATTTGGTGATTTGGGACTTCTGGGGTAGCCTGTTGTACTTTTGTTTTTTTTTTTCTTTTGCCTACAACCTAATACCTCCTTTCCTTCCTCAAGTATTTGGATTTACTTGGGGTTGGGTCTGGATACAGAAGGAGCTTATGATTGGCTACCTCCCTTGGTATTTGTCACTGTGATCTTATAGTAGAAATGCAAAGATAAGGGCTGAGCATATTCCAAGGGTCACACACTACTACTTCTCTATTCAAGAGAGGCCAGATGCACGATAAAGATTCATGAACCTTTATTCCAAGTGCTAGCTAAAAACAAAACAATAAAGATGGTTGAGGGATTCCATAGATATCAAAACATCACAGACCTATAGCTTCTTCAGATCAGAGAATCAATTACATGCTAGATTCCTTGAGAAACCATACATTATTATTTATAACAAGCATGCCAATTGATTATTATAGACTGTACTTAAAAAAATAAGAAGCCTTGATTTATAGGCACCTGTTTTCTCACAATGGATATGAAATTCTGGTGTCCACTTGTGTTCACGATACCAGAAAAATTATTCAACACCTCACAATGGCCAGATTACAGAAAAATCTAAATGGATCATTATTTTCCCAAACACTGGCTGTTAAATATATGGAGCATGAAACTCTTATTCAAGAAGCATTGTTTCTTGCAAAGAGGAGATTCAAAGTTTATACTCTATAAAGTATTTTCTACTGGCATTATTGTGAATATTTATGATATACAGGAAGTTCCCAACTATTCACTCAACAAATATTTATCAAGAGTCTATTATGTTCCAGACATTATGTGCCAGTCATGGGCAAGATAAAGTCCTTGACTCATGGAGTTGACTTCCCAGTGGAGGAGAGCAGAAACAAGTAAGGTGACTTTAGATGGTGTGAAGTGGCTTGAAGAAAATAAAGTAGATTAATGGTCTAAAGAGTAAGGGGGTTGAGTACTTTAACCAGGACAGCTACTTTAACTACAATGGCCAGGAAAAGATGCACAAAGAGATAAAATTTGAGTTGAGACTTGGAGGAAGAGGAAGAAGAAGAACACTTTTTTAATGCTGGTGAAAGTGTTTACTAATACAACACTTTGTTATAGTCTAGCAAAGTTGAAGACACATGTTCTGTGACTCAGAAATCCCTCACCCAGGTGTATGCTCAACAGAAATTCTATCCTGTTTATGCCAAAAATTGTGTACAAGGATTATCTGTCTATTTACATCCTTTGTAATGATCCTTCCATTTGTGCTAGCCTCACAGCTCTCGACATTCAAGGCATGGCGCTGGGACGTGTTGTACATTCTGCGGTTGATTTACTGAAAAATATATTGCTCCAAACACCTACAGTGTTTTGCACTTTCACGGCTGCAAACTCTAAACAACCCAAATGTCCACCTGCAATAGAATGCATGAATAAATTGTGTCACCTTATACAATGGAATATTTTACAGCAATGAAAACCAATGAAAATGAATGATGTACATCTACATACTCATCATGGAGGAATGCCACAAATGCAATGTTAAGTGCAAGAAGCCAGACACAAAAGAATATGTGGTATGTAGTTCCATCTCTGTAAAGATCAAAAAGGAGGCAAAGTTAAACTTCAGGCTTTAGGGGATGCAAGCTTAGGTGGCAGGGAGGTGATTACTTTCAAGGTCAGGATAGTAGTTACCTATGGAGGAGAGGGGGTTAGCACTCAAAAACAGAGAGGTGGGAAGCTCTTGGGGTCTGACATTGTCTGTTGACTTGCAGAGCAATGCCCTATCCTGATAGTCTGCATTGACCTGAATTACACTTAGATACGTCTTCCCTCTGCGGTACTTCTTTGAACTCCACATTGTTATTTTGTGCATATAACTATTTGTTATCTTTCACAGAAGAAAAAAATTCATAAAAGCAAAATCCTGCATAAATGAGCACTACTTGTACAAAAGAATGAAAACAAACCAAAGGTTACTCTTCATGTATTAAAAAAAGAAAATAATTATGAAGGTGCAATTTAAAAAAATTATTAATGATATTTTTATGTTGCATTTATGTGTTTAGATTATTAAATACACATATGATTTTATCTGTAAAAGAATAGTCTTATACTTTATTAATTTTTATTTGCTACTTCATTGCTATTTACCTGTGGAAGATGCTGAAGATTGATTTATTCTTACCTTACACCATATCAGAAGGTGTTCTGGCTGTTAGATTAACAACAGAAATAGAAACTAATATTTTGTATGATACCCTTTATGCTAAGAATGCCTTAAGGCACGTAATGGAGTAAACACTGGTAGTGAATAACCTTGAGCAAATTTTGCCATTTTATGCATTTAAAACTCTATACCTATCAAATAAGGAAATGTTGGCCGGAATGGAAGGGTTTTGTTATTATTAATATTTTTTCCAAACCTACTTGGGGTGTATATATAATAAAATACCATGCTGAAATAATAAAGGTCAACAATTGTAAAAAAAAATTTACCTGTCTACTTATCTACTTGGTAATGAGGCTCATATTTGTGCTAACATCACAATGCTTACCACTAAGTGTCAGGAGTTGGGATGTATTATACAATGTTACCAACATTGTATTGATTCCTGAATAACTTAATGCTTAATCCACTATTCCACATGGAATGCTTGCTAGGTGTACAGCAATCTCATTACAAAGGAAAACTGTGCATGTTTTTTCTTTGTTCTACTATAAAATCTGTAATTTCTTTTTTCCTGTGTATGCGCATGTGCACACGTGTCTTCACACACAAAAAATGTGCTGTATTATTAAATAGAGTTTATCACCCAAATTGATAAAATCTATTAACAGCCCTTAGTCATATGTGTCTCTTTTTGGCACCTCAAACAGGGATCCTAAAGGTTGTTATGACAAAAGTGAGCTAACCTGCAATCCTCTAGGAGGGAAGGGACTGAGATGCCACAAAAGTCAATGTTACAAAAACTTATTGAGGCTCCCAAGTAAGGCCCAGTGGCAGAGTAGGCATGAAAATGTCAATGAGAAAATCATGAGAAAAATTACTATAGAAGGTAGAAAGACTTAACACAGAGGACTGGCTTGGGTGACAAAACAGATTGTGAAACAACCATGAGTTTTCTAGGGTCTGTGAGGCAGTATACATCAGAACCTCTCTAAACCTACATCCAGGTAACAGACTTGGGTGTGGGAAGGTGTCTGAGTGGCCGATTTTGAGAACTGCTATTCAGGGAAGTCAGGCCAGAGAGGGGTCTTCCTCCCTTACTCCAAGAAGAGCCTAGTGCAGTTCGGCCAGGAGTCCCCACCATGATCGTGGTTCAGACCAACCGTCTTGCTTTGGGATGGACCAGCAAGGGTTTATGTCCTTAGAGAAGGAATGGCAGAAACAAATAGAAAATTTGGAGGCTTCTCCAAGTACAGACTTCCACAAAACAACAGTGTTAGAATCACCTGGAAACTGCTTAGAAATGCATGTTGTTGGGTCCCACTCTAGACCTATTGAATCGACATCTCTGAGATAGCATTCTGCGTTTCAACAGCTCCCTCAGGTCATCCTGGGATCATCCAGGCTCTAGCAATGGGGGAGAGCCACTAGGAGTGGCCCTTGATGTCTCTGTGGGTGGTGACTATAAATTCTGGTACCAGTTGACAGCATCATCAATTAGTGAGATTATTATTATTATTATTATTAGTGGCCAGTGTGCTATTTCGATGACGTGGGCAAAGCGACATTGTGTCAACTTTTGGAGAATTCCAACCTTCATTACTGCTGGGTCTCTCTCAGCCTGAAGGGAGTTCTGGCTTCTGTGTGATTTAAGAGTAGATCAGTTGCAACTTTGGATTCCAGAAAGCAGTCTTGGGGGCTTTTTGAACATTCAGGAAAGGAGGATCCAGGAAGAGGAGAGACTGAACTCTTTCCCATCTCTGGTGAGGAGATTTTGTTGTTGTATGATGCAGTCCTGGAGGCTCTTTTATACCCCTATCCTATAAGAAAGGGTATCCTAGTTATGCAAAGAGGTATTTTTATTTATTAATTTACACTTTTAGTCAGTTTTAAGATGTTAAAACTTGAACTATTTTTATTGATTAACAATAAGCTCATTGATTAACAAGGATCAGCATCTTGACTTATCGTATTCCTGACTCCATATCAGCATCTCTAAGATGGCCTTCTGTTTAGTAGATGGTAGCAGGGCAGAAATCAGTGCTCCTTTCTGGAAGCAGCCATTTGGAAGGTTATGACAAAGTATTCAGTGGAGATATGCTGCCTTGATTCTCTCAGGAAAATAGAACTCAAGTGAACATCACCCTCAGGAAGAAAACTTAGTACTCATTACAAGAAAGATGACAGGTCATGCTTATCTATGGCTTATGTTATAAGAGTTAACATTTAAAAAAATGCAAAATAGTGTGAAGACATTATTAAGATTAAGCCAGTGCAGAGATGAGACTGAAGGAGATTGAGAAAATGAAAGGTATTTATGAAAGGCCTCCTCTGCCTTGGTTTTTAAATACTTTGCAATTTCTTTACCCTTAAAGATTGAAGAAAAAAATTAATTCTTGTACCTTCATTAGAAAGCCACATCTGATGTTAAAGAATGGCTAAGCCCAGCACAATTATTTTCTAATTTACATTCTTATTCATTTCTCTCATTTCCCCCCAGCTGAGGAATACATTACGTCACCTCCATATTAAAACATGGCAGGAAGCTGTAGATTCTCTGCAAAGTTTGGAAACTGTGGAAATAGCCATACTTATAAATCGATGGTGCATAAAATGTTCACGAGCTGTAAAATCGTACTTTAATGGTTCTTAGCATATAAATGAGAGGAGAATTTGTTCTAAGTAAGTTATTGCTACACTGGCACTTCTTCAGTGAGGTTGTTGGATTCTCTATGTGATTGGCTATATGTTACGGTGTGAAAGAAGTTAATAGTATATTTCTTTATCCAGTCAAAGTCTAGATGGTCTCACAAAGAGTAAGCAAAATTGACTTTTCAGAATCATAAACACACAGGAGAGCACTATGAATAATTCTGGCCTGAAATGTGGAGGAAACCCAAATCTAGCTAACTTCAGAATAAATGAAAAGCTTTTCATCTATGCATGGATATGTATCTCCACCCCTGGAGATGTTCACTTTATAGGTCTAGAAAGAAAACTGAAAATTTGAATTAAAAAAATATTCCCAGATATTTCTACTATTAATCAGGCTTGACCACCAATGAAATACTCTATCTATCATCTATCATCTCTTTATCTATCATCTATCTATCATTTATACATATGTATGTATCTATGTAGATTATATCTAAAATTTGTCCATAACTTTATAGATTACCAATTGTGTTCTATATTTAATGAGCCTCACAAAATCTTTTGAGGCAAGTAGGTAAATTTAAGGACAAAGACCTAAAGCTCAAAGAAGGTCTCAAGTTGAGGTTCTCTTAGTCTGTGATTTGTAGGAACAAGATCCAAACCCAGATCTTCTTGTTTGAGAGCTTGAGCTCTTTTCCTGTATTAATGGGGCTATAATAATGCTTTGCCACTGATTAAATGTGATCTTTCTTTTTCAGGAGGGTAACAATGCAACCTCGTAAAACTGGGACAAGTGAGAAGAGATGGGAAAGGGAAGTCAATACTTTCTTTTCTTCTCCACAATAACCTAAGCATCCAGTGAGGTGATAACAAAAAATATACATTAGCTATATTTATACTAAAGGTTCTTTACTTGGTGGATGCAAGAATCCCAGAAGATGCATATGTGGGTTTCGGAGTGTCTGTGAACCTTTCAAAACACATAAAATTTTGTATTTATGTGTGGCTGAAACATTCTATTTTTTTTGGTACTCTAGTATGCTGCATTCCACATTCTTTTAATAATAACATCACCCTAATTGGTTTTTGGAATATAAGTTCTTCCTCATTGGATACACTCTGGTAGGCTATTAATAAAGGTGCCCATACATCTCCAGCCCAGATCTAGGCATATGACCCATGTTAAGTTAATTAAATAGTCACTTTTGGAATTTAAATCATGAACCAGGTAATACAAGACTGAAATCATCTGGAGTTTATCCATTCTGGCAGAGGTGCTCCAAGCAATTCCTATTCCTGGGACCCTTTAGAATTGCCTGATTCCTATTTTTAAAGTCAATTTATCATCTTCTCCTTTGTATCTGTAACTCACTCATACGCTTTCATAGATTATTTTGCTTAAACAAAGTGGTCTGTAGCTTGCAAATAAAAAGCTCTAGTGACTGTGTAACATTTTTCTGGGAAGAAGGTATAAAGCTTTTATTAGATCTTCAGTTCAGTCAGTGACCACAAGAATGTTTAGCATTGCTGGTCTGGAGCAAATGGGAAGGGATTTGGCACGGTTCTAGGAGCAGGTGATGATGGGCAGAGGGCTGGAATGTGCTGTCTATAGAATTTGAGTGGTGGGAGCAAAACCTCATTGTACCCTTTCCTGCTTTTGAGTTGCATCTCCATTTGAGGGGTGATGCCAACAGTCCAGGTTGCCCTAAAGTGGAGAGGTCCTTTGTGGAGTCCTTTTGTCCTTTTCATATCTCTTTTGTCTTCCTGTTCCCATGTTGACACGTGCATGAATCTATTTTCTTTCCTTCCTTGAATGAGAAGTGCTTATCTAAATTAGTATTTCTCCAAATGGGTTTGGGGTCCACCCATATCAGAATTACATAGGGTCGTGAAAAATTTATATTCTTGGGCCTTTCCTCCTGCTACCGATCGATGAACTGTCCTTGTTACCATGTAAGGCAATTCTTCCACTTGTGTATTGGGTCTTGTCCCTTCTAACCCACCCAAGGACTGTGCCTCACAATTATCCCTGATATCTCCTGCATCAGCAAACTCTGTCTATTCAGTATACAAACATGTTGTATTAGCTCAAGACTTAAAATAACCTCTAGACCCCTTATTCCCATGTAGCTACTGACCTATATGTCTGTTCCCCTTTTTAGCAAAACCCCTTGAAAAACTCTGTATGCTTTCTCTTCTCACTCTTTCCCTAGACAGCTTTAATCAGGCTTTTGTTCCCACTACTCTAAGAAACTGATCTTTTTAGGATTACTAATGTTACTAACGACCTCAGTCTTGTCAAACCCAATGGTCAATTCTTACCTTCTCAGCAGCGTTTCACCCTGGTCGATCACTTTCTTAGTCTTGAATATCTTCCTTCACTGTTTTCAGAGACAATGAGATGACTTGGTTTTTCTTCTACTGCACCGTTTTTTTTTTTCCATTGTTTCCCCCTCTTTTCCTTATTTATAAACTGTGGAGAACCAAAGGGCTTTCCCCCCTGCTGTCTCAATCTAGTCTTACTTCCTAGGTGAACGTTTTCACTATTGAGCCCCTTTGATCTTTCCCCTGAATGCCAATCTTTAATATTTGATTGCCTCTTCAAAATCTCCACTTGAATATCTAATACACACTTCAACCTTAACTTTTCTACCTATGTCTTCTCTTTAATATGCTCCTTCCCCAGGGTGCCCCAATTTAAGCCAATGGCACCACCAAGCATTTAATTGCACAAGTTCAAATTCTTAAAGTCATCTTGACCTTCCTCTTTTTTTTCATATAACCCATAGCCAATTCATCAGCAAATCCTATGGGTTTATCTTATAAAATATCTAGGATCCCATCATTATTCATCCATAATTCTCACCCTTAGCCATCAGTAGTCTAGTTTATCGAAATAGCTTCCTGACTGGTCTCCTTGCTCCTCCATTGCATTTTCTGTCAATTTCCCACATAATGACTTGAAATGATAATTTTAAAGGGTGTATCAGATCGTATGATCTCCTATTCAGAATCTTCTAGTGGTTTCTATTATATTTAAAATAAAATCTAAACTCCCTATCATGGTTTTTGATGCCCCATGATCTGCCTGGACCTATGTCTGAACTTATC
Organism: Enhydra lutris kenyoni; assembly: GCF_002288905.1. Classification (NCBI taxonomy): domain Eukaryota; kingdom Metazoa; phylum Chordata; class Mammalia; order Carnivora; family Mustelidae; genus Enhydra; species Enhydra lutris. The sequence goes on along the minus strand of NW_019154098.1, from coordinate 33,852,393 downwards.
TTCTACCACACTTCTCATTCACTCTGTTCTAGTCTTATGGACTTTCTTGTGGTTCTTGGAACATGTCAAGATTTCTCCTATTTAAGAAAACTTACCATTATTATTCTTTTTGTCTGGAATGCCATCCCTCCCAGATCTTCAAGTTTAAATCAGATCTCTCATCCAATGTTCTCTCTCAGAGAAGCCTTCCTTGACAGACCTATCCGATTAGCCTTCCCAGTTCTAATTCTTCACCTGAGTTGTGGACACAGAGACTGTTACTTACAAAATATGTGTTACATCATAAGTGCTGTTTTTAATTGATGTCATATTTCATAGTAAAAATAGATTATTACATGGAAAGGAGGCAACTATCAGAGAATTATTTTAAAAAATTTCCCCAGGGCTGATGGCTATGGGTGTCCAGATTGGAAGAGCTCAGGGAAATATTAACCTGTTGGGTGAATAAAGACCCACACTAAGACACATCATCTAGTTGTAGACTGGAGGGTGGAATGGAGTGGCTGTGAGATCAGATAGGAATAATTCAGAGATGGGGCAGGAGCTAGGACCAAAGTCAGGGTTGGAGATGCTTTCCAGAACTTTTCTGCTTTTCAGCAATCTCTTAATTCCTATCTTGATTCTCAGTCACCTTTTCCACTGTGTCCCTTCAAAACTTTCCTTTCAACCCAGGCTCCCCAGGGGTCTTCCCAGTTTCTGATCAACTCCCAAGGACAAGACTGTCTATTGGGGTGAGAAAACCAGGGGCAGCTGACACTGGTGGGTGTTTAGGTTTGTAAGTTCCATTATCCAATCTTCTTGCAAATCTGCAAGAATTTCAAGTATTCCTCATCTTATAAGGTAGCTAAGTCTTCCTTTTGAAAATCTTTTCAATCTTGCTTCCATTGGTATCTCACCACCCCTTAGACCCAAACTTGCACATTACTTGATCCATGCTTAATCTTTTCTTATAACATTTTTTGCAGTCTGAAATTATATTATTTATTTCATACTTGCATTTCTATACCACTGAAAAGACTCTAAACAGTGAGACAGCAGCAACTTTGTCTCCCTCACTGCTTTGTCCCCTGCTCCCAGAACTGTGACTGACATATAATACCTGTTCAGTAAATATTTGTTAAATGAACAAATGAATCCTGGGATCTCTGCATGATTGTGTTAAAATATTTCCTATCATTTTCTTCTTAAGAAGAAGCACAAAAAAGTGGCAAAATTTAGTCATTTTTATCTCTCAAGGGACTTATACTTTCTGTTTTACACGTATTGTGTTTTACTGTTTTCTCTTTACATGTTACTTTATAATAAACAATAAAGGCAACGCCATTTAAAATAAACATCACTCAGTACTCCATACCTACTTAGAAAGTTTATTTTCCTTTAATAGTACTTCATTGTCTGAAATTATTTCATGAACTTATTTGTCTATTGTCTGTCTCCCTGTCTAGAATGTTAGCTCCATAAGGGCAAAGATTTTGTCTTGTCCATGGTTGTATCCCTTGTGTCTAGATGAGCACACAGAATTGGCACATAGCAGGTACTGAGACAAAATTTCATTCTCATCTCAAACTTACTATTGAATCAGAATTTCTGTGATGGTACAAGGGAAAATTTTTAATAAACCACTGCAGATGATTCTTATGAGCTTTAAAATTTGAGAAGCATTTGTCAAAACGATCACTACCAGATCAATAAATATAAGGTTACCAAATATTGCTGAACTTAAGAAATAGTTTCTCTTTCTATTTTTTGAACCCAGATCACTTTATTTGAAGAACGCACTGAGAAACGGGGTAACCTACAAAAGGATAAGAAGTGTTTTCTCATCTCCCAATGGCCCTGTCAAAATCAAGTAGAAGTAATAGCTCCCATCAGCTTTTTCTTAACATTTGTAACTAGCGTGTTCCCTTTTTTGCTCTTCTATTGAGAATTAAAAAAAGAAAAAAAAAACCTGTTGAGTATTTAGGTAATGTAAATTTACTTTAGTCTAACTTACTTGAAAGCTGTGTGAATTCAGATAGTCCTCATCTTATAAGGTGGACGTGAAAGTGTATCACACCTGGACAGAAACACATCTTGTTAAGAAAAAATTCTGTTAGGGAAGCTTCTTATCTACTTTTGTTCACTCTGGGTCCCAGGTAACTATATACATGGTAGCCGGAGGCCTTATTTATCACCTTTGTGAGGTGATAAAAGGATCATTTTGAGACTTATTTAATCCATAGTCTGCAGTGACAACTACTTGGTACACATATGTATATGCCTCAAAGTGAGAAGTTTCTGCTGCCAGTCTGCTGATTCTTCTCACTTTGGAAATTGAATGAGCCCTTCTTCCATAGTGCTAAGGGAACAGTCTTGGATTCCCTTCCTGCTGTCCCTTAGATGTTTGCTTCTTGAGAGGAACCTTTCTGACCTGTTGCTGTCTCTGCTTATGTATTTATCTTTCAGTCAAATCTCTCAAGACTGAGAAGTCTTGATGATGACATCTGAAATGTCTGTCAGAGGAAATGGAAAAGAGGTTTTGCTCCTTTTTCAATGTATTCTAGAAATTATTGGTTATGGTTTTATTTTGCCACTTTCTGCTTGATTCACCAAAATGAAAATGGATATCCCTTGCGTTGGTCAAGACCACAAAAGGGATTGGGAGAGTTTTAAAAGATGTCTGCATATTCATTGACAATTCTCGCATCAAGAGGCGGACGCTATTTCCTCTGCCCTTGCATAAGGAGTGGCCACAGGGGCTCACTTCTGAAGAACAGAATGTGGTGGAAGGGACACTTTGTGGATAACTTGGCTACGTTAGAATAGGCCTGACTTTCTCTTTGGAACTCTCACTTTGGAATCCAGCACCACGTTTGGAAGAAGTTCAGGCCACACAAAGAGGTCCAGTTGACATCACCCACTGAGATCCCAACCAACAGTCAGCAACAACTACCAGCCATGAGTGAGGAGGGTTTTGAGGTGTCACTACCCTTTGTCACTGATTTGACTGCAACTGCATGAGAGTGTGGGCCTACAGTTGGCTAGCTGAATCTAGTCAGTCTGCAGAACCACGAGAGAATAAGGGTGATGACTGTTGTGGTCTGACACCACTCAGTCTGGGGTGGTTCGTGATCTAGCAATAGATAACCAGGAAAGCCAGGATACTCTTTTGGTAATGCTTCAGTTTGTGCTGGGCTTCTGATCCTTTTACTGTGTTAAGCCTGTACCTTTTCCCTCTTCAAAGTTCATGATACAAAATGCTGACCCCTGTTGAATAATGTTTTTAGAGATTCATGTTTTAAGCCCAACAGAGAATTAGGGACCGAAGGAGACAACGGAGTGGCACCATGTTTCAATATAAAAAGCAGTGACTTGGGAGCTGCAGAGAATTAGGTGAGCAGAGAACTCAGGGGAAAAAGGTGGAGGAGGAAGAGTTGGTTACTGGACTGAGGACCTTGCCCCAATAGGTGGTCTCTCCCCTCCCTCTCCCCCCATTCCAATCCAATGTCCTCCCTATAGCTTGAATAATCTTTCTAAAGCATCAGTCCCATCACTTACCCACTTAAAAGCCTTTAGTGCTCCCTAAGGCATTTTCCTTATAAAAACCAAGCTCATTTGCATGGCCCTCAAGGGACTTTATGAAGCCCTCCCATGCCACCACCCGTCAGTGCAGCCTCAGGATTCCTCCCACCCTCCTTCCACTCTGTGGTTCAGTTACAGCCATCACAACCTCACATTGTGCACCTTCCCCCCACGTAACTTTGCACTTGTTCTTCCTCTTCCTTTCCCCATCTTTCTTCCATAGTCAATTCCTAGTCACTCTTCAAGTCCAGGCTAAGTGCTGGCATCTTCGATGTTGGGGACATTACATACACATTCTGTGTATTCCCTAAGGCTCTGTGATTACCTCTGTCTTAGGACTTTCTGCCTAAGATTGTCCCTATCTCCTTATCAGGCTGTGAGCTCTGAATCCTGAAGACCTGAAAACCCACAATCCTGAAGACAGGATTGTGTCTGTCTGAATCCCAGGGCCCATTTGCCCAGTAAGTGACTCATGGTAAGCACCCGCATAGCTCCATAATGAATGGATTATAGCAAGACATTAAATGGGGGGGCAGGGGAGAGGAATAGAGAACGCTAAGCTGTTGTTCCTAATAATTAGAAGGAGAGTGTCTTTGTGATATTTAACACTTGCAATCTGACTACTTACAGGTTTAGAATAAAGTGAAACACGTGGGTCTAAGCTGGGAAATTGCCTTGGGGAGAATTCTAGATGGGAGGAAGATGAGGAAATCAAGTGATTGCAAAATAAGCTTTATCATAGTAGACTGACAGAATATGTTTTTTGTACCTACAAGTTATTTTTCTTTTCTCTTCTTCCATGTTAGGTTGCCCAGAGCGTATCTTTTGAAAGTGAATTTAACTAATTCAGTCCGTATCCCATACACTTGTGTGTGGGTAATTTTGTGAAATGATCTAGCCAGTGGTGTGCTAGAGATGCTCATTTGGGCTCGTAGAGCCAACTGTTAAGTGTTCAGGAGTTTTGCAAGTCAGTTATTAGGCACAGTTTGAAATTAGCCAGGGTGGGGCTATTTCCATCACATAAACTGGCAAGTGTGCAGGTCACACCTCCCCACTCCCAACACCAGCTGCCTGTTAAACATTTACTAGTTCATCAATAGATGCAGTTCTGTTTTACTCAGTAGTATTTTTATGCTCAAAGACTGTACAAACTATTATGTCCTTCACAACCTCATGAGCGATGAAAGATGACCTAATGGAATTTGTCACATATGCAGGCAGGTGTGTGAGAGAACTAGACAGTTTCCTTAGGATAGGGCCAAAACTCAAAGTTTTCAAGTATAATAGAAATATCCCCCTGCTTTTGTGTCACATACGTGTTCTCTCTATGGTGTCAATTTGGGGGGCACTTTCTACTAAGATGACTGAAAAGGAGAAAGCTAGGTTTTTCTGAAGTAGAACTTTTGCCACTACTGTCATCAAAACAATGTTTTCTTTGTCTTTTTAAAAAAAGTCTACGAGGGGGAGGGTGTGCCTGGGTGGCTCAGTTGGTTAAGTATCGACTCTTGGTTTTGGCTCAGGTCATGATCTCAGGGTTCTGGAATCGAGTTCCGCATCAGGCTCTATGCTCAGTAGAGTCTTCTGGATATTCTCTTCCTCCCTCTCTCCTTTTGCTCCTCCCCTTGCTCCCATTCTCTCTCTCTCTCAAATAAATAAATAAATAAATAAAATCTTTTTTAAAAGCCTACAAGGAAGGTGCCTCATTAGCACAGTAGGTAGCATGTCAGTCTCATAAAAAGCCTACAGGGAAATGCTAAATGATTCAGTAAGCTTATTATTAAAATTCTCACTCCTGCAAATATTCACTGAATGCTGTGATACGTACAAAAGGCTATTCTGGTAGATATAACAGAGACCACCTCTCACAGAGTTCACAGTCAAACTGGGGAGACAGAAAAAAATTACCTAAATTGTATTACTTGTTACAGAGAAATCCACAGGGAAGAGGAGAAAATAAATGTGCTGCTAATAAAACTTAAGCCTCGGGGTACGGTCTCCATTCTCCATGGATATGGAAAGACCCTCAGGTGAAGTGGACTTTGGTATGTTTTAAAAACTGAAAGGGGGCCCAAGTTTCTAGACTAGTACATGAGACAGGAACTGGCACAACGGGAAGCTGGGGAGTTAAGGAAGGACAGGCTCAGGGAGGCCCTTTCAGAAAGTTAAAGATTTTGGACTTTCTCCTAAAAATAATGGGAGGCCCATAAAGGGTTTAAGCTGAGGAGTGACACATTTTAAAAGATTGCTCTGAACTGCTGTGTGGAAAATGGATTGGTGTTGGGGGTGTGGGCAAGGAACATAAAACATAATGAAACATGGTCCTGTTGTGGATTGAGAGAGCAAGGGGTTATCTAGGAGAATGCTAGTGGGATTATTATTATGAGGCTACTTACATTAGATGTCCTTTTTAATGACTTGGAAGAAGTGATAAAAATAATTTGATTACTCTTGGAGGCAATAATACGGAATTACCCATAAAAGTGGAAAAAGACATAATTTTTAAAGCTCTAGAAAAATTATAACTAGCTAAGAAGTAAAACCATATGAATAGTGAAAATCTGTATGCACATATATACAGCATCTAAGAATTCGTCAGATCTCCTGGAACAATGCATTATGAACAGCAGCACATCTCATCCAATGTTGTTTTGATTCTGAGAGCTCTATATTGTTTGGTTCAGCAAAGCGGCTATTTCCAGTTAGTTCCTAGTGCTGTTATGTTCCATTTCTGCCAGAATGGCTACCGACAATCTATTTAAAGAGCTCAAAGGAGGATGGCCATCCATGTTAAAAACTGGGGATAGTCCACTCTTGCCATGAAAGAACCAAAGAATTCTTTTTTTTTTTTTTTTAAGATTTTATTTACTTGTTTGACAGACAGAGATCACAAGTAGGCAGAGAGGCAGGCAGAGAGAGAGGAGGAGGAAGCAGGCTCCCTCCTGAACAGCGAGCTGGATGCGGGGATCGATCCCAAGACCCTGAGATCACGACCTGAGCCGAAGGCAGAAGCTTTAACCCACTGAGCCACCCAGGCACCCCCAAAGAATTCTTTAATACCATAATCAATGGGAAGCTCTACAAACAAGATACCATCAAGGGTCTACACGGAACAGAAAGTAAAAATAATTATTGAATAACCTAATTGGCCTTGACAATCTTATATAATATTTGTTGCTTCTCCTCACAGATGAAGCATGAAAGGGTGATAAAATGCAACCATTGAACGTATGGGTCACAAAAGTGTGAATATTCAGCTTTCATTATGTCCACTGGAGACAAAGCTATCCGAATGAAAAATCCGCTTTAAATTGTTATGGGAACAAGCATTAATTTAAGTTATATCCTTGGAGAACATTCTGTTCAGTCCCTCAAATGAAAGATCATTTACCTTCTGTTACATAAGTTTAAGTCGTACGGGCTATAAACTGACCGCTTCCTGTCTTAATTGCACTTATCAAATCAGACCGAGCAGATGGTCATCTTAATGCAGCCCATTTCAGTTAGCGTCATCAGCAAATAACAACACGGCTAGTTTGGCACATAGGGAAATTAATGTGGCTAATGACTAGTCATTAGGTTTGCAACCACAGTTTATTAATTTTGATTTTTACGATTATTACATTTGTTACCGGGAGAGTAAGGTAATTGTCAGAGTGAAAAGTAGCTATCCCACCCTCACCCAAACTAAAAATATCAGTGCTGATATATTTTCTTTTGCTTAAGTAGAAAGATGTAAAACATTGGGAATTGGAAAAAAAAACAAAACCAGGTTACGTCTGAGGACAAGTGATATAAAAGCAATTAGTGATGCTGATGGTTTGTGTGTGATACAATGAGATTAGATGCTTGATTAGAAATGTGTCTCATCCTGCACAGACATGTGATTTAGAATCAGACTGACTGGGTGAAAGACTTTTCCAACGTTGTAATGAATTGGCCTGTCTGAAAAATAGCTTCCTTCAGGCTTTGTAGATGGGAGGCTGTGAACTTACTAGGTCATGTCCCTCCACGAGTTGGCTGCCCAGGACCCAGGTTGGTACCTCATAGTTCAAACCAGCAAGTGAGGGGGTATCATGGCTTTGGTACTAGAGGGGGGCACTTTTCAGGTAGTACTTGGTCTGAATTCTTGCAATGCTTGGGTATGGTGTGGGAAGGAATAAAGGAGGGAGAAATGCAGACGGAGGGAGGCAAGATGGGGCAAAGGGAAAAACACTTTCTAGCTACTGTGCGGCAACAGCAGTAGACAACTTTGGGGCATGAATACTGGAGCCAGTGAAGCCGCTTTAAACCCATATTGTCTACAAGAAGTACTAGCAGATAGGAAGATATATAGGCAAGGCTATGAAAATATCAGAGATAGTAAACTGAAATGTACACAGGAGCCAAGCAAATGACATAAATGTAAACAGAGACCGGGAGGGTCCTATAAAAGTGTGAAGCAGGCTGCAAATTAAGATATTGGTGTCTTTATTGCCACCAAGCATAATACCCATCAAGTCAGGATGCTTTTTAAGATACAATTTGAGCTAAAAAAAAGATGGCCCTATAAAGCACACTGAGGTTGATTTGTGACCCCTAAGATAATGTGCTGAGTTTCAACTTGAGCAATTGCATGCAGGGAGAGATTTTCTACAATGACTGTAAAAGCCCCGAAACCAGAAATTGTTCCTTCTAATGGAGGCAAGCAAGATAAAAGAAGAATATATCAGAATCATATTTTAAACACATGCGTGGCTAAAGGACTTTTTTCCCCTCCAGTAAGTTCCAAGTGTGGAGGGACTGGAGTTAATACCAAAAGTTTATTTTATGTTATTTATCTTGTTCGTGTGTGCGTGCGTGTGTGTGTGTGTGTGTGTATGGTGTGAGTTAGCACTTTACTAAACTTTTCACAGTTTGTTTCTTAGCACAGAATCAGTCATTGTCAACTTAGCTCTTTTTTGTGTAGTGCTACATTTCCAAGTTTTGTTCATTCCTCATCATCTATGGTTGGAATTCTTGTAATTTTGCTCTTATCAGTTTTCTTTGTGTGTGTGTGTGTGTGTGTGTGTGTGTGTGTGTGTGTTTTCCCCTACAGTTTCCACTTCCCTTAATTTACCCTTTCCAGCTACTTCCTTAGGGAGGGTCTGGGTCTGGGCCAGTTGAGATTTCCATCAAGGGGCCAGTGGAGGGAACAGAGAATGAGAAAGTGAGAGCAACAGACTCGCCTGCCAAGGGTGGTTTAGATAGAAATGGAGGAAATAAATAGGCATGTTGAAATCTGAGTTCATTGGGGACTGTGGGGAGATAAATATTGAAGCATCCATATACCAAGGCCAGAGGGTTCACAGCTGAGGGGTTATTGAGGAATTTGGAGTTGGGTAGAGCTAGGTCAGGGTGCTATCCTGTTGTGGATATATATGTTCCATGAGGAAAATACATGGATGGTCATTGGGCCATGTTTTTGGTCGATGGGTACATGAATGGTGGTTGGAGTGTCGGTCTGGAACTTGGACAGGATACATGTTGTTCTCTTCACTATTGTTAGAGGGGATTTTCTAAAACATACTTAGGTTTCTGCTCAAACTCCACTATTTGCTGTAATGCTCTTCAATGTGGAACTAACAACATTTTGCCTTGTTGCAATCAACAAGGTGTGTACACTCACATTTAGATGTGTCTCATGCAATTTGTTGCTTACAATAAAGTGCTGGAGGTTTCTTTTTCCAATATGAATTAGAGCAGATTGACTATCCAATTCATCTTTTGTTAGTTTCTTTTGCATTTGAGGGTGTTTTCTTTAATGGAAATGATAGGTACAGGTTACAAGTAGGTCTTGAAAAATTACATATAACCTGAGGTCTGCTACAATATATACATATATATAACCTGGGTTATATATACATACATGTAACCTGGGTATGTTAAAATACTTTGTGAGCTACTATATTTCTTAATGTGCTGATAGTTATTAGCAAAACATGTATGAATTATTCTAGTGCTAGGCTTCATCAAACTGTGGGGTGTCTATAGGTGTGTGTTGTGAATGAAAATGTTATCTGCCATGTCTCTCTTGGAGAAAAACATGTTAAAATCTGCTAGCAAAAGCCAAGCTTGATATACTTTCCTGTATAGCCTCACCTTCTCTCCCCTCTTTGGGTGTACCAGACTCATCACACTCTGTAGATTCACCTCTCCTTGCTTTTCCTTGCCCTTCCTTTACCTACAATGATTAATCCTAGGCTGCTGTATTGTCTGACTCCAGAAAGCACCATTTATGTTGTATTCTTGACTTGTCCTCCCGGAAGTAGGAGGAGGATGGCATTAACACAGGAGAACTATGTCCCTGAAGTTGTACTAGAATGTGTTTTTCATTATGATTCCTTTCTCCCATATATATATATATCTTACATATATAACATATATATATATTATGTGTATATTTCTTTTAAAAGTTTGTTATTAAAGTCCTCTCCCAAAACCATCATATTAATTACCTGTGATTATTTAACTTTTGAAATAAAGGTTTCTAAATTTTAGAAAATATAGTGATATGCCTTCATCACATATCCATTCCCATTCTCACCAACTGAGATTGTCAGTGAAAACAATATGATGCAAAAAAAAATTTTTTTTCCAACAACTTTTATAATCTCATACAAATATCTAAATGTATTTATATCTATATCTGTATCTATATCTGTGACCATTGTTTATTTTTCCCAAAATGAGAACCTGTAATATAACTTGTCTACAATATCTGAGATTTTGTTATAGCTCAGGGTTTATAGATATAACTCATTCTTTGGAAGGGCTGCCTTTCGAGTCCCTTGGACAGCACTGAGAGTTAAGTCATAGGATGACCAAGCACTGGAGGCCAAAGAGCCAAGGATAGGATCAAAGGAGGGGATGAGCCAGGAATTTAGAGCTGAGTGGAGTTTGGTCAGGGTGCGATTAGGTGAAGGACATTCAGGGATGGCCCATGGCTTCTGTGTGCTGGTCAGTGGGGGGTGTGTGTGATGACTGCAGGGTCGGACTGGTCTAAGGGAGCTTAATATTTATTGATGTAGCTCATTCTTTTAAAGGGCTGCATTCTTAGCCTGAATGTGCTGTAATTTATTCAACTCTTCCCCTATGTTGGCTGTTGTGTTTGCCAACTTCCCCAGTGCTGTAACAAATACCCTTGTTTATATCCTTAGGTGCTAAAGCTTTTGTCTCTGTAGAGTCCCAGAAGCAGGGCTGAGGGGTTAGAGGCCTTGTGTCTGTCAAATTTCTTTCTATTGCTAGGCTACTCTCCAGAGTAGCTGCAGTAATTCTCTTCCCTTGGATGTTTTTTTTCAGTAACAGAATATATTTTTAAGTTACATAGGTCACAATCATATCTTCTTACACTGGCGTTCACACTTTACATTTGTAGATCAAAAGCCCAAAGTTGAAGCTTTTTACTATAAAGAAAACCTCAAGACTTTTTTTTTTTTTTCCCCTGTTGATAAACATATCCATTAAGCCACCAGGGCATTACAGTGAGCACCTTGGAACTAGGTAAAGGTTAATTTCATTAACTTCAGCAAGATAGGAGAGACTGTGAGACACTAGAATCTGAAGAGCCCATCCAGGTGGGAGGTGAGCAGGAGAAGAAATCCAGCTGCAGGTTCCAGGAGAAAATCTGGTACAGATTGTAAGTCACGGAATGAGGAATCTCTCAGAATAGCAGTAGTCAGAGCAGGTGGCACCAGAGAGGCCCCAGGCTGAGCCCAAGAAGAGGGAATTCAGGAGCAAAGGAATTTGGAGACCCAGTAAAATAGTAAGCAGGTGGTTGGCATTGGGGACAAGTGTTAGAAAGAAGCAAGGACCCAGCCTGCTGATGGGCAGCAGGGAAGCAAGAATCCCTGGGAGAGGTTCAGGTTCTTTAGATCATACAGACCTACTTTCAAATTCTGGCCCTGATGCTGACCAATTCTTTGACTTGGTATAAATTATTTTATCTTCATGGGTTTCAGTTTCTTCACCTGTATTGCAGGTCAAAGTCTTGGTTTAGTGGGCGGCACATGCCATATACATATACAATGTTTGTTGGCATTTTGAAGACTGCTGAATTTTTCCTGTGACAGAAGGTATGTTAGCAGGTATGCGTGAAATGAATTGACAGTTGTAAACCCAGTCTCCAGGGTGCCATGAATACCTTGTCTTCCTGAGTAGCAGTCCAGCAGTCTCATTGGAACTGGAACTATATTTAAATCTTTGTCTTCATTTCCTGTAATCTCCTGCCAAGAGTTTTCTTGGGTGGTTGGTTAGAAAAACTATAGGACACTTTGAGTCTGCCATTTGCCTAACTTCAAATGACACCAGTGCCCAGAATGTCTTGATGTGGGGCTGACTTCCTGAATTACCCCTTGTTAGATTTCTATTTCAAGCCACCATCTCCCACCAGTACCTAGTTCTGGTCTATTGCTCTATTTTCATAAAGACTCAAAATGATCCCCAATCAAGCATACTTGAGTTATGACCCAGGCCGGGAAAGAGGCCAAAGCCAAAACCAGACTCTGATGTTGAATCTTCGGATGTTGAACCCATACCCCTGGAAACTCTTTTGCCCATTGATTCGTTTGGTTATTGGGTAGGAAGTGGTTGAGTCTATCACTTAGAGGACCACAAACATCGGGAACCATTCAGAGGTTGGCATTATCAATGTTTATAATTGGGCATTCATTGCTTGAAGCTATACCAAGTATCTCTTGAACTGATTAGACTGAATTTATCCTAATGTCCTGAGAACAAGAAGGTACTTCTCAGGAAAGTATTTTATGAATTTCTGTTGCTTGCTAACAGCAAACAAATGAACAAAAATCAATGACATGACAACGATAAAAGTAAGAGCCAGGCGGTGCACATACTTGCTATTTTTTGTCTGCTAAAAATCCATTTTCCTCTCTAAAAAACTCTCTCTGTTTCCTTTTGGAACCCCCTCTAACTCCCACTCAAGTCCGCTGGATGAGCTGGTGACCCAAGTCTAGGCAATCAGCATATTTTAGTTGTTAGTCACTGCACTTAGTTCAACAGTGAACTGATCCAATGATATTTTATCCCAGGGCTTTCACTGAAACTATGAGGAAAGAGACATTCTCCTTCTGCTATGGTTATTTAAACTGGTAGAACATAAGCCTGGAGGTGTTGATGGTCATCCTGCCAAGATATGGGAAGAACCCATTTAGCCAGGCTCTGCCTGAAGTCACATTGCCTCTGGACTATTTTAGTTGCATGGGTCATTAAATGCATTGTTTTGCTTAAGCCACTTTCTGTTGTATTTCTGTCACTTGCAGTCAAAATATTTCTGACTAATTTTGATGGGTTCCTGAAGTTTTTGAAGTCCAAAACTAAACTCAATGCTACTGAACTGAAGATTCCTCTAAATTGCTAAAAAGCCAAATATCAAATATGAGAAATGAAAGTAGTTTCTGTGCACAATTGAGATGAAAAGAATCCTGAGCTAAAAACATTACAATATTTCTTTCAACGTTTAAAATGATATACTATGTAGCAGAAAGAAGATAGCAATCTCCAGTGTATTATTTTTACCTTTGAGCGTTGAAGATAAATGCCATAGATTCATCTGAGGTCAGATGGTTAACCAGATTATTTATAAGTCCCTTCTAATTCTTTATTCTACAGAACAAACTAGGTAGACAATGGGGTAGAAAATGGTGGACATAGTGCCATCACGTGGGATTTGAAAAGAAGCCACAGGCTATATGAGTAGAGTGACATTGAACACTATACGTAGATATGAATTTGAATTTGGATTTGAATTCTGGTTAAATGACCTAGAAAAATCCTCTTAACCACTCAGCATTTTGGTTTTGTCATTTGTAAAATGGGGACAGTGATACTTATTCCATCATTAAAGACCAAGTGGAATACCATATACTAAATCAAATGTACTTGACGCATGGAATTCCAGTTTTTGTCTTAAAGTTCTATGAAAGTGACTTAGTTATAAATAAAGATTCGGAAATTACCTGTTATGTTTTTGTGAAAATGACTCCCTCCTTCAAATTTGGAATGAATCTTTTTGTTACATCTCTTGCCCATAAGACTCCCTTTCTCCCCAAGTAGGTACCTTTTTTAGTAGAGACCAGAGTTTAGATTTATTTGAGCAAAATATGTGGTAACAATGGGAAATTGCTGTTTACCAAGGATTAATTGGGAAAAAAATGCATAACTCTGACTCAGGGTGAGAATACAACCATTGAAAATGCAGACACTAAGACCAGTGCAAAGAAAGCTAAAGCATTTGTAATGCATAATGTTGAAATGGTATATGCTGTATCGATTTCACTATTGAGTGGGTGTTTTGCTTTTTGATATCCTCAATGTTTTTAAAGCTTACGTAATGTGAATTATAGATGATACCAAAATATTTGCTAGGCCCCAAATTGCATTTTTTCTTTTCATTTGATTTTTATTTTTGTTGTAAATGCATGTTTTGATGATGTTAAAACCATAACTCTTTGTCGGTAGCGCTCTGTTAGTTTTACTAAGTAGTAGCCTGAGCTGGCTCTCATTTACAGCCGTTGAATGTTAAACAGCATTGAAAAATGTTAAGTTGTTAGATAACTGACTAGTTTCCTCAAAGCTCCTCTGGGAGGCTGAGAATTAACCAGACTTCTTATTCCCTTTTTCACACTCCAAAGGGAATATGCTAATTCACTCTTAACTTTCCAACAATGGTGTAACATTCTGCTTCTTCTGATTTCGCAATTCACTCAGGAACTCATGCACAAGCACTGTGTAAGCTGATTTCATTCTGTCGGGAACTCACATCTTGAACATCTTGAAGCTGTGCCCTCCTGACCTCAGAGCCCTGAATACAACCTAACACAGAAGAGGGGCTCCATGGGTGGTTGTGGAATGAATGAAAAATAACCACCGCAATCCTCTGTCATAATGTTTCTGCTCACAAAACATCCAAATTGATGGAATCCGAAGGAGATGGAAAGTAATGCTGTATGTGGGAAAACATGAATCCAGGCCTGTTAGTTTTTCCAGTAAGGCCTTTTGACCCATCTTTAAGGAACAAGTCCTGTGAGACTCTGTGATTGGGAACATGGTGCTTTTCTTGGATGCGAGACAGCATCAGGATCCTTCTGTGATTGGGGCACCTGGGTGGCTCAGTCGATTAAGCGTCTGACTTTTGCTTTCCACTCAGGTCATGATCATGGGGTCCGGAGATCAAGCCCTGCATCTGGCTCAGCGCTCAGCCTGGAGTCTGCTTGTCTCTCTCCCTCTGCTCCTCCTCCTGCTCTCTCTCTCTTTCCCTCTCATGAATAAATAAAATCTTTAAAAAAATTCTTCTGGGATTTGCATTCTTTTTTCTGGAGGCATGATGTCACTGTTTTGTTTTGTTTTTAAATTTTCCCCATTCTTTGCTGACCCTCTGATGTTCATCTGATTTCTTTTTTTTTTTTTAATTTGGTCCTATGGTTCTTATATTTTTGTTAATATAAAGATCTCAGATATTTAAGCTTTTAGGGAAAAAAAATCCACATGGAAACATTAAAAAACCATCACTCTGAGTTTTTCCTATGTCTTTTCAAAGCCACACAAATCTGTCGTTTTTTCCAGAAGGTTTGGAAGCATAGTCTCTGAAGATGGCTACCGCTGTTGACCGACTTCCTGTGGGCTAGGTATTTTGCACACATTCTTTTTTAATCCTCATCACAAGCTCACGGGATACCTCGAGGCATTGTTATTGCCATTCTACAGATAAGAATACAGAGGTTTACAGATGTCAAAGTCCTTTTCCCTCAAGGACAGTATTTTGGCCTTTAACAGAAATGGAAGGAAATACAAGACAGACAGGTGCTACGTCTAGACAAAATACTTCGCAACTGGACACATCATTGTGGTCAACTTTCCATCTGTGATATGATTCATTACGAATATATTTAAATGCACTTATTTTATAATCCTATAACTATCTCTGAGTTACTCTGCGGTCTTGTATAGCTGTTTCTGTGTAATTTGAACTTTTAATGTTTACCCTCCCTTTCTTCCTATATTAACTGCTCGCTTTCAAAAGCATTTGGGTCTCAGCTCAGTTGTTATCGCTCAGATCCGCCTTCTTGGATGACTCTAGACCCTCCCATCACTCTCTATCCCAATGTCCTCCTTCATTTCCTTCATAACTTTTACCGCTATTCAAAATCACATTTGGGAGGGGGCGCCTGGGTGGCTCAGTTGGTTAAGCGTCTGCCTTCAACTCGGGCCATGATCCAGGTCATGGGCTTGAGCCCCAAGTTAGAGTCCCTACTCAGTGGGGAGTCTGCTTTTCCCTCTCCTTCTACCCCTCCCTCTGTTTGTGTTCTCTCTCTCAAATAAAACCTTTAAAAAAAAAAGAAGCAAAATCATATTTTTAAAAAATATTTAGAAATGTAGTTGACATACAATATTTTATTCAAGAGTGTAACGCAGTGACTCGACATTTATATATGTTACAAAATGCTCACCATGATAAGGGTAGTTACCATCTGCCACCGGAGAAAGTTAATACAGTGTTATTGACGAGATTCCTGAATCACATTTTTTTATTCCCTTGTACCCCTAACTGGAATGGGAGTTGCTTAGGACAACTGTCTTTTTGTCTTATTCACCGCTGCATCCCGACTTCCTAGAACAGCGTCCAGATGAATTATTGCATATTCTTCAGGATGTAGATAGACTAAGGTAAAGGACGCGATGCCGATCCTTACATGGTGGGATTGGCAAGGGCAAGATGCTGGCAGCTCCAGTAACAGATAGAAGATATTTGGCAGTACCCCTGTGTGCCAGCTGCTGTGTTGTCCTTCCAGCTCAGCCCACTCGGGGGGTATAATTAGCTTGCTCTCTCCAACCGAGTGCCCAAGTCCCAACATGAAGAGATGTTTATCTAGGTCCCCTACAGCCTTTGCTGGTTTGTGTGAAGCCAAGCAACCTCAGTGGTTACTCATACCTCCTGTGATTAAATCGACCTGAGTTAATCCCGGGGATTTATGTTTCAATGTAGGATATTTGCGGATTGCTTCGAAAATGACCTAACTTCCAGATCCCTGCAAATGAGCTCCATACTGATCCAGAAAACAATGTACAATTCACCAGGCACCCTGCTAATTATTTTAATACCATTTAATTTCATCTTCAAACACAACTAGAAGTAGATGCTACTATTATCCTCGTTTTTCAGCTGAGGAAACTGACGCTTGGAATATGGGACTTGGCTAGGTCCCACAGCTCGTGGGGAAGAGATGCAAATCAGGCTGACTCTTCCCAAAGTTGATACTCATTGTCTAATTGGCGAAGATTTGACACCTCATTCTGATGTGGCCTGTAACCTGTTGGGAAATCAGGTTTACCTGCTATGAATGACTCCTCACAGCCTGAGATGTGCCTGAGGGACGTTGCCGGAACTTGGTTTAGAAGCTCAGAAAAAAAATCAAATTTTGAATCATCATATTCAATTGCTGAAAATTACAAGTCTTACACAAATCAGTTTTTGAAAAGAGCTGATCTTAACGGATTGTAACTTTGAATTATATAAGTATTTTGGGGACAGACCAATTTGGGTTTAAAGCCCAACAGGGTTTTTTTGTTTTTGTTTTTGTTTTTTTTTAAAGATTTTATTTATTTACTTGACAAAGATCACAAGTAGGCAGAGAGGCAGAGAGAGAGGGAAGCAGGCTCACCGCCGAGCAGAGAGCCCGATACTGCCGAGCAGAGAGCCCGATGCGGGGCTCGATCCCAGGACCCTGAGATCATGACCTGAGCCGAAGGCAGAGGCTTAACCCACTGAGCCACCCAGGCACCCCCAAAGCCCAAGAGTTTTTAAAACCTCTGTAAACGTCAGTCATTTTTTTTTAATCCTCTGAAGACTTAATATGGGTTCTAATACCTATTTCTTCAAATTCTTGTAAGGAGAGTGGCTAATTCAGTGCCTGGCACATAGAAGGAAGGGCAAAAGGGGCGCCTGGGTGGCTCAGTGGGTTAAGCCTCTGCCTTCGGCTCAGGTCATGATCTTAGGGTCCTGGAATCAAGTCCCACATCGGGCTCCCTGGTGAGCGGGGAGCCTGCTTCCCTTCCTCTCTCTCGCTCTGCCTGCCTCTCTGCCTACTTGTGATCTCTGTCAAATAAATAAATAAAATCTTTAAAAAAAAAAAAAGAAGAAGGAAGGGCAAAAGATGATTTCCTTTACTTGAAGTATTATGCTTGGGAATTTCTTAGTTGCGAAGTTTTATTTTGTCCTAAATTTGATGTTCTTCCAATGTTCCTGTTAAAATATTATTTCTATTCTTTTCATTTCTTGCCTCAGGTATAGTTTAATATCCTAATTCATTTCCTAGGAGTCGTGCACCATTGATCTGGAAAATCTCTTGGCCATAGAGGGGCTGATAGTTTCACTTTTTCTCTTCATTGAATCTTCTCAGCCTTCATCCCTGACCATAGTCTTTGTGTAATGGCTTACATTTCACCACTGTTAACCCTTCGTAAATCGATGCCAGAGCTCCTTTTGACATCATCCTTAAAGAATCCTTCTCATACCACACCTCTGAAAAGTTGGGGCATAAGACTTTGAGAGAATGTTCTAAATACCTTAGGAAGGTGGGATTGGTTTTAAATCATTTTTATAGTCACAGTATTGAAACATTTGTAGTAAGAAGTAGAAGTAGAGACATTCAGAGGCTTGGATATGGCCTATCTCAGTAATGAAAACAAGGGCCATTAATATGGTTGGAGCATATAAATCTGAGAGTGAAACTATTCGGATAAAAAATGGCTGGCTCTCTAAGTCTAAGCAAGGCAAGAAACTACCTCCACCATGAGAAAGACAAATGTGAATTGTCTATAATATCTCCCCTGGAATAAGATCACTTTCTTTATACTTGACAGATGACATCTCATGAAATTATCCATAAATTTTGTTCTATTTTTAAGGCAAAACAAGTTGGATAGTTTGCTCATTTGTCACAGATTTTGGGCATGGGTTTAAAATTATAATTAACTTACTCTTGAGGCTCCTGGGGGGCCTCTGTCCATTGAGCGTGAAACTCAGTTTCTGCTCAGGTCAAGATCTCATGGGTCCTGCGATGGCACCATGCCCCCTCATCAGGGAGTCTGCTTGAGATTAGCTCCCTTTGCCCCTCCTCTCACTCACGTGCACTCTCTCTCTCTCTCTCTCATAAATAAATAATTATTTATTAATAAATAAATAAATCTTTAAAAAAAATAAATACATTTACTCTTATGTTTACAAACTTTGGTCTTCCTTTGTTTTTGGAAGTTGATTTGCTGGCCATTTTGTATCGCCCAACTCATTCTTAACTTATAAGGAGTGCAAGGGGCTGCTGTGGGTGCCAGAGCCTGAGTCCTCCCATCCCTCTGCACCTCGTCCTGCCTAAAGATGTATCCCTCAGTCAGCTTTCTGTATTCTTATCTTAGGTGTTGCTGTGGTTAGGGCAGGCTCTGAGGCATCTGTGTGGGACAAGAACTACTAAAAAGTACTTACGATCGCCTTTGATTGGGGGTGGTTAAGCACTGTTACCTCCATTTTATAGATGAGGAAACAGAAGCACATAGATGCTGAGCAAATGACTCAGAGATATTGAGTAAGTAGGTCACACAGTTAGTAAGCTGCAAACTAACTGGAGTCAAACTCAGAGTGACCAGCTGTCCTAGTTTTTTCAAGGCTGAGGGGTTTCCCGGGCTGTAGGATTTCAGTGTTAAAAGGAAGGCAGGCCCAGGCAAAACAGGACAGTTGGTCACTCTAGGTGTCTGACTTTAGAAACTCTATACTCTTCATCCTTTTGCTTCAGACCCTAAAATATTTAGCTCTCCCTGAAATATTGAGCCCACCGTCCCTTCTGGTAGTCCTTACTCACCCACTGCCCCTCCTTCTTCTGCTAGTTAAAGCAGCCAACTGCTCACCATTGTATTCACTGTGAGACTCTCACTACAAATTGCAGCCCATTTACCCCCTTTGTGGGCACAGGAAATCGAAAGGCTGACAGCTCAGTGTCTCTATGGTTTCCTGGGCCTCTAACCCTATTGGATTTCCAGGCAGAGAATTGTTATTCTTCCTCCTGGTGACAACTGTGTTGAGAAACTCAAAATTGTCCTCATTTCAAAGATGACGAGGTCTGTATAGAGAAAGAAAGCTAAAGGTTTCTAGGCATTTAAATCCCTCTATCCTGTTAACCTCAGATCATGTCCGGGATGCCTCAGCTGCTCTAGGCAATGTCTCTCAGCAGAGAAGGACCTGATGCTGAAGGCTCGGGGCCATATTCTTCTTGGTAAGGACTCCTCCCTTTGGGCTCCTCCCTTCAGTTGATCCTATTACCTGTGACAGCTTCAAGAGATAGCAGCCACTGCTTCTAGTGGCTTCTTCTGCGGATGGTAACAATTCTAACAGCAGCTTTTAAAAAAATTTTGCTGGAGGTTTTTTTTTTTTTTTTTTTTTTTTTTTTTCCCAGAAAGCTCCATGCTTCCTCCATAGCTAATAATGGAGTTCTATGCTTAGTAGGTGCTGGAGTCCTTATTAGGTCCTCTAGTGAAACTATGGTGCTTCACCATGCTTTAAGACAGTGGTTTTCACAGCAGACCCTTACTCATTAGTGGGCTAAATCAGTGTCATAGGTCAGTCATTTTGAAAAAGAAATTTTAAAAGACCAGACTATTATAGGATAGAAAAATAAGAATATATTGTATGTAGAAATAGCTAATATTATTTTATAGAGGTTATGCCATTTTAAAATTCATATATATATATGCTTACACATTTAACATACATAAACCAACATACATATGTAGGAAACTATGTAGTTGTGATGAAAAATGTATGCTTTATTGACTTAGATTACAATTATTAAAAATCTTTTAGAAAAATTTTTAGAAAGACAGTCATCAGACTGTTTCTTAAAGCAGTAAAACATCACAAACCACCAAAATGTTCAACAAGGGGGAACTATAAGCTCCATGCACATAATATCTTCAACATATCACTCTAGAGCTTAGCACTGGTGCCTTGTACATAGGTAGATTTTTCAATAAATGTTGATTGTTATTGTTGCTGAGAGATTAAATGTGTTCTGATAGAATGATAGAATTTAATGCAGTTACTAAAATTGTTTCCAATTATTTTGTAAACATATGAAAAATGCTCATAATATAATGTTAAGAGAAAATAATAAGTTTCAAAGGATAAATATATCATTGTATGTATGTGTATATAAAGAAGATTATAAGGAAAAACACTAAAGTGTTAACTATGCCTGTTTCTGATTAGTAAGATTATGGGTGATTTAAAAATTCTTCATTTTTTAAATTTTTGTTTCCTACAGTGAACAGGTCTTATTTTCCTAATCTAAAAAAATTTGATTCATTTGGCATCGCAGAAGATAAGTAAACTTACTCACAACCACATGGTATCAGAGCTTTGACTGCCTGAGAGGTCTGTTCTTGGGGCCTCATGGTGAGGAAAATTTCCACTGACCCCCCCTTGTTTTAGGGGAATCAGCCACACACACTGTACAGAGGGATCTCTTATGGGTATATACATTTAGTCAACAAAACTATATTAAATTCCTTTGTGGGGGCTCTTTAGCCAGGTTCCAGGGATTCTGAGATGAATGGAGCACAGGCTCTCTTGCAGGACTTCACAGCCTCTTGGGGCAGAAAACAAGTGAATAACTCATTCTTGTACCATATAATATGTGCTCAAGTAAAGATGTGACACTGTACTCTACGGGATGCGTTCTGAGCTATTCACTCCCTTTTTGCAATGTCTTAAGCTCCAATAATTTAAGGGCTTGGAAAACATTCTAAATATCTCTTCCCCTGTTTCCTGTTGTTTGCCTAAGGCCTGGGGAAAGCTTTGCAGATCAAGTCCCAGTAGCAAAAGTGGTCATCTCACAGTCCCTCAGGAAGACATGTTCACTAGAGGCAATATGACACAGTGCTTAAGAACATTGGTATAGGATTTAGCATATGATGATATGACTAATATCATCATATTAGTCATAATATATTATTATATTATGTGATATTATATTATAATATCAGTGATATTATATTATGTTAGATAATATAATATCACTGTTCTATGACCTAGGCAAATAATTCAATTTATCCATGTCTCATTTTATTATATTATATTAGATAATATATTATATTAGATAATATAATATATTATATTATATTATATTATATTAGATAATATAATATCACTGTTCTATGACCTAGGCAAATCACTCAATTTATCCAAGTCTCATTTTTCATACTTGTATAATGGGTTAAGGATAATGCATACATCCTTAGTGTTTGAGGATTAAAGCACTTGGCATGGTGTCTGGCACACAGTAGGGCTCATTGTATGACAGCAATTGTTTTTCTGGGTTCTAATGGTTCTAAATTGTTGTCAGGGCCTGTGAAACCAAGTTGATGTTTCTCTTCTGAGCATTTACTACATATTATAACCACCAAAAAATTCAAATTTCTTATCTATTACTTTACTTTTTAAATAGTGTATGAATTTTGCCTGAGAGGTTATATAGATTGATAGATGAGATGGAGAAATATCTTAACTGAGAATTTGACAATTGCAAAAAAAATATTCCACGTATATTTTAAGTAAGTCTTAAAGATTTGGGGAGAAGTTGACCAACCATGATTGTCTGCTTGCTGATGGCCGCCCGAGAAGGCAGTCATTTTTAGAAAGGAAGGGCCATTACAGTAGATCACCAGTTCATTGTTTCCTTTGTTTTTCTTGGAAGATGCCATCTTCTGTCTCTCCTCCACAATTCTGAACGTTTGTATCTTTATGGCTCTGATCTGAGGAAGACTTGATGCTTATATCCCTTGAGTAAGCAAACAAACAAAACCATACAATAATAATTTGTGGAAATCTTGCATTTTATTTCATTCTTTAAACAGCTACGAATTTATGATAGAACATCTATTTTCCTCCTATTCTGATACTAACTCTTTCCACAAGTATGTGTATTAATCAGAAGATTTTCAGTTATAAGTGAAAAGTCCAGAGGTAGTTCAACTTTGAGCACAACTTGATCTGATAGACCAAATGATGCCCCCAGGAAGGCCTCTCTTCAGCTCTCTGAACTTTCTCCTTCTCTGTTAACATCATCCCTAGGCAAGGGGCAGAGAAGGTGAGACTGAGCAACAGCCTCAGACTTACACAGTCCTCCAGCTTAGCAGCTACAGCTAAAAGTGGGTTATTCTTGATAGCAAGTCTTTGGACTGACTTTTACAGCACAGATTGGAGTCAGCAGGTGTGCTCACCTAGGGAAGGGAAAGTGTTATCCCACCTGATCCCCAAATGAGATTGGCTACTGGGCAGGCAAAAACAAAAACATGAACCACCTCCCCTCCTCCCAAGAGAAAACAAAAAATGAATGCTCACTAGATCGTTAACTGAATTCATTTATTTAAAATAAGCATAAAATATAGAATAATGGCACTCACCAAGGTACTCTCTCTTCCATTTATGATTTAACTCACTGACATTGTTTATGCCCCCCCCAAAAATGGGTCCATGATTAAAGGAGCGAGACTGATATAAAGCAAAGGTCAAGCAAAGCTTTATTTTGCGCCGGGCATCAAGAATCAAACTGACCGGCCAGGGCCTCACCTCTTACCAAGAGGGCGACCTTTCTCTGTTTCACAGACTAGCTTTTAAGGGCAAAGGCCATGTGGTTGGACCTGGCCACACGCAGGTGGCCAATGAAACTGTGACACACAGAGAAACCTGCACAGTCATGCTAGGTGACCAATCGAATTACAATTTACCCTAGTAGACATTTGAACCAGCCTATCACCTTGGTCAGAATTGGCGCCCAAAAGGTGCACAAAGGGTGGGGCCCATACTTCTTGGTAAATAGGGGGACAGTATGCATCCCCTCACTGATTGGATGTCTCCACCTAGTCTGACCCACCCTTGTATTTGAGCTTTGTTACCTGGGGCTGGTTTCCGGGACTTGTTTTTAAGTAAGTCCCCTGGGGGAAGGGGAGCAGGGACAGTGTAAGGGTTAAACAACAAGGTTATTGTTTAACCTTAATGGAAGCCTCTTGCTAAATAGGTGCTTACAGATATATCTTCAATTGTTAATATACAGATGACTTCCATACCTCTGTCTCTATACTGAACCTCTCACTTTGACTCCAGAGCCAAATATCCCACCACTTGTTTGACATCTCAAATTCATCATCACACCCCCTTCTCACTCAGAAATAAATCTTTCTCACACATACATACGCAGACACACAGAACATTTAAGTGTGTGTGTGTGTGTGCACGCATGTGTGAAAGGGAGAGAGAGATGATCTGTATGAATGCTTGGTATTTTTAAAAGGACACTGTTGACATCGAGCTACTTAAATGAAAGAACATTTCTGTATCAACTGATTCACTGGCAAAACAAAAAATTCACGACCAATGTGTGGGCTGATCAATGTGATCCTTTCACCAAAACAATCATTAAAGGCGTCATTATGGTTCGATGTTAATAAGCAATGAGAAACAATATGCTTTTCTGCTGGGTCTTCGTAAGAAAATCTGTTCATGTGTTTCTGGACTTTTGTTCAAACTGAATGTGCTGCCATTCCTTCAAGAGAAGGTTATTCAGCGTCACCCTGGCCCAGTCTCTGGTATGTCAATCTGCTGGCAAACCACAGATCATCAGGCCCCACAAATGAGCTGGGTGAGATAGAAATGCCAATTAGAACAGATGTATACTCCTGTTTTTATTCATCAACTTAAGGAACTGTCGTGATTGTCACAGTGTACATATTTAGGTTGGTGACTTTTAAGTTTTAAATATGAAGATGTCTTGTTTCCTGTGAATCTTTACGAGTATGGTTCCAACAAGGGCAATGCCAGGCTGTAGACCCCAGGAACAAGGGATGAATGGGAACTTCTGTTGGGACAGGCTCCCGTAGAAGTTGCAGTTCTGAACGGAATTGTTTTGCAGTGCTCTTGCTTATTTAATTTCTCAAAATGCCAACTAAAAACACATTTTTGTAGGTGTTAAGCATTTCAACTTTTACCCTGTATTTTGTTATACTCTTGCCTAAAACTGGATAGTGAAGGAGGAAAGGCAATTTACCCGGATACGAGTGCTTTCCTTCCTTCAAAAGGAAGCATTGTCCAAGGTCAAACTCATCTCCCACCAAGACCAGCTATTTTCTCTCAGTTTCTTCTTTCTGTTCATAGCTTGATGATTTTTCAAATGTTTGCCTCTGTCTCAGCACAGTGGTCTAATATTGATTGTGCTTTTGTTTGTGAGGATGTGATGTGAGAATTAATCATGTTTGTGCTTAAAATGGAAAGACATTCACTTCTTAACGTTTGAGTATTTTCACACTTAGAAATATCCCGTCATCGGCAAGATATATGGTATTGGTATAATTGTGAGACCCTTTGAGCTAAGGATGGTGAGGAAAAAATAGTTGCTTCTATGCCTGGTTTGCGTTTGGAGAGGAAACAAGTTTTAACCGAGAACAATTAAAGTCCACAGGAAGAACTCTAGAGATTGAAAGTAGCATCATTTTTTTTTCTTTAAGTGTTTCCACTGCTTTTGTTTTAAAAGGTGCTTCCAAGAATCAGGTAGAGAACAATTGCTGTTCATCTTTATAAATATATAGTACTAATAGTATGGTAAGAGGGCAGTTTCCCCTTCGTAATGGTTTTTAATATTGGTCTATTATATTCTCTAAGCACTTTCCTTGCAATGGTTTCATTTATTCCTTAGTGCTTTGGGCCATCAGGGGTTCCTGCTCTGGCTATAAAGCATGGTACTTAAATGTGCCCGAGCCCTCTCCGTAGCTTCTCATCTACTTTCTCTATGTATTGTCACAGCCTTTCTCTTATTTATAAGCTTTTTTTTTTTTTTTTTTTTTTTGGCCTAGTATTATTGCTGCTATTGCTACTATGGAATTTTGCTGATGTTGGAAGTCATCATTGTCAGACCAGGAAAAGACATTGTTTGAATTTCAACAGTTCAGATAGACTTCATATCGAAGTGATGTGATTATACAAAAGTGTTTGATGAAAAATGGGGTCATGGCAAGGGACACAGCTTCAAGTTCAAGGAAGACTTGTGTGTATCAATTAGATTATGAGGAGTTTGGCAGCCTCAGCCCCAAACAAGATTATGGGGCATCCAAGGAGGTGGTGGCAGGACAGGTAAGTGCCCTCCCCTCCAGAAGCTGGGTAGCTGGCACTATATTATCCCATGCTGGAAGATTTTCTTCACACCTATTCACAGGATTTTATAAGTTCAATCAGTGAAGTGATTGGTGGCCCATTTCACCACAGTGCTTAGGTGGCTTCCCATTTTGGTTCTTATTGATATGGTTTTGCTCAGTCTCTCATTATGCCGTAACTGCACAAATAAAAGTTTTCCACATGGTCTCCTTGCCTTCCAACTGATCCCTATCAAATCCATGGTTTGTGTGGCTGACCAAGTTACCTTTTTTTAAAAAACCAACAATTTATTAACACAATCCAAGATTCACTTAACTTTATACAGCCCCTATGACATGAAGGCCCTTATGACAAGTCTAGCGGGGACACAGACTCATACACAGAAAATTATGAGACGATGATATATGTGTTTTATCTGATTAAAACTTTTTCATGCTTCTCTACTGTTCATAAGAATAAAAGTTCAAGTTTTCCTCTAAAAATATCATTCACAATTTGAATCTATTCTAGTGACACAGCTTCATCTCTAGGCCCTTCCCCCATGTTCACCCTATGTGTCAACAACATAAAATGTGCTGATATCCCAGGACCTTCACCATTCCCTACAACTGGTGAATTCCTACATATTCTTCTAGATTTAGCTCAAGTGTCATTATCTCCTTTTGGACTCTGACTTCATCCTTCCAAAGTAGTTAGTCATCCACTCCTTTGGGCTCTTGTGGGAAATTTTATATATCTCTTTTTTTTTCTCATGGCTTATAAAATAGTTTGTTTCATTGTAATATTCAGTAAATTGTGAGATTCTGGGAGGCAGGAAGTGTATTTTATTCCTTTTATTTTCCCAGTGTTTAGTTCAATGACTGGCACAGACATGATGCACAATGCATTTCTTTGGAATGAGTAAATGAATGAATGAGTGAATGAGCTATGAAGCCAGCATTTGAAGTTACCATTGGATGTGGTTTACAATCAACACTGTTGAAACACTCTGTACTGTAAGCAATTATCTTCTGGTAGAACACCTGGTAGAAATCTATAAATATGTTGGCCAACAACTCAAAGTGATTAGTGCACCCAATTTACCGCAATTAGGAGGAGGACCACACTTCATAGAATTTAAAAGGTGCACCTGTACAACATAAAAGGGATTATGACTACTGCAGTAATCATGAAAACATATCACTCTTCCACTAATTAGTTAAATAGGCCACTAACATTGGTATTTTATGAAAATAAAGTCAGATAAAAGTAAAAGGTGAAAAGCAGCCTCCAGAAAGCAGATTTGAGGAGAAACACCAAGACAAAGACTTTTTTAATGTAGATATAATTTCACATACATATCCACTCACACCAATGCAATCATGTTCATGTCATGTAGAGCATTATTAGAGCTAACAGAGGAAGCTGGATTAGAGCAGGTCAAATTCCATGGAAAGCAACGTGCATACAGCTTCACTTTGGAGTGAAATCTTCATCAATGTAGTATAGTGGCTAAGAGCTTGAGTTCTGGAAGCAGTTTGCTTGGGTATGAGTCCCAGGCCTACCTCCTTTTGGCTATATAATATTGAGAAATTTATATAAACTCTTTGTTTCTTGGTTACCTTATCTATAAAATGAGTCTAATAATAACTATCTCACAGGATTGTTGAGAGGATATAAGATAATAAGCACTCAAAAAATACTAGCTTTCATTACTATTCATCAATTTCTTCTTTGGGCTCTTATTATATCCTATCTTTACCACTTTTTAGCATGTATTCTCACTGGACTTGGTTCTTCCTTGTTTTCCATATTGTATACCTTTCATATGTCCTGTAAAGTTGCTACATCCAAGATAATGGCATTTTGTTTTATCTAGGAAATAGTAATGATAATTGGTGGGTGCAAGAGAAATGCCAACTCCATTAGTAACCAAAGTCATAAGATGATTGTATCCCTTTACTGTTATTGTTTGCTATGTATTTCTCAGAAATCCTTTATGTTGCCCACAAAGGCTGTGAATCAGCTATTATCACTGAATTTAGGGCTAAAATATGCACGTTTAATTATAACTGAGTTAACAAAAGCTAAGTGCTGAGAAAAATTATTGAAACTTTTTGTGTAATGGTGATTACATTCCCAACCTCATAATTAGGATGGGATATGATAATTATTGTATTGATTAGAGCTATATCCTGCTTTAGTTTGACAATCAGAGCCAAAGACATAGCAATCTTCCTTCAAATATATGAAAGGCCTATTCTGTTGAATGACTCACTACAATATTTCAAGTAATTTCTTTTATGATCAAACTTGAAAAATAAATAACTATGCAGAGAAAATAAATAACTATGCAGATGATAGAGTTGATAAAAATAAATTCAATTAATGAATGCCAGCAAAACAAGGCATTGTACATATTAGGAAATATAAATTAAGATATTTAGGTCTTAATACTTACTATTTCAGGGGCACCTGGGTGGCTCAGTGGGTTAACCCTCTGCCTTCAGCTCAGGTCATGATCCCAGGGTCCTGGGATCAAGCCCCGCATCGGGCTCTCTGCTCAGCAGGGAGCCTGCTTTCCTCCTCTCTCTCTCTCTGCCTGCCTCTCTGCCTGCTTGTGATCTCTGTCTGTCAAATTAATAAATAAAATCTTAAAAAAAAATACTTACTATTTTAATTTGAAGCATTGAACTGTTGACTACGTACTGCTAGTTTAGAAGGCTTTACTCCATTTTAGATGGACTATTTATACCCAACTTTAAATGGGCCATTTATGTAAAATTAGCAAAGAAAATATGTCAGTAGAACTGATTTTAATGTGTTGCTAACTAGTCACATTTCAAAATTATTTTCTATACTAATCTATCAGTAAAGATCCTAAAGGACTTCCTTTTTAAGAATACCATGAAAGACTACAATTGGAATGTAAGATAAGGAGAGCCATATAGTGTTTTCTCCTTGTAAGAATCAAGAATAAAAATCTGCTTCACGTGGAGTATTTATTATTATCGTGGTGACTGCTTCTTTGACCAACAGGAATCATCATAGACCAAAAGCTTCATCAGCTGTGTCCTGAACAAAGTTATTGTTTTGTCAAAATCAAGTGAACGGATGAAAAAATAAATGAATGCATTTAAAAAACTAAGTTTATGGTATCTGTGCATGACTCTATGGTTCCCTATTGAACAGGTCTCATACTGAGAAAGCAATCAAATAAAAAGAGTTCCGGGTAAAGATGGAGCATTCAGCTTAAACATCTAAGTTTCAGTCTCCAAATTCCCACTTAATAACAATGAATGGATTTTTAAAAGGGTATATGAGTTAGTTTTTGGAGCATAAGAAAATGCTACAAAATGTGGTGGCTTCCGACAACAACCATTTATTTAGCTCATGATTCTGAGATCAGCACTGTGACCCGGGCTCAAAAAACAGATTTATCTGTTCTGAACAGGGCTTCCTCAGTCAGCTGCAAGTCAAATTCAGCTTTGCTTATCTTGGCTGGGCTTTCCCATCTCTGGGGCCTCCAGGGACCACTGGGCTGACTCAGGCTACCATCCTCCATCAGGCCAGATTGGGTTGGTTCATGGGGAAAAGGAGGGTGGCCCAAGAAACTGAGTGGAAATGTGTAAGATCTCCTGAGATCTACCTTTAGAATGGACACGTTGTCACTTTTGCTTCATTCTATTGGCCAAAGCAAGTCACAAGTCTTGTCTAAATAAAAGGGGTGGGAAAATTGGCTCCATTTCTTAATTGGAGGAGTTTCAAATTTACATTACAAGGAGCTTGAGTATGAGAAGGAAAAAATTAGAGGTATTTATGAAAACAATCTGTTACAAAGTTATAAACCCACAAGGACGAAGAGAACAGAAGAGAACAATTATGACATTTTGGAAAATGGAAAGAAACACATGAGTCACAATTGACTTAAAGACACCTAGAAAGCTGAATCTTAACCCAGCGGAAAGCCAAGAAGCAACCCAAGGTCCTGGTATAATTCACATATCTTCCAAAGTCTCAGGAATTGGTAAGTCTGGTATATACACTAAACACTTATGGAAGCGAAGGGTGGGCAGTAAAGGTAGAGATAAAAACAGGAGGAGTCATAGAAATTCTCTTTAAAAAGTCCTGTAGTTAGACCCTCAAAATGGATTCCCTAGTCTTCCTAGTCATTAATTGCTCCCCTTCTACAACCTATCACAGAGAGAATAGGAGATTTAGTTTTTGAAGAAGGTGAAACCAAGGATCCCTGGACTTGTTTACACCCTAGGCACAACTGAGCCCTGAGACGACATGGTAGGCAAAATAATGGCCACCAAAGGTGACAGCACCCCAGAACCCATGAATATATTAGGTTATGTGGCAAAAGGGAATTAAGGCTACTAATCAATAGACTGAGATGGGAGGTTATCCTGGATGAGCTGGGCAGACCCAATACAATCACAGTATCCTTGTAAGGAGAAGATGGAGGCAGAAGAGGAAGGATCAGAAGTAGGCAGCATGAGAAGGACTTGATGCTGTTGTTGCCTTTGAATATGGAGGAAGAGGGCACGAGCCCAGGAGTTTGGGTAGTCTCTAGAAGCCGGAAAGGGCAGATTTGGAAATGGATTCTCCCTGGAGGGTCCAAAAAGAAACCCAGCCCTGCTGACACTTTGATTTTATTCCAGTGGAACCCTTTAAGATTCTAAACTCTAGAAATGTAAGGTAATCAGTTCACATTCTGTTAAGCCACTAAGTATGTGGCCATTTGTTAGATCACCAATAGGAAACAAATACAGGTGCTTACTGACAATGGAAGGACAGAGTAAATATTTATGTATTAAATGCTGAGAATTCTACTGGTCTTGGTCTGTACAGTTTCCAGAATGCTGGAAGCCAGGCCTTTACCCTTTAGGCAGGAGCCTGGAAGGATCTTCTCTGGGGGACCTGATCAATCCAGACAGATTACTTAAGGGTGCTGACATCTGGGATTGACCATAATAGGGTTCAGTCAGATCACTCTACATTAAAGCCCACAGTTGAAAAGCACCACCAGGTACTCGAGCTTACTGAAGTTTTGCGTGTCTGAGGAAAGCATGTAAAAAGAAATTCACAGACCAAAACAGAGTCTGAGGGATACAGAGGAAGCTTCTTGAGGAAATAGTATGAAGCAATGATGAAGGGAACAGTAAATAATTAAGCATAGGTTGGTGGCAGAGGGTGGAAAGGAGGTCATTCCCTTTAGAAAGAAGCACATGTTTAAATCCCTGAATAGAACCACATCTTGGCATGGCTTTGGTTAAGTCAGTCTGAATGACTAGAGCTTAGAAAGTGAAAGAATAAGGGGGAAAGCAAAGCCAAAAAAGCAAAGGAATAGTGTGAAGGAATAAAGCATCAGAGTGGTTGAGGGCCAATTCTGGGGCTCCTCTCTGTCCACAAAGAAAACATTATAGACATACAAATACACACATGCATGTGTATATAAACTCATCATACATATACACAATGCATACATATATACATAGGTACATAATATGTATATATACACATATAATACATACATATATATTTATGTAAATCTCAACTTCTAACTAGTATTTGACATTCTTTATGTTTTCTGATGGTTGGGTAGAAGAAGATGATCAACTTTTTGCACCTTGAACATGGGTGGGGAGGAAAGGTTGTAAGAATTATTGGTTCCTTTTTTTTGGAATCCAGGCAAAGAAGCGCCAGGCCTTCACAGGAGGCAGTGGAAGAATTTAGAAATGAGATGTAGTCCAATTGGCAGTTCTGTTTACTATTCCCCAGGTCCCGTGACTGTCACGGCTGATGAAAGACATGTGACAGGTCTATTGGCTATTGTATCTTCTCTCTTAATGTCATAGCTCATGTCATACCCACCTATTCCCAGGATGACTAAAAAGCAAAAATTCAATCTCATGGCATTTCTGGAGCTGGATGACATGGAAGTATAGGCTTTTTATTTGGACTGGCTTTGCTAGTTTTTCCCTGAAAGTTTTCGACCTCGGGAGCATCGTATCTCCAGAGAAGGGAAAGGACCCCCTCTTTGGCAACACGTTGGAGTTTTAAATGATCTACAAACAGTTCCTAAATAATCTAGTTAACATTTGACAATGGCTCCACATTAATTGTGGCTCTCCAGATGGAGTAACTCTCCATGCCTGCTGGAGAATACACTGGAGAAAAAAAAAAAAAATTGGCCCTTCTGACTCACTCTGCTTGTTCTTAAAACAGCAACAGCAGCAGCAAAATGCTGGGTTTAGCCTGTTGTGTTTCTTGATGCTGCAAGAGTTGCTAAAGGGGGCTGGGATCTGTAGCTAGCCTGAAGCTGTCAGCTTCATCCCCCACAGCTTGACAGCAAATAGTGGTTAAGGTTTAGCTTGCCTGCTCTTTTTTTCGAGAGCAGTCTAACTTTTCTTTATGAGCATCCGTCTTTTCAGAGCTGTAGTGAGAATTCTACTGAAATTGTGCTGTGGATACCTAGCATAATGAGGCGAAAAGAGTAGACCCTTTAATAAATGAAATGTGGATTAAAGGGGACTGAGTAAGATTTGAAAGGTAACTGAAAGGAGGAATTGGCAAAAATCTTATTTTTAGAATGTGTTGTAAACCTTCTTTAATTGTAGGCATGGTTTTTAGATCCAAGTATTTCATGATTATGTATTGATTCAATTTAATAAATATTTACTGAGCCCTGCTAGCCATACTTCACCGAGTCTGGAAAAGGAGGGTGTAGTGTATAAAATTATAACATGTATGTTGCTGTCATGAAGCTTTTAATCCAGCAGGATAGGTGGACTAGAATGGTGATTTGTCTTTTAAAAGTTGGGTGACACAGTTGGAATGTCCTTGTAACAAAATCTCTCTTCATTTACTCTCTTCCTTACTCATTTAAATGAAGAGAAAACTAAGGTAATTCGTCTGAGACTGGGAAAAAGAAAAAAAAAGGTTTGGGTGCATGGTATTTCCTGAGAGTAAATGAAATGCTTCTGGAGCCATTCCACTAAAAGCCAGGGCTTTTTGTTCCAGAGTTAAGACTAGCTCATTGGCTGGTTCCCTTCCTCTCCGATGTCCTCCTGACTCCCTACTCAGTCTTCCATCTCTCCTTGAGTAACTCTGTTGGGCTTCGGTATTAACTGTTCAAGAGAAGGGAGCTTCCGTTCCATAACGGTGCCACCCTCTCCCAATCCCCTATGCCTCACAGATGGCCTTTCTTTCTTTTTTCCTAAAGATTTTATTTATTTATTTGACAGAGATTACAGGTAGGCAGAGAGGCAGGCAGAGAGAGGAGGAAGCAGCTTCCCTGCTGAGCAGAGAGCCTGATGCGGGGCTCGATCCCAGGACCCCGGGAGCATGACCTGAGCCGAAGGCAGAGGCTTTAACCCACTGAGCCACCCAGGCGCCCCCCAGATGGCCTTTCTTAATAAGAAAATGCTTAAGGGGCTCTTTGCTCGGCGGGGAGCCTGCTTCCTCCTCTCTCTCTCTCTCTCTCTCTGCCTGCCTCTCCGCCTACTTGTGATTTCTGTCTGTCAAATAAATAGATAAAATCTTAAAAAAAAAATGCTTAAATTGGCCTTGGAGGAATCGATCTTTCTGGGTGCTCCATATCTCCTGGGACTGTGCCATCACTGTGGGGGACACTCCAGGACTTGAATGGAACCCCCAAACCAAACGGGTGCTACAGGAGAGAGTTACCATGGAGGAGCCTGCTTGCTTTATACTTCCTAGGGATAGAGGAAGCTCTAACGATCTGTTGTTATCTCTCAGACTTCTTGCAAATGGTCTGCATTCATGCTGCTTTGAGAACGGTAGTACATACACATGGATAGTTTGTCTGTCTGCGCCTTCTGGAAACAGTCTTACTCTCTTGGGAACTACTTTTTCTTTCATTCTGAACATGCACTTCTAGGGGGAGTCACCATGTTCTTACTTGACTTGAGTCCCTGCTTCCTATTGTTCTGGAGGTAAAGCTTAACTTTGCATGGATTTTGTTGCTTAATCTTTCCTTTAGTTACTAGAAATACACCAGTACACGATCAAATAACTCCTACCTCCTTTTGTGTATTCTGCTTCACACTGAGTTTTTATCAATTGCAACCTTTAAGAGAGTCCTGCTGAGTAAGTGGATCTGCTCTGACACTGGTCCCATGTCTCCCCTTCATTCATATATATATATATATATATATATATATATATATATATATATTTTTTTTTACTTGTATAAACCACCAGTGATTTCCATTCTTTTGTATGTAATTATTCCAGTCTATTTCCTCTCCAATTAATTCTCCTGGGTCTTTCTTTCCTTTTCACTTTTCTCTCTCTCTGTCTCTTTTCAAACACTTCTCAGAGGTCCACTGTTTTTCTTTCCTAGTGATTAATTAACATTCATTTTATGTAAATGACCTGTTTAAAGAAGTTTCCAATTACATCCTGGAGCCCCTTTTGGAAATGGTTCTTTCGAGGTTATTATTTGGGATTATGCTGAAGGTAAAGATTCAGAAAATAGAAATAAATGTGTTACTATTGATTACCTGTGGGTTATTTATATTACAGATGATTTTTTGTTCTTTGCTTTTGTATATTTGAGGAAATTCCTATAATAAACATATTTTGCTTTTATTAAAAATCATTAAAATATTTTATCATGGATCACCTAAACTTGTCATGTGAATACCTACCCATTTCTCATTTGTCCTTGTTGGTAAACTACTTAATATTAAAAGATCTCTCTAAGGATGACTATATCAAAATATCCCACCTAGGGGAGTCAAGGGACTTAATAGCTTGATTCTCCTTGGTCTGTGGTTGGGCAAATGAGTAAGTAAATGGATAGGTGAATGAATAATGTTTCCCCTGAATGAAAAGCAAATGCCATATGGCAAAGCCTGATTCAGTATAAGGCCCTCAGATAATTTGCTAAACTGTCAATTTCTTTCAGCAGATTATGTCTGCACTCTTGGACCAAAGATGAATATTCAGTAAACTCTTTGGGCTAGACCTGGTAATGGTATATTTAATAGCTTTAAGTAGGGAAGGGAAGCTACACTTCTGGACTCATCCCAGCTGGGAGAGGAAAAACAGATGCTCAAGACAAATATTTTAGCAAGCTACAAAGACAGTGAGGAGGAAAAAGGTCAGACTGAAAATAATGCTCTCTCAAATGAAACATCTGGTCCTGAACAGTCAGAGATGCAGTGTCTGGTCTAAAGGGAGCTATAACCCATACGACTTTAGCCAGAGTTCCCCCGTGGATGACAAATTAGAAGAAAATAAGCCAGTTAAGGAGAAACTGAGGTAATTTAAAGAGAATGATAGTCCCCAGAATATGGAGAAACTGGCACGTCATATAGATACAGTACCATGGAAATATATATGGGATCCACATTTGTGCAGAATACTCTGGTCCGATGCCTCGTGCTTTCTAAGGCAGCAAATCCACTTGAACTATTTTATAGTAGGGAAAGTTTCAGGAGATCGTACAAGTGCATGTATATTAGGATACTGATTGGAGTATTTTTGTAAGTAACAAGAAAGAAATTGAAACAAGGTAAACGTCAACAGGTGCTGGGTTGAATGAGGGCACAGGTATCAATGAATATTACTCAGTAGTTAGAAACGACATTGATTTAGGGGCACCTGGCTGGCTCAGTCAGTGGAGTATGTGACTCTCGATCTTGGGGTTGGGAGTTTGAGCCCCATGTTGGGTGTAGAGATCCCTTGAAAATAAAATCTTTTTCAAAAATTGACATTGATTTATATTCGTGGACAGGGATATACATCCATTACATTCATATGTATTTTTAAGTAAAAAAGCAGGTTTTAAAGTGGTAGGTAAAGTGATCCTGCTTTTGTTAAAAATATTAGCATGCCTATGAATATACGCATATAAATACAGAATTTAAAAACTTCTGAAAAGGGCCACATGGTTTGCAGCCATCATATTTAGGATTACAGGTATTTAAAGATGTGTTTGCAGAGCACCTGGGTGGCTTGGGTGGTTAAACACTTGCCTGCCCAGCAGAGGGTCTGCTTCTCCCTCTCCCTCTGCCACTCCCCCTGCCTATGCTCAATCTCTCTTTCAGATAAATAAAAATTTTTTAAAAAATTGTTTGTTTACCTTAATTTTCTGTTTCTGTACAAAGAATACAAGTTATTAGTATAATAATATAAATTAAGTTTTAAAGGGGAGATGGAAGCACTGGTAAGTCAATTACTTCTTCCCTTCTCCCATTGCTTTCTCAGAGATCTGGCTCTCTCCAGCACCTTCTTTCTATCCTCAGTCCCTGGACGACGTAGGCATACTATATGTCACAGGATGCCAACTGTCCTGGACATTCCCCCTGGAGATGTGGAATTGAGACACTGAAAGGTCGAGGCAGATGAAGAGTGCCTTCACCGAAAGGTCACACAGAGCAGGATCCAGAGCTGGCACTGTGACAAGACGAAGACACCTGCAGGCTGAGCTCTGGGGGAGCAGAGAAGCCCTGAATCAGCCCTGAAAGCCAGCCTGCAGAGAGGGAGCAGAGGCAGAGGCTGATGCCAGGGGGAAGCTGTGCTGAGACCCAGGGAGACCCACTGGGGAGCGGAATGGCAAGCCTCGCCACGGAACCTCCAGCTTCTGTTCCTGCATAGCCGACTTTATTTCATTTTAGGCCTTTAGAACATACATGAAATTGTTTCTTTTATTTTTTAAATAAAAATACCTTTTCTCTGGGGGGGGGGGCATTGGTGTGACTTTCTGGTCATTGTCATCATCTTAATAAGGGACAGCAAACCGTCTTCTGGAGGAGCAGTGGGGTGGGACAGGGGAATGGAACTCTGCACGAGCTGCTGCCATCAATACGTCTTCGGCTTCCGGGGGAGGCTCCCCTGCACCGCCAACACGCAACTGGGCTTCTACTTTTCTATCCTTGGTCACGGGGCCTGGGAAACCAGTGGGCAGTGCCCTTTCAAGAACCAGCTGAAAAAAATGAGGAAGTAGAATCTGGACAACTGTCTCACCTGTGGCAGCTGGAATTCCTAAGTCCTATCTACTCCCAAGACGTGGCTTTGTGCATTTCCTTAAAGACTTTTGAAGGTGAGGAATTTTACAGTACGGCTCTCCTTTTCAATATTCTGAATTCTGTTATGCAGAACTTAAGTCTAATGGCCTTGACAGCCTTGGCGCATAAAGCGCTATATAAATGCATCATCAATACAATAATATAAATTGAATTAGAATGTTCATTCTGTTCTGCCGAGGTTCTTTCTGAGCTGATTGTGTCTGAAATGGCTCTTGTTAGAAGCTTTCTCATTATGAGGAACTCGCTGTTCTGTTCCAGCCCTCTGTCAAGTTCCACCTGTTTAGCACTTTCTATTCTAATTTTTTTTTTTTTTTTAAGACCAGTAACCCATCATGTGATGGTTTGAAGCTCAGAGTCACAGCATTAGAACTACCATGTGCTGCTCCTCCTGGTTGAGTTTTTCTGCTAGGAAGTTAAGGTTGCATTTTGAAGAGTGAAGGATGACAGTGTGGTATGTGATTGTTGACCAGGTCAAATGGTGGTCCAACTCATGACAATCTTAACAGTGTCTCTGAGAACCTTCCAGTGGCACAACTTGTCTTTTACTGTTATACGGAAGTATGGGTTATTGGTAGTGTTCCAAGTCACTTGCCATCCAAGTGGACTGGATAAGGGCCTAAAATATGTATTAGAGAGATTTTTTTCATTATAGGCTTTATTTTTTAGAATGGTTCTGGAATTGCAGAAAAATGGAGCACCTAGTACAGGGAGCTCCCACGTGCCTCTCACTATTACCCCCAGTCTGGTCTCCCTTATTATTGACTCTTACATCAACATGGTACACTTGTTACGATGAATGAACCAATATTGATACATTATGAACTTAAGTCCATAGTTTATTCAGATTTATTTAGTGTTTCCCTAATACCTCTTTCTATTTCAGGATACTAGCTAGGATACCATAGTACTCTGAGCTGTCATGCCTCCTCAGGCCATTCTTGACTATGTAAAACCAAAACCAATCAAATAGAAACTCCTCAAAACCAGTTCTTGAGCAAGAGACTCAGCTTCTGAGATTCGCCTCCCTGTGGTTTTCACACAGGGGATGGACCCCTCTTCCCTCACATTGGCTCATCCTTCAGCATTGGTTAAAACGGGTTGTAAATTTCACAAATGACTCATAAAAAGCGAGAAATAAAAAAGCTTAAAATGTATTAAAAACCCCAAACAACATAATAATAATTTTCTGAATTATGGCTATAGTATTTACCATCACAATAAGTATCAGCTTGGTTTATTAAGCCACTAAAGATCCTTTTTATAGCGTAAAGTTGGTGTCATTGTATGGCTTTTTTCCCTCCTAGTGTCCTAGGTGACTTGCCTTGGTACTGTCTGTTGGGGCCTCTGATGGCCCTTTCATAGCCATACAAGTACCAAAGTCCTATCTTTATTAAAACTTGAACATTTTTGAGTTTGACAGTTCTAGGTTTTTTTTTTTCTCCACTCAATTCATAATTTGAGATACTTGCTGCAGAGGACAGACCAAGCTTCAGAATGCCTCCAAAACCTGTGATCTTTTTATAGCGGTCCACTTCCTTCTCTGTTGAAGAAAGGTTCTAGGCAGTACTTTAAGAAAATATGGTTCCTGTTGGTACCATTGTGACTTTGTCTTCTTAGCTACGGTTGATTAGACGAGATGTCGATATCAGTCCAAGGACAATCTATAAACCATGAGGTCATTCATGTTGTCATCCAAAGTGACAGCTTTGTTCAACCAGAACAATGGGGATTAAATGGGTAAACAGAATTTCTAAATAGAAACCTAGAGAATGAAGGCAGCTCAGCCATAGGGCAGAAGGGGTATAGAGATCATGAAAAACAAATTGTGAGTAAGCAGAAGTCATGAGTAAACCAAAGTGATGAGTAAAAGGAAACCAGATGACAGGTAGTTTAGAGTAGTAGAAGAGACACAAAGAGAGACAGTAAAAAGCCCATTATCCTGTGGAACTCTCTGGATTGCTGGCTGAGGGGTTGAGAAGACAGCTGGGATCTAGAATTGCCTAGGATTCCAGGCCACCTCCTGGTTCGTGCGCTTCTTTCCTTCTCTGGGGAGTCTAATTTTCTGAGGTCTCTTCAGGTTGCAAAGATATTCACATTGTTCTCATTTCCATGTCCCTGCTTACATTATGTAGGTGTTGTCCTTCAAGGTAACATAGGGAGTTTAAATAACACTACACCTTGTCTCTGTTCATGTTGGCAGGAGCTGTGATAACACTGCAAATGATCTAGCCTATTCTTTGCACATCTCAGAGATGTTCCAACTTGTTTCATAGAGGTTTGACTCTCCCAACAGGGAAGTAGTACATCCCAAATAATGTAATAAAAATGATTTATATCATTGGTTTAAAAAAAAAGCTTGTGCCCTCCAAATTCCCTTTGTCAGCTCCTCCCCATTTGCATCGGGTCCTTACTGCAATCAAGTTAGTTACTCATTGTTTGATTTCAGACTAGTTGTAGGCCTGTTGTAGGCCTATAAGCTAATATTTATATATGCAAGTTACTGTTCTAAGAAATGTACATATATTAATTTATTTGATCCTCACATCAACCTTCTAAGAAGGTATAATCATCATTCTCTTTTTGTATGTGAGAAAGGACACTGAGGCTTAGACAGGCTAAATAATCAACCAGAGTTCCTACAAATGGTAAGAGTTAAAGTATAATCTGTCTTGAGATTAGAACCTTAGTTCTTAACAAGGGGCCATGTTCTCTGATGCCTACCAGCTTGGTGACTGAGGCCATCCTGCCTTCTGATGGTTGGCTCTGTAGCTAATATCTAGTTGACTACTAGCCTGAATCTCCCTTGGGTCTAGATGCTCTGTGGGTGTGCTCTGTCTGCTGCAGGCAAATCCCTGATAAACACCCCTAAAGTGTGAGTATTGGGGGAAATACACTAAAATGGTATTTTACTTTGGAGCCATAGGAATCTAACCCCCAATGTCTATTTCCTTAAAATAACCTGTCTGAATCAGATTTCCTCAATATCCAGTCATTTCCACAAATTTTCTCAGGGATTGATGCATTTTTTTTTTTTCTATTTCATATACTGTTAGCCTGGATCCTTTACTCCAAACATCAGAGCTTCCCAGGCAAGAGGGCAGTGAAGGCAGTGGTGTTAGCCACTCTCTTCATGAGATCCCCCATGCAACTTCTGAATGTTCTGAATGTTCACCATTCCCTGTCCTCTAGTGACAGTGACTTCCTGCTGAGTTTCTCTTCCCTGGAGTCTGGCTGCCCTACCCTGGCTGCATGGTTGTCCTTGTGGCAGGCTCCAGCAGATGCTGTGCTGGAAGTGGTCTGCTGTTTTTCTGGAAACTTCCATTATAGAAGCTGTCATTTCTCAAGGAGACCTGTGTCTCATATTATGCTGATTTCTTGCTAAGGGAGTGGGTGACACCCCCCATTCAAGCTCTTAATGCCTTTTCCTGACATAGGCAGAAAGGAAAAGGCTAACCCCAAGGTATAAAAGCTCCTTACGCCAACCTCAAGCTGTCTACTAGCATCTTTTGCTCACTTAGGAGTTCCCTACTTCCTGTACCCAGTGGTACAGGACCGATAGCTCTCTACGCTTTCTGAGCAGTGTCTTGAGGGAGAACTAGCTTAATAATAAGGGTTGTGACACAGTTAGTTGCCTTCCCAGGAGCCACTCTTTTCCTCACCTAATTGGACAAGACCTCTCCTACTACCAAAATGCCAACTACTCTTTTCCCAGCCTCCTTACAACCAGTACATAGGCAAGTAACTCTATGTTGACTAGTGAAACCCAAAGAGATGTCTGCTAAGAGTTTTGAGTACAGGCTTCTCTTCCTAGAAAAGTGGAAGTATCTTTTTTCTAAATTTTCTGAATAGGATGAGCCTGCATGTGACCTCTGGAACTACTGTAGCCTTTTTGGGTCACAAAGGGGAGACCTCAAGGTCACATTGTGATTGCCAGAGCACCAAAAAGAAAAGTACCTGGATCCCTGCGCTATTGCACCAACATTGGAACTTCCCTGCTTTCTTGTTATAATGTCTGTGATAGTTATTATTACTGCCAGCAATAACAGCTAACACTTCTATACAGCCTGTTAATGTGCCAAATGCATTTAATTATTACGTGAGATTTTAAACATCTGGATTATATTAAACAGCACCCTTTAGTTGGGTGTCCTATTATTTCCTGCTGAAAACACCCTTGCCAATACACTTGCAATCCTGGTTCTTATTCCCTTGAAGCCTTTGAGGTCCTTGAGAAACTTCCTCAGGAAGCAGACTTGAGCTTTTCCCTCTAAAATACCTGACCTTCCATCCAGGGTTGGATCTTCTCTTTCCAGAAGCCTTGAATGTAACCCCTTTTTCTGTCCAAGTATGCTGAAGCTTGCACGTAAGTGTTCTTGGAAACTAGGTGTGAACTTGCCATGCCTTTATTTCCAGCCTAATGATTTCTGAGCTACACAGCAAACAAGAAGTAGTACACATATAGTTCCTGGAGGACCATCCTGTCACAAAAACATCTGAAAGGGAGAGCTTTGAGGGGGAAATGCTCCCAAGATCCCTCCAATTCTCTCATTCCCTCACTATAGTATTACAGGAAGTTAATCAGGTTACTCTAGGGGCGCAGGCTACCCTGAAGATCTGTAATGAGGCCACCGCAATGAATGTTCTTCTGGACATGTCTGCCCAGAGCAGACATGGGTCACAGGTTCCATTTGACAATACCCCACCCATATTACATAACTTTATATAATAAAATCAGCACCATCACCAAAGGGCTCTATAAATTACAAAGTATTATACAGATGGAACTTACAATGGTCACAAAGATTTATTCATTACCTGCTTTCAATATTACTGGTTCTGGGTCCTAGAAATACATTTATGACCTACTCTGTTTTATTGCCTTATTCAACTGTCAGCATAACCTGGTTTTCCACCAAATATATTGACTGTGTCAGAACTGGTAGTGTTTTATTGCTAGGGAATATGTCTTACATTTTTATTAATAATTATGACTAATGTTTGTCAACATTTCACAATTTACAGTTTGCTTTCCAGATACATTATCTCCTGTGAGTTTCATAGCAACCCACATTAAAAAATGAGAATATGGAGGTTCAGTGTTGCCCAAGATGACTCAGGAAAAAGTGGTCAAGTCAGGAAAGAAGTAGTTTCTTCTAAAACCAAGGAAAGTTCTTTCTGCTATAATGTGCTAACACCCCTTTCAGATCGTACATGGTTTCAGGATGGAGCAAGGGGCTCAGGGGTAAGATGGTGAAGTTCGGTGAGAAAGGTAAGCACTCTGAAGTTGGGCTCAGCAGAGTGTCCTGGGGCCGGAAGTGGTGTGGGGGAGGGATTTCCTGAATCAGCAGTGACCTAAAGGACCACATCATGGATTTTAGTGGCTCTTGGGCAAGATATCTGGGCAAGCTACTTGCCTCATGTGTAAAATAGAGTTCCCCGTACACCCATCTCCTTATGGTGTTGGTTTACGTGAGCTGGAAGAGTGTTTACCATATAATGAGCACTTCATAAAAATTTGCTATTTTGGTTTCAACTCTGTGTGAACACT
Source organism: Enhydra lutris kenyoni (assembly GCF_002288905.1). Classification (NCBI taxonomy): domain Eukaryota; kingdom Metazoa; phylum Chordata; class Mammalia; order Carnivora; family Mustelidae; genus Enhydra; species Enhydra lutris. The sequence continues at coordinate 33,810,017 of NW_019154098.1, read as the reverse complement.
TAGTGTGATTGACAAGAGGGGTAGGGCAACTCAGCTGCCTTTCTCTCCCTACAGATCCTTCCCTTTTCTCTCTCTTTGGAAAACTTCAGGATAACCTCTAGATTACAGAGCCTGTGTGCAGATGTCCTCAGGGATCATCTAACCTTGATTGTACGCACCCTAGTAGTAAAGTGAATCTTGAGCTTAAATGAAAACTGTGATATTCAGCCGGTTCACTGTTAAAGAGTTCCTTTAAAGAGCTTAATAAAGAGGATCAGCTGGATTCTTGGCTATTAAACACGTCTTTCAATGCAGTATTTTAATGAGGTAAGTGTAATGCAGGAAGCCCTTGGATTAATCTTCCCTTAAACTACCCATGAGCTCAAGATGCAGAGAAAAATATCCTCAAAAAGTTGTAGGCACTTTTATTGAACCCACATGTCGAGTGCAAGAATCCGGGTACTTAATTCCCCACTCCCATCAGGGCTGGCTTTGCCTCTCCTTAAAACCCAAGGCAAAAATGGCGACCACAGAGGGAACTTGAATATATCATGTCTCTGTTGTCCCTTTCCAGGCCCTGAGGCAGCTTCTCCGCCTCAGTTTATCCTGGGGACTGGTCGGAGGGCCAGGCCAGCTGTGTCCTCTGAGGGGGGGGTTCTCAGTGCCAGGGACCGAGAGTTTCTTTGCTGAAGGCACCACAGTGTGTCCTCAATGCAGAGACTGTTTTTCCTCGGAGAGCTCACAGTTTATTTTTAACTGCCGGTACCAAGACTCATGTTGTTTGTCTGCATCAGAGCGTGGGCAGTTAGGACGCACACATGCAATTTCAGAGCATGGGAGCCATTTGCCTGGTGTTAGTCATGAGGAAGTGGCAGTTCTCGATAACGGAGCCTTTTTAGGTTGCCTGTCCTTATGTATGCAGCTGAATTTCGAGCTCTTTTGCTCAATTTTGTCCTTTGAATTCCTTTATAAATGACAGCATCTTGTGATGATTGTTTCTTTTTTTTTTTTTTTTCATTTTCAAAAAGGAAAAGACTTGAAGGCTCTGAAATGAGAGCAAGAAAAGATGAGGGTAGGGGGAAGCAGAGCAAGGTGGGGTTGGGGCAGTTCTTCTTGGGACATTGAGAGACAGGCGTGAGGGACCCCAGTGGACTTCAAAGGGCTGATGGAATAGGGGATTTCTGTGGGGATTGATTTGGTAAGTTGGACATGGATTGTCTGATTACCCCAAAGAACCTCTCCACTTTTCGCTTTGATTTATTCCTTTGAGGTAGGCATTGCCTTTCTCTAGGAGGCTTTTAAAAAGGCAAATCTTTTGTGAAGGCGAACCAGGAAGTTTAAATGCTTGATAAGAACGAAATTCTCAGATTGGTGGTTCCCAAATATAGCCGATCATCCCAAGCCCTTGGGGTACTTGTTAGACCTATGGATACCGGGGCCTCACCCCAGACCTGGGAAGGAATGAGAATATCTAATACCTGCATCTATATTTATAAAAAAGCTTTGCAGATATTTGAATGATCGGGAATTTCTTAGATCCCCCCCCCAGACATGCTTCCATGTCTGATTTATCTTCCCAGGAAGAAAGGAAAGGCAGAGAAGCAGAACTGCACTGTGTCCTTTCGGAGAATGAAAATTCTAGAAAGAAGATTCTATAATAGAGGAGGTGATTTTTTTCAAAAGGCATTGGAGGGTTCCAAAACCAGTTTGTCTACCTCACAGTCTTGCTCCAAGTTAGCTGTGTCAGTGGAGTATAAACCTTCCATCAAAAGCCACCTTTATTACCACAATTTCATAAAACCATTACAGAAGTCCTTGTTTTCTTTCTAGCACACACTAGTCAAATATTGATGCCAGTCAACAAGTTAATGCTGCTTTTCTGGCCTTGATATTTTGCTGATTTGGATAAAGAGCTAGCTTATACAAAAAAAAAAAAAGAAAAAAGATAGCTTCATTAATTAATTAAGAAGAACACACACATTCGCTAAAATCGACAGGTTATTTCGATTTACCTGGAGGTGTGACAGTCATGGAGAGAAGTCCTGTTGGTGAAACAGCATCATTTTGGCTCTATTCCTTTCTTCCTTCGTTTCTTTATTTCTAAAACAAAAGGAAGAGATGAGAGTAGATTCTGTTCGTGGGGCATATGAAGGTGATAATGGGAGTCCACAGGCTATTTGCCATATCTGAAAAAGAAACCAGGATTAAACATTAGGTATTTACCCTGCAATAAAAGTGCGTAAGCTAACAGAAAGAAACCCCACGTTTCTTTGTTTTTTGGTAATAAGTATGTCAAGTCCACTTATTAATGCTGGCTCACCCATGTTGAATTGAAGTTGTGATTGGGAGTTACACTGTTGATAAATAAAAAAGAAGCAAAATGTTTGAAAACATTGGGTTTATTTATTCATTCATTTGGTCGTTTTAGCTAATCGTAGGTTCAGGTATTGCTCCCAGAAGCATTTAGATAACAGAATTAAAAAGATTCCAAAAGTTTCAAAACACAAAGCAATGTGAGAAATATTTAAAAATAGGGCACTCTCGATAGGCCCACAAATGTAAAATCCTATCACAGGATAAGACCTCTGTTTTATGGCGGGGCTCTTTAGGAAATCGATTCTGAGATGGAGATTTTCACGCAGGAAGTTTATTGGGGACTGATCATAGGAACTCTCTTGAGGCAGTGAGGGAAAGGATTTTGGGCAAAGCAGAAGTCCCCAGCCGCTCCCACAGAGAACTAATGAAGCAAAGTGGTCCTTCAGAATGATGGCAATTTCCAGAGAGGGACTCAGCTGAGCCATCAACCCGGAGGACTCCAAGGCTGGTTCTGTTTGTGTGCAATCATAGGGCGCCCTCCATGATATCTGTGCCTCCTTGTTTTGCCCAGGCCCCTAGGATCTATGTTCTCACACAGAATCTGTAATGCCTTTTTGTTTAGACATCTTGGTTGCCGGAGAACTTCAATTGGACATAGGGAGCAATGCTAAGATGCCAGTTCTTGGCTTGTTTTCACAGGAGGTGGGTCTCAGGGTTGAAACTCATGAATACCCTTATTGGTAATAAGATTTTGGCTGTGAAGGGAGGTGTAGGGCAGGGAAGAGAAGCTAAGAGTGACATGAGGCTACCATATGCCAGGTTTTCTATTCGACGCTGCAGGAATGCACAAACTTGCAAATTAGTAATTACAGCAAAATATTGTGGGTGCCCTGAATAAAGTACCATAAGAATACAATGGAGACCATAAAAAAGACTGTGGATAGATTACCGTGAGGAGTATTCAGGAAAAACTTTCTATGTAACATGAAATTTGAAATGACTTTTGCAAAATGACTGAATATTGACCAGGGAGTGACATAGTGAGAGATGTTCCAGGCTGAAGAAGCTGGATATGCACAGGCGTGAGGTCTGGATGTGCCTGGGGAGCTCCGATCCTTATGACACCGAGGAAGCGTAGGTCTGGGGGAATGTCATGCCGAGAGGCAAAGCTTGAAAAGGAGACAGATCACAGAGGCTTTGATAGCTTGCCAAGTGACTTGACTGCAACTTGAAGGTGGAAGGGAACATCTGAAAGGTGTGTGTGCGTGTGTGTGCATGCTTGCGTGTGTGTGTGCGTGTGTATGTGTAGGGACAGGATCAGATGTACATTTTTGAGAACTCACTTGGGCAGTACACATTAGTACTAGACAAAGGCAAATTGTAAACTCTTTGAGGGACAGGCCTTTTTGATCTTCATTATATGTAAATGCAGTGGGTATTTAAGAAATAATAGCTAAGAATGATGGTGCTTAAAATATGCTGACTTTGCTTCCTATTTTTTTTTCTATTAAGTAGAAGTAAAGGTGAGGATCCATATTTATCATCCCCATTATAGTGTTAACCGAAATTTAAAAAAAACAACCAATTAACCTTTGCCAGACCACTTTAGAAATTCATGCTAGTGCTTTCTGTTTATCTAGAAACAATCTAATAAAATTTAGACAGGTAACTTCCTTGGAACGTTTTTGGCAAAGAAAGAAGTATTCTTAGATATAACGAAAATGTAGATCAAAGATGTAGTCATATATTCATTGATCCATTGATCCATCCATCCATCTATCCATTTGTATCTATCATGGCCCATTCCCAGGCACTATAAGAGACACAGGGATGTGAAGATGAATGAACTCAGCATCTGCTCAAAGAACTTAGTATCTAAGTTCAGAGACACATTACAAACAGATGATGGTAATACTATATGGTGATGTAAATGCTATTTTAAAAAAATTGTGTGTCAAGTATACTTCAAAAAATAAACTTTCATATGAAATAGACACATAATTCATCTCGAAAAGAGTAAGCATTTGAAATTGTAATACCAGGGTTTAAGTTCCAGATGAAGAATTTACTACTAGGGAACCTGGATCATGCTATTTAATCACACTGACATATTAGTTTTGTGTTTATTTGTTTGTTTGTTTGTTTTTTACATATTAGTTTTTTAAAATACAGACAAAAGAAATAATGATAGTATCTCATCCAAAATAATCAATTGAAAAGCCATTCAAGTACAAGTTCAAGAAAGTTGCAGCATGGAAGTACATAAAACCCAAGAACATTCATATATATCTTTTGGGAGAGCCAGTCCGCCATCAGTCATAAGTATCCATGCATAATCTTGCTGGATATGCCAAGATTTCAAGGCCCTGGCCTTGCCGTTCTTTATTTTGGCCATCTCTCATGGTTGTGTTTGCCGCAAGCTATTTTGAGGGGGGTGAGATAACATCTCCACCCAGGCAAAGAGTGTTTACTGTTCACTATTCAAGTGGAGACTACCTCAGATTCAGTGTTCTGCAAATGCTGCCCACTGCGTGTACAGGCATTGTGATGGGTGCTTTGTTTCATCCCCCTGTATTTGTATGTATATATACATATATGTAATGTATGTATATGTATATGTGAGAATATGCATGTCTGGGCAAATATATATAGTATATAGATAAACATTTATAATAAAAATCTATTCACAGGTGAATAGAGAAGGGAAACATAAAATACATATAACTGTTTATATGTACTATGTTCATTCATACACCACATGTTTGCCTATAAGAAGATGCCTACTTCAAAAGGTTGGGAGTTAGGACTGCATCCAATGAAAAGATAGCTCCCAGTAGATTCCTAATTTAAAAGAAAATCTTTTAGAACATACTAAACCTTATTTGGCATGTAATCCTACCCACTAGGAAATACTTTACCCCAAATTCCCATTGAATATGCTCTTCTTTCCTGTTTCTTTAGGCTGCCAAAATCAAATACAGGCTCTCGTGCAAAGGTTAATCACATCCCTTTAAGGGGAGAACCCTCTAAAATCTGATTGCCAAGTGTTAGGGGAAAGTTGTAAATATGTAGTAAGTTCTGAATTAAATGTAAGGCTATTTTAATTATAAAAGCATTAATGACAGCAGGAAATTTAATGAAATAGTGGACCATGAAATCAGTGTTATCATTTTAATACATAACAGAATATGACAAACTCTATAAGATTCCTGTTCTCTTTCATGTCTATTACAATTTCCTTCTATTAGTTTCTACAAATAGAAAATTACATATAAAATTAAGTTTAAACAAATCTCTGTTAAAATCAGACAATCTGATTTGGTATTATATAACCACACTGAAATTTCATTTAATTTAGAAAAGGCTTCTCCTGGTGCCTTGAATACTAACTACTTTTCTAACAACACATACATAGCTCTGGGTTTGACAGGGGAATAATCCTCGTGCTGAACAACAGATCAAGATTTTAACAGAAAGAATGAAATCGGATAGAAATGGAGAGCTTGACCCAACCTCCTATAGGAGATATTTCAAAAGCATTTCTTGAAATGGTCTGAAAATATTTACTCTTGCTTATCATCTTACAAAAGAATTCTTTCTGAGAAAAATCTGAAGATTCAGATGTCAGTCCTGACTGTCTCCAAATGCGGCATGTCTGACTCTCTCCTGTGGCCTCTATGAAGAATAAAAAGCCAGAGAAAACAAGCCTTCTGTGTTTGGGCTACAGCGGCGGGATCGTCATCAAAGCGGTCTATTGTAAGTTGTAACTATTTGAGGTTTGCTTCAAAATGGAGTTTTTTGACAGGTCAGTTTGTTTATTTTTCAGGGAAGAACCAAATCTAGAAGTTAGGAGAGAGGCGACCTTCAGGGGAAGAGAATCAATCTAACGGAAAGATGAGGAGGACTCTGAGAGCCAGTAGTGTTCTTGACCTGGATGCTAGTTACAGAGTGTGAGCGCTGTGAAGGTTGTTTAACTATCATGTGTGCACTTTCCTGTATGCGTATCAGACTTTTCAAAGTGTTGTGGTTTTCGTTTTTTTTTTTTTTTTTTTTAAGAGAGAGAGCGCGTGAGAGGGGCCAGAAAGAGAATCTTAAGCAGGCTCTATGCCTAGCAGAGAACCCCACACAAGGCTCAATCTCATGATCCCTAGGTCATGACCTGAGCTGAAATCAAGAGTGGGATGCTTAACCAATGAAGCCACCCAGGTGCCCCTACAAATTGTTTTTTTAAACTAGAAAGTAGAGAGTAATTGCCTTAACATTTTCTGTTTAGAATATAGTTACCTGAAATGTACAAATCTCAGTCAGTAAAAATTTCTGAGTTAGTATTAGTGGAAATTTCTAGGTTTGACTTTATCAAACACATCATAGATCAGATTAGAAGAAAATAATAGGATCCTTATCTCCTTTGAATCTGGCTAGTCCACTGTGACTTGTCTGATTCTGTCTCCTAAGAGCTACCCAATGAAAGCATCTTAACCACGCAATCCTACAGAATCCTAAAATGTATGCTCTGAAATGAATGCCTGGGCCATTGATTTATTTTGATTGGTCTTCAAGTTTTCAACTCTCTGGCAGCATCTAATCTCTGTTGAACCCCAGCACCTAACACATAGTGAGTCACCCACTCATTTAGGCAAATTATTCTTCTGAGCACCTAGAAATAGACAACTTGTTCCATCCCTTAAGGGATTTTTCACAACCGGTCAACGTTTTTCTTTCCTTTGGTTAACTCTATCCTCAGTGGTATGGCAGATAGCCCTATCTCCTGACTCTGAATTTCTTAAAGGAGTTTTCTACTAAGTCAGGTTGGGAAGCAATATGGAACAATAAAAGTAGCCCCAAAACAGGAACCAGAATAAGAATCCATTGGCTCCAACCCAAGTTTACTATTCCACAGTGGTATGACTTTGCGCAACCCCTTTGTAAAAGAGCGATCAAATATCTGTGTTCATGGGTTTGTTACGAAGGACCGAGGAAGATAATGTATGTGACCGTGACTTGTATGCCGTATGCAGTGGTGTAGGACTTTCCTGGAGTCAGGAAGCTTAGGAATGGTAGGCTGTACGCTTGTTCTGGTAGAGGGGGGCACGACATTACTATCATGCAGCAAATATTTTTAGCTCTTGTAGAGAGGTATTCAACGCCTAGGAGGGCAGACCTGTTTCTGGTTCTACATCTGGTCACTTCCTTAGGTATCTTTCATGTAATAAAGCATGACTTATCAGGTCTTGGAGGGCAGATGCCAAGTTATGGTGCCAAACCAGAGAGAAAAGACTGTCCCCTTCTCTCCTTCCAGATGACTGTCTGAAAAAAATTCTGTGTTCATCCTCAGTTTACTGTGTTGGGAGCTTCCCAGATGACCACCTCAACGTGCATTGTGACAGCAACATGTAGGTCATTTGAGGCATCTTGGAGCAAGTCTTTACCGAACATCTTAAATGAGCTTAAAGCTTTAAGCTCCAGTGATAAAGGACAATGGGTCAATGAGACTCTATTAAGAAGGGGGTTGGGAGAGACTTCTTAGGGTTCTTGAATAGATTGAGATCATTCATGAAGAGATGGATTATTTCCTGGATTAAGGAGCCATTTCCTTGGGGGAGAACTGACATTATAACCTTTTAACTGCCTCCTATGGAGTCCTGGGGACCCCATCCCTGTTTAATTCAAGCAATGTTTTAAAAAATACTCCAGTTCAGCCCTGCTGGAATTCTGAAACTTGCCTCACCGGGTTTGTAAGGTTACAGAGCCCCGAGGGAGTTGGAAACTAAATTGAATTCTTTAGCTTTACAATTTCTTTCCCCAGCTGGAGCTTACATATTACATTATTTATTGCACTTCGGAATAGTAGCCTCTTTCTTGTTCTTAAGTCCCAGATAAGCCATAACTAATACTTAAAGAATTACAAATGCAGAGAATAGACAGCTTAAAATAAACATAAAGATGTGTGCAATTCTCATGGAAAATAACAACTCTCTATTCCAAGGAATACAGGCCATAAATATGCCCATAGACCAGAGTTCTAAATCTTTTTCAGGGGATGCTGGGTGACTAAGCAAGTTAATTATATTGTTGTCCTGGGGGCTGGATGGAAGGTCATGTAACGCCTTTGAATGCTTTCTGCAGGCCTATGTATTAGAAGAATGGCCTCTCATCAAAGTGGCACTCAAGCTGTCCCTTTTGCGGTCTCACTTCATTACATGCTTTCAGAAGCGACATCTCTTTAGCCATAACCTGTTACAACTCAGAGACAGTGGGGGGGCAGATGGGACGCTGCAGAAGGGGGCCTTGTGGTCAACCTCAACAAGGGGGGATAGGGCAGTTTTGAAGGAAGGAAGCCTGGGGGTGGGGGGCAGGGCGGGCTCTAACTGAGGACACAGATAGAGTTGTCAGCAAAGGAATTGGTGTTGGGTGCAGATTTCTCCCGGGTCTGGGTAAAAGGCAGAATTCTCTGGGCTGTGATTTTCAGCAACTAATCACCATCCTCGTTGGCTTGAGACGGGTGTCTAATGTTACATGTTGCATCCCTTATGGCCCTTGGGACTCAGCAAGGACTTGCCCCAGGCATTCTGGCTGCAAAGACACAACCTGCCTCCTGCAGGTGTTGCCAGACCTAGAAGAACCCCAGAGTCTCTTCCTCTGGAACCTCAGGGAAAGAGCCAGACAGACATAATGGCCGTCAAGACCAGTTCCCTTCCTAAAACTCAAAGTTAGAATCTTGAGCTACTGGGGACCAGGCAAGGACAGAGGGCAAACAAGGCTGCTGTGATGACGCAATCCTGACATGTCTGACTATTCTTCCTACCACACGAATGATCCAGAAGTGGACAGCACCAGGTCTGGGACACAAGAGTCAGCCAGGAGTCTGAGAGAAGGACTCCGTGAACCAACAAGGGGAAGATGAGGTGGCAGAAGAGAAAGCTTTCACATTAATTGGAAAAAGGGAGGCAGACGTGGAATGAAAATGCCGCCTTGGAATTGTTAAAATTAAAACGTAAATAAGGCAACATCTGTCTTGTCTTAATTCCAGGCACCATGCAAGACAGGAGGTGCAGGTCCCACCTTTGTCACCCACTCTGGGCTTCCATCTTGTTAGAAGAAGTCCGTCCTTCCCACCTTCCTGCCTCCCCTTCTTTCCTCCCTCCTAATTATGCAGAATTTGCTCTTGGGCATTTTAACTGGACTCAGCACTGCTCTCCTCTCTGCCCTCCCTTTTCCTGACTCTTCTCTGATTTGCTTCCCACTTCCCTCTCATCCACCTTCTCTTCTTTCTGTGCTCCCCCCACTTCTCTCTCTGAGAAGACAACAGAGAGAAAAAAAAGGGCAGGAAGGGAATTCCACAGCCTGGGTACCTTATTCTGTGTATTCTCTACTACCTGTGATCGGGAGAAGTTCCTATCCTAGACATTAAAACCAGTTGTGTATTTTCTGCATTGGTGGATACGTTTAAAAATATCCAAAAAGCAAAAAATAATGTTTCCACTGCATGACAAAACATGATGTGTGGAAAAGCCAGTCTGGCAGAAAGTGGCGATAGCAGGAACAGGGACAGCCCATCGGCAAGGGCAAGGGCAGGGGCCAAGTCCCAGCTCCCAAGTTCTTCTCAGCTGCCAGAGACACCCACTGGCAGGGCTTTCCATTGTCCGTGGGCAGTGCAGAACAAGGCAAGGAACACAGGGCCATTGTCCTAGGATCCCAGAGCAACAATTCTACGTGGTTGGTGTGGCCTGGAGGACTGTGGACTCCTGTCTCGTTCGCCTGGGACATTTTTGGAGGCACTTGAGATCTTAACCACTTTCTTTTGGGGGAGGGTGGCCTTTTCAGTTCTACCCTTCCTTTCTACTAGCCTACTCATTTGATTTCTTATGGTCAAGCTCTGGTTTGCAAGGTATGTTTGTGGTAGGGGCCCTGGATGGCTCAAGCGGTTGTTTGCCTTTTGCTCGGGTCATGATCCCAGGGTCCTGGGATCAAGACCCGCATTGAGCCCCCACATTGTACTCCCTGCTCAGTTCAATGGGGAAACTGTGTCTCCCTCTGCCCCTCCCCCACTACTTGTGCTCTCGTGCTTGCTCTCCCTTGCTCTCGCTCTCTGTCTGAAATAAATAAATAAAATCTTTTTTTAAAAAAAGATGTTTGCAGTAGAGAAATATTGGCATGATAATAAGCATTTGTGAAGTGAAGGAAATAATCGTGCAGAAAACCCTGATAACCAACCTTGACCTCCCTCCTGAGTCAGATACTCCTCCTTTGTTTATTAGCGTGTTAATGGGAGCACCATCCTGCCATTCCTTCCCATACTGTTATTTCTTCTTTTTTCTATCATTTACATGAAAATCACACTTCAGGCTTTTTATATGCTACCTGCAAAGTGTCCCTGGACTTTGTCCCCAGCCCAGACTCCTGCTATCCCTTCGAGATGCCCTTCTGTGATTCTTTTTCTTTCCTCTTTACCTCCCACATTCCAGCTCATCTGCTAAAGTCTGAAATATGAATTTTATCATTCCTTGCCTTAAATATTGGTGCTGTTTGGCTCCATGTCCACAGCCCTAAGGACCTGGACCCAGCACACTTCCCAGTCTCAGGCGCCATCATCTGTCCCCTCATCCCTTATCATATGCCGGCCCTTGTTTTGCCAGTCCCACTATTTCCCTGCTCCGTCCTTGAACATCCTTTATAGTTGCCAGCCCTTATGCTTCAGGTGAAACTTCTTCCTTCTCTTCGAATATATTTTCTCACCCTCATTCGTCTGAACCGAATGGAACTTCCAAGGCAGAGCTCAAATGCTGCTTTTCCTGCAGACTCCTCTTCTGTGGGGCAGAAGGGACGGGGCACCACACCCTCTCCGTTCCCAGAGCACTTGGTTCGCACACCTTGTGATGCACCCACAGTGTGTGCTGGTATTGTTGTTATGACTTACAGACCTGTTTTTTCCACGAGACTGTGAACATTCCACGATTAGGGATGGTTGTCGTTGATGTCGAAACATCCCCAGCACAGATCCTGGTATCCAAGAGCCAACAAAGGAGAGGCAGTTAGGAGATTGGTGATTAGGGCCTGTGTAGGAGATTGGTGGTTAGGGCCTGTGTAGGGTGATGCTTGCTGACCCTAATATCACCTAGCTCCTCCTGCGGTCGGAGCCCCTTGCGATGGCCAGGCCCAAAAAGATGCCCATTCCATTTATACCAGTGAGTGTAATAGAGTGTTAAAATGGGACCTTTCCTGTCTTGAAGTATTGTCTGAAGCCTCGAAGCTGAGAACAATGGATTCCAAGTATCTACGTATTTTAGAGCAAATGTTAGACCATCTATGAAGAATTTGAAAGGGAATAATGAAAATTAGTTCTGTCAGACTACAAAAGAAAAGGTTTATTAACTGAATCATTCAAAAGAATTCATTAACTAAAGTGGTCTCCCAGCTAGTTTCCTCCATTTCATCTTTTCTCCCTAGTGTTTTCAACGCAGCCACCAGAGAGACCCCAGTCAATCGTGCCTCTCATCTTCTCAGAAACCACCATGGCTCCCACTCGGAGTGAAAGCCCAAATCCTTACAGTGGCTTCTGAGGTCGGGCAAAAGCAGCTCTCATTTATCTCTCGAACCTCACCCCCTGCTTGCTTCTCATCTTGCTCTCTTGGCCCCATTCATCCTGGCCTCTTTGCTATTTTTAATACACAAGCACCCTCCTGCCTCAGGGCCTTTGCACTGCCTTTTCCTGGCTAACCATGTCACCTTCAAGACTTCATTTAAACATTGTGTTCTTACTGAGGCAATCACCCTGTTTAAAACTGCAAGCCATAAATGCTAGTACTCCTACTCCCTCATATCCTGCTCTACTTTTTTTCTTTTTCCACGGCAGTAACACACTCTAAGATTGAATTATTCATTACTTTTTGGTTTATTGTCTGTCTTCGAGGGTAGGGTTGTTTATCTTTTCTCTTCACAAAACACCCATTCTATCGATGAAGCATAGAATGCACTTATTCTCTGTACTAGTCATCAGCTAACTCAGGATTTCCAGAAAAGAAAGGATGGCTCATCAAACTCACTTCCCCTAACAACCATATTTTCCCAGGGATTTAACTCCTACTCACATGTCTTTAGAATTCTTCAAAGTGGCTCTTTCATTAAAATAATCTTTCTCTATTGTTTACTAAAATCTTAAAATCTTAAAGAAGCTATTCAGGGTAGCTTTATCATAAAAGAAGTCTCCTTTGAGATGTAGCTAATACAAAAGATTTTTTTGTCTTGTTTTCCTCTTTTTCTATCTTGTCTTTTCAGTGTCTCACCTCCTTTCCCAGGTGGAGGAGAAAATTCATCTGTATATTTTATCTTAACAGAAGGAAGAGGGATCAAGTGAGCCAACTTAGTCAAAAATCCAACAGGACTAGGAAGGAGAAAGGTGAATGTGAATGTGAAATTAGCTTGAATAGACTTCCAGCCAATGTCTAATGCCAGGCTCTTAAAAACAGAGATCATGGCAGTGCTTATCTCTGATTTCAGTATGTGCTCAAACCTGGGCATCATAGGTAGAAGCATAAATATCGAGTTCTTATGCTACTCCACACATCGCAGAGATATTGCTGGAAGAACCAAAGGACTTGAAGCCAGAAGCCTGGGCCACATTAACTCTTGTGTAGGGATTGGCCTGCCAATTAATCTCTAAGGTGGGAATAATGATAGACAGGTCACCCTATTTCACAGAATTATAGGAAGATAAATGAGAAAATATTTGGGAACGCACTTTGCTAAGTGCTCCATAAATATTAGAATCGTTTATTCCAGGATTAAGGGGATTTGTTTATTAGCTTACAAAACAAAAGCACTAAGATTTATTTGAATCTCCATGAAAAAATTCAACATTGTTCCATTTCCTCACACTGGGGAAGCAAATCCTTTTACGCTTATGTGTCCACATTCATCAACTGGGGAATCCAGCCCTCAGCTGTCCTCTTTCCCACCAAGATTAAGAAACACACAGTGGCAACTGGAAAAACACAGAAGTATGAATAGGAAATAAGAACTTCAGCCTCTTAATATCTTCCTCTCCCAATATTTTCTAGATCAGAAGGGTTTTTCTTGTCACCGTGTTGCCTGTCTCTTATCAGCACGAGCCCTAAAGGCCTCTGTGCTCTGTAGAAGTTCTGTCCTTGTTGCCAACAGTCCATCGTTAGAGATTTTATTTATTTTTATTAAGACATTAATTTCTGGGCAATTTTCTTTGAATTGTCATGCAGAAGAAAGGAGAAAATGAAGTCCAGAATTTAGGTAATTCTGGAGAGGAGGAGACACTGGCTGTATAAAGAAAAGAATTACTTAAAAAAAGAAGTGGGAATTGGACAACAGTGTGAAGATTCCTTAAGAAATTAAAAATAGAGTGGGGCACCTGGGTGGTTCAGTGGGTTAAACCTCTGCCTTCGGCTCAGGTCATGATCCCAAGGCCCTGGGATCGAGCCCCGCATCGGGCTCTCTGCTCAGCAGGGAGCCTGCTTATCTCTCTCTCTGCCTGCCTCTCTGCCTATTTGTGATCTCTGTCTGTCAAATAAATAATAAAATTAAAAAAAAAAGAAATTAAAAATAGAGCTTCCCTATGACCGTGCATTTGCACTACTGGGTATGTACTCCAAAGATACAGATGTAGTGAAAAGAAGGGCTGTCTGTACCCCTATGTTCATAGTAGCAATGGCCACAGTCGCCAAACTGTGGAAAGAACCAAGATGTCCTTCAACAGATGAATGGATAAAGAAGATATGGTCCATATATACAATGGAGTGTTATGCCTCCATCAGAAAGGATGAATACCCAACTTTTGTATCAACATGGACTGGACTGGAAGAGATTATGCTGAGTGAAGTAAGTCAAGCAGAGAGAGTCAATTATCATATGGTTTCACTTATTTGTGGAGCATAAGGAATAACACGGAGGACATGGGGAGATGGAGAGGAGAAAGGAGTTGGGGGTAATTGGAGGGGGAGGTGAACCATGAGAGACTATGGACTCTGAAAAACAATCTGAGGGTTTTGGAGGGGCGGGGGTAGGAGGTTGGGGGAGCCTCTTGGTGGGTTTTATGGAGGGCACGTATTGCATGGAACAGTGGGTGTGGTGCATGAATTCTGGAACACTGAAAATAAATTTAAAAAATAAATTAATAAATTCAATAATAATAAATTAATTAAAAAAAAAAAAAAAAAAAAAAAAGGAAGTGGGAAGATACCAGAGCCCAACTTTATCCCCTCTGGTATCACCTTGAGAAGTCCTGCAGAACATTTTCTTCTGCTTTCCCCCTCCCCTCTTCCACCCCCGACTCTAAGTGTGGTGAAAGATGTTGAACAGCAGGACCTGAAGCACAAAGGTATATTCTCAGATTTCTCTCTCTTACTTGCAAATTTAAGGCTACACCCAATTTTTGAGACAGTGATCAGTTTTGTCTTTAGAGTGTCTTGCTTCTAGGAAATTGCTCCCAACCAATGGCCTATGTTCATTCCTGCCAACATTTTAGCGCCATTTTTCCTCCTATGCTTGCCATCAAGGAGCCTTTGAAGATTTTGGATTTCCCATTATTTGGCCCAGTTATAAAGCATGAGGTGCGTTATGACGGCCTGGATCTCTACTAGGTACAATCAGAAGAGCTACTTTGGGACTCAGCACAATTTCTGGATAATTCTGGTAACCTTGAGCTTGCATTGCTTATCGCAAGGAAAGCCTAGGGCATCTTGGTTATTGATTTTGGGTTATTGATTCCAATGCAAGCCTCTTTGCTCACGGGTTTATATTTTGGGCCATGGATTTATATGTTGATTTGATTTATATGGGGCTTGCCACTCTAAGGTACTGCGTTCTTTTTTAGTAGCATCTTTTTGGGGCTGAGGTTATGGAGAACAAGGAGGAATGAGAAAAAATAAAGATGATTCGGTGATGGTTGAGGCCAAAAAACAAGATGAGAATGTTAATATGAGACTAAGTAGTTTTGCAAAGACCCAACTTTTGTGCTTCTTTTGAGGGCAAGTCAATCAAATAGACACAAAGGTGATTCTCAGCCTTTTCCTCTCTGTGACTATAAAATGCTATTTAAAACTGTTGAAGATATGCAGGGGGAAAAATAGTTTTGGATGTCATAGAAGGAAACCAATGAAAACTAAAATTATGAAGCACCAAAGTAATCATTCCCATTATAAGAAAGTCAGCCAGGCAGGGCAGTAGAGCGTGAAAGGATTTTGATCTCAGGATTGTGAGTTCCAGTCCCACTTTGGGCCTAGAGATTACTTAAAAATAAATGCTTTAAAAAAAAAAAGGAGAAAGAATCAGCCATATGTATTACAAAGATCCACCATGATCCCAAGACAAAGCCTTAAGTCCTGCTTCTACATGGTAGATATTGGAGGGTGGTGCAGAACCGTCCAAAAAGGTTAAACCAGAGGTGATGGTAAATACTCATAATTAAAGGGGCATGGTGAATGGCAACTGCGTGGCTCAGTCAGCTTAGCATCTGCCTTAGCTCAGGTTATGATCTCAGGGTCCTGGGATCAAGCCACACATGGGGCTCCTTGTTCAGCAAGGAGTCTGCTTCTCTCTCTAACCCTCCCTCCCCATTTGTGTGCTCTCTCTCTCAAATAAATAAAATCTTAGAAAAAAAATTAGGGTGGCTCAGTGGATTAAAGTCTCTGCCTTCGGCTCAGGTCGTGATCCCAGGGTCCTGAGATCGAGCCCCACATCGGGCTCTCTGCTCGGCAGGGAGCCTGCTTCCCTTCCTCTCTCTCTGCCTGCCTCTTTGCCCACCTGTGATCTCTGTCTGTCAAATAAATAAATAAAATCCTAAAAAAAAAAAAATTAAAGGTGCATGGTGAGAGGTGAGAACCTGTTTAGAAATCTAAAGAAAGCAGGACGGAAGGCAAAACAAAATTGTGAGTTTGGAATATAATCAACATTTTAAAAATGAATATAATCTTCCTTTCTTGCCTATTTGGCCAACTTCAAACACACCAAGGACTTCTCCTTTCACCATGTCAATAATGCACTCGATTACCTGTTTGAGTTTATTTGGAAGTAAATGTACAGTATAGAAATTAAGAACAAATGTGCTAGTCAGACAGCCTGTATTCAGCTCATTGTCATTGACCAGCTGTATGACCCTGGATAAGTTAAATGGCTTCTCCAAAATCCAATTTCCTCATTTATAAAAAGGTGCCACATGGTGAGCACTCAATAAAGTTTACATATTTATGACTATAAGAAACACGACTGGTACACAGCCCACAATCCCTTGACCAGCACATCCATTCTCCAGCTGTTTTGAGTGCTGAACACAGCTAATTCCCTCCTTGAAGACTTGCCCTCACCAGGGGAGGAAGCTTGCTGGGGAGACTGCAACCCACTCAGACCTCTGCTGTTGGCTACCAATAACTGACTGACATGGATAACAAAAGGCTATGGGGTCCTCATTCCCATCTCCCACCCCTCCCTCACTCCCCAGCTTGGAGCACGTCAGAGCTTGACTTCTCTTGAAATCACATTCTTGCTCAGCTCTTCCCCTTCTTATCTGCTTCTCTCTCTCCCCTACAGAATTTTTTTTTTTTTTTCTTAAAAAGCACTTTCTCAATAAACCACACATACTTGAATGTCTGTTTCGGCCTTCTATTACCCTGCCTTAAGACAAGAATCAAAGTCTTTGATTTTAAGTCACATATATTTTCATATTTTAACAATTCTGAAATCAGGACGTATCTCAACAATCACTGATGGTTTGGCTAAAGTTGTCACTTTCTGCACATTAAAATCAAAATTTGCAGAAAATCCTGAGATCACAACGGAGCATTCTTTTGCTGCACTGACAACATTCTTGACAACACAGAGGACCATACTTTGTGGAAAAGTGATTGAGTTGAAAAGTTGAAGAAACAGACATGGAATGAGTACAAGTTTTAAGAATATTTTAATCTAATCATTTTGCTTTTGTTTTCCTTTTGCAGCTATTAATTACGAAACAGTGATATGTAATAAGTTTTGTCAAAATAATTCTAGAAGAGCTCTCCTAAGAGTAAAAAACCCCAAATGATGATTACGATCAAGGTGGCACGCAGGGTAGGAAAGGGAAATACTCTGGATAAGCTGGATGTGCATGTGGGGTCATTGGGACGTCCACGTTGTCCTACCTATCACCATACCCCAGATCAACTGCAGATAGCTTGTAGATTTATTCATCTGTTAAATGTAAAAGACAAGACAATAAAGGTACTGAAAGATAACATAATTATCTTCATGAGCGTTGGAGAAATATTTATTAAGCAGAAGCTCAAAATCTCCAATTATAAAAAATAAACCCATAAATACACTGAGCTACTTTAAATTAGGAACTTTTGATCAAAACATATGATTGAGAGTGACAAAACAATTCACAAGGTGGGAGGAAATATTTACAGTATGTATATTTGACAAAAGGTTCTATTCCTTATAGTAAAGAACTACAGATCAATAATAAGAAGACAAACATTCCAATAGAAAAATGGGCAAAAGCATGAACAGACACCACAAATGTGATGTCAAATGACCAATAAGCCTATGAAAGGGGCTTACCTCCATCTGTCGTCAGGACGATGCGGGTTAAAACCACAATCTGTAACACTACCTACCCATCAGAACGGCTGAAATAAAAAGAAAAACTATCAAGTTGAGAGGGTGTCGAGCAACTGGAGTTCTTACAAAACACTGGTGGGAATACAAGTTGGGCATTTGCTATGGAGAGAGTTTTGGCAAAATCTACCAATTATCTCCTCTGCTCCAGCAGTTCCCCCTCTAGGTATGAACTCAACAGAAAGGCATATGAATGTTTATCAAAACAGAAGTACAAGAACGTTTCTAGCAGCACTATTTGTAACACCCAACATTGCCCATTTATAATGCAATGGACAATTAAATTGTGGTTTATTCATACGTGGAATATTAGACAACATGAAAACAAATATATTAAAACTTGATGCAATAACACGGGTAAAAGTTATCAACATAATGTTGAACAAAGTCAGACTCCAAAGAACACATAATGTGTAATTCTATTTATATAGAATTCAAAAATAGACAAAGTGTCATTATTTTTTTTAAAGTGTCATTATTTAATTGGTGGCATTTTTTCCACTTTCTTAGTATTGAAATGATGATGTATCATCCAATTGATGGCAACTTGGTGGAGGTAAAATGTGGTATTACTATTTTTTTTTTGTAAATTTTTGTGATTTATTACTATTATGAGTCAGGTCCTGGGATCTCCCTGATTATGATCTGTCTCTTGCTCTCACTTTTCCAGCTCACGTCAGTGGCCATTGTGGTGCCCCCAAATCTCTTCCCAACTTTTTGTTGAAGAAGAGTGCTCCTGTTTCTTAGTTTGATGTATAATCCCCCAGAGTAAAAATTACTCTTCCTGGTCTCACCTGCATCTAGATGGGACCAATGTAATTATGTTTTGGTCTTTATCAGAGGAAAATATATAAGATCGTGTGCAGAAAAATGTTAACTGAGCAGGCCCAAATTGCTCAAATCTTGTATGTGCCCCAGAAGAATCGGTTCCATGACCGGCCCTGTGCTGGTTCCTGGGGATTGAGCTCTTGGAATGTTTTAACTGATAACAGCCTTCTGTGCGCTCAGGGCTTTGAATCACACTGTCCCAGTTTGTGTAGGTATTTTGTATAAATAGTTACTTTCTTGGGGTCTGGAGCTCCAGCGGTCAGGTTAGTCACATGGGCACTGTAAGTTTGGGTAACTGACACCAGACTTCTAGATTCAGTCAGGCTTTCCTGAGTGACAGCAATTGGCAGAGATTGTCACAATTTGTTGCTGGAAAAATTAAGCATGTCCTGGGTGACACCACTGGGAGAGACTCTCAGAAGTTTGCATTTGGTTTCCTTGTCCTTGGTTTGACTTCACCCTTTGTCAAATTTGCTCTGTACCCTTCACCATAATAAATTGTGACTGTGCGTATGATGAACTGTGAGTCCTTCTAGTGACTCACCAAAACTAGGGCTGGTCTTGGGACCCCTGGCACAGATAGTATAGTATACAATATCACTAATAAGAAAAGACTCACCCCTCTCCCTCAGCTTTCATGGGAAGAGTATACCTTCCTTTCAAGTTGATACTAAACTTGACCATATGACTTGCTTTGGTCAATCAGATGTGTGTCAAAGTGACCTCATGCCATTCAAAGTTTAGACCTTAGAAGACATTGCATGTTTCTATTTGACGTTTGGGAGCATGTGACCAGCGCATGTTTCAGAAAGCTGGTGAATCCATCAGCCTCGGCCATGGAATGAACAGACAAAAAGCAGACCAGAGTCCAGACAGCAGCACGGGGTCAAGCCTGGTCAGACCTTGCGATTCGAAGTTAACAGATACAGGGAGCCCAGAAACCTTCCCTAATGAATGGCCTTTGAGTGTCCTCTCTTCCTTGGCTGTTTTGTCTGGAAAACCAGATCTGATTCTAAAGCTCTAAGCACCTCTGTGGGGCGCGAGGGTGCCGGCCAGACCCTCGGGATGGCAGAGCAATGAGCCAGAAGGTCCCTGGATCCCTAAGGACCTTGTGGAGCTGACATGTTTCTAAGTCGTTAGGAGCATCAATAGTTAGATCATCTATCAGGTGCAGCTACATTGAATCCTAACTAATAAAATCAGCAAACCCTTATCCATTATCGACTCTCAGGGAGCCCAGGCCAATGCAGAAAGCTCCTGTGAACTGCTTTTACTGTCTCCTGTTATGTTCTGGGCTATTATCAGAATACGAGTCTGTTACCAATTTTCCTATTTACCCTCATCCTCCCTAAGAGAACTCAACAAAAGAGGAAGAACAAATGGGTGAAGATTGACCTTTGGAATATTCCACCAGACAATTTCTTTTTTTAAAAAATGTGTTTCTTTTTTCTTTCTTTGCCTCTAAGCTCTTTCAAATGAAACCTGACTGAAAGCCAAAAAGTAAAATAAACATGGGCCAAAATACCCTGAAAGAAGGATGGTGACAAAGTGTGGCATTGTAAATCTTCCCTCTCCTAGCCCCAGGGGGGCTCTGCTGAATGGCTCTGGCCTCCTAAAGCACCGAGCTGTGCCCAGAAGCGGGGCTCCATCCCTTTTTCTGGATTTCGCCCTCTCTCCCCACCCAGCCCAGGACTTTGCTGAGGACGCTTTATTGAATGTCACATTATTATTCTCTTCAATGCTTTCTCTCTTCCATCTGGGGTGGAAGGGAGACAGTGAGGCAGACAATTACATTGCTGATGTGGGATTTTTGGAGGAAAATTGAGGGAAATTATAGGGACTACCCAGCTGTGGTGAAAACTCCTCACTCTCTTCCCACAGGACCCATTATTTTACAAACTGCCACTATTTAAAATGATTTACAGTCATTTGCCAACTTTACCATGCTGTTAGAGTCACTCGAATCTTACCTAGCTCTTAAAAAGAGTACAGATGGTGAAAGCGTGTTCACTCTCAAAACAGGGTGCATTTGATGACTCCTATTTAGAAAGCTGAAATCTACTACTCTATCAAGGTCAATTTTCTCTCGCCAGTATTGCCTATTCTATTTGATCTAATTTCGCATCTCCTGGATCCTGTCTCCTGTATCAGCTTCTTTGTAGCTTGGAATTTCTTTCACTACAGTGTCTCTGGACTTCTGCCTGCTCTGTCCTTCTTTTCTAAATACGGAGGAAACCCCTTGGAAATGTTATCCTTACCCTTTATTTAGAGATCGTCCCTATGTCATTATAGTCACTTTCTCCCTTTCATGTTTCGTCAAGGGAGATACTAAGAGGAGGGCTAATCTTGTAAGACTGACCCAAATCCTCCTGGTTTGGTGAGCTCATGGCTTCCAGTAGAGTCTAGTTTCCTGGTTGCTTTATTAGCTTAGAATTTGGAAGCGTGATGGCACAGTTGAAAATAAACAGCGAAGTGTTTGGGCCGTGGCAGCCAGGAGCCGATCTGTAGCTGATTACTCAAAGACAGCCTCTCCAAAGCTGGATGGAAACTTCGGGGGCCTGACTCGAGGAGGGAACTACTATCTGGTTCACTTCGTATTTTCACTTTAGAGGCTACTGCTCTATACAATTAACACTTAGAAAGTGGAGAAGAAAGTGTTTTTCTGGAGAAAATGCTCGGGGGACCTCCCAGTAGTTCAGAGTACAGCACAGGAAATGTCTTTACTGTGAAAAAAAGAAAAAAATCACAAATGGATAAGGGATAAAATGAGTTACTTCCAAGAATTGGAGAGCAATGGGCTATTTTGAGCATAGGAAAAATAGATAATTTTGCCATTAGGTTTTTTTTTTTTTTTTTAAGAACTTCTAAGGTTCTAGCTGGATACTTTTAAAAAATACAGTATATGTGGTTTTAGTTTTGTTTTCCATTATGAAAGTAACTCGTGCTTGCTGTAAAAAAAAAAAAAATGTCAAACAGTAGAGAAGGATACTGCCTTGTTCAGGGTAGGCTATGCTATGTTGTCTGTGGTAGGTCTTAGAGATGGCCCCCGTCAGCTGTCTCCTGGTATTCTGTCTTGAAATTCTCATTCCTTTGAGTGTGGGCTAGATTTAGTGACTCACTTCCAACAACAGAGTAAGGTGGAGTGATGGGATGTCCCTTCTGAGGTTAGGTTACAGGAAGACTGCATCTTCTATCTTGGAGTCTCTGTCTCTCCCTCTCTCCCTTCAACTTTTCCCTCTGGGAAAACAAGCTGCCCTACCTTGAGCGAGCCTACAGAGTGTTCCCTGATGTGTCTGGCCAAGGACCACATGAGTGAACATGTGAGCAGATTTTTTGGCCCTGGTAGAGCCTTGAGATGTCCCCAGCCTTGGCCAGCACCTGGATCAAAGCCTCATGACATGTCCTCAGTCAGGACAGCTCCTGAGATCCTGACTCGTAAAATAATAAATGTTTGTCACTTTTAGTTGCTGAGCTTGGGAGGTAATTTGTTATGTCTAATAGATAACGAATACACTGTATGAATTAACTCCCAAATCTCCGTGGCTTTACCCAATAAGTACCCCACCTACAACACACACAGAGACACTCACACTACATTTTTAGTTCAAGTTAGGGGGCTCCTGGGAAACTGTCCTACTTGGGTAACAGAGCAATTCAGGCTGCTTCTATTTTGTGGCGGGGAGATAGCTTGGAGGACTCACAACTTTAAATACCCAGACAGAAAGTGATGAAGGTCGCTTCTGCTCACATTTCAAAGGCAGAAACCAGTCACATGGTTTCACCCACCTGCCTGGGAAAATGCAGGATCATATGGACAGTCAATGGGAGTTATGTGTTTCTGCCACGTGTGGAACGTAATGAGTGAAAATCCACTTTTCTCCTCCCGCCACATATTCCATGATTAAGGACTTGAATTGTGCCCTTTCAGATAGACACACTTATTGCACAAGCACACGGATATATGTGTGTTTGTGTGTGTGTGTGTATATTTAGTATGTATATGTATAAAATAGGATCAAATTTCTTTTTTTTTTTTAAGATTTTATTTATTTATTTAACAGAGAGATCACAATAGGCAGAGAGGCAGGCAGAGAGAGAGGAGGAGGAAGTAGGCTCCCTGCCTAGCAGAGAGCCTGATGCGGGGCTCGATCTCAGGACCCTGTGATCATGACCCGAGCCAAAGGCAGAGGCTTTAACCCGCTGAGTCATCCAGGCACCCCTAGGATTAAATTTCTACACTGAGATTTATCTCATTCTAAATATCTCAATATTTATCTGCTTGGTATTCTATGGTAGGGATGTATCATCATTCATTTAATTGTTTCTCTATTTTTTAAAAAAATATTTTATTTATTTATTTGACAAAGAGAGATCACAAGTAGGCAGAGAGGCAGGCAGAGAGAGGAGAGGAGGAAGCAGGCTCCCTGCCGAGCAGAGAACCCGATGTGGGGCTCCATTCCAGGACCCCAAGATCATGACCTGAGCCGAAGGTAGACGCTTAACCCACTGAGCTAACCAGAAGCCCCAATTGTTTCTCTATTAATGAGGACTAACTTAAGTATTTCTAGGGCTAATGAAATGTCTTCATAGATTTTCACCTATTAGTTCCCTAACTTGTCCATATGACATCCTGTACACTATCAACACCAGTCTACAGAGAGACTCATCTTTTCCTGGTCATCCTCTTCCTCACCCTACTCTTGCTCGCTTCTTAAATAAAGGGCCTCATCCTATTTGCCCCCTTTCCTAGAGGCCCCAAGAGATGTTGGGGAGTTGTTAAAGTATTCAACTTCACTAGCTGTCATTCTGATATGAATATAGAAGAAAAGGAGTGGGGAGAACTAGCATCTAGACATACAGGGCCCTTAGACACTCTGCTATCCATTTTATATCGATTTCATGAAAGCCTCATAGTACACGATGAAATATATAATTATTTAGCTCCCATGGTGAAATCCTATTCAAGGACTTGAAGTACATCCCTGCTTCAACGCCCACTGTGTATACTCACCATGTAATTTCTTTTCCTTTTCTATTTTTTCTAGGAAGCAGATAGAGTTAACAGGCTGTGATGATTGCTGCTTTTCTTAGTGAAGATACTATAAAGATCTCTGTGCCCTTTCCAGAAGATACACCGTGCGTAGTAAAAAAGAGAAAAGAATATGCAGTGTTTGTTAATTTTCTGGGACAGCATATGCTATAAGTAAACTAGTTTCTTTCCACATCTCTATTAAAAGACCCTTCCATATCTCTATTAAAAGACAGAAAAAAAATAAATACATCCCAAATGATGAGAGAGAGGTATGACTGGCTGTCTCCGTTGGTCCGCCATTTCCACCTGGGATCTATTTAAGAGGCAGAACATTCTCTGCCTTCAAATCAGTTGCCAGGTCATATCTAAGGCATCTGAGGGTTGCAAGCAAATTCCTCTGGGCCCTTCTTTCTGACCAAGTGAACTGTTTCAGCTCAGAGGTTTGGGACTGCTAGACAGCAAAGTATTCCAACTTCAGCAAAGAGATGGGAACAAGAAGGGTAATATCTGAATTTTTATAGTATTTTCTTGGATGGGAAATAAAGGGAAAATTTTCTTGACTGACTTCTGGCACCTAGAGTCTTACAACTTCCTTCTCTCTGCACCAAAAGAATAAAGTAAGGCTCAATATGGACAGAGGACTATCTCCAATGCAGGCAGGCACTAAGATACTGTTACCATTTCAATATTGCAGGTGAGAAACAGAGGTTCTGAGAGATTAAGGAACTTGACTGCAAGGTTTGTAGAACCACACAGACCTCAGGACACACAGTCTCCCTGTTGGGATGGAAGCAAGCGATCACTTTGGGGCTGCTTCACATTTAAAATACACGATCTAAACACAGCTGAGGCCAAATCATAGGCACTTAGAACAGCTTTCCTTCCATCCCAACACCTCGAATGCTTTCTCTGGACAACCTTAAAACCAATTCTTCTGCTACAGCCCATCCGCTGGCAGAGTTCGGGGAGTGCTGGGGAGAACACTCCGCTGAAGAATTTGTCTGCACTGGTCTTTGTGCAAGTGAAGGTCGTAGGCGATGAAGCTTCTATCAGTCAGGTATTCTAATGGGACTTATTTTCTAGGGATCTGCCAGCTCCTGGCCATTATATGCAACCAGGAAAGGGGAAGCGAAGGGGCTCTGCAAACTGGTGGGAATCTCCACACTGTGCGGTGCATAAACAGTGAATTCTGTTACACTGAAAAGAGATTAAAAAAAAAAAAAAAACTGGTGGGAACCAGCGAATCCACATTTAGACAGGAAGGCTGTGTCCATTAGGCTACATTCGTGAAAAGCTTGCCTTTTCTTCTATTAAAATTAGACCATCCCTCCCAGAATTATTATCTATTATTGGAAGATATATATGTGTTCTGATAGTTCATTTACTCATTCATTCATTTATTCGCTTAATAAATAGTTACTCATTGTAACTATTTACAATTGATCATTGACTGGGCCTCAAACACTGCTGTAGTTGCTGGGAATAAAGTAGTGTGCAAAAACGACTGAAACTCTTACCTTCGTAAAGTTGTTTTTTTGTTGTTGTTGTTTTCATTCTTGCAGGGGGAGGAGAAGCCAAGCGGTCAACTTACAAAGATTACTCTGGTGTGTCAGTTTACAGAGGATCGCTATGGAGAAAAACAAAGCAGTGAAGGGTAAACGCGTGTGTGGGGTAGAGGAGGACGCAATTTTAAACAGAAGGAGGAGGAGGTGACATTTGTGAGAGCGGAAGTGTTCCAGGAGGGGAGCAGCAGAGGCAAAGGCCGCCAGGACAGGCAGCGTGAGCTGGACAGGCTGGAGTTGGGAGGGAAAGTGGGAGAGAAGGCCTGGCAGGTAACGGAGGGCCAGGGACGGTGCCTCGAGGATGCTAGAAGGACTGTGGCTTTGATTCTGAGTGGGACGAAAGCACTGCAGGGATTCCAGCATAGAATGGATGAGATCTGACTTCCTTTATAATGGGACACTCTGGGTGATCAGGGGAAGATCAGCTGTGGGGAGGCCGTTTGGAAATGTTTGCAATAATCTAGGGGAAAACCGAGGATAGCATGGTTCAGATTAATATGGTGGAGGGAGCAAGAAACGGTTTGATTCTGGGTGTATTTACTAATCTATTGAATGTGGGATGCGAGAGAGGGGAAGTCACCGAGGACACTTACACTTTTGGTCTGAACTATTAGGAGGATGGCGTTCAGTATTGGGGCAATCAGGTGTTCGGTTGTAAACATGCTAAGTTTGAGATGCCAAACTAGGTATTTAAATGACAGTCTCTGAGTGTATCCCTAGCTGCTTCTACCCGCTAGGTGCCAGCAGTCCCCTACCCCAGCGGTAGCAACCAAAAACATCTTCAGACATTGCCGGATATCCCCATTTGAGGGGCCAAATGTCCCTGGTTGAGAACCACTGGTGGAGGGTCTCTACTCTGGACTGGGCCAGGAGCAGCCCCCTGTCCGCCGTCTCCCAGTGGGGCTGAGTGCACAGCAGGGGCTCTGCACAGCACACACTCTGCTTGGAGGGTCCTGGGGTGCCATGGCGGGCCACCTGTGGCATCTCCTGTCTGGTGGGAAATCACCACACTGCCTCTTCCACGAGGTTCTCTCCTTGGCTCCTCCCTTCCTCAAAGGCAGTTGCCTCATAAGCTTGTATATGCTCACTTTCTGGCCCGCATATTTTTTTTTTTTATGTCCAGTGTCCAGGAAAGAAAGCAAAGGACAGGTGTCTGGTGGTTCTCCTCTGATTCTGTGTCTATCAGCTAAATGAACAGCATGCGTAGGTAGCTGTTAAGCCTCCCGGAAAAAGGTTATACACCTGGATTTGATTGGCTTGCTCTCTGATCACAATGAGCAAGTCAAGAAGCCGATGGATAAAAAACATCCTGGGGCACCTGGGTGGCTCAGTGGGTTGAGCCTCTGCCTTCGGCTCAGGTCATGATCCCAGGGTCCTGGGATCGAGCCCCGCATCGGGCTCTCTGCTCAGTGGTGAGCCTGCTTCCTCCTCTCTCTCTGCCTGTCTCTCTGCCTACCTGTGATCTCTGTCTTTCAAATAAATAGATGAAAAACATCCTGCCACCAGTCAAGCCAAAAGCATTTAATGAATACCTAACCTAATTCGCTTGGCACAAATGTGACATTTCCCACAACCCCAGATGAGGCATTTCCAGACACCAATGTAGAGGCCCTAATTGGGAATTTAATATTAAGTATCTTACATCTTTTTTTCATCTCTCCAATCTTCCCACCCCCTGGATGGGCTTGGATTGCTTCGGAAAGCCTGGTGTGTCGCTTGGATTTTGTGTGTTTCAGTACATTCTATTGGAATGTTTTCTTTCAGACATTTATGTCTGCCAAGTTGGTGACATTTCTCTCATGATGCGTGTCTCTACAAGTTACCAAATGCTTTCATTTAAGCTGGAACTAAATTTCTGCATTGACTAATTCAGCTTTATACACCAAATCCCCCTGGATTTGTGCTCAGAAAGTGGACTCAGTCAGGAGTGGCTGCTGGGAGGGCAGGGAGATGTCTGGAACGAAGACACACAGACTTTTACCTGTCTGTTGTCGGATTTAAATTCACCAGGACAAGCTAATCCTAATTCAGGGCATGTTATGGTTTTGTGAGAGAATCACTGCTCGGTCTTCCATTTGTGATATATTAGTAAGTGGTCTCCTGGAGGGTGAGAGAGCCAAGGTATCATTTGGTAGGCCACTTGCAACACTTCTGAATCTTCTCCTGTATTCCACTTTCTGGCTTTCTTTTCTAAATTATTTCCCTATAGGAAGGATTTTCTTATAGTCACCATTTGAATTATTCAAGCTACTGCTCCATTTATTATATACTTCTATATTATTACAGAATCATGAGCCTCTGATAAAGCTTTAAATAGAGCAGCCCTAGAGAATTTTCTTATAAGGGGTCCCATTTGGTAATAGTTTTTCAGGAATGATCACTATCCCAGCTACTTTCTCTCGGGTTGGCCTGCCGTGATAAAGTCTGATAAAACTACCCACTTTCCCAGCCTCCCTTGAAACTAGACCTTGTTCAGGCCAATGAAATGGTAAAAGAAGTGTACTGACACAGAAAGGTTTCTGGGAAGGATTTTTCCACACTGACAATACGAGAGTGGTGTACAAGGACAGTGGTTCCTAACAGCCCTGACTACCCACCTGCTTCCTGCCTTTAACTGAAGCCATGTGGGATGACTACAGCTGTGGCAGCCATCTTGTGACCATGAGGGAAAGGTCTCTCCTCCAGAGAATTGCAGAGACGCCAGATCCAGCAATTTGACATCATCGGAAACCAAGCTAAAGGGGGTTAAACCATGAGGATATTTATTATTTCCTTAGTGATGGGTATTTCTGGGGGTTTTGATAATCTACAGTTCAAAGCCTTTCAACTGTAACTAAAACTCAATCACGAAAGTTCACACTCTCTTTAATAGAGTTAACACATGAGCCTAGGCATACTCTCTAGCAGAATTCTGTTCTTTTATGCCTCTCTAACTCATAAAGTTAAATTTTATAAAGTTAAAGAACTGCAAAATACTTCTACAGCTGAACAGTAAGATGTGTGGATAATCGTCTAGAAAGAGATATAATTTCAAATTATGTTCGCTCTATAAGAATCTTTACAATCGACCAAACCCGGCAAATAAGACCCCCAAAATAAGGCTCACAGTAAGTTTTAAAGAGGAAAATATCTGTATAACATGTAAGTCTGGGTTAAGGCAAGCTACGCAGAGACTCTGAAAGCCCATACTCTGTGATTTAAATGACCTATCAACAATTTAATTTGTCCCCAGGCCTTTTACTCTGGAGTCTTCTTTGGATTCTTTGCCATGTTGAAGTCAAGCTGTGAGTGAGTGCATTCTCTTATTCTCTACAAAAGAAACAGCATCAACCAGAGCAGATCCCCAATGCTCTGAGCCAGACTCATCCAATTCCCTTTGGCTTTCTACGTCAAGTCTAGCAGTCCTGAAAAAGGAAGCTTCTCTTGCACATTCTGAGCATTTCTGGAAGGACTTGGCCTTTTGTTCACCATTGCTCCTACTTTCAGGGCAAACATTCAGTTGGTAAAAGGTTTAGGTGTGCAACGGCATTTTGAATATAACTCTGAGATACAGAACCTTGTAGGATCTGGAAATCGAAATTATGCTTGGACTGGCATCTTGTAGGCAGTAAGATTCATCTCAATGTCATTTTAAAGAGCCGAGACTCTCAGCTGTCTGAATCAGCTTTGAAAGAAAAAGACGAGCCCAGTATGCCGTAGCTGTGCTACTCCAGCGATCACAAGATGCTCAAATATGCTAACTCCGAGCCGGGTGATGCACTGTGACATGTTCCGAGGGAGAACTGAATTGCATGAAACAAGAAAGCCATTGACACAGGCTTTTTCATGCAAGTTGATTAATAAACTTCTCAGAGGATTATACTAACATCAACTGCTTTCTCTAGAATAACGTACAACAGGAGGTCGGAAACTTCTCGGCGGACAGCTGGCAGCAGAATTTATCACCAGAGGGGAGCTGGCTCTGGTAGACAGAGCCCTCCAGGATGTCTCTTAGGGTCCAAGATGAGAGCTGGAGGGCTTGTGTGTTGACTGGTCCAGCAGAGGCCCAGAAAGAAACGGCAAACTGTTCCCCAGGAGGCATTTCCGTACTGTTGCAGAAGGCTGTGAGAGGAGACAAGGGAGAGGCAGGAGGACTTGGTGTGAGGCGGTGGAAATACAAGATATTAGGTGGCCCTTGAAGCGTTCCACATGGCTGGGGGGCCAGAAGGGCTTCCAAGTACAAGTCTATGTTGTTGAACTTGATGTTCTTTGTGTGGCAAACTCTTCTTTGGACTCTCTTTAAGTCTTCAGTGCAAGCTACTAAACACCAAATCTACTCACTGTGAGTGTGTGCTTTTTGTGGAATTCAAGGAGGGGGGCTGCCTTTTAGGTCTGGATCTGTGCAGTGCTGACTAGAGATGACATTCGTGGGATGGCAGGGTGCCTCGCAGCCTCAAGAAGGGATGGGAGCCAGAGGGGAGCAGACGAACTTATAGCACCCTTCCCCTAACCCCATTTTGTTGGAAACATTGGAAATCATGAAAAGGGTTTGCGGATTTGCGTAGTACCGTCTTGTTGCTTGAACCTGGACTTGTGCGTCTCTCGCAGGTGGGGGGCTAGGCATCTTCCTTAGGCTCTTTTTTTTGTGCCCGAGGCTTGGGCTGGTGCTGTTTGTTGCTCTGGGGACATCCTCTACCCTTCTCTGTTCTGCTCTCTGCCCCAGGAGCCTGGGCTGTATGGACCTGGTTTCCGGTTGGCTCTGGATCATGGGGAGTCCCGCGTAGATCCTCCGCAGGAGGTTAGAAGAAAGGAGGAGAGTGAAGGCAGGGCTCCTATTCCCTGATCGCCTCTCTGTGAGATCACATTGTGTTAAGCGTGGTCCTGTCCTAAGATCACTACTTTCTCTTAAAGGGACTGTCTTTCTTTTCAGGGTTTTTTTTTTTTTTAATTTAAATTTAATTTAATTGATTTATTTTTAAAAGATTTTATTTATTTAGTTGTCTTTCTCCGATTGACTTATTTCGCTAAGCATGATACTCTCTAGTTCCATCCACGTCGTCGCAAATGGCAAGATTTCATTTCTTTTGATGGCTGCATAGTATTCCATTTATTTGACAGAGAGAGATCACAAGTAGGCAGGAGAGGCAGGCAGAGAGAGAGGAAGGGAAGCAGGTTCCCTGCTGAGCAGAGAGCTGGATTCGGGCCTCGATCCCAGGACCCTGGGACCATGACCTGAGCCGAAGGCAGAGGCTTTAACCCACTGAGCCACCCAGGCGCCCTCATTTTCAGGTTTTAATCACCATTACCTTCCTTCTAGGTAAGGTGTTCTATTTTCCTGGTTTGCTGGAACTGAAGGTATTCCCAGGACATGGAATTTTGACTTCTAAAACCAAGACAATCCTAGGAAAATGGGGACAAACTGGTCACTCTTGCCCGAGGAATGGTTAATGGCTCCTTTGCTGGTTATTTGCTTCGGGTTACTGAGCTGTCTCTTGAGAGTCCCATACCCCCATCCCTACCTTTGTAAATAGTCCTTCGGTACAACAAACAAGCACACCATCCTGGAATGATCTCACTCAAGCATGCTGTCTCTTTCCTTCTGGGTCGTAAGTGACACGCTGGTTGTCCATGAACACTCATGACCGTGTTCTCTCTCAGCTGTGGTTTCCTCAGCTGCCAAATGAGAGAGTTACTCCAGAACATTCCCTTTTCCCAGCTCCAACAGCACAAAGTGATTGAAAAGAACATCATGATTTTTATCTCTTAAAATTTGATAAAGTCTCTTATTGTTATTGTCATCTACAGTAATTCTGGCTAAAGAAGTTTTTTGTTTTTTTTTTTAAAGATCTTATTTACTTATTTGACAGACAGAGATCACAAGCAGGCAGAGAGGCAGGCAGAGAGAGAGGAGGAAGCAGGCTCCCTGCTGAGCAGAGAGCTCAATTCGGGGCTCGATCCCAGGACCCTGGGATCATGACCTGAGCCGAAAGCAGAGGCTTTAACCCACTGAGCCACCCAGGCACCGCATGGCTAAAGAATTCTTGAGGACTTCCCATTGCCAGCCCTCAGCTGTGCCTGGGGAAACTGAGATGCAGGGTACATAGTTCTGCCCCTGGATGGGGTCATGTCTGATTTAGGGGGAGGGAAGGGGAGAGAGGTCAGACAACAGATTATTTCAGCACGGAGTGCTCTGTGCTAAATGAGATTTATATATGGTGTCCAAGAAGCCCAAGAAGGGTATCCAACCAAATCTGGAAGGCTTCCTGGAGGAAGGGACACCTGAACTGAATTTTAAGTGACATGTAGGGGCCAAGGAAAGAGAAAGAGGGTAGGAGAAGGGCAGATGGAACATTCCTTGCCAAGGAATGGCATGAGCAGAGGCCTGGAGGAAGCCAAGGACATGAACCATGCGGTGAATATGGGAAGACTTCGAGGTAGGGTAATATTAGCTGTTCGGTTTTGGCGGAGCCTAAGGTGTGAGGCAGGAGATGAGTCTGGAGATTGAGACGAGGCTGCACGATATGGGGTCTGTCAGACTGCTTAAGGAGGGAGCCCTTTATCTTGTGGAGAACAGAAAGCCACTAAATACTGGGTTGTTTTGCCATTGAGCAGGGTAACCTAATACTTAAATATACAGTTTCTGAAAATGAAACAGAAAGAGTAGCTCTGGACCAACAACAAAAAGTAATTTGTGTTCAGCAAACTTTCTGAAGTCTTGCTCATGTAATGGAACTTTAGATCTGTGTTTTTAGCTATGCTAAATGATTAATTAATTCTGTTATTAGGAAAATTAGGAAAATCAAATTCGACCCCAAAGCTTTCTCTGAATGAAAAATAGCAGACACTGGCTTGATAAGTTTACCTTGACTGTCTTCATTCATTTACTTCAACATTCATTTGTTCATCCAAATTTTGAGGTTTTGAGGACAAAACCTTTGTCCTAAAATTGCATCATCAGCAATTAAGACATTGTTTGGGACATGGAGGGGGTCAAAAACTATCTGTCCAATGAAAAAAGCTCTTCACTGAGTGCCCACCAGCAGTAAGTACTAGCTTACTTACTTGCACTAAGGCCAAGAAATAGAGTAACAAAATACAAAGTTTTTGTCCCCAATACATTAAAGGTCACAAGTGGACCTTGAATTAAACTAACTGTAAAAGGACATTTTGATTCTTTTAGAGAAATTAGAATGTGGAGTGGGTACCAGATGAAAAGAGAGATTATTATTTTGTTAGATGTAATAACAGTGTTGTGGTTGTGGGACAAAATATCTTTTTTTAAAAGGTAATGTTATGATTGGAAGTATTTAGGGATGAAATAATGTCAGGCACTTCCATTATGATACTATCTCTGTGCCTTAAAAAGTTTGTTTAAAAACAAATAAAAATTAAAAATTATTGCCAAAACAATGAAACAAGAAGGGAGTGAAAGGAGGGACAGTAGGGAGGACGGAAGGAGGCAGAGAAAGAGGAAGTCAACTAGTTTTAGTTGAGAGAAGCTTCTAGATTGGAAAAGACAACATTCCCAAGGTTGCACATATTACGGGGTAAATTTGCTTTGTGACAAGCATGAAATAAAAGCATAATTATAGTGTGGGTAGAAACCAGGAAGAAGGAACTGGGGAGGAATAAATTTTGAGTGAGGTTTCTTAGGCTCATGACAAAAGCCCATCTCAAATCGAAGTCACCTGTTTCTTTCCTATTCTCTGCATTAGTAGAACAATGTTTCTCATTTTGTTTCCAAGTCTAGTATCATTTAGAAGAAATCCAATGGAGTAAGACACTACTTTGTGACCACTTGGCTCTCAAGGATGCTCATTCAAGGCTAGTTGTGTGGCCTTGGCTACGGATCAACACAGTGTTCTTTCTTTCTCTAATTCAATAAAATATTACTGAGTGTTTACTCTTTTTTATTATGTGGCATTATTCACCATATGTACGCCATTAGTTTTTGACATAGTGTTCCAACATTCATTGTTTGCGTATAACACCCAATGCTCCATGCAGTACGTGCCCTCCTTAACACCCATCACCCCAAGTGTTTACTGTGTTGTGATGCTTTAGACACGGAAGCAGAAAATATGGCAAAGGTCCTGCTTTCATGATGCTTACATGCTAGCAGACACTTGGGGAATAGGGTCACGGTTTACAAAGAACTTACATGCATGAAATTGTTTTTCTTGGCTTCGATCTTGGCAACAACCTGATGAGATTAGTCACTGTTTAAAACAACCTTCCATTTGGGGTGCCAGGTGGCTCAGTGGGTTCACCGTCCAACTCTTGATTTCATCTTAGGTCATGATCTCAGGGTCGTGGGATGGGCCCCAGTCAAGTCCTGGGTCGAGTCCGGAATGGAGTCCCATGTGGGGCTCTGTGCTCAGCACGGCGTCTGCTTGTCCCTGTCCCTCTGCTCCTCCCCTGACTCGCTTTTCCTCTGTCTCTCAAATAAATAAACAAAACCTTAAACAAACAAACAAACAAACAAAATCTTCCTTTTAAACCCAAGGTTCAGGCTGTTCCATGACTTGGCCCTGCCTATGTCACTCATAAATGGCAGTCATGTGATTGGAGCGTGGGTCTTCTCACCTGCAGTCCAGCATGTCCGCCGGGACACCGTAGTCCACTTTTCTGTGTGGCTTCTGTTAACCCGAAGGAAATGCAGGGATGATACGGATACCTCGCCTCACGACGAACGTCTGGAATGAGGGGAGCGGTGACAGCTCTTTGGACATGAGCAAGTGTTCTACTTAGAGCCAATCTGGGGTGTGGATCTGAGGGTGGCTCTGTTAAGCACAAGCACACTGTGACACTTCAGGGGAGATTTTCTGTTCCCAGCTAATTATCACTTAAATTTGTCAAGAAGGGAAAAAGCGCCTCTCACATTTTATTTTAAAAGATGAAAACCTTTGGAAAATATAAAAAAGTTTGAGGGTGACTTGCTTCTCTTCTCTCTCCACAGGCGGCCCCGGTCCGACCTACAACAAGGGGTGACAGGAGGGCTGTGGCATGGTGCCCCTGGGGCGCTCTGCGGTGGGGGAGGGGCAGCCCCTAGACTGTGATTTCACACCGAATAAGATGCAAACCACACAGAGCAGCGCCTGGGAAGGAAACAGAGAGGATGGAAATGAAAGATGGATCTCAAAGAAATTAACTGGAGATGATTTATACCCAGAAGGGTCGCTGAGGCAAGAGAAAATGAAGCCAGACTCAAAAGACCACATAAAATATGATTCCATTTATATGAAACATCCAGAACAGACAAATCCCTAGAGATAGCTACAAAACAGATTACTGGTTGCCAGGGGCTGGGAAGGCAGGGAGGGCGGGTGGGGAGGGACTGCTTAATGGGTACAGATTTCCTTTTAGGGTAATGAAAATGTTCTGGAACTAGGCAGTGGTGATGTTGCAGAGCACTGCGAATGGACTAAATATCACAAGTGGTGATTTTCACGTTAGGTGTATTTTACCACAAGAAAGAAAAACTTACTCATATACGCACACTTTAAAAAAATAAACTTACTGATTGGTTAATACTAACTCCAATCTCTGAGGTACTTTTGCAACACAGCTGATGGGTAGTCATCCAGATTGTACCAGAATATCCTCGCTGAGGAGAAAATTGCTCAAAAGTAAGCATATTTCACTTTTAGGAAGCCCCAATTGTTAGAAAACTCACTATTAAGGTGAATGAAAATGGATACTCGTGGAGAGGCGGGCTGCTGAGGGATCAGGATGAAATTCAGATTATTTCTCACAGTTAACTTTGTCTTAAGGGAGCAGGCCATTCTGGTCAAGGGGCGACAGTCTTGCAAGTTCAGCAACGTGAAGGTATCTTCCCGTCAACGGTGGGGTTGCTACATTTTCCTGAGCACATGAAACTAGAGGGCTACCGTGGAATTCAGGAGGTATAGCTGGGATTATTCCAGAACTTGGAATCATAAATGATTCAAAATCTACCCTTAACGAGCACTGCAATAGAGGGACAGGAAATATAGAAAAATTTTCAGAATTTTCTATCTGAGAAAAGACACTACGACGCTCATTTTAAAATGAGAGAATCTTGGGGGAAAATGCACGAGAAAAACCACGTTACTAGTAATGTTCTGTGCTTTATAAATAGATACATGATCAAACTTCTTTTTAAAATGAAGCCCCCAAGGGCTTGGATTTATGAATATTATGCATCCACTTTTCCAAAAACATGTCTACTGTGTAAGTCCAAGTACACGTGTGTGTTTCCCTGTATTTGTAAGCTATAACCTAAGTAGTCCACATGCATACCTAGTTTAATATTGGGAGACATTAAGAGTTCAGAAATTCTTCTGCATTCTGGATTAATTAATAGTGAGAGAGATCAACAGAAACAAGGAAATGGTTTCCTGTGAGCCGGGCTCCTGGAGTTCTGGTGGAAAAAGGCAGTAACAGCTTATTCTGACTTCTGAGCCCCTGATGCCTGGGGGGTGGGGGGAGAGGCTTGGTTCCCCAGTCCCCCATTTTGTGCACCAGCTTCCTTTTGTGATTCTCACAGCTCATCTGGAGTGCCATGAGTAATTAGGGCTCCCTTCTACCGGGGTGTTGAAGAGCTTTGCGGTGGCACAAAGAAAAATGCGAATTTTGTCTCTGGGAACTAGCAGGGTTTTGTTTTCAAAGCTCCGCTTTTAGATGGTTCCCAGTAAAGGAACATACTTACTTACCTTTTATCATCATTGTAGCGGAAAAATACTCGCCTGAGGATGTGGGCTGCTGAAAGCTGTCGGAGCCTGCCCACCTTTAGTATTTAGTGACGACATTAGAAGCGTTCTGCAACCCGTACTGGGATATGACTCAGTGTGGGGAGAAGCCAGAAATACCAGAGCAATTGAGGAAAAGCAGGAGAGCGACAAGGGAGAAGCCCAGAGGAAAGGAACCTTTGTTTTAGACCTCAGGAGGAGACAGAAGCAGGTTAAGTCACAAAGGACAGGAAAAGCATCTATCTCGCCCAGAAAGTGGTGAGCGCAGGGTAAAGACAGACCCATGCAAGGCTCCATTGGAGCTCTGAGGCCTATGATTTTTTCTCAGTGTGGGAGGGGTAGGAAGTCAGAGATGAAGGAGAGGCCCAGAATACACCGTTGGGGTGAAAAC
The DNA here is from genome assembly GCF_002288905.1 of Enhydra lutris kenyoni. Classification (NCBI taxonomy): domain Eukaryota; kingdom Metazoa; phylum Chordata; class Mammalia; order Carnivora; family Mustelidae; genus Enhydra; species Enhydra lutris. The sequence continues at coordinate 33,773,579 of NW_019154098.1, read as the reverse complement.
TTTGCTTCTCCCTCCCTCCCTTCCTGCAGATTTATTAGGCAGGCGGGCAAATCGGTGTGCAAAGAATAGATTTGCTGGAATAACAGCTGGCTAAATGGCACATTATGCAATTTTGCAGGCACACACGGACCTGCGGTTGCACAGAAATGGAACTCTAGGAGGCAAAGGGCTCCGCCGTGTCCTCTTTGGGCTGAGCATTTCCCCTGCCTCTCTGCTCGGGGAAGGGTTTTTATTTGCAGTCAGGATTGCCGCCCGCAGGTCTGAGCTGAACCACCCCTAGCAAAGAGGCCCTGTTTACTCACCCGTGCGAGGAGGACGTTTTAACTCTCCATCTTCCCTCCAGCGTGCTGCATTGATTTTCTGCTGTGAGGAGACGGAAAGGTCTTTCTTCAAAGTACCTTTGGAGGCAGGGCCCGCTGTGCGCCCAGCTTTGTGAGTGAGGACCCGCGTTCAGGGGAGGCAGAATTTCCTTCTAAGTCACAGACTGGGTTTGTGCGATTTACTGGCACAACAAGTTGGTGTTTTACTGTTAGTTGTTCGAGAAAAATCCAATAGACTGAAGCTGCTTCCTCACTTGATTAGTCTAAACAAGTCCGGACAATTAGCCCGGCTAATTAATACCTATCTCTATTGTGCCATTTGAGGGGACATATTTCGAAGGTGGTGCCAGTTCTAAAATGTGGGAATAATTGCTCTATGAAACTGGGCACAAGGGATATTCCATGGCATGGCTCCTTGGATATGCAAATGCTCTCCTTTTGAAATGTGATTTGCAAAAATAAGGAGTATGGGAAAAATCTCCCATCTAGAATTGTTTTTTTTTAACAGGAGAGAACTCTGATCCTGCCTCGCAGGCATGAAGCATTTACTGGGAGCATCTCATAAGTAAAGGAAAAAAAGAAAAGTTAACAGAGCTATCTCTTGCTCTAAAAAAATCCCAGTATATAGCATGTTGAATTTGTTGTCTTGATAGAACAGAGAATTAGTCTTTTATTACTTTGAAATTAAGTGCTCAGTTTCAATGGTTCCCCATTGCTTAACAAGTTAAGGACAGAGTCCTTTACCTGGTTTCCAAAGGCCTTGAACCACATACATCCAACAACTATATGCTGAGTGTGAGATTGCAATTTTTTTAATAAAATATAAATACCATATATATATACACCATATATTTTATAAAATATAAATACCATAAAATAAAGTAGGAGAAATTCCTGAAGTCTGGAGTGGGAGGAAAAAACAGAATGCATGGACCACAGGAGAACTGATTCGTCGATTGGTTGATTCATTCCAGACATGTTTCCTGAGAAGTAATTGGTGGAGGGGCACCTGGGTGGCTCAGTCATTAGGCGTCTGCCTTTGGCTCGGGTCAGGATCCCAGGGTTCAGGGATCAAGTCCCACATTGGGCTCCCTGCTCAGCAGGAAGCCTGGTTCTCCCTCTCCCACTCCCCATGCTTGTGTTCCTTCTTTTGCTGTGTCTCTCTCTGTCAAATAAATAAAATACTAAAAAAGAGAGAAGTAACTGGTGGAGATGCATGGTGAATGGTACTCACCACAAAACCAAAAAATGCCATTAATGAGTTATAGGTAGCTGGAGGTGAGTATGCTAATTTACTTCGGAGTACACACTCTCTATTTTGGAAAAGATCAACTTTGTGGTGCCTTTAGTTATGCAGGTGGAAGGCACATTTGGAGAGAGACCCAGGAGGTCTCTTGGAGAAGGGGATAGATAGATACCTTTGCATTTGAGGTTTGGTGATGTCTAGTATGTCAGGTGGATTGAAGTGACCATGACTGCGGACAGCTGTTTATAAATGAAGTTCTCAAGAAGAAACTGACTTTAAGGAGGAGGGCAGTCTAGAGTTGTGCCCAAGGCCCACATCATCATCAGAAATAGACACAGGGCATGAGGGTATGGCTGATTCTAGAACACCTCTTGGCCAAGGAGGAGTGCATGTGTGTGTGTTTGTGTGTGTGTGTGTGTGTGTGTGTGTGTGTAAGCATTAAAAAGCTCAGTACATGATAGGTGACAGCTTTGGAAGCCCAGGCTGATGGCAGTGTGCTGTGAACACTGCTGGGTATGAGGAAGAGATGCTGTTCCAGCTCTGCTTGGCACCCAAGGAAATAACCATCATAGTAGTGAGTTCCCTGTCACCAGAACATGACCAGGAATGTACAGGGACTGCTCAGAATTGCCAGAGCTCCTGATTAAGGGCACTTCCTCCTCCTCTTCTCCTCCTCCTCCTCCTTCTTCTTCTTCTTCTTCTTCTTCTTCTTCTTCTTCTTCTTCTTCTTCTTCTTCTTTTTCTTCTTTGGCAGAGATCCCATGATGTAAAGAAGGGGACTTTTCAAAAGATAGGCACCATTCTCCAGACCCCTGGAGTTCTCAACTTGTAGCTGGGGGGTGGCGGCATGACTTTGTATTGAGGAAGGACGCACATTATTGAGATAAATGGAAACAGGGACCTGAATTGGTTGGATTTAAAACAGAAGGGGATATCCTATTGACATGCCCTGAGGTGGGCGTATCCATCAGGTTTCTTCAGAGAAACCAGTATCACTATGTTTAATACACCAATAGGAAGAGAAAGAGAGGGAGGAAGGGAGAGAGAAATTCATTTGAAGGAATGAATTCACATGATTATGAAGGTGTGGCAACTCCAAAATCCGCAGGACAGGCAGACAGAGTGGGAATTTAGATAAAAGTTGATGTTTTAGCTTTGAGTTCAAAATCCACACAGTAGGTCAGCAGGCTGGAAACTCAGGAAGGACTTTCATGTTCCGTTCCTGAAGTAGAATTCCTTCTCCCTCAGATGTGCTAGGAAGGCCTTCAATTAATTGGTAGATAGGGTAAGGCCTACCTACATGGGGGGAGGGGGTTTTGTAATTTGCTTTATTTAAAATCAGCTGATTGGAAATGTTAAGCATATCTACAACCGATCTTCGCAGTAATAACTAGATTAGTGTTTGACCAAGCAACTGGGCACATATGGCCTAGCCAAGCTGTCCTCTAAAATCTGCAGTCACCACTGGGAAAGAAGACAGGCTGACTATTGAACACGGGGATTTCCAACTTGGTAATGGAGGAGCAGATTTATCACAGAATTAAGTTACTAAGCAGTACATAGAATATGTCATAAAAAGGGTGCAAACAAAGTGATCTAGGGTTTCTGAGGAGTGGAAGTTTCTATGCACCTGCAGTGACCCAGACAAGGACATTATAGTTAGAAAGTAAGGCCAGAGCCATTTCAGAGGAAAGGAAAGCACTGACTTGGCATAACATAGCATACTACCGCATGAGACGCCTAGAAAGCACTGGACGATTGGAGCATCTGGACATGGAGAATTGAACGGAAGGTGAGGAGGATTATTGAGGTTTCTGAGCATAGGAGTCACATAAATACAATGACTATACTCGATGGGTTGGTGCGCAAATACTTTTGAAAGTGATGGTGAGAACCAAAAAGCAATTTGGCCGATTGGCCGCGGAATAAGGACTTTTATGGATCTGTCTTGAGCGAAGCACTTCCCTTTGGTGATCCTGCAACCTTGTAAAAGACAATATGAGGAAGACCTATGGATGGAGATGTGTGTGTGTGTGTGTGTGTGTGTGTGTGAAGAATTTGGACAGGGTTGGTTTGCATTTTTGAGAGGCTACTCTGGCCACCCCCTTGGGCATAGGTGGGAGAGAGCAAGACTGAGGCCAGGGAGCACAGCTCAGATGGGAAGAGATGTTAAAGGATTTCAGTGTCATGGGAGAGAGCAAATCAAAGAAGGCTCCACAGAAGCTGCCTTCGATGTGGGTCTTACAGGACGAGGGGATTTAGTAGGTAGAAGAGCACAGGAGAGTGTTTGAACAAAAGCAGAAAGATAATATATAAAAAGAAAGCCGCTTGGCCAAGGTATGTGATTTGTGGTGACCTAGGAGAAAAGGCTTGAGAGGTGTCTTGATACATGGCAGGTGGGGACTCTGTCATTTGGTGTGCAATTTCAGGGCGTCGGTAATGTCATAGAAGGTTTGATTTTTGAAAAGGATAGTGATATGATCAGCACTGTGCTCCAGGGAGACTACAAAAATAAAGGTTTTCTGGATAGATCTGAGAGAGAATGACGTGGGATAAACAGTTGGAAGGCTAACCACTGTTAGGCAGTGAGGGGTGGCAACCAACCTTGAGGCAATAACAATTGAATTAAGGGGTCCTGTTTCAAAGATATTACAGCAGTCAAATCCATAGAACACGATAACTAATTTGGGGTCGAGCGGACAGGAATAAAAGCAGAAATTATTATTTGCAGGCAGCGTGAGTGAAAAAACAGGGATCATGTTAACAGAAGAGAAACTGGTACAGAAGACAGAGTAATAATTTCATCTTCAGACATTTTGAGTTTAGCGTTCTGGGGGCACAGTCTGGGGGAAATTCTTTAGAACCCAGTTATAAATGTGGTTTGGAGCTTAGGAAGGAGGTCAGGATTAGAAATATGTATTTGTTTCTAATGATGGTCTTGGCAAAGCACCCCTGGGATAATCCCATGGATGGAGGCTTTGCCTTGTAAATATCAGTTCCTATTAACAAGGACAATATGACAGTAGTGGTCAAAAGCTTTTGCTTTGGCTTCAGCTAGGTCCAACCCAGCGATTTACAGACTCCATTAATGGGGAGATATTGTGCCTCTCTATGACTTGGTTTTCTTTATCTGTGAGTTGGAAATAATAATATCAGGTCAGTTATATTAACTAAACTAATGCACGTGAAATGCTGGGCTGGGCAGCTAGAACTGTTACCAGAAGTGCCTTTCCTTCTCTGGCCAGATCCAAGACAATATTCCTTTCCTGCCCATCTAAAATCTCACGTGAAACTCCTTTTCCTCTGCCAGCATGAGCTGAATTCACCTGTTATGATGAGGAAGCACAATCCTAATTCGTCTGTCAATGGCTCTTCTTTTTTCTCCTCCGTGTTTTGGGAGATTGGTTGGTGATGTGAAGGTTGAATTGTACTCTTAGCCTGAGGATGTGTCTCTGGTTTAGCTTCACTCATGTCACAGAAAAGAAGTTGTTTATCTTTTCCCTCAGAAGAAGAAAAATCAATCCGTGACCAGACAGATTGACTTGCATAGAGATGATAGTTGCAAAGCTCAGCCACTGCAGTGGAGGTGGAGAGAGAAGAGCATCTAGAACAGAACCTTGGAGGATATTCTCATTTCCGAGCCCCGGAGAAGAAAAACTTGCTCTTGTTGTCACTAATGAGACAACCATAATTCATAAGGACCTTATTTCTTTTGTTCATCAGCATGATTGATTGATTGATTGATTCGTTCATTCATTCATTCAACAGGTGTTTATTGATATCAACTCTATATCAGCCACTAAATAGAGCAGTGAACAAATTAGGCAAAAAAGAGTAGCTTTCATGGAGCTGGGACTATAGCAGGCACTGGAAAGAATACTTGTTCAATGAATCAATGAATATTTGGTCAAGAAGCGCTTTTGGATGGAGCCTCTATGAAGTGCAAGCCTTGTGTTTGAGAGGCACAGGGAAGCTTTTGTAAAGGCTTAAAGCTAGTAGGTGATACTCGAGGAATAGATCAGACTTAGAGGAATGGAAAGAAGGGCAAATATTTCAGGCAGAAAGATGGATGCAAGGAAAGGGCAGAGATGGGTGATTGTGTAATGTCTTTAAGGAATTAAAAAAACAGTAGCTGGTACAGTTTTGGAGAAACAGCCAGCTGGCTATAGGCATGAAAAAGAAGGAAGTAGAGATAGTGAGGTCAAAAATCCTGACTCATCTTGCAAAATAAAGAACACTTTTTTTTTTTTGTTTTTTTTTCCGAAAAGGAAAAATAAAGAACACCTCTATTTTGCAACAGGAGCTTCTACTTTGAGCAGGAGTCTTCTACCATTATCTCCAAGATTCACAAATTTGACCATTACAGAATTTTCTGGTCAATGAGAAGAGAAAACTAGCAACTGTTAAGTTTCTACTAAGCACCTGACATTAGATTAGGAGGTATGCGTATGTAGGACCTATATGAATTAGCTCTAGAACACTCTTGCACAATAAACATTATATTTCTTCTTTAATTAATTAAGATTATGTCTGGGTTGGCCCAAACTAACAAGGGTTGGTGAGAAATTGAATTCAATTCTTGCTGGGGAGGAACGGCTTCTTCCCCTCCCTTTGGGAAGTCCCATAACCTCACGATTTGCACTATCCAGGATGTTTGGGTAGGATCTCTGGTCTTTGATCCCTTGTTCTTAAGTTGTTTATTTTGTATGTCTTCTCTCTTTGTCAGCTTAGTCCCTGAGTCATTGCCCAGACCTCCACCCTTGGAGTTAAAGCCCCACCCCCCACCCCGCCCGCCACCCCTACCCATTAGGCTCTTCCATTAGGGCTTCCGTCGTCTTTTGAGGCAGGTTTCTGGCTCTCCTCGAGGCCCTGGTCTACTCAGTACTTGGAGGCGGGAGGCTCCCAAAGCACCTGCCTCCTCCCCATCTCTTTTCCCTGATTCGCCTCCAAGGATCTGGTTCTCCTAGACTGGCCTATGTGCAGGTTGTCATTAGGGCAGTCATACAGCCCAAGAATTTCTTTCCCTCCATACCCAGGAAGTCCAAGACAGAAGCTTATGATGCTAGGACACAGAAGAAAGAGGAGGGGCAAAAAGAAAAACAAAAAAAAAAAAGAGAGAGAGAGAGAAAGAAGCAAAAACGAGACAAAAATTAATATGCTCATGTATCATCTTGCTGTATGCATTATATCCTCTAATCCTCCAAATCACAGCGCAGCATAGGTGTTGTTATTACCATTTTACAGAGGAATTCATTCGTTCAGTAAGTATGTACTGAGCGTCTTTTTTCTGCCTTAGTGTTCTAGGCTCTGGAGGGAAAAAAAACAAAAACAAAAAAAACCAACAGTGAACAAGACAGACGAAAACTCAGATGAAGACACTAAGTGTCTGAAAGTAAATAACATGCTTGAGATCACATAATACATAAGTGGAAATGCTAGGGTTGAGCCCAGGCCTGTCTTTCTCCCAAGTCCACGTCACTGTGTCACGTGATGCTGGGGTTGCCACGCGGGCTGTTCTGCAAAACATGCTGGAACTTCCGACAGAAATGTGACATCACGGGCCATCGTAAAAACACTCGCTATCATTCACAGACTGCTTGACAGGCTTCAGGCGGTATGAGAGGTGGGCTGTGTCCTCATTTTTCTGGGTTCAAGGCCACTGAAAATGAAGTGTTACATTCCCCACCTAAATTATCAGGCTAGTAAGTGAGTGAGCAGAGTTTCATTTTAAATTTACTTTATTCCAATCTGGGGCTCTACAGAGCATTGTGCCTCGGCCTTTGGGAAAAAAAAGTAAGTGAAAATTCCTCTCTTCTCCCTGCTCAGTCCTGCCTCAGGACTGAGTGCCTATCAAGCTAGCCAGGTGAGGTGATGATAGCTAGTTTCTCTTGCTTGTTCAAACTTTCCTCCCCCCTGGTTATCAGCACCTACTGTCTGGGCTTCTCCAGGTTTGGTTGGAGGGCTTAGAGAGGACACACAAGGAATAGGGAAAGTCTTATGACGTGGGGCCTTTTGTGGACAGTGGATGTCCCATGTTAACTCTTGCTCCCAAGGGTCCCTACAGAGGTTCCTTGGGGATCCCCCCAACTCTGGACGTGGCTTCTAGAGGCCCTCTGGCTAGCCCCAGACTCTCTCCATTTAGGCTTCTTGGTTATAAGTGAGGGTCTGGTCCTTGCAGTCTTCAAACTCTGAAAAGCATATGCATCGCTCCCTAGATGGTTCTTTTTAAGACCTTTCACTTGGCTTAACATGGCAAGGGGCACATCACTTCCTTGCCTTCTGCCATGGATGGGTGGCTCAAAGCAAAGGGAAATGACCCAATCCAAAGCGTTCCTTGTTGCCTGTCTGCAACCCTGAGAGTTTCTGAGTGCCTTTTACATAGCTTGGAGCTGGAGGGTGGGCCGAGGTGGCAAAATGTGGTGTTTCAGTGGGTCTTGCAGAGAAGGTAAGACTATGCTGAAAACAGAAAAGATGTCATGTAACACCCAGTTCGCATTCATCCCAGAAACTTCCTCGGGAGGCTCAAGACCACAGGCCCTGGAATCAAATTGCCGAGTTTGAATCCTTATTTTTTTTACTTCCTAACTATGTGACTTAAGGCAAGTTGTGAACCTTGCTGTATGTCCCTTTTCTCTGCATACGTGTATATGCATATATATCTGTTGGTGCTTCTAAAGTACCAATCTCCCAAGGTCGCTGGAAGAATGAATGAGGCAACCTGTGTCATCTGGGGGCGGAGCACCTGTCACGTGGTTCACGTCCCCAAACCGTGGGCTGTCGTTATTCTCACTTGCTTTCTCTTGGACATCAACTTCCGAGATGGATCGAAGATAAACACTTCTGACTGCTTCTGAGTGTAGAGCACAGGCTTTTGTAAAACTCAGATTCAAGAGGAAGGCATAAGAGAGGCCAAACATATGTGACTCCTTCTAGAACTACGGTTTATTTTGCTTTAGGGAATGCCAGATTGATTGATTGATTGATTGATTTACCTTCCAAGGAAGGGTGCTGCCTAGTCTGGGCTGGTATGTCTCTCCCAGTGTGGTTTTTACTTCATTTAGGTTGATTACAGGCAATGTGGCATGGTAGCCAAGAAGACAGATACTGGCTCCCTCAGACCCGGGCTCTTATCTCTGTTCTGACACTTAATAGCTATTGGGACTTCCTGAAAATGACTTCTTTTTTTCTGTGCCTCCATCTCCTCACAATAAAGACAGTATTTAGTTGAGTGCCCACCTTGTAATTTTTACTCTGGACTGGTCCTGGCTGAATGGTTTACCCAAAGAACATAACAATCCTGTGGTCCTGTTGCTTGGGTTTTTGGAGATCTTCCATTCAGTAGAACACTTGGAGCTGGTTTCTTGCCAGTGTTCCCTCCCACAGCCACCAGGGCTCTGGTTGTCAGGGCTCCCTGTGCTTTTGAGGGTCACTGATGCTTGGGTGACTGTTTCTTTCTCTTTCATAAAGTTGTCTTCCTCATGTGCTTATCTCTAAATAGAGATTATTAAAACATCAAGTCGATGAGTAGCTCAGATTATTATGATTACTTGGGAGGTGGGGAGGGAGAGGGAAGGGGGGAAGAACAGAAAGAGAGAGCGAGAGAGAACAAGAGAGACCTTGATATCACAAGAGAATTACCTATAGAGCTTTTAAACATACATGCCTGTCTCCATGTCATATTGCCTTTCTCAGATTTTTTTTCCTCGGTGTTCATTTAAGTTTGTTGATTATAAATTTTTATTGATACCAGTCTTTGCACTTGTGTGGTTTTCCCCTCTGGATCCTTGGTGAGGTATGAAGAAGGTGGTGACGTATGTTCAGCAACGGTTGGGAGTTTGTCAGGGGAGTCGATGGAGAAAGGGCAGGTGAGCAAGGAGGCTGAGTGTGCGGACAGGGAGGTGATTGAAGACACAGCTGGAAATCTCAGTCAAAAAGGGCAAGCAGTGAAGAGGGCTGTGTTGTTGAAGGTCCCAGTGAGGTCCCAGGACAGGTGTAGTCATGCTGGTTGTACAGGTAAACTGGAAGGAAAGGTGGGCGTGATCCCTTTCTGAATCGGATTTGGAGGGTAAACTGCAAAGAGAGCACAAGGTATGCAATAACACTGTAATCGAACCCCAGGTAATCTGAAGATTGAATGGTCTTTCACTCACCCCAGGCTTTAATTCAGTCCTCACTTTTCCTCTAGGTTGCATTATAATCTCTACTTAATCTCCGATTCCCTTATTTTCATCACTGGTTTATAACTTCTCACGTGTCCTTTGGACTGTCGATAGAAGTTGGCATCTCTGGCTTTGAACCTTGGTGATAGAAAGTTTCTATCCTTCCATGGGCATTTCCTACTGCTGGCTGCTCCAGGAAACCTCCCAAATGAATTTCTGGCCCTTCCACCCCATATCAACACCGATTCTCTTAGACAGAACCCTTCTTGGGTTTACCTTGGTCTCTGCAGAAGAGTTGGATACTAGGTTTCTTGTCTCCTGGTCCAGAGCTTTTCTTAATACACTCTTCCATGCTCCCCTATGTGCATGGTAGCCTATTTGTGGGAGGCTGTCTGTGACCGAGGTCCCTGATTCACACTCTGGTCATGCACTCTTTAGAGCTCCATCATTGGATTCCATGGACTCTCCCAGATATTCAGCCAGCTGCCCTAGAATGAGAAGATAGTGTTTTGGGGGAGACCAGTGTGTTTCTCCTGTGTCTCAGCACTTCTCTAGCTAGGTGGCCTGGCTTGAGCTCAGCCCTCGATAGATTTCTGAGGATTTTCTCTTGCCTATGTTGTTTGGGGTCAGTCAATCAATGGGCTTTCTTAACCCTAAGAGTGATCGATCAATGATTCAGGAAGCCACAGACAGAACATTCAGTGTAGAACCAGAAGATGTAGTCTTAGACCAATACTGATGCTGATTTGAGTAATTTTGGACTGACTGGAGTCAGAATGAGGGTGTGCTGTGCTATAGAGCATTAGCTGGGGCTAGGAAATAGAGCTGTTTTCAGGCATTGCTGCCATTCAGTTTACATTTGGAATTTGTGAACTTTTAGTGAAAAATGGTATTTCTCACCAGGTTTCATGCAACCTTACATTTACCCAACCCTCTCACTAGACCTCAGTAAAAAGCCAAAAATTTCCATCACAAACACATATTCCCTAAAATCTAGAGTAGTGTTAACAAGATGAGGACAACCAGGGATAGAATGTGTTAACTTTCTGGTGTTTCATTATTTCATTTCCTTTAGATCTGTGTGAAAGAAACGTCTTGTACACAGCTAGCATGGTAGAAAGAACAGTCTTGGAATTGTGACTTGGTTTTGAATCAGAGTCATCGCCTACCCATCTATGTCACCTAGGACACGGTTTACTCTCTCTGAGCTCTGTTTCTTCATTGGTAGAGTGGGGGTACCCAGTTGTCAAAACGCCTGCTACATAGGAGATATTTGTCAATAGTGTGGATTAGCTCTTCCATGTCCACCCAAAACTCCCTATGGGGTAGCCCCTCCCTGCAGAGGCTGGGAAGTTAGAAAAGATGTTTCCTAGACTCTCTTGCCCTAATGTTCTGGGTGTGATTGGAGTTCTGTCAATTGTAGGCACCGAAGCTAAGACTTGACTATGGAATGGAGTTAAGGAGGGAGATACTGGCAGGGAAGCCAGTGCTCATTTTGCTGACATGGACTGAGACAGAGGCAAGATGATGGCTGTTGGCAGCTTCCAGGGGGAGTGGCTTCTTGCAACAGCAGCAGCATTCGCTTTCCTTATTATGTGTTGTTCTGAGGACTTTGTCTAGAGCTTGCTCCTCCAGCCCTTCCCACAATTATGTAAGCACCCTCATACCTGGTGTAATTCTCTTTATGATTAAACGAGTCATAGTGATTTCTGTTATCTAAGACTGTAACTGAAACAAAACTGAATAAATGGCAGCTAGTCCTCCGCACTATGACTATCTGTATGCTAACATGTATGTAGATTCCACATGGATTGTAGGAAATATAACAAGGAATGGGGCACAATCCCTTAGGAGCTTATTATTTTGTGGAAGAGGCGCACTTGTAAGTGGATAAACTTTAAAATGATCTAGGCACAGAATATGATCACCTAATTGCTTTGAGAGCCTAAAGATGGAGTAAATGACAGTGGCTTGCTGAGCTGGATCAGAAGATGACATTTTGTAGAATTGAAAAGAATGAGTAGGACATCAATCCATGGGAGGAAAGGCAGGGGTGGAGTGGGAGGAGGGACCAGCATTTGCAAAGTAGCAGAAAAGTGAAAGTGTCTCTGTATCAGAGAAGCATGAGGGGCTTGATGGGTTTTGGGTGCAGCTGGGATGGAGTGTGGTTGGCATAGAATGAGGACCATTAAGGAGTTTTAAGGGTTAAGTTCTGACAAGATTGTGTAGATAGTGAATGTGTCTAATTAGGGAATTTAAATTTTACCATCTAGTGATTGTGAGCCAGCAGGGATTTTGAAACAAAGGAGTGAAAATAAACAATTTTTTCATTTATGAGAAAAGCTCTGGCTTTAATGTGGAGAATAAATTGGAGAATGAAGCATCCTCAAAGACATACAGGAGGCTGTTTAAAAAAGTGAAAGAATGAGGGTAGCATTCATGATGGAACAGAGGGTCAGAATTTAGTTCTGAAATAAAAATGTACAGAATTAGAAACCAATTGGATTGGAAGGAGAAGAAGAAGAAAGAAGGGAAGTTTCCAGCTGAAATACAAGTTTCACTGGAGCAAAGACTTCGTTCATGGATATAACCTCAGCAGAGAATAATGCCTAGCACATAATAGATGGCCAATAAATATTTATTAGTGAATAAGGTGAATACAATGTCATGAGTGTGGTCACGATGAGGTTATTTTCGGATGTCTTTGGAGCAACCAAGTAGAAATGTTCACAATGCAAGTCTGGTGCTTAGAAGAAAGAAAAAGGCTGAAATTATAAATAGAAGTCATAGAGACAGAAGGTAGAGCATAGATAAGATGTTCCAGAGGAAGCACATTAGGTGGGAGTGGAACTAATGGTGGACTCTGGGATCCAACAGACTTTAAAAAATTGGCAGAGCAGAACTTCCAATGAAGCTTGAAATGCAATGGCCAGCAAGGGATGGGATGAAGGAGAGGGTGGCATGTGGGATAAGCAGGTTAGAAGCAATTTGTTGGTCCATCGCATCAACTCTATGGTGAGATCGAGTTGGATAAACACATCTCTAAATGAGGTGGCTTTTATCATTCTTTCCTAGTCTCACTTAATAGAGTTATAGAGATGGGACTCATATTGCAATGGGTTTGGCCCTAGCTGGATGGGGGGAGAGCCCCTCTGCCATTTGCCTCTATTAGGATAAACCAGTGTGTTTGTACCTTCTTTTCTAGTCATATGTAGACCAGTATTCTCAAGGCAGGGGTGGGGGGCAATTTTTCCCCTTCAGGGGACATTTAGTTAAGTCCGTAGCACTTTTGGTAGTCATGCCTGGAAGTCTGTTCCTGGGATCCCATGAGCAGAGGTCACAGATGCTACCAGACATCCTTCCCCCAGTGCACAGGGTGGCCCCCAACAACAAGGAGTAATCTGGCCATGATACTGATGTCGAGAAACCCCACTAGAGCCGAAAACACTGCTGAAACGAAGCTAGTGGGAAGAAATGGTGAGGTGTGAGGGGAAGAAGAAGATATTTTTTCCCTTTGGATGTGTGACCCACTTTCATCCACTAGAGCTTTTGAAAGGCTCTGTCAGTAGCATACACACAGACCAGACCAACCAGCGGAGCAAATGGCCTCTGGAGTGTTGCTGCCTCCTTTCTTTTTTTCCCTCTTCCACATCTGTGTCGGAAAGCTTGCTGCCACTTACCCTCGTTGTAATGGAACATGGCCTGAGGAATCTTTGCGGTCAACGTCCCTCCGCGTGCAATAGAGACTGCAGCCATTTTTTCTGAGCTAAAAATCGGGTTACCTGGTGAGTCAAGTGCAAGTGTATTTATGGCAACAACAGGAGAGGGCTTTGAAATCGAGGCAGCCTGGGGCTTTCAGGTTATGTCACTGGGAAAAGAGAAGACAGAAAGAGTCCTGGACGCGGAGCCGAGACCCAGCAAATCTCAGCTCCCCTGAGTACTGGCTACCTGATCCGAGGACATCCCTCAGCTTCTCTGAGTCTCCGTTTCTTCATTTGTAAAATTAGATTAGTGATACTTAGCTCAGTGACCGATGTGTGGATTAAATCTGTGATCCATTGGAAAGTGCTTTGGGACTGTGGGAGTCCGGTCAGCTAATGTCATTACCCAGGATGTTTTACGAAGTTGCGGCATATAAAAGGTATGGATATAAAATAATAAGATTATGTTTTCTCTGTGAAAAATATACATCAGTGTAGCCAAAATGTAGTTCCCAACTGCATAGAAGTTTCTCAAGGGCAGAGTCCTTGGCTTTTTGTTCATTCCTGGCACATATATCAAAGAACAAACAGACAATGTTGGAGTTCCGAATGAAGATTTCTGTTCTTTTTTCTTTGCAAATGTGTAACATATGCAAAGGAGCCCAGCTTTCAGATGTACTGGCTCTCAGAATAAAGAGAGAAAGTGATATGTGTAGTTGAAATTATTATGATGGTTGGCAGTTCTGATTAGATACCTTTCGGGTCGATTTTGATAAACTGAAAGTTCTGTCTTTGATGAAAATAAAATCTGAAAAAACAACTCCTCCTCCCCCACAGAATGTCCCTGGCTTTAGTTTGTTTGCTTCTTTGTTTTTTTGTGTGTGGTTTATCTCAGGATAGAATACTTTGGGGAAGGGCCCTAGAATTCATTCATAGCTTATTTCTCACAGCGGAAGTCCTTAGAAATGTAAATCTTCCGGGTCTCAAATAATTGCGCTAGCAGTTAGACTAAGTTTTACTATTTTTGCATAGAAGGCATTCAATACATGATTGTTGAAGGAATACAGACAAGAGGAGACCATGAATGTGAAGTGGTTATCGGAGGGTCTGGCTCCCAGTAGCTGCTCAGTAAAGAGAGATGCTTGGATTTGTACATGGCGAGGTTCTGCGAGGGAGAAGAAATGTGTTGTGGGATTCTGAAGAAGACACTAGAGAGAAGTATTCGAGGGGCTCCTGGAAATAAATGCCTTTGCTCTCCTGGTCAAAGGGACAGTCATCACTGGATCCACCTCTGTTCTCCTTGTTCTAACACTGAGCACAGACATGATGCCGAAAGTGTGGAATGAAGGACAGGGAAGAGGACAAAATGCACAGGCGGAGGGCGGCTGGGTAGCTAAAGCACGCTCCAGACAGCATGCTAGAACCATGGTAGGGGGCCTCGGTGAAGACCTCCTGACTCGTGGTTATGTGTGAAAAAGCAGAGTTCTATTCGGATAAGCTACTAGATGCTGGAAGCGTCATTGTGCGCAGTCAGACCCGATCCTCGAGACACAGCCCACGTTCCACTCCACAGGCACATCCGTACATCTCGATCCCGCCACGCATAGGATGGCCTCTTGAATGGAAGAGCCATGGCATGGCTCCATGTCTCCTTTGTCCTTGCCTTCAATCTCATTTTTGGTAAGTTTCAAATTATATTTTGGTGGACATTACACATCGGATGGTCATTTCCTGAGCTTCCTTTCCTCTCTCACTTTATGCCCCAGGGCCTTTCCTCTGTGCGATGCTGGGCAAGAGGAGGGCAAGGTGTACGCCCCGCTCAGCTCAGACGCTCGTCAGGGCCCCGAAGAGCCACGTGAATTCACAGCCGGAACTGCCCGCTAAGCAGGAAGGAAGAAGGCAGAGAAGGTCAGTTCTCTATAGAAGTGCAGAGATGGTCCAGTCCAAGGGTTCCTTGGAGGTGCATCAAAGACAGTTGAGAGGGTAGGTTTGTGGGCTGCTGAGATGGTCAGTATCCAACCTTTCCTTTTTCTCCCTTCCACTAGGATTTTTCTGTTTTGATCTGTATTGTATAATGTACTTTAAAGAAAGGTTTCAATGGCTAGAAAACCCTGCCTTTTACATCAGTAATATGAGGACCATAGAGGTTAATCTGACACGTACTTGTTGAGAGTCCAATATGTACAAGACGTTCCCGCAGGCAGGTCTGCACACTGCGCAAGTCTGCAGCATGCAGCCTCCATATGTTACAGTGCAAATGCCATCCTGGGGGCGGGCAGTGAGGCAGCTCTGACTACAGGCGCCACAGAGATGTGGAGTGGGATAGTGTTCGATGCAAGGTACTTAGAACTGTGCGGAAGGAAGGAGTAGGTAGGGTATCAAAGATGCACTGTGCTTGTGTAAGGCAGAGGGAGATAAACATAAGATGTATCAAGTGTCAACACAAGGAACATTACGGAAGTTAAAGAAAACAGAAGGTGTAAAAAGAGGAGCGGTATCAGGAAGGACTCTGGGCAGGAAGGTCCATTCAATATGGGCCTCGAAAGAAAACTGGAACCACATGTGGGTTAGTTTAGACTGGTAAAACGGAAATAAATCTTCACTAGTGTACGTGATAGGTGAACACATAATTCCACTTTCATTTAAACCTTGTACAAATGGGCGCCTGTGTGGCTCAGTCGGTTGAGCGTCAGCCTTTGACTCAGGTCATGATCCCAGGGTCCTGGGATCGAGTCCTGCATTGGGCTCCTTGCTCAGCGGAGAACCTGTTCTCCCTCTGCCTGCTGCTCCCCCTGCTTATACTCTCTCTCTCTCTGACAAATAAGTAAATAAAATCTTTAAAATAAAAAACTAGATAAGCCTCGTGCAAGCAAGTTTATTACCTCATTTTACAGATAAGAATACGGATAGAGGTTAAAGAATTTGTCCAAGGCCTTAACAGCTAATACCTGGATGACAAAGCATTCAAAATGAGATCCACTTGCTGTCAAAGCCTGCGCTCTTTCTAGGTTCATCCTGAAAAAATTTTAGACAGAGGAGAAGGAAACTCTCTGCTGTATGAGAAGGGAACTATGAGCTCTACAACGTGGTTGGAAGACGTGATCATCTCAGCTGCCACCCCAGAAAGTCAGGGCTGCCATCCTTCGCTGACAGAGAGCCCCATGCCACGGGTCATGTGGGCGGTGGGGATAGCCAAGCCTCCATCTAAGTATCTAAGACGGCTTCCATCTAAGTATCCCTGACTTCAAGGCAACTCACCTTCTCACTCACGGCCTCCTCACATGACTCAGGACAGAAGGAGCCCATGTGTGTCCGTGTGTGGAATTGTAGATTATGTGAGCAGGAATGGTGGAGAGAGGGTGACTCCAGCGTGACAGCTGAGGTGAGGGGTTGTCTCAGAAGCGGTAAACCTCAGTGACCCCCTTCTCCCATTGGCTGTGTCCTGTCAACAGTGGGCTTTCTGAGGGCCTGGTCTTCCCTCTGGATGCAACAGTTTGTGATCTGGGATTTGCTCTGCGAAGTGACCCAGAGAATAAGAGTGGGGACTGGGGAGAGTGAAGGAGGAAGGAGGGGTACCATCTAGGGGTGTGGTCTTGAGGTGGTCCGGGCCCCGAGAGACCGGAGCTCTGCTTGATTCCGCGGAGCGTTTGGGGAGCCATGCAGAATGTATGTCAGGATTGGCCACGGACAGAGGAAGGAGGTCTTGCCCTAACCCCTGAGTATTACCTCCCTGCACAGCCAGGTTGCGGGTCTGCTGGGCAGGATCCTTTGGGCCCCTCCCGAGGGGGCAGAGAATCTCACCGCGGCCTGACGCAAGGTGCTGATCACGCAGCAGGGCTGGGGGAAGTGACCGGCAGTGGGGTGTGAGGTGGAGACCAGACGTATCAGAACATGGGCTTCGGGTCAGGAGCTTCCACCGGAATGGGAGAAAGATTCGACAAACGCAAGAGTTGATGTTGTTTCTTTTCAGGTCAGGTTAGGATCTCTAAATAGGAGTTTTATACGGAGCAGGACGGGTGTAAATGGCCGAGAGCAAGGAATACCGGAGAACTTTTCTTTTTCGTTGTAGTGAAATGTACATAACGCAAAATCGACCGCCTTCATTTAAAAAATATATATATTATTTTTTTAAAAAGTTTTTATTTATTTATTTGACAGAGATCACAAGCAGGCAGAGAGACAGGCGGGGGGGCGGGGGGGAAGCAGGCTCCCCGCCAAGCAGAGAGTCCGACATGGGCCCCGATCCCAGGACCCTGAGATCATGACCTGAGCCGAAGGCAGAGGCTTTAATCCACTGAGCCACCCAGGTACCCCCCGCCTTCATTTTTTTTTTTTTTCCAGATTTTATTTGACAGAGAGAGATCACAAGCAGAGAGAGAGAGAGAGAGAGAGAGAGAGAGAGAGAGGAGGAAGCAGGCTCCCTGCCTAGCAGAGAGCCCGATGTGGGACTCGATCCCAGGACCCTGGGATCATGACCTGAGCCGAAGGCAGGGGCTTAACCCACTGAGCCACCCAGGCAGCCCCCCCGCCTTCATTTTATTTTTTTTTTTTTTTTTTTTTTTTTTTTTATTTAAGTTTTATTTTTTTTAAACATATAATATCTTTTTATCCCCAGGGTACAGGTCTGTGAATCGCCAGGTTTACACACTTCACAGCACTCACCATAGCACATACCCTCCCCAATGTCCATAATCCCACCCCCCCAACCCCCTCCCCCCATTAACCCTCAGTTTGTTTTGTGAGATTAAGAGTCACTTATGGTTTGTCTCCCTCCCAATCCCATCTTGTTTCATTTATTCTTCTCCTACCCCCTTAACCCCCCATGTTGCATCTCCTCTCCCTCATATCAGGGAGATCATATGATAGTTGTCTTTCTCCGATTGACTTATTTTTAAAGTGTACCACTGAGTGGCCTTAAATACAGTCACAGTGTTGTGCGGCCATCACCACTATGCAGTCCCAGAATTTATCATCACCTCAAAATGAAACCCTGAACCTATTATTGACTCACTTGCTCTCCCCGAGTAACCCCGGCACACACCCGCCCCCTACCCACCCCCCACCCCGCGTGCGCCCCGTTCTTGTCGCGCGGAACCCGCTATGGATTTGCAGACTCCGGCTCTTTCACATAAATGGAATCATATAATGCATGACCTTAATGTCTGTCTTCTTTTACCTAGCATAGTGCTTTCGAGGTTGGAAAATGTATTTTGAAAGGAGTGTTTTTGTTCCGTCCAGCAGCAATTCCGTCCTGTTTGGAGATGGAAGGCGAGTCCGCCCCTAAAGATGTCACTGCTTGCGGAACAGCGCCCCCTGGTGGACTCCTGGTGACGTTCTCTGGCCCAACTGTGCACACAAGCAGTGGGCAGTCAGTCTCCGCCTTGGCAAGACGGAGGAAATGAAGGTGCAAGGGTCCTTTTGAAAAGCCAGGGGAATTAAAAAAAAAAAAAAATTAGCTTGTCCCTACTACTGAAGCTTTACTAAAACAAGACTTCGGGGGAAAATACCTGTCCAACTGTCATCGACAATTGTGGGTCATCGTGATCTGTATTACAATGGGAGCTGTAGGGTTGAGATAAGTCTGTGGGGCCCATTTACATTGTGATTCCTCCAGCAGGATCGGATGTTCTTATAGGTTAACTCCAAGGAAACAGCAAGTGCATTTGGAAGAATCCATACCTGAAGTTATGTTAAACACCCATAAATTAACCCTAATCCCAGTTATGTTAAATATCCATAAATTAACTCTAAAAACAGTTGTGCTATTGCTTTGGTTAAAAGTACCAATCAAGTGTGTAAGCCCTAAAAATTGCTCCATCAAAAGTCAGGCCTATGGCAAACAAAAATAAAGAAGAAACATATTCTTATGTTGATAAGGCTGTATTGGATCTTGTTTTCCTCCTGTGAGATAGGCTGAGATTTTTTTAAAAAGTTTTTATTTATTTATTTATTTATTTGATAGAGACACAGTGAGTTGGGGGGACACAAGCAGGGGGAGTGGGAGGGGGAGAAGCAGGCTTCCTGCCGAGCAGAGAGCCAGATGCAGGGCTCAATCCCAGGACCCTGGGATCATGACCTGAGCTGAAGGCAGACCGACTGAGCCACCCAGGCACCCCTAGGCTGAGATTTTAAATGGGTCTTTGGTCAAATATTTGTTCCCATTATGAGGTTCTTGCATTGTTTCAGCTCTAGCTCTCTCCTGGGCACATTCGCTTCTCACATAGAGTGGACCCAGGGCAATAGAAGAGAGGCAGAACATCAATTAAGAGATTTTGTTGTGAGCAGGAGGGAAGCTAATATTCACTAATCCAAATAAAAGCCTCCTTGTGTATACTTCTGTGGCCCCCTCAACTTTTTTCAACAGTTAATGCATTTGTGATTATTTATTTTATGTCTGTTCTTCTTCCATGAGGCTCTCTCTCTCTCTCTTTGTGTGTATATATGCATGTATATATACACACATATATACTGTGTGTGTCTATTGTGTTTCTCAAAGCCTAGAAGAGGGTGTAGCACATAGTAGGTGCTCAGTAAATATTTTTGGATTAACTGTCCAAATGAAAAGTGTTCTGAAGATGTGGTTTCTAATTCTAACTTTATGGCTTGTGTTTTGACCTATCTCACTAAATTTTTATGAGAACCAGATGAGAGAGCTCTTAAAAAAAATAATAGTATAGTATTATTTTAAAATAGTAATAGTCATAATGGTAATAGTTAGCCTTTTGTAGTCTTTGACCTGGTTCAATTTAGTTGACTGCCTGTTGCACACAGATAGAGGTGTAGACCTTGCTTGGAAGTCCCAGGAAAGCTAGGCACAACCCCTATGGTAAAAGAGATTTGTAAGATTTTACAAAAGGAGCACAAAATAAGACAAATACAAAACCAAGCACTTCAGGTGAGCTTAATTTGCTGGGACATCGGCGACTAGCAATGAAACAGAAGCCTGCTGGTAAAACTGAATATCTGAGTAACTGAGTAACTGATCCTAAGTGGGGGTAAAATGGACTTTACCATTATGTCTTTACCAGTGAAGAAGAGAATAAAAAACAAACTAATCATGCTATAAAAACTTTCCCACATATAACAGCAAAGAGGAATGAAAAAAAAATTTCTATCGATCTGGGCCTAGGTGGTCCCAAATGGCCTGCTGTGATTTTGAAATTACACTGAAGTCCTGGGTTTTATCGCAAACATCACACACAATTTGAATTCTGTACCATAGTTGCCTTGTATTATGATAGAAAAATCCCCTGCCTTCCTACTCAAAATCCCAATGTAACTGATTTTCCAGGGAGTCTTGCTGGGCTTCTTTAGGTATCTTCGGGCATGTTTCCTTGAACTGGAGGGGCCATACCTGGGTCGAGAAGCTGGGGATCCCAGTGGGAAAAGCACAGGAGTAAATCATTCAGTGGGAAATGGACTTTTTCTCCAAAGGATCTATTTTTCTTATGGACCTGCACGTTCTGTATGTGAAGGAGAGCATAGCTTCTTCATTTTATTTTATTTACTCCAAACCCCAAAGACTGGGAACTCTGTCATTCCCTCTGGAAATGGGAGATAAACTCTCAGTTTTCATGTTTCCAGACTAGTTTGACTCAATATTCTATGGCAATTACAGATTAAATACCCATGTATATTATACTGGAGTAAAAAACAAAACAAAAACTTCAGTGAGTGTTAATTCTTCAATAACCTCATGTTTCACCATGGATGAAGAACCAAAGGGCCAATGTGACCACCATGGTCAAGTTCTTACAGTTGGTAGATGATAGAACCAGAACATCAATTAATCCAAGGATGGAGAATTTAAATACAATGTTTTCCCCATCATGCATACACTTGCTTCTCTTCAAACCCAAATTGCAAATATAAACCTTTATTTAAAAGATAATTATCCTGGGGCGCCTGGGTGGCTCAGTGGGTTAAGCCGCTGCCTTCGGCTCAGGTCATGATCTCAGGGTCCTGGGATCGAGTCCCGCATCGGGCTCTCTGCTCAGCAGGGAGCCTGCTTCCTCCTCTCTCTCTCTCTGCCTGCCTCTCCATCTACTTGTGATCTCTCTCTGTCAAATAAATAAATAAAATCTTAAAAAAAAAAAAGATAATTATCCTTAATAGGAGAGGAAGTTTGTGTTTAAATGATGATTCTCTCAGGAGCGCCCCAAAGTTCTTGGGTGACATGCCAGGGCTTATAAGGATAAGCAGGGTCAGAGGTTTGGCTAACACTCTATCTACGTCCCCAACTCCAACCATTCTCTGAGGTCTTTGGTAATGTTGAGATGACCAAATGCAAGTGTTTTTTTGTTTTGTTTTGTTTTGTTTTGTTTTGTTTTTCTCTTCTCAAACTCATCCACCTGGACCTCTGCAGTGCGTGGACATGGGGGGACTACTTCCTCCAACTTGACAAAAAAACCTTGGGCTTTTGTGAAAATGATCTTCTTTCATTTTCCTTCTAGTGAATGTGCTCACCATGGCTGGATTTTCATCTTACTCTTCCTCCTAAATGTGGGTGGTATTTTGTTTTTTAACAGTTGTGACTCCCTCTTACTATTTATCTCTGGGCAACGACTACTAACGTTTGATGCTGGACACAAGCCTTCGTCGACAACACCTACAGCTCAACTTTGTCTGTTCCCTAACTCCATGCCCATCAAGGCTTCATTCACATGGCTGGCAGCGTCGTATCTTGTTCCTGGCTAGTTGTCAACTAATTCTTAATAAAGCGTGAAACACCTAAGGTTCCAATCTGCATGGAATGGTAATTGTGAGGTGATGTTTAGACTATGTTGTGACTTAGCCTTTAAAAGCCAAGCTTTGGGCAGATGACCATTCACCTGGACGATCATATGGAAATCTCTGCCCCAAAGGGAAGCAACGTGCATTTGTTACATGCAGATCTGTTCTAATAGGACCCCTGTGATTGCAGCCCCCCCAACCCGGCCCCTGGCTTCTTCTAAGTCAAAGTTTCTCAGCCTCTAGATAATAGAGGCTGGTTAGTTCTTGGTGGGGGGGCAGGCTGTCCTGGGCACGGTAGAATGTTGAGCAGCAACCTTGCCCTGCCAGGGGCATCCCCATCCCCCTCTCCCCTCTGCAGTGGTGACAGTCAGAAATGTCTACAGACATCACCAGATGTCCCCTGGGGGTGGGAGTGTGAAATCGTCCCCAGGTGAGAACTACTGCTTTAAGAGCCTATGATTTAAGGAGGCCTGGGTGGCTTATCGGTTGAGGGTCTGCCTTCAGCTCAGGTCATGATCCCAGGAGTGAACCCCATGTTGGGCTCCCTATGGGGAGCCTGCTTCTCCCTCTCCCTCTGCCTGCTTGTGCTCTCTCTCTCTCTCTCTCTCTCTCTGTCAAATAAATAAATAAATAAATAAATAAAATCTTTAAAAAAAAAAAAGGAGAGACCAAGTTTTAGATTCAGAAAATGTCAGGATTTGAATGAAAATAGGGAAGATAAGCCCTACTTTGAGACAGTGTTTAAAAAAAGAATTAGGTTGATTGGGTAGTAACCTGAAACAGCCTCGGAGGCCAGAGAAGTAGATGGAAAATCACCATCTAGTAACTAGTAACTAGTACCAAATAGTAAAAATCCAAAAATGAAGGGGAGAGAAAGACTGGGGTCTGATTAGGAAAGGTCCAGAAGATTCCAAATGAATAAAATTGAAGAATAAGTGTGTTCAGGAGACTAAAAGTATACCCAAAGGACATGGGGTATAGTTGCTGAATTCTTATTCTGTTATTATTATATTTAATTATTTCATATGAAGATTATTTTGTTACTTCATTCAACCTACATTAATAAATTATGTTTTATATTTTAAGGGACATGTGTTCAGCCACGCTATGTTCACTTTTTAATATTCCAAACTAGGAGAATTTAATGACTTGTCCTTGGGATGGGGCTTCATTACGCCATCTGGTGTTAAAAACCTCAAACTGCAGGCAAAAGAATTCAGAGAAAGTTTTTTGGGAGCTGGAGGCAGTTTTTACTCCTTTCAGAGAAAAAAAAACAACCAACCAAACAAACAAAAAAACACAGAGCGACAAAGTGGCATAGATAACAGCCTAACATACAACTCTTCTCAGTGGAATTTCTGTCTTAACAGCATTTCCACGAATTTTAGGCCTCTTGAGGACAAAGACCATCTTGTCCGTCTTTGTATTTCTACCACAATTCTTGGAACACAGTGGGTGCTTGAGAAATACCCATTGAATAAACGGATGAATATATACAGTTTGAGACTCCCAGAAATGGGTCCTCATGTAGCATCTCATGTGCAGTGGTGGTGGGCAGGGGTAGGAGGGGGAGGAATCCTAGCTTATGAGTAGTTTCCTTGCCATCACTAGGAAGCCGTCTTTATCGAATAGACCTGCATAGTAAGGGGGTCCAACATTTCAGCATGCCATACTTATTATTATCTCTCCAAAGAGCGTTAACTGGGACTGGACATGTTTTCCAGTTTCTCACCTCCAAGCCACAGACCTCTTCCTCCTAGCTCTAGCTGTATCAAGAAGCCTTAATCTTCATGTTGCAGCTAAACCCTCAGAGGCTTGCAAGCTGCCTCCATGTTTAAATGTAGCTCAGCGCAGTGGTAGGAACCAGAGATTTAAGTTTTCTTGGATCCTGCTCATTCTTGAATTCGCATGTTGAAATAAAGTTGTAGAAATATCCATTATGGACGTTCTCCTGTATTTCACAATGTGGCCATGAGATTTATAGCTTGAAAATGCAATGCACAGTTTTGGCCGGAATCGAAGAAAAAGAGACAGGGACATTCCTCTGTTCTCAAGCATTTATTTCATAGATTGGTGAAATAATAATCATTCTTATCCTTTTATTCACTCATTCCTTCTATAAATAGGTAAGTATGTCCTAATTGAGTGCTTATTCCAAGTAGAGACTTGTGCTAGGAGCCATTAAAAGTCCACGAGTAAGCAAGGTGGAAATCTCTTTCTTATAAGGGCTTAATACAGTTGGGGTAAATTAGGACAGACCAATGCATTTTCTTCTCACTGATTGAAAAAAAAAGCAAAGAAAGAAAAGAGTTTGAGAATTAAGTAAAAATGCAACCAGTACAACTTTATTTATTTATTTATTAAAGATTTTTATTTATTCATTTAACAGACAGAGATCACAATTAGGCAGAGAGGCAGGCAGAGAGAGAGAAAGAGAGAGAGAGAGAGAGAGAGAGAGAGAGGAAGCAGGCTCCCCTCGGAGCAGAGAGCCCGATGTGGGGATCGATCCCAGGACCCTGAGATCATGACCTGAGCCGAAGGCAGAGACTTAACCCACTGAGCCCCCCAGGTGCCCCCCAGTGCAACTTAATAAGCTGACTACATTCCATGATTACGGATCTATGTTGAATATGCCTGTTTGGTGCAATGAAGTGAGAATTGAGGAAAGTAAATCCTCACTGTTCCTCCTGTTGTTCATCATTTTGTTAATTCATTGTTAGGAATACATGAGTCTTTAAAAAAATTTTTTTATTAACAGATCATGTATTATTTGCCCCAGGGGTACAGGTCTGTGAATCATCAGGCTTACACATTTCACAGCACTCACCATAGCACATACCCTCCCCAGTGTCCATAACCCCACCACCCTCTCCGCCCCCTCACGCCCCCAGCAACCCTCAGTTTGTTTTCTGAGATTAAGAGTCTTTTATGGTTTATCTCCCTCCCAATCCCATCTTGTTTCATTTTTTTCCCTTCCTACCCCCCACAACCCCCCGCCCTGCCTCAAATTCCTCATATCAGAGAGATCATGTGATAATTGTCTTTCTCTGATTGACTTATTTCGCTCAGCATAATATGCTCTAGTTCCATCCACGTCAGTGCAAATGGCAAGATTTTGTTTCTTTTGATGGCTGCATAGTAGGGAATACATGAGTTTTAATGGGTGTTGCTTTAAATGTACTAGCTAAGTGTTCTCGTGCTCTTATTAATTATCAGTTTATTGAAGGAGGAAGGTGGAGAATGTTTTTGCCTTCTTTAAAGGACGCATTCTGGCTAGGGTTCCAGATAACCACATAACTACTGGAAACATTTGGGGGATTTGGGTTGGGTGGTGGGGAGAGAGGGAGATGGACAGGGAGAAGGGAAAAGAGAGAGAGATCCTGAAAGAAAACTGACAGTGCCCCATGGAGAAGACACACTCCTGTGTGAGTGATTAAAGGACTTGGTATTGTTCGCCCAATTAACACATGCGACTTAACAGTATTTTGAAGCAGGAAGGGCAGGTGTTGGTATTTTCCTTTTATAGAGGATGAAACTGAGGTTTAGAGATAATATTTAACTTGTCCACAAACAAAAATTGGTAAGTATAGGAACCAAGATTTGGAAATCAAAACTTCTGATTCCAGATTTAGTGTTTTCCCCTCATTCTATAAGGAACTACCCCAAAGTTGAAAGTAACTAGACAGTGGAAAAGAGGGTGGAAACAGTGTTCATTGTTTGCTGTTTACCTTTCCTCACACATTCACCCATTCATTCAGCAGGTACTTATTGTGTATCTAACACGTATAGAGCTGTATAACACAGACATCCCACTTTGACAATGGAGGGGAGGTAAAAGGGAGTAAAATTTTTCCTGTTCCAAAGAACCCTGGAATGATGTCCTAGGGCCATCCTCTTGCCCTCCGTACTGTCATTCAAAACTGTCTCCTTCTTCATTCCATTAAGTGTATCCTCTTTCCCCAACCTAGACATTTCTTAACCTAGGCATTTTCTGATTTTTTTCTTTTACGCCTACACCAAAGTGGTCACTAGATATTTCTCCAATTTTCTAACTCAGACAGGGCAGATCTTCTTGAGTCTATGTTTTCATTCCTTGATGGTCTGTCTCCTGAGCAATTGCTCCTAATTCAGTGTATTTCTCATGAAACTCCATATTTTATGATCATATTTAACAATCTTCCATTGTTCTAAGAATATATAGTATCTCTTTTTCTGTATCCCATCTGTATAAGTCTGGGTTCTTTAGAGACACAGAACCAATAGAACATATACAGATATACCACTGGTTTTTCTGGGTCTCCAGCTTGCAGATGACAGATTGTGGGACTTCTTGTCCTCTATAATTGTGTGAGCCAATTCCCATAATAAATATCTTCTTGTGTATAATTCAGTCCAAGCATGAAAGCCTGAGAAACAGGAGCTCCAATGTCTAAGAGCAGAAGAAGATAGACATCTCAGCTCAAGAAGAGAGAGAGGGAATTCACCCTTCTTCTCTGCCTTTCTGTTGTATTGGGGCCTCAATGGACTGGGTAATGTCCACTCACATTTTTGGTGGAGGAGGGTGTCTTCCTTCCTTGTATTAGTATATTTACTATGTAATGCTAATTTCTTCTAGAAACATGCTCCAGTGTATCCAGAAATAATATTTTACTAGTTCTCTTAGCATTTCTTAGCCAGGTCGAGTTGACACATAAAATAAACCATCATGACATCATATTCTAACTCTAGCTGAGCATGAGGGGCCCTACATTGTCCACCTGCCCCCCGTTCCTCCTAAAGTCATACCTTGGCATAATTCCTCTAGGCTCACTACAGGTATGTGTGCATAAGCGCACGCGCGCGCGCGCGCGCACACACACACACACACACACACACACACACACACACACTATTCCTGTCTTGAAATTCTTCCTCAAAAATGAAAAAATGGTAGAGGCTCTTGGGTGGCTCAGTCGGTTAAGTGTCTGACTCTTGATCTCAACTCAGGTCTTGATCTCAGGGTTGTGAGCTCAGGCCCCGTACAGAGCCTACCGAAAAAAAAAGGGCGGGGGGGATAATTAATAATAGTTGCAAAAGACTGTTACAATTAGGTAATATAACACAAATAAGGCTCTATCTGGCATAGAATAAGCTTAAATAAGTAAATAAACCATAAACTTATGCTCATTCATACCCTAAAACTCAGTCTTCATGGACCACTCTTTTGTTTCGGGAACTTCCTTAGAACTTTTATTATTACCTACATAATGTTATTTTGTAATTGTTACCTTTCTTAGATTTGCTCATCTGTTTACTCTAGCTGTACCTTCTCTCCTCAAGCAGATCAAAGCTGCCTCTGAGGGCCTCTTTATAACCATTCGCTCCTTTCTAGCTTCCACTTTTGATTTCTTCTCCTTCGGTCCTCAAATCCAGTCAATGATTACGTTTTGTCAGTTCCACTTTCCTTTTCAGTCTTGAGTCTATATTTCCATTAGTCTGGGCCATCATCGTTTCTTGCTCAGGCTCATAGTCCATAGGGCCTCGATGGATCTTTCTAAGTCCAGCGATGATTACATCACTCTCTTACTGAAAATCCTTTATTGGTTTTCCCTGCCTGTGGGAGAAAGTCCAAATTGCTCAATGTGCCTGCCTTCGTTTCAGTTCTCCAGAGAGCAGAGCCTGAGCCATTGATTTGGATGGAGGTAGTTTATTTGAGACATGATTCCAGAGGCTTGAGCGAGGCAATCAGAATGAGACTGAGAAAAAGGAAAAGTCAATACCCAGTTTGTTGCTTCGCAGCTTCCTGTGGTGGTAGCTGGGGCTCGTTCTCCTCAGGACATCTGAGGA
The DNA here is from genome assembly GCF_002288905.1 of Enhydra lutris kenyoni. Lineage (NCBI taxonomy): Eukaryota > Metazoa > Chordata > Mammalia > Carnivora > Mustelidae > Enhydra > Enhydra lutris. The sequence continues at coordinate 33,745,594 of NW_019154098.1, read as the reverse complement.
CCCTATGGAGTGTCCTCAGAATTGTCCCAAATGGCTGGATCTACTGACTCCATTTCCATTGGTTGGACAGCTGTGTCCAGAGGTGGGCTGCCTGCTCCCCCCAGACTTCTAGCTGCTCCTCGGCTCAGGGGACATCTGGAAGCAGGATACAAACTCAGGCAGAGTGAACAACCCACAGTCCTGCCACACTGATTTTCCTGGACTCCCCGAGACGTACCTGCGTTCTCTCGCTTTTGTTCTTCGTACATCTGATCCCTCTGACTCTGTTTTCCTCTAAGTTTTTAGATCAGATATTTCCTCCTCCAGGAAATCTTCCCTGATTACTGCCCCACTCCCTGCAATGTGTCCATGTATAGGAGTTAATTACTGCTCCTGTGTGTCCCTATAACAGATCAGTTTTTTTTTAAGATTTTATTTATTTATTTGACAGAGAGAGAGAGAGAGGGAGCACAAGTAGGGGGAGCAGAGGGAGAAGCAGGGAGCCCGATGTGGGGCTCCATCCCAGGACCTTGAGATCATGACCTGAGCCAAAGGCAGATGCTTAACTGACTGAGCCACCCAGGTGCCCCAACAGATCATTTTTCACCACACTTACCGCTCTGCATTGCCATTATGGTCACGGAAAACTGAGAGTTATTTGAAGGCAGGAACTATGTCTTTTGTACTATTATTTCCACAGAGCCTAGCAAAGTAGCTGGAACACAGCAGGTGCTCAATAAATATTTATAGAAAGAAGAACAGAGGAACCAGAATATAGTCCTGTCTTCTAATATATTCGTATATTATTTTATTGTATTATTTTATATTATACTAACTATACTATATTTAATATAATATATATTTATACATATACAGTATAAGCATACTATAGTTATACTAATATTGTACTAATTATAATATTGCATATATAATACTAATATTATAATAATATAATTATACTATTATAATTATACTAATTTTATTAGTATATTCAAATATATTAGTATAAGTAACTCAAAACCCAACCCAAAGTGGTTTAAGCAAAAAAGACAATTTGGTAGCTTATGTAACCAAAAAAAAATCCAAGGACAGGACTATCTTAACAAGGATGCAAACCTTGTCTTTCGGATATGGCTCTTCTTCAGGAGGGGGAAAGGGGAGATGGCTGGGGTGAAGAAGTAAACTGAGGCAGGGTTCCCAAGAAGCAGAAACTGAGACAGGAAATCTTGTGCAAGTGATTGATTGAAGAAACACTTTCAGAACAAGGCTGAGGAAAGCAAGATAGGTGGCAGGAAAACCTTGCCGAGGCTATGGTCTCTATAGGAGATCAATTTATAGCCTAATCCCGTGGGAGCCCTGAGGCATGAATTGTGCCACAAAATTGGTTCTACCTTAAGGCAGGGGGGATGGCCTTTTGCATCCCTCCATCAAAGTCATTGACTGTGGGCCTCTTTGGAGGTAGGGGAGAGAGAGAGGTAAGGTCCTAAACTTCTGCCTGGGTGGCTCTTATTTGGTCCATGGTACCCCTCCCAAAAGGGGATGGGGACATTGGTCTGGTTACAGGAGTCTGGACAATGGTTCTCAGTAAAGGGAAGATGACAGTTCAGCTCCTCTGGAATTGTATGGATGGAGACGATTCTGGGAAGGTGAATCTACAGAGAGAAGCCTGGAGCTGGGTACCGGAAGAAGGGGAGGTGGACGCCAGATGGGCCAAGAACAACCTGCCTCCTGGGTCCTGGGAGCAAGCAAGGGTTCCAGTCTGTTAGGGGTGGTGCGCGCCTTGCCTTCTGGTTGCCCTTTCTCAACATAGCCCTGACATGGTGAGAGTTTGTAAAAAGGTCTGGAATTTATCTGGATAAATTAGAGAGTTTCTTTCTGATAGTTCCCTGTATGGTCACTTTATTTGGTTAGCCACCTGGATGACTGAATGCAAGGTGACGGGGGGATGGCCAGGAGACAAGGGGAGCTCTGCGAAAGCACAAGGTTGGTGGGAAACTGAGCCCCGGCTCCAAGACGGAGGATGTCCCACTCGCTGCTTTTTTGCTTTCAGGGTAAAGACAGAGAACAAAAAAATTGACTCCTAAATCCTACAATCAAACAGTCTTGGGCCTTTTTGTGCTCTAGCCATCCACTGGAGGATCTGGGGAGAAATCTGCAAACACCAACCAGAAAGCTTTCAGAAGAAATGCGAAGTTTCCATTGTAGCCATGAGCCTTGAGAAGGGCACGACATCTGACTTACCGATAACATGAAAAAAGCATGCCACCCAATCTTCTTCTTTGTCCTTTCGTTTCCTTTAATTAGCTCTAGGTAGCAGACCTGAGCAGACCCGGCAGATGGAACATTCACACATTGGATCATTCGCTTTCACAGACCCTTACCCCACCTCGAGCATCGCCGTAGATTTATTTAAACAACCGTGCATTTTAGTGGTTGCTCTGTTCAGATTTCAACTCGAACATATGTCCATTATAGTTTCTGAACTTGAGTTTATGTCTTGAAGGGACAACCATGAGAAAATCCCTTAATTGGGGTTCTGTTTGAGTTCGATTATTAAGGATAATGAGCGTAACTATTTATTAGTCTAAGTAAGTCCCTCTGCCATGGAGACATCTGTCATGTGAAAGTACTAAGGCTTCATATTTTGCTGGCAAGCGTGGTGTACGATTCTGCTTCAGTGATGAAATTTAATCTTGCTACCAATAAAAGAGCCTGCAATGACATAAACAATGCCCAACTGAAAAGAAGCGTAAACTTGATTTTAAATAAATGCTGCTAGCAAGGGTTCCTTATTCACAAACATTAATCCCCATTTGAACCGTAACCTGATGGGGTCTATTAAATTGTACGGATCCTGTTCTTCTGCTATGTTCTTCTCCCCTATCCCCCCCAATTTTAATCAATAGTAATTGAAAGCTCTTCTTCATGCTGTAGACAGAGTAATTGAGTGCCTTGGGAACAAGGCCTAGTGGGTGTTATCACGAGTGTGCATGAACAGTGGACAGGCTACATCTTTGCTGGTTATAGAAATTGCTGTTTGTCAGTACGCTTGCCCGCCTCCCCCCCCATGAATCAGGCACGATATGATGATATAATGCTGGTTTTCTCAAAAAACTGTCTTCACAGATTTTGCCATATCAGTATATGACCTGTGCAAATTTGGTTTTTCAAATGTTTTAAATTTTAAAAAATTTTTAAAAGATTTTACTTATTTATTTGAGAGGGAGAGCATGAGCTCTCAGCGGGGATAAGCAGACTCCCCACTGAGCAGGAAGCCTAACAAGGGGCTCAATCCCAGGACCCCGGGATCATGACCTGAGCCGAAGGCAGATGCTTAACCGAGTGAGGCACCCAAGCGTCCCAACCTGTACAACTTTTAGTTTAAAATTTTCTCTTAAATTGAGTCATATTTGAAAAATATATATACTACCCTAGCCCCATCTTAGGTAATAAGAGTTTTGTGTCAGAGATTTGATGTACCATTCGCATACTTTATTTCATTAGACCTATGATACACTTTTTTTTTTTTTCCATGTCGTGACCATATCTGAGGTCATGATGTGTCTTACAATGGACATCAATGAATGGGCGGCAGTCAGGCCTACTTCCTAGCTGTCATTGCCTGATACCTTCTGGTGAGAAGAAGAAGGCACCAGATAAATACTCGGGGACTGGATGTCAGCAGCATGGATGAAAATCCTGAAGTCACTGAGGGAACATCCTTGAAAAAAAATGCAAATTCATCGATGCTGTCCATGCCATAGATGACGGTGTCACGTGGCAAATAGTGGCCTTTGTTGACCTCAAGTGTAAAAGTGATTCAGAAGAATTGGGTACTTGACTGTAGAGAAATTCAAGGTATATTTTAGCCAATTACATTTGATTATTTGATTATTATTATGTTTATTTTTACGTATGCCCAAGTGTAATTTATTTGAAATACTATGTTCAAAGAAGCCTAAAAGAGTTTTTTTTTTCAGTGAAAATAAAATAGGTAGGTGTGTTAAGTGTCAAGAAAACATTAGGTCGGGGTGCCTGGGTGGCTAAGTCTTAAGCGTCTGCCTTCGGCTCAGGTCATGATCCCAGGGTCCTGGGATCGAGCCCTACATCGGGCTTCCTGCTTGAGGGGAAGCCTGCTTCTCCCTCTCCCACTGTTTCTTCTTGTGTTCCTTCTCTCGCTGTGTATCTCTCTGTTAAATAAATAAATAACATCCTTAACAAAAGAAAAGAAAACATTAGGTCATAGCCATGTTCTTTTTTTCTTAGAAGCACCTAAAATATTGATGTATATTACAATCAAAAGTGTGTTAAATTTGATGAAATGTTATATTACATTTAATACACAGTCAAATAAAAATAGAGCAGTCCATCCATGTAAAAGCGAGATTCTCAAATTCCTTTAGTGGTGCATGTGCTGTTTGGGGGTAATATCAGCAAGTGATTAAGTGGAGTCAGTTGTGGGCTGGGATCTGGCTTGCTTCACTTACTAGTAGTGTGACTTGGGCAAGCTGTTTGGTCCCAGTTGTTTTATCTTTTAAATGGGTGTCTTGAGTGGATAGTCTCAGAAGCAGACCTGAGACAAACATACAAGTATAAATAGTATGGGGGATTCTAGGAAGCAGAGGTAGCAGGGAAGTGAGACAAGGAGAAAAAAGGAAGCCAATGTAGCTGTGTCCAGGAGCAGGTCACCACGGTGGGCAACCCCGACTAAATGCGCCCCAGGATGCTCTGACCCCAGTCTGCACAGAACATACCTCAGAGTTAACCCACCCAAGAATGAGGAAGCTATTTATTTATCAAGTACTAATTTATCAAGTATAAATCTTGATAAATCTTATTATCTGATGCATAACAAGGATTTATTTAGCATGTACTGTTCTGTATTATTGAAAGCTACTCCCCAGTCGTTAACTCCGCAGCAGTCCGTCCCACGCACCTGCAGCCTTCTCCCGGGGCACGGAAGTCACGCGCTTGCCCAACGCCGTTTGGTGGGCATGACAGTGGGGAGAGCCACGGGAAGATACCCGGACGTCAGCAACACTTCATCCAAGGAGAACGATATTACCCCCAAGCACGGATATGACTATTAAATGTGATCAGACACACAAACACTAGCATATAGTAAATTTTAATAAATATCAGCTAACTCATTATGTTTCCTCCTCGTCTTGGACTGAAATCTGTCTTGCCAAGCTGTCGGGCTGTGGTTCAGTATGCCGTAACAATCTCCCATTGCAGGAGGTTTGGCTTTCGTAGGTCCTTCAAAGTATTCTTTCCTTACCTCTTGGTTAGTGTGTACTCACTCCAAACAGCCAGTTGGCAAAAATGTAAGAAATACACTCTCTGTATTTGAATGGGTGACTGTTGTCTCTCCATAATGTGGCGTTTCCAAGGATTTTTCCCTTCTGGGCGTTTGTTCATTTGGTTCCACTCTTGACAAATACTTTGTATTCATGTTTGAAAACAAAACAAAACAAAACCTTATTTTTTTTTTTCACCAATTACATAAGAATTACATGCTTATATCAAGATCAAACAGTTAGGGACATCTGGGTGGCTCAGTGGGTTAAGCCTCTGCCTTAGGTTTGGGTCCCAGGATCTCAGGGTCCTGGGATTGAGGCCCACCTCAGGCTCTCTGCTCAGCAGGGAGCCTGCTTCCCTCTCACTCTCTGCCTGCCTCTCTGCCTACTTGTGATCTCTCTCTCTGTGTGTCAAATAAATAAATAAAAAAATATTAAAAAAAAAAAAAGATCAAACAGTTACTTCCAATCTTGCCATTGAGATAACCACTGCTAAGCTTTGGTATATATTTTTTCAGGTGTTTATGTACTCAGTGGACATTCATTCATCTCCCATACAATACTGACACCTTCCCTCTTCCCTCCTAACTACACTTAGATTTTGGGGGGCATAAACATTCCCCACCATCACCACTATGTGTAGTAGTTATATGGTTTGGTAGAAAGAACAGTCCCAGCTGTTCCTGTTCCAGTGTCCAGGAACACATCTTAACTGATCTAAGTCTTCCAAAAAAAAAAAAAAATTCCACCTCCTTGATAGAATTTTTAGTTCAAGGATGGACATTAATCCATGCCTAAGTCAATTAGTACATAAAATTCCTCCAGTTCAGAGGTAATCATAATATCTACCATGGTCCAGCCATATTTAAGGGAAGCATCTTTGATGATTGGAAAGAGACACTGCCTCCCTTCTGCTGGCCCAGAATGAGAAAGTCTGTAGCCTTGAGTGCAACTGACAGTGTTCCACGCCATTAATCTGGGAGGCCAGAGCCCGCGCTGTCATTGTGGATGAAAGAGGAGAGAGAAGGAAAGAAAGAATAGGTTGGGTCTGTTTTAAAACACAGCCAACTCCAGAGACTTCTGGAGGGGTGGGTTGGGGATAAATCAGGTCTCTTTTGCATGTTTTCTTCTGTAGACAGGCGGTGCCAAGAATTATTTCTTGAAGTTCCTCGTGAAAGATCAGAGTTCATCGAGACGGATAATACAGATACTCATTTTTTTTTTTTTCGTAGAGTGGGAGATGTTTTATGGTGAGTGTCAACCTTTTGGGGAAGACACGTAGCCCCAACAAATTGTCTTGCAAGGTACCTTCCATCTCGTCTCTGTGAGAGTGAAGATGTGTCAGAGGTTTGCATTCCTGAGGGGACAGGGAAGTGAAAGGAGGGTCCTGACGTTCTTTTCTTATGAGAGACTCTCAAAATTAGGTAGCGCTGCGCTCCATGCCAAGCCACAAAGTAGTGGGAGCGATGATGTTCACTGGTCACGTGTTCAGATGTGGAAACAGTTAAGAGATGGCTGGGCTCGAGGATTCTGAGTCTTCAAACAACTCTTTACCACACCCATCCATTCTTGTGGCAAGATTCTCTGAAGCAAGGATGCATGGGGGGCCTTGGGCACTGGGTCCCTGGCTCTGTGGGTTGGGTTGGGCTCCTTGGAGTGACGAGAGGTCCTACTGCCTGGGTTGGAACTGGGGACTCCATAATTCCCTGTCTTTGTAATGAGCAAGTGACATAAACCCACAGAAGTTCATCTTTATCCTCCTCTCGGAACGTGGGGAAGAATAAATTAGAAAATGGTTGTAAAACATTTGGCACAACCCTTAGCACAGAGTCACTGCTTGACACAAATTAACTGCTGCGGATGTTACCGGTTTTATTTGCCTGGTGGGACTTCAGTGGGTTGTCCTGGAAACAGAAGTCCTATCCCTGGACCCAGATCCTAACTTGTTTGTACTCTTATCCCTCTTCTGGTGAGGAGAGAACCTGATGGAAAAGTAAACCATATGGGTGTCTACGTTGGAGCTTTTGCTCTGGAGTAGAGGTCACCTCACCTTTGGTCTTCCTGTGGTGGCATCTCTAGAGACAGAAGCTTCTTCCAGTCTGTGATACCTCACTGGCTCCGTGGAAAAACACATTTTCCAAACAGCCACGCCGGAAAGGCCTTTTCACACAGTAGCCAGGGCTTCAGCCTCTCTGCTTGGTTTGACTGAAGTCATGCTCCCCAGCGCTGCTGCCCAACGGCGTCCTTGGCTATGACCCTCCAAGGGTTGCTTCCTGGGTGGTGGGTCGGAAGGAGGGAGAAAGTGTGGGGAGGCCAGGAGGCTTGAGCTGTTCCTAGGATAGATGATACTGTGGAAACCTTTGTAATGCTGACCTGGACATTGCTTCCGGTTTAGAAAGTGTTTTCATCAATATTTCTTATAAATCTTACTAAATATTAAAAAGCATAAAGAGTTCCTTGAAGAAGCTATGAAACACACGTGATTCACTAGCACACAAATTTATGCATACAATTCATACATATTCATGAATTCTTTTCTAGTAACCTAAGGAATATTAGCAATAGATTGATTTGGGTAGAGGCAGGGCATGTTATGAATTAGTCTGAGGCTTGAGGCTAAACATAAGCAAAGGAGAAGGGAAGGAAGGGAGGAAGAGAGCCTCTTTTAAGTCTAGTTGCCCTCCATGTGTCTTCTCACAGGCAAGTTAGTACTAGTTTATGAAAGAAGAGTTACTCTATGGAACTCGTATGTCCATGAATTGCTCTGAGTTAAGCTAGATGCTCACTTGCCTCCTTACAGTGTTCTGCAAGCCCCCCCCCCCCCACAACCCTCACCTCACCGACCCAAGCTTTTATTCTGCAAGAATACAGTGGAGACTTCTGTTCTATCAAGGCCAAACCCCGGGCTCCAGTTCATTCCTGCCTCTTGCCTGTGTTGTTTTTCACATCTGGGATGCCCTCTTCTTACCAGCAAAACACCAGATGCTTCCTTCCCCATTTCTTGTTATCTCTTTCCACCCCTGCCCCCAATTTTGGCAGTTAGACCTGAAATTTTCTTCCCTAGATTAAATGGCTGAAGTCGATACTTGAGACTTGTGTCAAAGCCTAGCCCTGGAAAGAAAGAAGATATGTAGACAACGGCGTGATAAATAGGTTGCAAAACTGAGAATCGATGAATGTTCCCAGGGCTTTGTGAGGAGGAAAGCAGCAGCAAATCGGATAGAAAGGGGTTTCATGGAGGTGGGTCCCAAAGAAGCTGACCTTTAAGAAGCTGATTCTGGGGGGTGAGTTGTGTTCATGGAATCCCAATTTGTTTGGGGACTTTGAGGGTACAGATGGTCTCCAGATCAGATATCCCTGCTCTTTCCCTTGATATGGATCCATATAATGGTGCCCTGTGCCATGAGGGCTGGAAGATACCCCTGCAGCTGAGCATGGGTACGGAGGTGTTCCCAACAGAGCAGCCCAGACAGGACCTCCAGCGAGCCACCAGATTCAAGGGTCTTTGCAGCTAGGAGCAAGAAGATGCAGCTTTGTGTTGTGTGGACTGGTAACTGATGGAAGGAGGACATCTCGGCAGGTGACAGTGTAGGTACAGTAGGATAAGACCCAATGCACTCCTGTCCTCAGACCGAATATTACAGAAGACCCTCCTCCCCCAGCTCAGTTTAGATCCAGGGAAGTAGAGCCAGATTCAGTTTCTGCCTCTCAAATGGGGCTCAAAGCCGAAGTCTAGCTCAGTTTAAACAAAACGATCATCAATCTGTGAAGCCATACTCAGAGATCATTGACACAGGCTAGAGAAGTGGAAGGATGGCCCCTCCAGCCCCATGATGGGCCAGCTCTCCCTCTGATGTGGAAAAACCTTCTGTTCTCCAGTCCTGCAAAGCTTGAGGCAACTTCAAGTGTGGGAGGGACAGAGAGTCATTTCTGGCATTGTGGTGGGTAGCAGATGGGGTTGGGGAGACCTCCAAGACAACTTCACTAGCTTTGCACTCAAGTGGAAATTTGCCTGGAGATATTCCATCCAGCATCAGGGGAGAAAGTCATGGGGAAAACGAATAGAGATGCAGTTGACTAACACCAATCAGACAGAAGGGTTGGCAGCTGTGCCTCCAAGTGCAGAACATTCCCAAGGAATTAAACAAACACATATTAAAACAACAGTTACCTTTTTGTGGTGACCAGATTGGCAAAGACGAGAGAAAAATGATAACACCTAGTGCTGGTGAGGAGAGCTGGTGGGAGTATTCACTGTTCCGTTCCTTCTGGAGGGCAATTTGGTCCCAGGCATCGAAATGTAGATGGGCTGTTTTCCTTTGAGTCAGCAGTTCTAGGAATGATTCCTAAGGGAAGGATCAGACAAGAAGGAAACCATGCATGTGCGAGGAAGCTGATCCCAGCTTTGTTTCTAGCAGTGGGACATTAGGAACCACAAACATATTAACAAAGATCGGAGTAAGTAAATTACCGAGCATTCGTGTACCAGTCAACAGTCTGTGCGCAGACAAATCCAGACGTGTGATGTGGACACTGCAAGGGTTATGCAGCTTTATAGTGACTAGCATGGTGGGTGTTTAAGATATCTTGCTAAGTACCCAAAGCAGCTTAGAATCGGCATATTTGGTGTGAATGATAATTTAAAAATATGCAGAGAGGGGCCCCTGAGTGGCTCAGCGGGTTAACCAATTACCTTCAGCTCTGGTCATGATTCTGGAGTCCCAGGATCAAGTCCCACATCTGGCTTCCTGCTCAGCAGGGAGTCTGCTTCCCCCTCACCCTGATCCTCCACTTCTCGCGCTTTCTCTCTCTCTCAAATAAATAAATAAAATCTTTAAAAAAATTAATTTAAAAATATGCATAGAGATAGAAGCTGAGGATCTAATGCAGAGCATGGCTGTAGCTAATAACACAGTATCGCATGCTTGAAAGTTGCTGAAAATAGCTCTTCGGCGTTCTCACCACATACACACAATGCGAGGGGCAAGATGTGTTCTTTATCTTGGTCTTGGTGACCAGTCTCTGATGTACAGATATCCAAAATCATCATGTTGTATACTTGGAATCTACACTGTTGTATTTGTCAATTACTCCTTAATAAAGTTTAAAAATGTGCATATGGATAGGCAGAGAGAAAGTTGGAGGTCTTTATGGCGAACTACTCAAGATAGGGGTTTTAAGGCAGTGGTGATACTAACATGCTTACTAACATGATTTTATGTTTCCCTTTTGCACTTTAATGAATTATCTGAAAAGCTTTTGTAGAATGAGCGTGAATTACATATTTATGTTTAAGTGTTTGAGGTATTGGCCCAGATGACCTCCAAGGTCCTTCCCTCTCCGCTGTGCTGAACTTTCCCCTCCCCACCCCAATATTTTCTCTCCTCTCTGAGCTCCTGGGGCAGTTAAAACCTGAGTTCCGGAGTTCCGCTCAAGGTAGGAGTTCAATAAAGCCTATCATTAAGGATAGTGCTGTTGGTGATTCTGTCATGTGTTTTTTCTCCCACAGCTTTGTGAATTCAAATCGATCCTAAATTATTTGGCATCAAGCATTATGACTTTTTTTTTTTAATGGGCTATTACTCATATATTTTTGCAAACCCACGAGACAACACATGACCCTTTGTGGCTTGTTTAGGGTGTAGACAGGTTATGGAGGGGAAAAGACCATTTTGGATTTCGATGGCATTTTCAAATGGGGTTTGAAAACTGGGAGTGGGGTTAATGCCAAGCATCTCATAATGATCAGAATTGTAGAGATATATAGATAGAGCGCCAACAACCGCTCTGTCTTGGGATCCTTCTCTTCCTTCTTTTTTTTTAGAGATTTTATTTATTTATTTGACAGAGAGAGAAAGCAATCACAAGTAGACAGAGACGCAGGCAGAGAGAGAGGGGGAAGCAGGCTCCCTGCCAAGCAGAGAGCCTGATGCAGGACTCGATCCCAGGACCCTGACCTGAGCCGAAGGCAGAGGCTTACCCCACTGAGCCACCCAGGCTCCCCATCTTCCCTCCTTTCTGATAGTTAATGCAGAAGTTGTTTTTGCCCTGCTTGGGAAACCTGGTCCTGTGAAAAGTTGAATGTCTGTTTGGCTCTGCTTGTAGTACCAACCTCTCATTCTCGGGGCAGGGAGAGACAGCAGGCATGGCATCACCCTTGAGCATAATTCAGGGGTCAAATCTGGGAACCAATGGTCTGCATTTCAAATTGCTCCCTCTCCATTGATAAGCCAACAGAAATGAAAACTTTAGTTGTAAGTAAGCGTACCCAGGAGAAAGAGAGAAAACAGAAGATGAAAATGTAAGAAGAAATGAAGAATCAATGGAGGAAGGAATTTGGAAAGTTTGGAAGAAAAATGGTTGAGGAACTTCTGCAGATACTATCTCTGAAAGCAGCTGTAAAGAATTTTGTAAGGATTTTTGTAAAGATTTTTGGAAGCCTTGGACTGTGTTCTCCTTACCATGCTTTATGGAGATTTTGGGACCCTGGGAAGGGGAAAGATGAGATGTCAGAAAGCCTGGGTGGAGGTCTAGCTCTGTCACTAACTAATCGTGACTCTGATTCCATGCAACAACATGGGCATGAGACAGGATATCAGAAGTTTCCTACCAGCTGTAAAGTCCATGTCTTACAAGTTCTAAGAGCACATCTTCTAGAGAGGGATGGGCAGGATTTGTTTGCGGCTGCCATATTGCAAATTTACCCACCTGTTCCCATTTTCCACTTGCCTTGTTTCTAGCCATTGCCCTAACCCATGACCATCAGAAGTCATTCTCATAGTTTTTCACAGAAGATGGATCCTGCTTCTGTGAAAACAATGATGAGCATAATTCCCTTTGTTTGCTTAAAATCTGGGCTAAGAGGTTGCCCTAAAATTTTCAGTCATATTATAGAAATCACAGGATCCCAAATCCTTACTGATAGTTTAGGTTTGGTAGATCTTGAACTTCTTACCTAATTTCCCAAGTCTCCGTAGGAAATCTGTGCGAGACTTGGCTCTGATTAGGTGACACATGTTATCCAATTGGTGTTAGCTCTCAGGGTGAGAGTAAAACAACAGTATGGAGCCTCATTATATTTTATCTATATCTATATCTATATCTATATCTATATATCTATATCTTTCTGAGCTATATCGTGTATATAGCTAAGGTATAAAATGCATTAAATACATTGATCATAAATATACAATTGGGTATCTAACTTATGTACACACCTCTGTAATCACCATCCAGATGGAGATATAGAACATTTATTCATGTTCTACAAACCAATTACTTTCTCCACCACTCCTCCCCTCAAAGTATAGACAAGGGGCCACCATAGACTTCTTGACATAAAATATATGTTGTCTGAATGCTATATGTACTGTTATATGCAATACGTGCTCTACGCTTTTACTCAGATGACTTTAAACTCATGTCCGGGGTTCCCAGCCTCTTTGATCAGGTGCCACAGAGTTAGGGAATCAATGGGGGAATCTAGAGAGGCAATCAGACTCTGTGGAAAACAGAGGAACAAGCTCAGAAGCGAACCACAGTCATTGTGAAAAGGGGCTAAATTGTTCCCGAGGTTACTCTTTAAAAAAGCATAAGAGGAAACATCTCACTTCTGAACAATGTACCACGTAAACCACCTAATTCACTAGACTCCCAGGCCTACCGAGAAATGCAAACAAACAACCTGCTATTCGGCATAGCGTCACTAGATGGGGATCTTGAGTCAATCATCGCTTGCCGGTTTTCTTTATCTCAGATTTTCTTTATTCGAATCTGTTTTACTAAGGGTCTGAATACACATAATACAAGTTTACAGTTTTGGCATTTCACGTTTTTGTTTTGTTTTGTTTGTTTGTTGTTGTTGTTTTTTCTTTTCTTTTTTTTTTTTCTGAACTTTTTGTGGATGGCAATTTGGAGTAAAATGGATTTAGTTTTAAATGTATTAGCTTAATTAATTTGCATCCGGGGTCCCAGGGAGGTGCACGTACCCCTGACGTGCAGGCTGCGTGCTTTTCGTCTCGTGGTTATCTCTGGCAGAAGCTACCAGTGTTATTCACATTGTCCCCACAGGGTGTGGCTGGTGGGGAAGACTGTCATTATACTTTATAACTGATTAAAAGAGGAAATCCTCACTAGAAATTGCTCTCCAGCAGCCAACAAGTGAACCCAACTGTTTTATTTCCATAGAATAAGCAGTTTCGATCTCTTTATTTATGAAACTGTAGCAGTGAAAGCTAATGCTGTCTGTCCTTCTTTATGCACCATGAAATTCCAAAGTGATTTTTATATTTCATCACATTTTGACATAGAAGAATCTAGATGTAGGAAGGAAAAAACCTTTGCTTTCTCTTTTATTTGTCAAGGCAATCCTGCCATTCACGAATAAAATCCTCAGTTCGCTGGGAGCAGGGACTAAAGCACCTTGTCCTCACGTGTGAGTGTTCGAGAAAACTCAGGAGCTGGACAGTTTGGCCTGTGCCATGCTGACCTTCTATCTAGGGACAATGTGGTCATTTAGCTTTGGCTGCTATCTGAAATGAGTTTGAGTGTCTCCGCTCATTTCATAAGAAACACAAATAAAGCCCACATAATAAAGCACGCGGTTTGGGATTTTTGCCAGTCTCTGTTCGGAAGGAGCCCAGAACTACATTTCTGAAAAGTAAATTTCTGTTCCACGTAGATAGAGACGCTTGTATTTTCAGATGGGTCCACTTGGAGGGCAAGGAAGGAAGAAAGAGAAAAGAAAACTGGAAATGGGGCGGCAACCTGCTGGGGGAGATGACGCCGATGACCCAGGCTGGAGGCCCCATGGTCCCAAGGACCCCACACTCAAGCTGGGGGCACGTCTGAACCCGCGGGATTTAAAGTCTCGGGCAGAGGCTGTGGCTGCCCTTCTATTTCATCTTTTGCTCTCCAGCTTCTTCAAAGCTGCACAATAAAGAATCGTTGGACTTCACTTCTTATGGCCTCTACCTGCCCCTGTCATAGCTCACAGGCTCACTGTTTCGGGGGTGGGGGGGGGTTGCGTCCGCCCTGCCCATCCCCTCCCCCCTTCCCCCAGGAATGGGCTCCAGGGCCTGGTTGGGACGAAAGAAGGGGTTTTGTCATTTGGGTAGAACTCGGGACAGATTTTTCTAAGTCTGAGGAGTCATGCAAAAATTGCCTCAGGTTTCAAATTCAGAGGAGTCGTTTCATCTAGGGAAGGTATGACTTTCCTTAAATTTCTTTTTCTTAAAAGTAAACCATGTTCAGCAGAGAGAAGAATTCTAGTAAATGCAGATAGTTCCCCTTCCCCCCCAATTAAAAATCATCCATATTTCTCCCACATAAATATAAACTATTAATGTCTGCCTTTCTGTGTCCCCTTTAATCAAAGTCCTGTGGATATGAACATATGTAAATGTCCTACTAAAATAAGAGTCATTTGATACATACTGCTTTATGACTTCTGTTTTCACAAAATGCTATATCATATCTTTCCATATATTACTAAGCATTTATAGTACATGCTTAATTTACCTCACAGGCTGCCTTGAATTCTATTATACACAATCCCTCCTTGTTGAACAGTAAACTCTCCACCCTCCAATTTTATTGATGATGCAAACAAAGCAGTGATTAACTTTCAAAGTTGATTTTTACTGCATATTCTAATTTTCAAATATATCCAATTCGGAAGTATTTGACTACTGAGAGGTTCCTTCCAATATGAGAAACTATGCTTTTTACAGGAACACGAAAAACCTAAGTCAACGTTCATAAAAATATAACCTTCTCGTCTCCCCATATATATTAAATTATATTAAAATACTCCCCACATAATTTACATGAATTAAATATATATGTATATATACACACCTTAATACTCCCACATGGTACCCCCTTTTAATGCAATGGAAAATGGTTACTTTAATTCTTAGGGTCGATTCTTTGTGGGTAAATAGCAAAAAAAAAAAATACGTTAGGAATACAAGATGCATGAAAAATGTTTTAAAGTCTTTTTTGGTCTTGAAATGATGAGAGTTTACATAATTAATCATAAGGGGATGTTTTTAGTCACAGAAATGATCATTAGTATCGCACTAGAGTTAAGTAATCTTTATAGCAATATAAAAATGCCATTTCACCCTTAGATCTTACCGAGATTTTGTCTCTCTTTTATGCTCTCTGGCATTACAACACTCAGTAATTGAATGCTACTTAATAATGAGGGTGGGTAATGAAACCATCTAAGCTAATGTGTCCATGGAAATTTCTGAAGCACATACCCCAAACATCACCACAGTATGTTGTGTTAGCCCAAAGCCAGGAAAAAGAGAAATTAAGTGCTATCACGGTGGTGTTTAAAAAATTACCCCCACTTTTAAAATTAATAGCCTTTGTTCTTCTTCTTCATCTTTTTTGTTAATGATGTTTCAAGATGCAAATTCTGTAGTTCAGCCTGGGCTGGCTCACATTTTCATCAGTTGCATTGGCGGGGGCCGTCATACATGCTAACTCTCCTTCCTAAATTATAAGAATGTCTGTGGTGAGTTTTTTGATAAACAGATGGCTCATATTTGATCCATTTTGACAAAGAGGCAATAATACAGACAATTAGCGAGTTCCATTTGCTCACATGAGAATATAGGTCAACAGTCAGTGGTGTAGCCTCTGGAGTGAGAGCGACTTTGCTTGTGTCTGGGGGCTGCCATTCCCTTGCTGTTTGACCGCGGGTGCAGGGAAGGGATTGGTTACCCGCAGAGGGTGTTTCACCTGAGAAATGAAGAAATCAAAAATGTTGTGGAGATTAAGTGAGGAAAGGCAATTCGTGTACCCTTGTACCTCACACAGTAAAGAAGTTCTGATACGTTTTAACCTGTTGTTGAAGAAGATGGCTGTCTCCAAATGTTCAATGGAGTGAAATTATACTTTGTTTCAACCCCCAAACAAGAAGCCTACCAGTGAGAGTTGTTGCAGAGTTTTCAGCCTATTTGGTTAGAAATAATTGTGTCATCATTGTCTGACTAAAATCCCTCAAGAATTTACTTTAAAGACATTTACATTTCTAGAAACAAAAGCGCACAACTGTGGTGTAGATGTTTTGACTTTTCTCTGATCTGTTCAGCGAAATGAGCCTTCAATTGAGATACATGTCTTCTTATCACAAATGTGTTCTCATAATGGCTTTTAGCAAATGTAACTTATTGAAAATAGGAAAAGCTGCCTAAAGTATCATTTAATGAAACACCTTTAAATTTAAAAAAGCAAGAATATCTCTTGTGCCTTCGAAATGGAACTTAATTGGTTCTAAACATGAACAGTTGGATTTTGATCTCAGCATATAAAAAAAAAGTTTGATTTTGATATAAGACTGGTTTAAAATTTAACTGCAAGTAATTGATTTGTAAAATTTCAAAAGCAACTCTTTAATCTTTTACTAAAGTATTAATAAGTTAATAACCTTATTTCATTGAATTTGCTCTTTTGTTATATAAGTCCAGCTCCTTGAGTAGGTCCTTGTTCATTCAAAAAATATGCTCTTATTTTTTGAAATGTCGATCTTGCTGTGTAAGAAAATGAATCTGTGGCATCTTTTCTTAGTTGCAGTTTTCCATTAAGATTTACCTTGAAGTTACAGTGAGATGGGGGCAGGAGAGAGAGAGAGTGACCAAGAAAAGATTTCTTAACCTCATACTCACATGAGCTCTGAATTTTAGCAAATCTGGTTTTCAAGAAGTAAATTCCAATTTTCTTTAATCTTTACTGACGACCGATACAGTTGGATAGAAGAACATCAGATTCCTTTGTTTATACATTTTTAAAAGGGTTCCTTTTATGACTATCACATAGAAAAGAATATAAATCACATCTGCCCCATAATAAGTAGACTTCCCCATTCAGTTTTGTGTGGGAAACAGTTTATACCAAATTTTTCTGTTTTTACACCTTATTAACTTTTTCTCAGAATTAGTTCCTATACCACTTCTCAAATATTGACATCATCCATTTTAAGTTTGGGATGATTGTTGTTTTACTTAAAGAAAATAATATTTTAGAAGTTGAGTTACATCTGTTCAGCCTCAACTGTTAGAAGACTGGCATATTTAAATGCTGCAATGATGGGAAAAAGTGTAGATCAATTGTCTTCCCATTTGAGATCAATAAGCTAACTGATTTAATAGGAAAAACAAAAACAGATGAAGCTTTCATAATTTGAGTCTGTCAATGATGACTCTCTCAGTCTGGACATGAATGGGAATAGCTAGGTTTAGTAATTCACGAGAAGTGGCTCTTCTGTCAGCTTTTAAAAATATATAGACCCCTGTAGTGGTTTAAGGTAACTCTATCCTCACAGCCCTATTATAGTAGGGTGGTCAACAAAGATTCCTGAGCACATATTTTATAATTCGATTCTAGATCTTTTTAAAAAAGTGTATTTCCTTCTTAAAGTTCAAGCCTTTGGACATCAAACATTCCAATAATTCATGACATGTTTAGGTGGTGACTGTGACTCGGGGACAGTTGAGAGGATGAGCTATTTATTTTCTTTATTTGCTTGTATGTCATCTAACTCCACGAAAAGGTAAGGTATATGCTAGCAAACTTGTGTATTTTATTCAGCGATGTATCCTTAGTACCTAGAAGGGAATTTGGCACATAGTATGGCCTCAATAAATGTTCATGGAATGATGATGCCAATTGAAAACAAAGAAACAAATCTGTCCAGAGAGGAAGGTACAGCAATGGAGAGACAATGCTGAGTTTCAACCACAGCAGACAAGGAAACCTCAGTTTTTCTAGCCCCGAAAGTGTGGAGGTGTGCGTGAGTGATGATGCCAAGTTGAAACCATGAGGGGAGTGCCATTTGGTTGTCAGCCTTCTTCTGTCAGCCCACGGTGACTGCAGTGTCTACCTGCTTCCTCTCTCCTCTGCTTCTTAGCCCCACAAAGATTCCTTCCTTTCTCAGTTGCCCCCTACATGTATCAACACGAAGGCTAAGCTTTCCAGATAATGAGCAGAACGTGATGTGGTTGAGAACTTGGGTGGGCTGCAGACATCCTCGGGCATCAGCTCAGGATCTGCCCCCTTGAAGTGCTCCTTGGTCTAACTCAGCGTCATGTTCCCCATCTGTGTGTCTGTGTTGATAATAGTTGTGCCTATCTTGTTGGCTTGCTGAAGGATGAATGAAAAGATGCCTAGTTTGAGTACCAGATGGTAAAGGCATTGTGTGAGGGGCTTGTTGCTTTCAAGAAGCAAAACATCATGTAGAGGGACCGTGAATGAATGCACTTAGCATGGGATTGGCTGGGGAGAAGCCTTTGACCATGTGTGAGCTTCTCCTCCCACATATGTCTTTCCATTTTCCCAGTGTTGAGAAACAGAAGAGGAATAGGGAACAAAGGAGATGGGAAATGGAAAGACTCTGACCCTAACAAAGGATTTGCAGTGAAGGATAGTTCCAGATTGAGCAGCATCTCTGGGCCTGCGTTCTCCGGGCCCTGAGACGAGCCAGATGTGTGTGACTTCCAACACCGAAGTGATCTACATGCAATAAGTTTTTTGTTGTCCGGGCATTAAAATTCTTTCAATGATATTATTGTGGTCATTTCAGTTTCGCTATTACGGAAGACATTCCTTCCTGGATTTTCTTTCCCGTTTCGAGTTGATTTTAAAAAGGTACGAATAGCACTTGCCATCAGGTAGCCAGGTTGGGTTTGTGAGGCGGGTGCTTAGTGGGCTGTTTATGTCTTACGTTCTGAGAGTACGCTGCTGGGGAGAGAGACCGCCCGTGTGTGGTCTCGGGGTTCAACCGGCCAACTTCACCCTGGGTGCAGGTAAGCCGTTCATCTTCCGACAGAAAGACATAGAAACAATTTGACAGGCTTTTCCCCACTCAACTATTAATAATCCATTTGAAGACAAATAAAATCTTATTAAAATACCTACGCATAAACGTAGGCCTAGGCTACTAATTTTCCTGTACAAAATATGCAATTAGAACAAGATAATAAAGAAAATAAGCACCTAATTACAATTTGATGCCTTTATCATTAACCTTCAACTGTTATGAATGTTAATTCTTTGCCTTGCTTCCTTCTTTTTGTAACTTTAAACAAAGATGGAAGCATTCAGGCTATTCCTTTCTACAAATCTTTCCTGACATCCTCCGCCTCTTCCTAGGTACCGACTCCTCAACTTTTAGAATTCAAATATTCTTATCTTTCGAGAAGCCTAATGCTTTCTTCTGCCTCTTTGCCTTCCCACTTTTGGATACGCCATTCCATCAGTCAGGAAAGCCCTTCCTCAGTTACCCCGGATATTGAGATTTGGTTCCAACAACCTCTCTCCTGTAAGGGACTCTTCCAAGCAGAGAACTCTTTAAAAATGAGTTTTATTTTTTGTGAGTTCCTATTCTTCACCTTGTCATTCCAATTCTGTGTTTACACGTCTGTCTCCCCATCCAGCAGGACCTAATTTTTTTAAGGACTTGGCCTTGGGGTGGGGTTCATTTTTGTTTGTTTGTTTGTTTTGCAACATTACAGTTTTATTGTGATATAACCCGAACACCATGTGATTGTGCCCATTTAATGTGTATAATTCAATGGTTTTTAGTATTTCATAGTGTTGTACAACCATCGCCGAAATCAATTTTAGAACGTTTCCATCACTCGCAGGAAAAAACCCTGTGCCTGTGGACAGTCATTCCCTTCTTACTCCCAGCTGCCCCCACCTTCACCAGAGGGAACCACTAATCTACTTTCTGTCTCTAGAGATCTGCCTGTTCCGGACTTTTTATATAAACATCATTTGCTTTTAAACTGCACTACGCATAATTAGAAGCAAAGAAAGTTCATTAAATGTCAGATTCAAAAATGCATCCCTAAATATTTTGCCTTAACACAGGAGAAAAGCCTCCTGAACTGAGTCCTATCATTTTAATTATGGAGTAATACAGATACCAGAACATCACAGAGTAAACGTAATAAGGAACACTTTACCTTCCCTTTCAGGGAATCACTATCAGTAACAGTATACCAGAAGGCAAAGTTACTTCTCTCGTCTTTCATATTTTAGGGACTCAATTCTGTTCAATTTGGATAAAATTCTGGAAGAAATAAAACTACCTCTTAGTATTATGTGCAAGCCACTTGCCTTCCCTTGTCATAACTGAATGCTGACATAAATCTTTTTTTAATAAAATGAACTATTAAAATTATTTCTTTCCTGAATGATGGCTGAAACAGATGTATTTTAATCTACAGGGCATAGAAAATGAAATTTACATGTCACTGAGGTCTCTCTAGTTAATAAATGTGTTAAATAGAAAGAAAGCACTAAGCTAAATAAATATGAAACTATGCTGCTTTGCATTGGATTAAAAAAGTAAAATTAGAGGTCTTTTGCTCCACCAAAGAACTGAAGTATAAGGAGAAGGTATCTTCAACACTATCAAGTACCAATGTTTTAGAATCTCATGGAGATGCTGCCTCGCTATTCTTCTTTAAAAACAAACAAACAGACAAACAAAACAAAAAACAAAAACCTGCAGCATGTCGTTCAAAATATTCCCTCTGCCTTTCTAACTTGATTGCTGTCCCTGGCTTGTAAGTATTCAACCTGACTGTTTTCACTAATACTCTAACATTTTCTCTCTTTTTGTGTGCTGGTGAGCTAAAATAAATGGATTCCATGTAGGGCTTGGCTCTAAAATTTCCCAAAGTTTTGTTGTTGTTGTTAGACATCATAAGGTTTATCTACATTTTGCTTATTACTGTCAGAAAATGTCCATGATTAAAAATGAGGAAATTGGCACTGCCCTTTAAAATGCTTGGCAGATAATTTTTTTTCCTTTAAAACACGTATACAGACAAAACACACACACACACACACACACACACACACACCCCAAACTTTTCCTGGGTGCTCTGAACTGTTGCCAGACTAGATAAGGGTAAAATGGCTGAGTTTTCCTAAATTGCTTGCATGGAAAAGCTTCAAATCACTTTCATGGACAGGCAGTCAAAACACGAAGTGCCATGAACCCATGTCCCACCTTCCCTGAGACGTATCCCGGTAGAATCAACCTTGGAAAAATAAAATGGCAGCTTGGATGACCTGACTTGTACCCTGAACACCACAATGCCTTGAAAACTATTCTTTTCATTGTAGTCAATGGGCTGAAAATACAAGAGTTCCATTCCAAATTCACTTCTCTATAGTTAAAAATTGTGGTAAAAGTCATTTTTCAAGAAAGTGTTTATAGGAAGGGCTCAGGTGCTACCCCAGTCTGATTAAAATGGGCTGTGGGCCCCCACTCCCCTGCTTTTAAATTGCAACAAGACAGACTCTGATATGATGCACAGATTTTTTTTTTTTAACAACAAACTGAGTTTTAGAATTATAATTTAGAGTGTATTGGATGTATCACCAAAAGACAGGGTGGTTGTGCAATTGTAAGGGAGTATTGTATTGTTGCTAGTCTGAGTAAATCTAAATCTTTTCAAGCTTTGGTTGAGTGGGTTAATTCCAGGACCTGAATTACAAGTGCAATTTGAATTACATTGCAAACGCTGAACTTCCTTCACTTTCACGAAGTGCTTTCTTTTCCCCTTCTCAGACTTATGAATTCTAGCTATTTTGATGGTTTTCAAATGTTGAAATATTTCAGTTAGCTGTAAAAAATAGCAGTTCCAACCAGAAATGGAGGAAAAGATTTTTCCCCTTTGCCCCTTTGTTTATTAATTCCTCTCTCTCTCTCTCTCTCTCTTTCCCAGCTTGCCTCTATTTTGTGAAATCTCCACTTCTAACATCATTTTAAGCCTTTAAAATTGTAACAACCCTGAACCATTCCAGGTAGGACAACATTAACCCTTTGATTCTAGCATATTTTGTAGAAAGAGTGCCACAAACATTCAAAATGGCCCCAGGCTTCACGTTGGTGGTGGTGGTGGTGGGGGGGGTGTGGACGATGATGAATGAACAGGTAAGAAATTAATATATGATACAAATTGGGGATTTCTGATTTGGAGATTTTCCCAAGCATCAACAAACACGGATAAATATGGTCTCTCTGAAACCCTGTGAGGTAGAGCCATAGAACGGCACTGATTTTATGGACAAAGAACAAAGGGGTGGAAGGGATCGCTCAGAGCTTGAATTCCTGTCTCCCAGCCTGATTCTCATGCTGGCCCTCTGTGCGGAGGATGGAAAAGTCCCACCAAGAGGAAACAACAGGACTGGCTGTGGTGGGACCCAGGGTTTCTGCCACAATGCTAGAGATAATGTCAGGCATTTTAACAGTCGGGAGAGGTGATAGACAAACTGCCTGGTAATTATTTAAGAACATAGCAATTTATTTGTTGCATAAAGTCTACGATTGAGCTGCTCAGGCATGACACTATAGCTTTCAGACCGTGGAGGCATTTATCTCCCCGTCTTCACAAAGGAAGTCTGATTGAATAATTGTCATCAGAAGACAAGAAAATACAGGTTCATATTGGGAGTTCACAAGCTTGACAAATTTTTTAAGAGAACCTGTAAATGGGTACTAACACGGTAGAAAATTGCAGTAATCAAGGCTTTCAGCAAAGAGCTAGAAATGAATGATCAATCTAGAACATCGTATGCTGTGGTGACAGCGTGTTATGGGGGCTTTGTTCATAGATGCATGCATTCCCCTCCCTTCCATTGCAGCACCTTTCCTGCAGGGGACCTGGATGAGGCAGCCACTCATTTACTGAGGACCAGAGAGGACACTAGGAGACCCTGCAGGCATCCCAGGACCCTTGTCTGTCCTCACTTAAGAGATCATCACTGCAAGCAACACCACGGCGATTTTCTCTGGCTTGCACATTATTGCTCTTCTTTCATTTCTCTTGTTTTTTTCCAACATCACCATTTAACTCAGGCAGATTTATCCAGTCAAACCTTAGGCAACTAACAAAATGTTTCATTGCAACCACTGAATATCCCAGGAGATGCTAGTTAAATTGGAAAAAAGAGAGTGAAATATATTGTTTTCAGCTTTCAAAAATATTTAAACAACACACTATGCTCTTCTCCAAAAGTGAAAGGGAAAAATGGCTTTGAGGAAAATTATGCCAAAGATCAGGGATAAAAATAGCATGGAATTTCATTTTTTAAAAAATCACCCAATGTTTTCCCTCCCAAATCTATATTTTATAAAAATTCTTGCTTCGTTTATTCTTTGAATAATTTCCGTGTTACACATAAGTAACAGCAAATACTACTTCATGTGTATTTATTATATATTTCTACAAATCTATAACCTAGAATATCCCAAGCTGTCGTCCAGTTCATCCAAGCAAAGTGGAAATTTTTCAGTTGGAAAACTTGAGGAAGTGTCCAAGCATTTGTGTCGTCTATTAACTGAAATGTAGTCCAAATGCAGAATCTTATATTGATGGAAAATACAGTGTGACATTTGTTCCTCTTCTGTTTTCTTTCTATTTTAGGAAAATAGCATTTTAAGGATAGGAATGATGCAATATTCGGGCAGTAACTTTGAAAACAAAGTCAGAGGTTGTAAAATTTAACGTTCTCATAACAGCATTAACTTATCCAGGTTGTGTGTATAGTACATTAAGGGATCGCATTTTGCTGTCTTCCATGTAATTGGAAATATTCTATATGTACAATTTGAGTGAGTTAATGTTTCTAGGAGAACCTTAACTTTTGCATTTCTTGATTTTTTTTATGTTTGAATTTGTAGCTTTAACATTTGCATTAACATAGTTATTTGCATTTCATTACAGCTGAAGTTAGCATATTCCAGAACTAAAGTCATAAGTGAGTGTTTACTTAAAGATCTCTTTAAACGAAAATATTCAACTTTTTTTTTTTTTTTGGTGTACATATTTATGGTTGAAAGGTATACTAGTTGAAAACTGCGATTTTGCGTGTGTGTGTGCTAACTTAAGTCTAACAATTTTTGTGCATGGTATGTGCCCAAGAATTTGGCAACAATTGAATAGGTGAGGAAATGAGCAATTGCTACAACAGTTTAGCAGCAATACAAAAATAGAAACAAGTGGCAATAAGATCAGTGGATTGTTTGAATTAGAAAGCAATTCTCAGGAAACTTGTCCTAAAAAGGGAAGAATGTCTCAGCCTTTTCTAATATCCTGCCGTTGGTTCTTGCTATGTCGTTTTAAATATTCTGCAGTTGAAAGGAAGAATCCTATTTCTCCAATTTTGCATATAAAGAAAACAAGTTCCTAAGAGATCTTATGTTTATCTCAAAGAGAAAAAAGAGGGGAGGGTATGCTACCTTGAAAAAAAAAATTGGAAATCCAATTGTACCTTGAGTTTTGGAAATCTATAGGAAGATCTAGATAAAGACAAATGCAAAATGGAAGGGAAAAGGAACGAAACTGTTATTCTATTTATGAAGAAATATTTAGCATAGAAATCCCTTCTTTACACTGTAGACTCTATGCAGGTGGGAGTTGCCTTGTTTTTATGTCCTAGTGTCTAGGACAGGCTAGGAACATTTTCACTCTTCTTCTCAGTAACACAGTTAATACAAAAGCATAGCCAATTGCATGACTCTATGTACTTCAGATTGTATTAACCAAAAGTTATGTTTTCAGGGGCATGACTACTGCTTAAGAGCAGAGTGAAATCAACTCTGTTCTGTCTTAGATCATGCTCCTTTATATTGTAGGGAATCCAGTGTTGCCACCCTAAAATACGCCCCTTCAGCATGTTGATTATTTGAAGCTGGCCATTTCTAAGAAACAGCAGACACAGGGCAAGATCTGAAAACCAAGTAGAAGTTATCCTTTTGTAAGATTCCTTTACAGCTTATAGGGGAAATGTCCATTTGTAAGCCTGTGTCCCTCAGGAGGAGGGGGAGGGCTCTAAACTTCTAGGAACTGTTACCAATGGAAGGGGCATAGACTTAAATCTGTGTAACTACACTAAACGTACTTGTGCTTCTTCTGGTTACCTTCTGGTTCCCTTCCATAACTGACTCCCCCCATTCCCAACAGTTTCTTTGTCTTAGGCTAAAATGGTATTTCAGGGGTGGCTTCAGCCATTTCAGGGGATTGCTCAGTTTTCCTGGGTCTCTCCCTTGTACAGGAAGGAGGTTTACATGTTATTAAATGTTTGTTTTCTCTTTTTTCTGTGACTCTGTCTCATGCCAATTGGATTCTTAGACCAGGAGAAGAGTTGTGAAGAGTATGAACATTTTTTTCCTTCACAAATATATACAAAATGTTTTTAGGTATTTGTAAAAATTGTGCATCAAGAAATGTTTTAAGAGTTATTATATATCTATAATAAGGACATTTTTCTCAACCAAAAGTTGGTTTGTTAAGAAAACCTGAGAAGGTACAAAACCTTTAACAAAAATTTGAGTTTCACAAAACTCTGAGTGAATGAGAATTTCCTGTTCCCTTTAGTGGGTCTTTCTAGTTAGACTAAAAATGAAAGTGACATGAGATAGATTAACATGAGAAAATAAAATTTAATTTTGTACTATGAGGAACCCACACAGATATGGAAATTTCAAAGACAGACAAAATGAGATATATATGTCATTCAGAACTAAGGAGAAGGGGATGGGCTCTGGAACTTTAAAGGAAAAGAATGTCATTCACAGGAAAATAAAAAAGAGTAAATGGTTGGTAAACAAATCCGTGCTGGGACACTCTGAGACAATGGAGCATGGAGGTCTTAGATCAAGTAGTTCTTGTCAGGTTCCTCCCTGTCTACCACACCTAGTTTATACCATAATGTACTTCTCTGTGGTGGTAGGTCTCTTCCAGGAACATGTCCTCATTCTAAATTCTTCTCAGGCAGGTTGGGGGGAGTTAAAGAGATTTTCCTGAATCTGCTATGTTTCAACTACTTTTTACTTCAAAATGATCTCATACCGAAGTGACTAGTCTTGGGTGGCTTGCCCTTGGTCCCTACAAAACCATATTAGAGATAAACATAGACACTATGCAGATTTAAGTTTTGTTGGGGGGGGGAACATAGGGAAGAAATAAATGTGAAAGAAAGCAAGAGAATAAAAAGCAGCAAAGCACAATTATCTATTTATGTAACAAATATTTACTGAGCACCTATTATGTGCCAGGTGCCTGAATGCTGGAGATGCAGCAGTAAAGGAAACAAATAAAGTCCCCGCTGTTATGGAATTTACCATCTAGTGGGTAAGACAGTGAGAAAAGAAAAGAAATACATGGCTAAGATTATTTCACATAGAGGTGTCTGGGTGGCTCAGTGGGTTAAAGCCTCTGCCTTCGGCTCAGGTCATGATCCCAGGGTTCTGGGATCGAGCCCCGCATTCTCTGCTCTGCAGGGAGCCTGCTTCCCTTCCTCTCTCTCTGCCTGCCTCTCTGCCTGCTTGTGATCTCTGTCTGTCAAATCTGTCAAATAAATAAATAAAATCTTAAAAAAAAAGATTGTAATTAAATGCTATAAATAGAATAAAACAGGGTTGAAGGGAGCTATTTTAAATTGGGGAGTCAGGGGGAGGAGCGGCATTTTAGATTTCTTGATCAGGGGAGACCTCTCAGGCGGTCACACTTGAGTTGTGACACCTGAAAGATGGAAGGTGAATGTACATTGACACATCATTATCACCCAAAGTCCATAGTTCACACTAGAGTTTACTTTTGTCATGGTAATTTCTATGGTTTGTTTTTTTTTTTAAAGATTTTATTTATTTATTTGACAGACAGAAATCACAAGTAGGCAGAGAGGCAGGCAGAGAGAGAAGGGGAAGGCAGGCTCCTTGCTGAGCAGAGGGCTCAATGTGGGGCTTGATCCCAGAACCCGGAGATCATGACCTGAGCTGAAGGCAGAGGCTTTAACCCACTGAGACACCCAGGCGCCCCTCTATGGGTCTTGACAAATGTATGGTAACAGGTATGGACCATTATAGTACCATACAGAGTAGTTACAAAAATCTCTATGCTCTGGTCTACTCATCCCTCCATCTCCACAAATATCAAAAGACTACAGATCTTTCACTGTCTCCAAAATTTTCTTTTTTCCAGAATGTTCTATGGTAGGAATCATACAGTATGTAGTCTTCTTGCAGTATGCAGGCTTCTTTTGCTTAGTGGGATGCATTTAAGTTTCCTCCATGTCTTCTGATAGTTCATTTCTTTTTAGCGCTGACTAATATTCTGCTGTCCGGGTGGGCCGCTGTTGACTCTGGCAATTTGTTTCTTCATTCAGCCAAGGATGAGCCAGCCAGTGTGGAACGCCATGGAGGATAAAGTGATTAGCTAAATAAATTTCGCCTGGGGAACTCACAGTCTCGTGGGGAAGATAGATGCCAAATCATTAGTAAAAGGAATGAATGTAAAATTACAAACAGATATGTGCTCTGAAGGACTGAACACCTTTTTCTAGGTATTTGTAAAGAGAGCCTTGGAGTCAGGGAAGGATTTCCTGATAAAATGATATTTACTTGGAGCGGGATCTAGGATAAAGTGAAGAAGAAGGCAGTGGGGGAGGGAAGAACATTCCAGACAAAAGAAGGAACAGAAAGGGTGTCCGAGAGGTTAGAGCACTGCTCTCAGTGAGAGGCAGGATACCTGACTGAGTTGGACCCTCTGGGCTGGGGGAAGGTCCCACTGTCATCCCAGGAGCAGTGTGAAGGCTCTGATGGGTTCCAAGCAGAGAAATGTCATGGGCAGAAGGGTGTGCTGGAAGAACAGAGGCTGGTGGGCAGACGAGACAGAAAGGAGACTTTTCAGCCATCCGCACAGCAGCACCTGTGGCTTGACCACCAGTGGTGGGAAAGGAGGTAAGGAAGGGAAGCAGGTTGGTGAGTATTTTGCAAGTGAAAGTAAGTCAGAGGAGAAGTGAGGGGGGAGGGGAATGAGAAAAGTCTCCTGGGGTTCAGGCTGGAACATCAAGATGGACTGAAGCCGGAACCACATGATGAGGTTCAGGGTTGCCTATAAAATAATCTAGTCACCTTTTCCCACATTAGGAAAAATGGATCATGAGGCTGCTACCAGGTGTATGCAGGTTCTAGAACCAAAGGGGACAGATCCTTGCTCATATTATGAAGAGGAAAATTGTCAGGGACGGCTCTTAACAGAGGAACTGTGAGTAAAAGAATTAGACATGGAATTCTTTTTCTTGTTTTGGAACTCAGTAACTGAGCAAAAGTGAGACTCATGCAGATTTCAGTAGAGCTTTACTTGGTTTTAGAATCAGCAAGATTTGTAAGAATAGCATCACATTTTCCTATAACTTTTTAAATAGATGATAGCCTATAATAAAATGAAAATAATACTTATGGAAAGCATAATATCTATTTAGAAGGGTGTTCCATGATTTATTATTTGCATAGTTTATTTCCTATACTAATAAAAACACCCACTTATTAAATAAATATCCTTTTTATCGCCAGGGCTATGCTGGTAAATGTCTGACAACTGGCTCTCCAGGGAAAGCAGAGAGCTCTGTTGGAGGCTTCTGCCAATTTCCTTCTCTGTGGTGTAAATTTTCCCATCGTGGCCAATTCAAACTACTGGGGTGACATCACTGACCATAAAATTGGGAAGAGAGGTGCACAATCCTTTCCCAAGTCCTGTGAGTCAGCTCTGGCACATCACTGCATCTCCTTTTATTAGTAAGGAATTCAGACCCTAGAAAGTAAGAAACTTACCCAAGTTCATGGAGAGTAAGTGGCAGAGTGAGAATTTACACTCTGGCAGAGACCCTGAAGCTGGGTGTTTAACTGCTATGCCATATACACCAAGAGTTGAGTCATAATGTTGAAAGGTTGATGCAAATCCAGGGCTCACTTTAAGTCCAACTTCTTTTAACAAGCAAAAAAAACAAAAACAAAAACAAAAAAAAAAACCCACAGAACCCCAAAAGGTTTTTATTGATTTCCTCAAGGTTAAAAATCTCTTTCTTAGCAAAGCTGGGTCTATAACTGATTCTTTGGTCACTGCCCTGGACTCTGCTGTAGCTGCTTGGTTCTTGCAAACCTCCTCTACAGAAACATTTAAATAATAGGGTGCCTGGGTGGCTCAGTGGGTTAAGCCTCTGCCTTCGGCTCAGGTCATGATCTCAGGGTCCTGGGATCGAGCCCTGCATCGGGCTCTCTGCTCAGCAGGGAGCTTGCTTCCCACTCTCTCTCTGCCTACTTGTGATCTCTCTCTCTCTGTGTCAAATAAATAAATAAAATCTTTTAAAAAAAAGTTTGAATAATTTCTTTTATAGAAAAAGTGGGAGATGTTTTTCCTTCCACGTATTTGGAGTGAAAAATCTCATCATCTGGCAATGGGACTCAACAAAGTCACTCTGCTTGCAAGCAGTTTATTAATTGTGTACAGAATTCCTAAAGCACCGGCATCATAATAACCACCATAGCCACCATCATTTGTTTTGTATGTAATAGTTTATTTCACACAAAGACAATACACTATGAAGACCTAAATGTGCTCCCAGTTGTATGTATCCTAAGGTGTACGTGTTTGTGTGTACAACTGTAAAGTGACAAAGACTCATTGCCTAACTAGTTCTATAACTAGTTGCATAACTAGTTCTATAACTAGGGGCATAACTAAAAATCGAGCTATGTTTGGAGACTCCAAAAGCCCACACTTGAAGAAGCAGGTCCTATGCAATTCCAGCTCATTTTAGAGCCATGCAAATGACACAATTTGCTTTTATCTCAAATTTAGCAGTTTAAAAGCGAAGGAGAGGAGGAAAATGAATTATGGATTGAACATAAGCATGACAACAAAATTGCAGAACTTCTAGTGAAATCTCAAAACACATTTTGGGCAGGTTACCAACCCTCTGTAGATCAGGGAAAATAGCTACTCACCCCACAGCAGTGTTGTTAGCAAAAAAGGATCAGCAATGGTATTGCTATCTACAATAGCAATATGTAATTTCTAGAAAGATTCTTAATTTCAAGGAGACTCCAATTCAGAAAGTGATTAAAGATGAAACATTTTATTACTTATAAGAAGATATATAGTATGAAAGTCTGTGTTTACATAAACTTGACCAAACATTTTAAAAAACAAAGCAAAACCCTGCTACATGTGGAGAAACATTTTATTTTCTCGATAATTAACAAGGGGAGACTTGCTATTTGTTGCTTCTTAAAAGATTTTATTTCTTCATCTTGTTCTTTAAATCAAATTATAACCTACGACTATGGAAGTAAGAAGCATTCTAAGAGTTATATGTAAAAATTATTCAAGAAAAGTGACTTTTATTAAGGTAAATGGTTCATTACACTTTTGGGGGTTTAAATTTGGCCTATCAGTGTCTCGATAGCACAGCAGGAAGACTTGTAATCTTAGAAAGAAAGTAAGAACTGCGAACTGTTCTCTGTCTTTAAAACCTGCTAAGCACAGATTGGGCCTATGGAAATATGACACCCAAATTAACATGAGATCGAAGGAAAGCAGGGGATAAAATGAAAATCTGAACTACGTGCTTGAATGTTGTAGATGTTTCGAGGGAATCTTTGACCTTTTGTGGAGCCAGCATTTTAAGCCTGGGACAAATAGTTGCATTTTTGACAGTCAAGTGAAGATTACATTGGGGGATGGAGATGTGAGACCCTTTCTTTGTCAGAACTTAGAATTAAACCCACATCAAAAGCATTTCGAGAAGTGGAAGATCAGTGGTACATACTCAGTGAAAACCTCTTAATGAGCAGATAGACTGCTGTATAGCTTCTATGATGTGTGTCAACTTGGTCTTGACATAGCCAATTCCCAATTCGCTATGCAAGATAGAATAAGGGTAACAAGGATAATTGAAACCCACAGATAATCTGCGGGTCCCATTTTAACCCTCAATTGTAACTGACTGCCTTACAAGCCTTGCAGGAGACCCAGGGAAGAGTTAGGTCTCCTTTTCATGAGGCTGGCTCATCAGCCTATCCTGAAAGTATTGGGAAACCATGAAATAAATAGACAGAGGTTGTATCATTCAAGGGTCTGGCAGGAAACAGATGGTATGCTCAGAAGGCAATTAAAAAGAGTTGAATGAAGAGACCACTTTCAAAGATGTGGGTAGGGTCAAGGGAAGCCAAATGGCTGAGGAAACATCCTGAGCTCAGCAACGACCAAGAGGTGTTTCCACCCCTGAGGATGAAGGAGCAAGAGGACCCAGCTGTGAGTAGAACCAAGCTGCTTGGCAGGGACCATGGTCTTCCCTGCAGCAAGGTGCCCATGGGCAGCCAGAGCTCCAGGGAGCAGGAGCCAAGGCAGTAAACACCAAACCCCTCTCTCCTCTTGCTCTCTGATCTCCTGCCAGTGCTTCCCACTGGCTAACCCCATCTGGAAGCCAGAAAGAAAGTAAAGCTGTTGATGTGGTCTATAGATGTCAGCGTCCTGGAGGCGCAGAGCAGGGTGGAGAAGGGTCAAGAGTAAATCTAGAGGGATAAACAATATGGAACCCAAAGGAGATAAGGAAAATGATCTCGGAGAGGTCAACTAGTCATCGTTACCAGTGCCTGCATTTGAATGCAAGACCACAACCTTTAGAAGAGATACTTTCAGAAAGCCAGTCAAAACAGAATGTAAAAGAAAAGAATATTCTCTGGGAAATGGCCATCTACACTACATAACATGTAAGTATTGGGAATACAGTCTTTCATCCTTTAGAGACAGAGAGAGAGAGAGAGAGAGAGACATGCAGTAAGTGGAAAGCAGGTGCTCATTTTGCTGTTTAAATTTTGAGAATAGAAAATCTTAGCTGTGATTACATCAGCTTTTATCAACAGGGAGTCCTGAGGTGTTCCTTGATGAAATCTAACACATGACCATTCCAAAGGCCAATGTGAAAAGCAGAAGTTTCTGCTGTCCCTTCTGAAATTCAGACCCAGCCTGCATAGGCACACTCCCGTATTTTAGTGGCTCATGAGAGAGACAGTGTTACTTGTATCATTATTTACTCAAAAATATCCTAAAATGAGCCTTTCTGGGAGATCCAGATTCTGCAGGAAACTGAATTGTAGTAACTCAAAGTGTTACAAACGTTTTATAAAGTATTATGGCTTAATTATTTTAGTATGTTTATGGATTAAACAATACAGACCAGCCTGTGTTAATGCAGCTCTTGCTCTCTCTCTTTATCTTATTGGAAAAGATGCTGTTTGAAGGGATTTCTGGAGTGCATGGAAATATGCAGGAGGACACGAGTGCCTGTTGCCCCCCATTCTTGTCAACTTTCCATGACAGTCTCCACCCTGTCACATTCCCTAGCCCAATCCTACCAGCACTTGCATATGTTTAACTTTTTTTGGCTCAATATTCGTTGAGGGCTAGAATAAGCTTCACTGACATGATCTCTGAGTCTCAAGTGCTGGGCAGAGCCCTGAGCGCCCAGAGCTTCCCCCAGCTCCAGCAGTAGGTCTCACTTCAGGTGACAAGTCGTATTTAGAGTGGTAAATTTTCATAGCGCTACCCTGAACTTCAACTTGTTTGACCAAGAAATTGGTACTTTGCCTAGCCTTTGCCCTGAAGCCCTGAACAGGGTCCGGGCCATGACCTTGTCATCTTTCTTGCTGTTCTTCTGGGCTTCTGCTGCTATGCTCTGCCCCCCATACTGGGCCTCATATAATGTCACTTGCCCCTTTTACTCCACCTCCCTACACTTGATCCCATTTCATGTTGTGCCAGCCTATGGGACCAGGCTTCTGTCTCCAAGTTGAGGTAGGCTCCCCACTGAGATGGATTGCAGAGATTGAGCAGAAACACAGTGGCCCCTTCATCACCAGGATTTCTGCCACTTGGCTTCTTCTGTTGGTTTCTCATGGGATGAATGAGATGTTTTATGTTTTATATTGTCACCCGCCTCCCAAAAGTCCACTGAGGTCAGTCCCACATCAAGGTCAGTGATGGTAGCTTCCCAACTTATCTGGTCCCAGTGTCCTTCTCCTTCTTATTGTCCCCTGCTACTATACCCTCTACCACCTGGAGGCTGACCCACCTATGACAGATGGCCTCAGATAAATAAATTCCCTATTTTCCAATAATTGGTTGTATTCCAGTAGGATGTGATGTTGAAATGTTCATCTTTTGAATAGGAGACACACTGAAGGGCTAGAACTTTATTATTTGCTCTGAAAATGTCATATAAGTTTAGGAAACTTTAAACTCCTCTTTGGTTATTTCATTAGGAAAAAGTAATCTCATTTAACTGGCACTTTTACATCTACATTCATGCTTTTAAAACACTGAAGTGAGTGTTCTACAGCTATGTAAAGAAACACATTATCAAAGCATTAGGGAATGATTAAACTGACATTTTCTTAAGAAAACGAAAGGAGCAGGAAAAAGCCATTCTAAAAGGACTGAGTGCTACATACTCCAGATGTTATCTGCAGTGCTTACTCAGGGATCTTTAAAGAAGCTTATTACCAAGTACCCTAAGAAGACAAGTGTGGATGTGTACAGATCAGAGGAATGCAAGTTAATGCACCTGCCAGATTTTACTATCGTACAAAGTATGTCAATCAGCACTCAGACCTTGCATTTAAAAATGTGTTCTTTCAGGTTTTCTCTGTGCTGTATCATTCATAACTTAATCCTCTAAGTCAGTAACCATTCCGTGTTGCCGATTGTCATAAATGGCATACGTGTACACACACACACACACACACACACACACACACACACACACATGGCTCTTGAGGTTATTAATAATCTTTTCTGGACATAAGGAAATATTTTGAAATATGAAAAAGTTAGGATCTTGACTAGCTCAACTGTTCAAACATTTTCTTTTCTTTTTTTTTTTTTTTAAAGATTTTATTTATTTGACAGAGAGAGATATCACAAGTAGGCAGAGAAGCAGGCAGAGAGAGAGAGAGGAGGAAGCAGGCTCCCCGCTGAGCAGAGAGCCTGATGCGGGGCTCGATCCCAGGACCCTGGGATCGTGACCTGAGCCAAAGGCAGAGGCTTTAACCCACTGAGCCACCCAGGCGCCCCTCAAACATTTTCTTATTCGGCTAGCATTTATTAAGCATTTGCTGTATACTAGGCACCACTTTTCATGGTTTCATGCATGCCATCTCAGGAGATCAGTATTGCAAAGTGCCAGGATGTGGATCCAAACGGGAGGGAAATCATAGTCTTCTATGGAAGAGATAAAATAAACTAAACTTAAACTAAACTTAAAAATAAGCTAAACTGACCTTATTACAAGAACATTTCTAGCAGCGAGGCTAGCCCCAAGAAAAAGGAACAAGATTAGGGGATCAGGGATGGCAGACAGTGGTTGTGAATGGTCTGGCCTCTTTCTGAGGCCATGGCCAGGGAGTCTGACGAACAATGACAGATACGTGCTTTTTCAACACATTTGGGAGGGGGTGTAACCAGGATTGGTAAGTGTTCATCATACGTTGATCAGGACACTTTTAAAATTTGACCTCTGACATCTCAACAGCAATTAACATAGTTGAACACACTCTCCTTTGCCAGATACTGTGTTTCCTTAGTTTCTCAACACGTTCTCCAAGGGTTGTCCTCTACCTCCCCGGCTACTTCTTTTCAAGGTCATTTGCAGTCTCCCCCTCCTTTTCCCTTTCTTTGAATGTCATTGTTCCTGAGGGTTCTGCCTACAGAACCCTTCTTATTTCTCGTATTCCGTCTAGGGGATCTTCTTTATCTCTGGGCCTCCCAGACATCGAATCTCTTCCTGAATTTCAGACCCTCAACTTACGTTTTTATTACATTTGGCTAGACATTCTATAACCCTTCAGACTCAATGCATCCAGAACCAAGCTCATCTCCCCCTTAGGCCCTCTACCTCCTTCTAGAAAACCTGCTTTGGGTAGTCACTATCTTGGGAAGAAAGACCATCATCTGTTCATGGGCCCTAGCCAACCTGGTCATCACTTTTGTCTTCTTTTCCCTCTTTACCTTGGATATACTCTAAGCCAATGTCAACTACTAGGTCCATTTTTAGATCTAACCTATCACAGTTTTCCATCCACCTTCTCACTCTCTCCACTGCCATCACCTACACTGTCTATGTTAGAGGAAACCCCCATAAAGAGAAATTGGAAAACTTAAGAAGCACAAGAGTAAGAATTTTGAGACCTACATTCTTGTCTCCACTTTGTTCACATCTGGCCAAAGGATGAGAAATGTCTTTCATAGAGCTAGGAGCTAGTTCTAGGCTAGCTAGGAGCTAACTGTGCCTTATTTCTCTCTCTCTCTCTCTCTCTCTCTTTTTTTTTGAGGAGTATAGCACTACTATGTTTTTTAATAAGTGTCTGTTGAATGGAGGACCAGGATCAGAGATGATTCAATAATGTAACATTTTAATAAATTAAAAAAATTTTTTCTCTCTCTAGAAATAAATATTTTAGGTAAAGATGGGATAAAACTAAACATGTGGATAAAAAGGTATAGTGGAGTGAATGGAATCTGTAGCCTCTTATAAGATCCATAAGGGGAGAAATATAATGTGATAATTAAGGCAAATTCAGGGGCCAACTGTGGATTTTACCTTCATACAAAGTATGTCAATCAGCATTCAGACCTTGCATTTAAAATGTGTCCTTTCAGGTTTTCTCTGTGCTGTCTCATTCAGAACCATCCTCCAAGTCAATAACGGTCCTGTGTTGCCATGGACTGTTTTTAGGCTGTAATTCTGTGTGGTGGGAACAGAGCCCATTTGTTTTTATTTTGTCTTCTTACACTGTGCTGGGTTAGTTTTTTTGGTCCAGTTTCCCAGAGGCAGACCCGGAGATGAGGAATCATGTACATGTGATGGCCCAAGGACGTGTTCCTAAGAAATACAGGGAACAGGAGGAAACAGTACAGGGAAGGGAGAGAAGCTAGGTAAGGGTCTGATTTCCGCCCAAGTCCTGTGAAGGGTAGGTTTCACCTGATGCCACAGAGACATTCTGGAATGTAGATTTTGTTTCTAAACTGTCCCAATTTGATGATAGGGATCCACGTAGTCCTCTGAAGAACATGGCAGATGGACAGATGTAGGCACTGTAAGCAGAAACGGCTGAAGTCAGGACAGAGCCCATGGGAATGGGAAAGAACTGAAGAAAGGAATCTGCAACTGTTGGGGGCACTGACAGGATGTCCTCTAGTCTGTCATCTTTAGATATTCCTGGCCTTGCTGGTATTGATTGTTTGTTTGATTAAAATTGGAATTGTCACCTACACTGAGTGAAGAAAACGCTATTGTGATAGTGGGCAATTGCTGTTTTGAGAGTTCACCCTTGTTCGTCCTGCCTTGGGATGGTGTGTGGTTAAGGCTCATTCTTCCTTTTGGTTGGAATGGCCACCCCATCCTCAGAGTAAGTAACTCATGTTTTCAGAAAAAGGCCAGAGGAGATCACTGAATCCTTGTTCATTTTTAAGACACAATATGTTTGTTCCAATGATAATTTCCTTATAGGTATTGTCTCTTTTGCACTGCTTAACCTAAAATGCTTTTTTGGGAGAAAGAAGTGGGAGAGACCATGCTAGGACACTAGTAATGCGCCCAAGGTCACACACAGGTTCTTCCGACTCTTGCCCTTAGTAAAAAGCCTGGGGACAGTGTGAGTAGCCTCAGCTGTAAGAGCCTTGTCTAATATTCTGTTCTGAGGGAGACAATAATGAATGCGAACTAGAAAAATCATCTCTGGGGCGCCTGGGTGGCTCATCCAGTTAAGCATCTGCCTTCATCTGAGGTCATGACCTCAGGGTCCTGGGATCAACCTCTGCTTTGGGCTCCCTCCTAAGCAGGAAACCTGCTTTACCCTTTCCCTCTG
Organism: Enhydra lutris kenyoni; assembly: GCF_002288905.1. Classification (NCBI taxonomy): domain Eukaryota; kingdom Metazoa; phylum Chordata; class Mammalia; order Carnivora; family Mustelidae; genus Enhydra; species Enhydra lutris. The sequence goes on along the minus strand of NW_019154098.1, from coordinate 33,708,574 downwards.
CTCCTCACCCTGCTCATGCTCTCTCACTCTCTCTGTCCCTCTCTCTCTCTAATAAAAAAATAAAAATAAATAAATAAATAAATAAATAAATAAATAAAATCTAAAAAAAAAAAGGGGAAAACATCTCTATGGGATTGGCCCAGTTAAGATGTATCTTATGACATAGGCATTCAGGTTATTGTGATATTATTTTTATATAATGATATAAAATATCATTATTCACAACAATGGTGGTTAGTCATTTACTAATTTATTCAAGAGCATTACTGAATGTTATATTACAGGCAATGTGCTAAGTGTTGGGGATACACTGTGGACTCTCAGAGACATAGTCTTAAATTTCAAGGAAATTTTAGTAGGAAAACACATGCATACATAATCTTTCCTGGTACCTGTTTTACAGTAGTAAAATCTCTGTTGTAATTAAACCTGTTACTTTTGTTTAATCCAGAATTTCTCATGGTTATTTGATCATGGGAAAACTGACCTTATCATTGCTCTTTGCATTTCATGCAAGCCCACTGAGATGTCTTGCAACACAACTTGGGAAACACCATTGAAGCAGGATTTCCTCTCCCATGAGGCCTAGTATGTATTCCCTCAATGTGCTGTATTTGCATAAATCATATTATGTAGGTGGCTGCCTGTTTTGCCCATGGTCAGGGCCAGCCCTGGATAGGGTACAACCCTGGAGTAAACAAAACAAGAGTCACTCCTGGGCAGAGAACACAAACTTTGTCAGAAAATAAATTACTGGAAACATTTTTATTAAAGAAGAGGAGTAGTTTTGAGGGTGTGATAACTTCAGTTAAAGCTTATGCAGTTAATCATTCCTGTTTGAGGTTTGGACTTTCTTCCCTTTGATGTAATTAGCCATTAGGCTTTCTGAAGTACATTTTTCATGTCAAGGAGACAATGGTTTCAAAGGAGAGATAGGGTGGGGCTGAAAGGAAGGCCAAGTTAATGCACAAAACAGCAAAAGACACAGGAAAATATCAACTCTTCTTGCATGAGCCGTTTCCTAATGGTGCATTGGAACACGACGCAATTTTCACTATAAATACAGCGATGTTTTACACTCTGCTGCACTGTAAGGGTTTTCTGGTGTTTTCTTCAGAAGTGTGGGATGGAGAAGTGTGTGTCTTTGGGAGTGGTCTAGAATCACTTTCCTGCTTAACCAGGAAAACTCTCCTGTTATATTTTATTTGTTTATGTTTCAAAGCAAGATGCCAGTTACAAAAGTAATAACTGCTAAAAGCATTTTGTAACTTCTGAAATGGATGATTTGACTGATTGAGACAGGATTGGTCAGTAACCTGTTGGCCCATTCATATCAGATCTGGTTTTGCTATAGCAGAAGAAATAACAGGTCAAGCTATTAAAAAAACAAACAAACAGTAGTTTATCTAAACTATTTATTCCATAAATGTTTATGGAAAGTACTCTACATGCAAGGTACTATTTGGTTTTGAGTAAATTTATGAGCATAAGCACACATGCAGGAATGGGTATATGTGTGTATACACACATGCATGTATATAAACATGTGTGTATATGTGTGTATGTGTGTGTATGGATACACATATGCGTGTGTGTGAATTAGAGGAGCTTCAAAGCTGACACCGATCTGAATCCTACCTTTAAAGAGGTTGGTCTAGTACAAGAAATGAGGCATGTGTACCAATTATAATCAAAAGCAGAAAGTATTATGAACCATCTGGTAGATGAAGATTGGTTCCCATTCAACCTTAAATAAAAATATCACTCCCCAAGAGGATGTCCTTGTCTTTGTTGTCTTAGAAAAATATTTAAAAAAAAATACAAAGTAGATAGGTTAATTTTAGAAACACCTGATTTCTGCCACTCCAGATTGATTTTTTAAAATTTGTTTTTTGGTCATATTTGTGTAAGCCATTTGATGGAAAAACTAAGACCAAGTTGAAGTTTCCTCTGGTCCTCCCATTCCATTCACCTGGGCCGGTATCCAGTTTCAATCACTGTCATAAATCTGGGAGGTGCCCTTCTGGTTCTTGCTTTATATTGCTCTACACATATGTCTGTAACCATGTATACTGTTTTTTCAAATGTGCCTGCATAGTGTCAAACTTTTAAACTTTTGGCATTATATACAGTTGTTGATATAAACAGAGACAACACTAATTCGTACTTTTGTTACTGTTTTAGTATTTCATGTTGAGACAGTATCTCTTTTCATTAATTCCTTTCCCTTGTGTTGAGTATTTAAGCTCTTTCCAATTTTCCATAATGACAAATAATGCTGCATTTTGCATATGCGTCCTTGCAAGAGTTTTTGTTGGGTAAGAGTCCTTCTCAAGGTTAACAGAAATGAGAAGTTGCAGGGTGCACCCTTTTACTAGATCTTCTCCAAAGGAGCTCAACCCATTTCTGCTTCCAGAATCAATGTATGAGAGTTCCAGCTTTTCCACATCCAAGTCAGTGCAGAGTTGCACTTGTAGGTTTTTCTAATTTGATATATGTTTTTTCATTTGCCATTCTCTGATATCTAGTGAATTTGAACATCATTTTCACATTTTAGTGACCATTTGAATTTCTTCTACGAATTCTTCATATCATTTCCTCACTTCCCTATTAGGTTGTACTCATTATTTCTCAGTAACATATTTTGCAAATATTTTCTTTGGTTATTACTTTCCTTTGAAATTTTTAATAATATCTTTTGACATACATATGTTTAAAGTTTCCTAATAAATGAAGTTTAGTTTTTTTAGGTGTGAAAATTGGAATCCAATTAAAAATTTTTTTCTACAAGGATCATTGATATTCTTTAAGACATTCAATTTGGCAATTTGATTGAAGAGGAGAACAGGTTATGGTGATAAGAACGCAGGCTCTGGAAGCAGGCCATATAGATTTAAACCTTAGACCTGCCACCTATAGACTGTTGCTTTAGCCAACTTATTTTCTGAGCCTCAGTTTTTACATCTGTAAAATGGGATGATAATAATATTACCTCTTTTTTTTTTTTTTTAAAGATTTTTATTTATTTGTTTGACTGAAAGAGAGACAGTGAGAGGGAGCACAAGCAGAGGGTGTGGGAGAGAGAAGCAGGGAGCCCAATGGGTTTGATCCCTGGATCCTGGGATCATGACCTGAGCTGAAGGCAGATGCTTAACAACTGAGCCACCCAGGTGCTCCAATAATATTACTTCTTATAGGTATTTTTGTCAGGGCTAAATTAGCTAACATATTTAAAGCATTTGTAACAGTCCCAGAATCTAGTAGTCTTATATGTGCTGCTGTTATTATGAATTCTTCCTGAACCTAAAAGCTATAACCTGAGTTTTTCAATACCTATATTTGAGCTAACTTTTATTTCAGATATGATAAAAGTATTGAGTCTGGGGCACAGTGGCATATGTACTCACAGCACTGAAAAGACCTATGGCTGACTATTGACTATATTTACTTATGAGTATCTCCAGGACAAAGACTGTAAATGCCTCATTTCTCTTTTAATCCTTAGTACCTATCACAGTGCCTGGTGTATGTCAGCTCCTATCCAGGACCCGATGGATGAATGAATGAATGAATGAATGATTTTCTTATGTTTATGTTCAGCCCTACACCCCACTATTTCCTGACAGTATTTTCTCAGAATGAAAACTGCCTAATATCAGCACAAACAAACCCTGGAGGATCAATCAGCTGCAAAATTATTATGCAAAGCATCCCTAAGCCAAATAGAAATGACTTCGGATTATCTGATGTTACGTATTTTCTGCATCACTACCCCCTCCGTCAGTGTGAATATTCAACAGATAGGTGTGCTAAGCAATCAAGGGCCTGTTTCACCATCAGGGAGTCCAAGAAAGTGAAAACATTCCAAACTGTTTTCGAATGGCCTCCTCCTTGTTAATGCTACTCACTCCAAATACGCTCTTGAATCCATCGCAGTATAAGGCACTCAGAGGTTTTTAAATTTAATTTATCGCACTGAAATTTTCTGGTATTTGAACTTGGGACGGCGAGTGTTGTTCCATGGTTCAGGTATCAAGTTACTGCCCCTCCATCCACTCACCCATGTATCCATCTACTCTACGGATAGAGTCCACTCCATGCATGTATGCACTGGGTGGCACTGTGGGGAAGGCCGAGATAATGTGACCTGTCTGTCTGTTCCAAGAACCTCTAGGGAATCATGATGCCCAACCCTTGAAAAATGCACAGATTCTAGTATGAGATTCTCCGTCTTCAAGTTAAAGCTCTCATGTTTACTGTGATGCTTGGAGCAAATATTTAAGATTCTGTGACTGTCTGTAAGTTGTATGGAAAATAGTAAATACTCTCTAACGTTGAGTTTTTATTCCTACAACCTTGGATTTCAAATGGATTAAGGGGAGTGTTCACCTTAAAGGCAAGCCATAATTCTGACCACATGGCAGACCTGACAAAGGTATTCATGAGGGTTAGAAACTGCAGATGGGACGGTCCTGACCATAATTTAACTTCAGCCACTGCTAACATATGTGTGTCATCATTTACAGCTAATATTAAGTAGGTGCTTACCATTGGAGAGTCTCTCTTGTAATTTTACAACTATTAATTATTTTGTTTTTGTTTTTATTTTTATTAGATTTTATCTATTTATTTGAGAGCGAGAGCTAGAGAGAGAGCATGAGGGGGGGAGGGGCAAAGGGAGAGGGAGAAGCAGTCTCCCTGCTGAACAGGGAGCCCCATAGGGGGTTTGATCCCAGGATCCCTGGATCATGACCTGAGCTGAAGGCAAATGCTTAACTGACTGAACCACCCAGGTACCCCTACAACTATTAGTTATTTTAATCCTTCCAGCAATAATGTGGAGAGAGTGAAATGGAACCATAGAGAAGTTAACCATGTTGTCTCAGGTCACATTATAGTAATCAGTAAATTCAGATTTAAACTCTGATTACTGGCTCCAGAGACCATGCTCCAGCTGCCCCTCCTTGCTTAAGGTGGTGGGTTGGAGACTGCTGGACCTGCTGAAAACTCAGGGACTTTGGGTTTGTCTATTGGTTCCAGGTCTGTTTCTAGGAATTCTAGGGGCCTGTGATGTGCAGAAGACAAGGAAGCCAGCTTTATGCTTCCCTCGGGCCAAAGAAGTAAGTCTTGGTCTATCAGAAAAAGTTTTCTTGTCTTCTAAATGATGGGACTAGACACCTCTGAATTTGAGTGTAAAGCAGAGGTTTCTTGTATTTATGCAAGAAATATTTCTTGAGCACAAACATTTACCAATGAGGTGTTATCAGGATATAGTGGATACCAAAATGGGCATGATCTTGGCTCTGCATGAGAATATTGCATTATACCTTGTCACTGTACTCCAATTTATTCTAATTTGGGGGAATCAAAGCAATTAATTGAAAGTATTCAGAAATCTAATATCTATCATCAGATTTATTGCTGTTACTTCTTGCTAATTTGCATGTAGTATAGATCAAGTTTCCCTGAAACATACTAAGAATTTCTTCCAAATTAATTGGGTATAGCAAGGACTACACAGTGGTTTCAACAAACCTTATTAGTACATTACTGGACTACATTTCCCAGCCTCCTTTTGCACTTCAGGTGTGGGTATGTGACTGAGTACTGGCCAATGAGATGTGGGCAAAAGAAAGTTATGCCATTTTGTAGTCTTGTCCCAAAGCAGCTCTCACATGACCCTCAACCCTCTCTCTTCTCCAGTTTGCTGGATCGATCTCAACATCCAGAGTGACTTTGGAAACTATCCATGGAAGATGACTGTGTCAGCATGGGACCCTGAAGATGCTGTGGAGCCCAACACACTACAGGTACCATCACTCTAATCAACTGGACTTCATGAGAATGACAGATAAAATTCTGTTGTGCTAAACCACTCAGTTTTCAGAATTGATCTGTGGCCATTGCTTTCTTGTATGGGCCAAGTTTTGAAATTTTTTGTGTATCCTAATGATTTTTTTATAAGTTCAAGTTACCTTTTGCTTCCTGATGCAACTAGTTAACTCTTTATTCTTTCTGTTGTAGCTTCTATTTTTAGGCATATCTTAGGACCTAGTTCAGAGCAAAATAGGCAGTTAAAGAAGAAAGGCTTGTAACACAAACCAGGTGTACACCAAATGCCTACAGTAGTAATTAAAGAATATTTAAAGTGGGAGAGACTAGAGAGAAATGTGGACTAGCGTCTGAGGCAGTTTTTAGCAGGAACAAATAGCCCCAGATTTCTACATTCACTTGGCAAACACACGGTCTTATACACCATCAGCGAGCCATAGACTCTAGAACCTACTTCCTGAGAGTGAAGAAGGTATCTTCCCATCAAAGCAACTGCCTATGAGATATGTGTTAATCCTTCCCAAGGGTGTAGTAGCTCCATTATAATTGAAATGCCACCATTTTTCAGTTTGTTGGGGTCCTGTGTTCCAGCCATTTTCATTGTATTCCCTTTCTTGTGTCAGGTTCTGTTCTACAATGATAAAATATTTGAAATTCTGGTATTGAATTTCATCCCCTCATGAGACTTTCCCATTTAGAGACATGGCTCTCTCACAGTGCCAAAGTTTTAGCTTCTCAAATTCAGATGCAGAGATTTAAAACCAGTAGCAATCTGGGCAGATGTCAGCGGGTGAGAGGTTGCCACAGCCAGTACTCATAAAGCACATGTCCATCCTGCACTGTGGCTTCTAATCCACAAATAAAGCACAGATCCTACTGCGATCATCAGCAGAGACTCATGTCCAAAGGCAGATATTTTATTCAAATAATCTCACACTGCTCTGTGGGAAATACTATTTTCATTATGTTTGCAAACATGTTAGCATTCATTAAAATGTGCACTGCCTGCAAGAAAGATTCATGGCGAGCTTTTCCTGTTAAAGGACATATTTGTGAACAGCTCTCATGAGGCAGAAGTTTATAACATTGGTGGTTTGAAGTGTGTAAAATTTATGTTGCTATTCTCATTAGAAAGTTTCAGAGTGCAGGCGTCTGGGGTGGTTTCCATCCCTCTGGCCATCTGACAGGCCAGACCTTCAACAGTCTCTGAAGTTTGTCTGTTTATGTTTTTGTAGGTTTCTATATGTACCACACCTGTCAACTTGTCAAAAAAGAACAAGATTTAAATGGGCCATCCATGTGGGCTATATGTTAAATTCTTGATTTACACAGAACCCAGAAGAGAGGTTTTGTTTTGTTTTGTTTTGTTTTTCCTTCTAAACTTGAGCCTGGGAATCAGCAGCACTTGTGTGCCTTCTCCCTTAAAAATGTGCCTGTTGGGGTCTGAAGATAATTCATTAAGGAAATGTTTTAAAACTACACAGTTATAAACTATAGAATTTGAGCCTGGAAGGACCTCAAGCTCCTTTTTTGCATGTGTTGGACTTCCTTCTAGACTGACTTCTGGTTTTATACTATTTCTCTTCTCTTTCATGCCTGATGTCCTTATATCTTTAATATTTTTGAAGGCTTTTCTTTTGATTCATTATTGCCCTGATGTCATTTTCTGTCATCTGTTTAGGTTTTCTTCTTGTCTAAACATATCCGAATTTGTCTGCTGAGAACATACTCTGTTCTTTTCCTCCAGTGTATGTTTTTAAATTGCCTATCTAAGTATTATCCTGTTTTACAACGGATGTGATACTAAAAACTTACTTTGTGTAGATTTACATTGTGTTTCAAAGATGCTCGATGTTAGTCTAATAACATGCTATCTCATTCCAGAGGTGCCATTAGAGTAGATTATTTCCTTTCTAAATGAACAGATGCTTATACAGAGGCCAAGGATAAAAAAAAATTAAATAAACTTTAATTTCTTAATGAATGTGATCCCACAGTCTTGCTTGCGTTGCATACACATCACACACATACACACACACACACACACACACACACACACACCCCTGTGCTTCAACATGGTAATGACCAGGCGAGCAAAAGCAGGACATCTAATCATGTCAAAAACGACTGGTATCTAGGTGTGGTTGGACCACCGAAGACCTTCAAAATTTGAGTTCAAATAGGGAAGAGTTAGCCATCACCTACATCCCCCACCCAAAATTATCTATTTATCCTTGAAAGCTGTGCTACATGACAATCACATCTTTCATTTTAAATAAAAGCTAAAACCAAATGTCTGTGTTGTCTAATTGCATTGGCTATGCTTGTATCTAGGGGCTTACAGGTTGTAACCACTTGAGGAGACAGTCTAGTGGCCAATAGAAGAAAATGTTACCCTTGAGAGAGTCTCACTAGGAAGAGGCTAGGTCCCTGTGAGAAAGAATAGTCCAGGGATACTTCACTAAGACTTGTTATTTTTACCTTTGTTCTGATGGATCTTAAACTGACTGAAAAATTACTTGTCTGTTTGGTCAGTGATTGGAAGAGTGGCGGTCCTTGTACTGACCAAGTTCCTTAACTTTAATTTCTTCATCTATCAAAGGGATTCCAATTCTAATTTAATTGAATTGTTGGGAGGATTAGGAGATGTGATCCTGGTAAAGGTCAGAGCAAACCCTGATACTTAATAGGGACTCCATGTTGGTTGTTCTTTCTGATACTATCTTTTGGCAATCACTTCTGGCTAGTATCCTGTTATCTTCAAACTGTCCTTTTTATTACCCCCCCCCCCGCTTTTTAAAATATTTTATTTATTTATTTGAGACAGCACAAGTGTAGAGAAGAGTCAGAGGGACAGAGAGAAGCAGACTCCCTGCTGAGCAGGGAGCTCAAGGTGGGGTTCCATCCCAGGACACTGATATCATGACCTGAGCCCAAGGCAGATGCTTAACTGACTGAGCCACCCAGCCACCCCTGTCACTTATTTTTGTATACTTCAAGAAAATCTAGAGCCGGAGTTCATGCTGGAACACAGCAAAAGAATCTGTTTTCTTCTTTATAGCTTCAAGACACTTCCTGGTCATAGAGCATGTGCTTATCACATCCATGGCCCCTACAGCCTCCATAGTTATAAGAGCTATGAAATTTTGTCTGTCCAATCTTGGCATAGAATACATTAGGATCTTTATAGATTCAATTCAGTCATTCTACTTTACTCTAATATTTGAATTCTACTATATCTTCTTTCTTATAAACAGGGAATCTGATAATCTAACCAAAACATTCATTCTAACCTAAGTAAGGATTATTGACTTTTGGTGATCAGGCCCCGGTATTTTGGCCTCCTTTAAGGGAGGGTTCTAATAGCAGAAAATTTCAGAATAGAAAAGTAATTATAGACTGTAAGATATACGATAGATTACAGTTGGGAAAGAGATGAGAGATTCTTTGGCCCAAATTCTCATTACATAGATGGAACTGAAGCCCAAAGAGGTACAATAAATTTTCCAAGTTCACTCAATGAATTAAAAAGGAACTGAGACTAGAACTTGAGTATTTGATTTCTAGTGTTTCAGGTTTTTTCCCACTTGTACTTAACTGTCTTTTGAAAAAAGATGGTTTCTTACTGGTTGGATTGTAGGGCTTCTCAACTCATAGTACATGGGCAACTTGATGCTTCTATCCTCAAATTTCCATGCCCTGGCCTTTATACCCCTCTTTTCTGTCTTATTCTGATAGTCAAAGACCTAAAAGCCCTATGTCAGCAGTTTTATTCATTGACAACTACTATAAAAATGTTACACTTAACTAACAATAAAATTGTAGAAATGCAGGGTTCATCAGATATATATTGAGCACATGTCAGACATTGTGCTAGTTGCTATGGATACAACAATGGACGATATATAGTTTCTGTCATGAAGAAACTCACATTCTCATGGGGAAATAGATTCATAAACAAATATTTGTAATTCAAATAAATGTTACAACTTACAGTGTAAACAGACTCCATTTCTAATAGGGTATAATTGGGAAGTGTGTATAGACAGTTTTTTGAGTATTATTTCCTTATATTAAATGAATGTATCGGGTTATACATTAATCAATTCTTTTTTCTTTCTTTAATTCCCCTGCCACTTAACATAAATTATATTAATAGTATAGTTAAACTTAGTAATGGTTAACCTTATATCTCAGTATTTAAATTACAGGATATACAAGTGGGATATTCACTGCAAAAGGAAAGGACATCACTTAAAAATGGATGAAGAGAGAGACATCTTTGTATTATTTTTTGTTGAGAGAATTTGCATGTTTTCAGTTGTATGGAAGATTGTGGCATCATGTTAGGTGGAAAGAGGATTGTGCTATTTATTTAGAAGTTAAGTAAGGTTAAAAAGGTTTATTTAACTTCTAAATAAAGAAGGACTCCTATATAAAGAGAGATTAGACTGTGTGGTGGGATGACAAAGGGATGTATGCAATGGCAAATAAGATAAGCTGGAACTACAATTTCCAGAAGTCTCTTAACTGTATTCCTGGTTGTGGGAATTGAGCGATACGTGGAAGGCAGAGTGTAGCTAAGGTCTCTATCCTCTGAGGTTCATGAGGCCTCCGAGTCCCAACACAGTTCATGCACATGGGAGCTGACCTGTGGGTTCACTTTGTGGGCTTGTGGTCCCTATAGAGCCCACTACTCTTCCAGCCCCCACTGATCAATCTCCTCCTTCAGTTTTGTACAGTTCTGGGCTAGGTGAACGCACAGCTGCATAGCACCAGACATCAGGTTATTTTGTCAGATCATTGAGTTGCAAGTGGTAAGAAATAGATTCAAGCTCTCTTTTGTCATCATGGAGTCCTGTTTGTCCTGACTCTGTCCCTTTCCACTTATAGCTTTCCTTTATGACTGTCTGCTCTGCTGACCTACACTAAGTTCAGGAACAGACTTCTTCAAGAGTCCTCATGATTGTGCAATGTCTAATCTCTACTATAAATCCATTATTCTTTACCACTCATAGTGGTTCTGCTTCTTTGAAGGAACCATTTCTAGTTTAAATAAAGATCTTGGTATTTACATTTTGATTTCATTTTTTTTAAGTTTCCATTTTTAATTTAGGTGATTCTTTATAGATGCTGATTATGGCACTAATGTATTTCATGTTCTTTTGAATTTCATGTCCACTATAAATTTGGTGAACAGGTCATCCAGATTTTCATCCATATCATATATAAAAATATTTAATTGTTTTAGATTTATTAGCATAACTTAAATAATCAATTATTATCACTTTACTCAGTAAATATTTCTTTAGAAACTTTTCCTCAGAGACTAACAAGAGAATCTGTGAAAAACTTTGGTCAAACACATAAAAGTATAGTTAATTATAGCATATCTATACATATGCTATATGTAACATATTTGTATGTTATATGTTATATGTAACATGCATATAGAGAATTATAGCATATCTATATGCATGTTACATATAACATATAACATACATATATGTTACATATAGCATATGTATAGATATGCTATAATTAACTATACTTATGTTACATGTAACATATGTATAGATACGCTATAATTAACTAAACTCCTATGATTCCATGAGTCACTAGTTCTGTGAGATTAAAATAAATTACTTTTAATCTGATTGGAAAGTAGGGAAGGACTTGAATAGACATTTGTTCAAAGAAGATATACAAATAGCCAACAAGTACGGGAAATGGTGCTCAATGTTACTAATCATTAGGGAAATGCAAATCAAAACAATACCAGAAGATCATCTCATGTTGGTTAGGATGGCTATTATAAATAAAACAAGACAAAACCAAAACCAAAACCCCAAAACCAAAACCAAAGGATAACAAGTGTTGGTGGGAATGTAAGATGCTGCAGCCATCATTGAAAATGGTATGAAAATATCTCAAAAAAATAAGAATAGAGCTATCATATGATCCAGCAATTCCAGTTTTCCATATGTATCAGAAAGAATAAAAATGAGGATCTCAAAGAAGTATCTTTATTCCCATGCTCAATGCACCATTATTCATAATAGCCAAGATAAGAAAAAAACTTAAAAGTCTATAGATAGGTGAATGGATAAAGAAATGTGGAATATACATACAATGGGATGCTATTTAGCTTTAAAAAAAGAAGGGGGAAGGTGCTAAGATAGCAGCATAGTAGGAGGACCTGAGGCTCATCTTATCCCTTGAACACATCTGGGTAACTATCAAATCATTCCAAATACCCCAGAAGTCAACCTGAAAACTGACAGAAGAAATTCCATAACTAAACAGAGGGAAGAAGCCACATGGAGGAACATAGGAGTGAAAGAGATTACACGTGCTGCAGAGGGGAAGGAGCTGTGGTCAAGGAGAAGGTGAGAGAGGAGCACACAGGGGAATGAATGCACAAGGAGAACATTCCCAAGGCCATTTGCTGAGTAAATAAGAGGGACTGGTTTTTCTGTGCCTTTGCAACCAACAGGGGCTTAAAGACTAGAGTTTTAAAGATCAAGGGCTTGCCTAGGATAGAGCCCTGAGGGCTCTGCTCTGCTCCTGGAGAGAAGGCAGGCAGGCAGGCAGTTGCTGGGGCAGATGGCAGGATCTGAGGATCTCTGGGGGCATGTAGTGGGGAGATTATTAGCTGTCCTGGGAGTGCATCCCTAGGAGGCAACATGCACAGATACTCCTCTCCAGGGACAAAGGAGTTGCCTGGAGCCACTTCCCACCCCCACCCCTCAGCATAAATGCAGAACCCCCTGCAGTAAATAACACAGCACCAGCACACACTGGCTGCCTAATCTGCTTCCACCAAGTCCCACACCCCTGCACTCTGCCAGAATGGTCTTTCTCAGTCAGTACTACCCTTCTCAGTCAAGTGTGCTTCAGTCCCAGTGTAGCAGGCCCCTTCCTCACAAGACCAGCAGAAACACTGGCCCACACCACATCTCCCAACAAGAGAGTTCTGCAGGTCTTCAGTTCTAGTGGAAGTAAAATCAGGTCTCATTTAATAAGCAGACCAGAGCACACCCAGTTAAAACTTGCCACATTCTGGCCAAGGTCCAAACACTCCCCATGGAGGTAAGGAGAAACGTTGCAGATGACTGGCCTGAAGGATAGCGCAGCCAAAACACAACAGCAGGGTGCAAGCAGCAAACACCAAACATCAGAGATACTTCTGGAAGTGCCAGGCCCTGGACACTATATGACCTCTTCTTCATAAAGCCATTACTCTCAGGAGCAGAAAATATAGCAGACTCTTCTAACACAGAGAAGACAACAGAGACTTAGAAAAGATGCCAAGACTGAGGAATTCATCCCACATGAAAGAACAAGATAAGGTCGCAGTCAGAGATCTAACAGAAACAGTTATAAGTAACATGTCTGATGGAGAATTTAAAGCAACAATCATATGGATACTCACTGGGCTTAAGGAAAGAATCAAGACTTCGGGGAGGCCCTTACTGCAGAGAAAAAATAGTTAAAAAAACAATCAGTCAGAAATGAAAAATGCAATAACTGAGATTCGAAATAGATTGGATGCAAGGAACACAAGGATGGAAAAAGCAGAGAAACAAGTAAGTGGTATAGAAGAAAGAATAATGGTGCTCGCTTCGGCAGCACATATACCAGAAGAGAGAATAATGGACAATAATGAAGGTGAACAAAAGAGAGAAAGAATTATGGATCACAAGAATAGACATGAAGTCAGTGACTCCATCAAATGTAATAACAGTTGTACTGTAGGAGTCCCAGAGGAAGAGAGAGAAAAGGGGCAGAAAATTTATTTGAGGAAATAATAGCTGAAAACTTCTCTAAGCTGGGGAAGGAAACAGACATTCACATCCAGCAGGCACAGAGAACACCAATCAAATTAACAAAAGCAGACCAATACCAAGACATATTGCAGTTAAATTTGAAAGATATAGTGATAGAGAAAAAAAATCTTAAAAGCAGCAAAACACAAGAAGTCCCTAACTTACCAAGGAGGACCCATAAAACTAGCTACAGATCTCTCAACAGGAACTTGGCAAGCCAGAAGAAAGTGGTGTGATATATTCAGTGTGCTGAATGAGAAAAATCTGCAGCCATTAGTATCTATCCAGCAAGGCTATTATTCAGAATAGAAGGAGAGATAAAGAGTTTCCCAGACAAATAAAAACTAGAGTTTGTGACCACTAAACCAGCCCTGCAAGAAATAGTAGAGGGGACTCTGAGAGGAAAGGAAAAACTGAAAGTGAGAAAAGCAAGAAAAGAACAGAGAAAATCTCCAGAAACAATGACAAAAGAAGTAATAAAGTGGTACTAAATACATATCTATCAATAATTATTCTGAAGGTAAAGGGACTAAACATTTCAGTCAAAAGACAGATGGTGTCAGAATGGATAAAAAAACAAGACCCATCTAGAAGCTGCTTACAAGAGACTCATTTTAGACCTACAGACACCTGCAGATTGAAAGTGACGGGATGGGGAAATATCATCCAAATGGACATTGAAAGAAAGCTGGAGTACCTATGCTTATAGTGGACAAACTAGACTTCAAACCAAGACTGTACCAAGAGATGAACACCACAATCCACCAAGAAGACCTAACAATTGTAAATATTTATGCACCTAACATGGGAGCACCCAGACACATAAAACAATTAATAACAAACATAAAGGAACTCATTGATAACAAAACAGTAATGATAGGAGACTTTAACACCCCACTTACATCAATGGACATATTAAGCAGAAAATCAGCAAGGAAACAATGGCTTCGAATGACACACTGGATGAGAGGGACTTAACAGAGATATTCAAATATTCCATCCTAAAGCAGCAGAATACACATTCTTATCAAATGCACATGGAACATTCTCCTGAATAGATCACATATAGGATCACAAATCAGCCTTCAACAAGTAAGAAAAGACTGAATACCATTCATATTTTCAGACCACAATCCTGTGAAACTTGAAGTCAACCACAAGAAAAAAATTGGATGGCAAATACATAGAGGTTAAACCACATGCTACTAAACAGTGAATAAGGTCAACCAGGTAATCAAAGAAGAAGTAAAAAAATACAAGGAAGCAAATGAAAACAAAAACAACAGTCTAAAACATTTAAGATGTAACAAAAATGATCCTAAGATGGAAGTGTATGGCAATACAGGCCTATGTCAAGGAGCAAGAAAAATCTCAAATAAACAACTGATCCTTATACATAAAGGAGCTAGAAAAAGAACAAAAAGTGAAGCCTAAAGCCAGGAACAGAAGGGAAATAATAATGATTAAAGCAGAAATAAATGATAGAGAAACTAAAAAAAAAAAAAAAAAAAAAAAAAGAACAGATCAATGAAACCAGGAGTTTGTTCTTTGAAAAAATTAATAAAATTGATGATCCCTTAGCCAGATTTATCAAAAAGTGGAAGGACCCAAATAAGTAAAATCACAAATGAGGATAAATATCAACCAACACCACAGAAATATAAATTATAAGAGAATATTATGAAAAACTATATGCCAACAAATTGGACAGCCTGAAAAAAATGGATAAGTTCCAAGAAACATATAAACTGCCAAAGCTAAAACATGAAGAAATAGAAAACTTGAAAATACTGACAACCAGCAAAGAAACTGAATCAATAATCAAAAATCTCCCAACAAACCAAAGTCCGGGGCCAGATGGCTTCACAGGGGATTTCCACCAAACATTTAAGAAAGAATTAATACCCAGGGTGCCTGGGTGGCTCAGTGGGTTAAAGCCTCTGCCTTCGGCTCAGGTCATGATCTCAGGGTCCTGGGATCCAGCCCCGCATCGGGCTCTCTGCTCAGCGGGAAGCCTGCTTCCTCCTCTCTCTGCCTGCCTCTCTGCCTGCTTATGATCTCTCTCTGTCAAATAAATAAATAAAATCTTTAAAAAAAAAAAAGAAAGAATTAATACCCATTTTTCTCAAACTATTCCAAAAGACAGAAATGGAAAGAGAAGTTCCAAATTCATTCTATGGGGTTAGCATTACCGTGATATCAAAACTAGACGGATTCTACTAAAAAAGAGAACTAGAGGCCAATATCCCTGATGAACATGGATGCAAAAATTCTCGATAAAATACTAGCAAACTGAATCCAACAGTGCCTTAAATAATCATTTACCACAATCAGGTGGGATTTATTACTGGTCTGCAAGTGTGGTTCAATATTTACAAATCATTGTGATATACCACATTAATAAAAGAAAGGATAAGAACCATATGATCTTTTCAATAGATGTATTTTGTCAAATGCTTTCATTTGATAGCATTTGACAAAATACATCATCCATTCATGATAAAAACCCTCAACAAAGTAGGATTGGAGGGAACATACCTCAACATAATCAAGGATATATATGAAAAATCCACATCTAAAATCCTCAATGGGGAAAAATTGAGAACTTTTCCTCTACATCAGGAACAAGACAGGGGCGTCTACCACTGTTACTTAATATAGTACTTGATGTCCAACGACAGCAGTCAAACAACAAAAAGAAATAAAAGGCATCCAAATTGGCAAAAAGGAAGAAAACTTTC
This sequence comes from Enhydra lutris kenyoni, assembly GCF_002288905.1. NCBI lineage: Eukaryota > Metazoa > Chordata > Mammalia > Carnivora > Mustelidae > Enhydra > Enhydra lutris. Next base: position 33,692,172 of record NW_019154098.1, on the reverse strand, counting down.
ACTATTTGTAGATGAGATAATACTCTCTATAAAAAAACAGAAAGACTCCATCAAAAAATTTATAGAACTGATAAATGAATTCATGAAATTTGCAGGATACAAAACCCAATGTACAGAAATGTGTTGCATTTCTAAACACCAGTATTGAAGCAGCAGAAAGAGAAATCAAGGAATCAATGCCCTTTATAGTTGCACCAAAAAACACAAGATCTTTAGGAATAAACCTAACCAAAGAGGCAAAAGATCTATACTCTGATAACTATAAAACACTAATGAAAGATATTGGAGATGATACAAAGAAATGGAAAAACATTCCATGCTCATGGATTGGAAGAACAGATATTGTTAAAATGCCTATACCACCCAAAACAATCTATACACTTAATGCAATCCCTTTAAAATACCACAAAATTGGGGCTGCCTGGGTGGCTCAGTGGGTTAAGCCTCTGCCTTCAGCTCAGGTCCTGATCTCAGGGTTCTGGGATCAAGTCCCACATCAGGCTCTCTGCTAGGCAGGGAGCCTGCTTCCTCCTCTCTCTCTCTCTCTCTCTCTCTCTGCTTGTGATCTGTCTCTCTGTCAAATAAATAAAATCTTAGAAAAAAATAAAATAAAAAACCACAAAATTTTTCACAGAGCTGGAACAAACAATCCTAAAATTTGTATGGAACCACAAAAGACCCCAAGTAGCCATAACCTTTCAAGCTATAACCTTGAAAAAGAAAAGCAAAGCTGGAGGCATCACAATTCCTGACTTCAAGTTATATTACAAAGCTGTAGTGGTCAAGACAGTGTGGTACTGGCACAAAAACAGACAGATCGATAGGACACAATTGAAAGCCCAGAAAGGAACCCAAGATCCCTGGTGTCTGCTTGCTTCAAATTGCAGCATACCTCCGCCCCTTTTGAAGGATATGATAGCAGTCCAAGTGTGACAGATTAAAAAAAAAAAAAAAAAGATCTTGGAAATAATGATGATGTGTACATTGTTTGCCTTCGCTGCTGGTGAAACTCTAACTTGGTAAAATTGGAAAATTGGCATATGACTCAAAAGCCTTAAGATCTCCAAAATTTTATTGTACTCGTTGAGCTTCCAGGAATTTACCTTAAAGAAATAATGACAAAAGTATAAAATGTATTTACAGTAATGCTCATAGTAGCATTATTTTTAGCAGGGATAATCTGAAAGCAAACTAAATACCTGACAAGGGGATGGGTTAAATAACAGTTGGCACATTGTCAGATAAAGCATGGGTAATTAAGGGCCGGGCTTTAGTGCCATGTCTCCCCAGAGGCTTTCAAACCATACTCATAGCAGAATCCAGAGGCATTTTCTACCTTTTCACCCTCCTTTAACTTCTTCATCACATGTATCTTTCTACTTCACTTATTCGCTTTTTTTTTTTTTTTAGTGTTCTTTAGGAGAGTGTGACTCCATTCCTCATGCTCTACATAGTGTCCCAAGAACTTAGAACATTTCCTGGTGCCCAGATAGGTATTTGTTGACTCTCCTTTGTCCTTGATCATGTGGACTTATTTTGGAAGTGTAGAATAAAGGGACTTCACTTTTACTTTACACATGGCATTATTCTAATTTTTTATAGTGTACAATAAAAGGATGATACTGGTTATTTGTGGATATGAAATTAAGGGTATTTTAAATATTTTTATTTATAATTTCCACATTTTAAGTATGTTTGCCCATAAATGTAATCTTTTTAGAATCAGAAAAATATTTTAAAGAACACTATAAAACCTTGATCAGACAAAAAACTTTGATAATATATCTTCATATATAGCTAGATGGCAATGGGTGATAATAATGTGCATTAGTTCATCCTTGGCTATGCTTAAGCAATGGATGTTTATCAAAAATTATACCATCAATGATAAAAACATTGGCAATCAGGAAATAGGAATAGTTGTGCCTGATTATGATAGGAATTGTAAGAAATTTCTTTCTGTTCTCTCTTTCTTATTTTTGTTGTTTTTTGCCTGTCTTTTAGTAAAGTAAATGCAGTATTTCCTGTCTAATGGTGACAGTATCTTTACTGTGTAATTTCTAGGGTGGCCCTTAAATGTACCTGAAAATAGATATAATGTTCTGGGGTGAAAATAAGGCTGTAATCTAGAGATGAAAGGCACTGAATTCAGAAAAATATCTGAAAAAAGACAGTTATTTCTCAAAAAGAGCCTCAGACCTAATTTTGCTTATAAAAGATTCCACTGGATTCCAACAAACCTCCCAATGTTGTATACAGCAGAGTTAAAAAATCCACTTCCAGTTTTATTATTTTTCTATTGTTTCATTCATAAAACATCTTTTATCTTACGTGGTGCCAAACATTGTGCCAGGATCTTGGAAAGGAAGGTCGACCGAGATGGACACGATCACATTTCAGAGCAAATTTACAAGCTGGAGCTTATGAGATCTGGTTCCAGGACATTGATAGAAACCAGAATATCCTCATGAAGTAAAAGGTGAAGTTAAATTTCTAAGACTCTGGTAAAATTACAATTTTCGAAGAGTCAAAACATGTAAAAGCATATGTTGTGGTAATTTGCCCATTTTCTTCCTCCTGTAGTTTTTGGTCTGTCTTTAATGTTTTACCCCATTTCTTATTCACAGAGAATCACGTTTGGGTGAGTGTAGGGTGTAAGATGATTTTTCTGGGAGCAGTTGCTCTGAGCTGATGAAGAGTGTAGGGGCTCCTAACACTACAGTCTATGTCTTTTCCCCCATTTTAAAATTTAGCTCTGCTGTTACTTCTTTGACCTGCCTCCACTCTGTTTCAGATTTGTATACTCGTGTTTCATGTATCAGTGATGATTCCAATTACACGCTAGGTAACAAGAGTTTAATAAAATGTGGCAATAAATTGTGGAAAGACATCATGCATGTGAAAAAAATGTATTAAGAAATGTGTTCCAGGTAGAGCTTCCAGTATTAAATGACTAATCACTTCCACACACATATACAAAGTGAAGGTTTTATTTAGTTGAATTTGGCCTTTCAAAACTAGAATGCCAAGCAGTGACTTCCAGCTGGTTTGCTAGCCTGTCAGAAACATGTGGCAGATGTTTCTTTTCACGGAAATGTTTTAGATGGTCTTCAGTAGCCCTTCAGCCGAAGGGTAGGGTATCTCATTCAAAGCTCACATTATTTTGATTTAAACGGCAAATGGTAATAAAAAGAATGTGCAATATTTATACTCAATACAGCCTCTGGTCAAGATGATTAGAATTGAATCCAGGCTCTTCCTTTTAGTAGAGACGCAATGTTAGGCAAGTTTCTTTTAGGTGGTGTTTCTTTATTGGTGAAACTGGAATAGTAATATCTCCTTTGCTAAGGTATTGGGAAAGATCAATGATAAAAAATGTAAAATATTTAGTCCCATGTGGGACATGGTGTAAGCCCCCAATATGTATATTATTATAAAGAGAGAGTCACACTAAAAGATTTGAGCAGATGTAACAGCTAGAACAAAACGAAGCTGGTTGTAAGGGGTAGAGATACTATCTTGCCTTTTACTTCATTCTAACTCTCAGGTTATGCTTCGTGAGATCTTCTCCATCAGTCATAGCATCTATGGGTTAACTTCTGCTCCCCTCCCCTTCATTAAGAACTACTATAAGGAGACCCAAGTTTCAGTGCTTCCTCAGATGGGAATCATAAGTGCGATTCATTTCTGTTCTTTTCATACGGAAAGCAAACATTGAGAAAACACAGGAGTTAAGGAAGCTGTTTGCTTCCCACTGCCCATGCCTCAGGAACATTCTGAGAACCCATTAGGAGCCAGCCATGGTCCCTGTGCTCTGTCTGTGGAAGAGAGTGTGAGAAAGGAAGCCGTGTGGGCTGTGATCTCAGAGATCCCATTATTATTATTATTATTATTATTTTATTATGTGACACTGAGAAAGTTATTTAACTTCTCTGTACCTCTTTGTTCTCCTAGGTAAAATGACAATAATTGTACTTCACAGTGCAGGAGGAAGGATTAGAGAGCCCCTGTTTCCAAATGCCCAGGACAGAGCTTGACACACAACAGCCACTTAATTAAAGGCTCAGTGTTAGTATACTATTAATGATTTGCAAGAATCAAATGAATAAATGTCAAGTTAGATGAGAAGCCTAGAATTGAAAAATCACATACTTAAAAACAAGTTTGACCTTTATCTTTAGAGAAGCAATACATTGAAAAAGATTACCCGTGGGGCACCGAGGTGGTTCAGTCAGTTAAGCGTCAGACTCTTGATTTCATGTGAGGTCATGATCTCAGGGTTGTGAGATAGAGGCCAGAGGAGAGCTCTGTGCTGGGCTGGGCATGGACCCTGCTTGGGATTCTCTCTGCTCCTCCCCCTCTGCTCATGTGTGTGTGTGTGTGTGTGTGTGTGTGTGTGTGTGTGTTTTCCCTCTTTAAAAAAATAATGTTTACCCATGATTGTAGCTTTGGATGCAGGAAATTATGGTGAAGAACAGGTATCAGAGGCTAGATTTCCTTTATATGTATATGACTAAGAGATAGAAGAGGCAGTCATATGATACGAAAGTGGGCTATCATCTGGTATGTGCATTATTAGATTATTGGTAATTTGACTCTGAAAACATTATCTTTAAAAAATAGTTTTATTCAGGGATTTGGGAGCTCCGCTCTTTAGATCTACTAAAAATAATAGTTATAAAAATAGTAAACATTTGCTGAGTGCTTACTATGCACTTGGAATGTTTCTGAGTGTGTTCCATGTACATGATTCAACTTTTTCTCACATTAACTCTATGAGGTGGATACTACTGCTTTTACACTATTCTATGAAAAATGACCATTTTTCACCGTATCTTCCTAAAGAAGGGTGGGAATCTCCTTTCTTCACATGGTGTAAGAGATCTGGGGAGACATGAGTTGTCTTGAGTGGAAGGAAAGAGACTATTACAAGATCCCTAAGAGGAAGAAGGCTGTATCTTGGATATCCTCTTACGGTTCCAGTACTACTCATCATTATTCTTATAATAGTGATGATAGTAATAACCACACCACTATTATTGTTGTGAATAACATTTGTTGATTACTATGCTTCATGCATTTCTGTCTTATATAATGACATTTATAGGAAGAAATGATATTGAAATATAGGCTTTTTAATTAATACAGGTATTATAGTGTCCTGAAGTATTCACTGAAAAAGGCAACACATATCTTGTCTATTAATTTGGATATATACATTCTTCATTTCATGATATCTGTTAAGTTATATCAAATGTAAAAAAAATCATAAGGGAAAAAATAATCAGGGAGAAGGATTTCTGATTGCTTTGACTCAGAGAGTTAGATCTACTTTGGGAGTGTTAATACACTCTCTTGTCTTGGGTGTCCTAATTTAGTAATATCAACATTGAAGGTTTCAGTTATTTTTAGGTAGGGATCTCAGCTGAATTTTGGGGGGTTACCATCAGTGGAGTTTGGACTTAAGCTATGAAAGTGTATATAAATCAAATATTTTAAAATAAATATTTTTTAATATGAAAAAATATACCTAATCAATGATCCATAATAATTATACTTTATTGATTTTTATAATAAAATATTACATTATAAATAATTTAATTCAGGTTTATCTTGCTTTAACTAATTTGAGTGTTACAAAAATCTAAAAAAAATAAATGATGGGCATTTGCTTTGCTAAAAGATTCTTTAATTACAAAAGGATTTTTGATAGGAGTCTTTTGAATAAAGAATCATTTAGAACATCTGAAATATATGTAACTTCACAAAATTTGACCTATATATGTATTGTTTACAGTAAGAGATCATATTTTATACTGAAAGTCATACTGACTTGCCCCTGGGTTTTCACCTGTCTTCTGTATTATTAGTTCCTTGTATGATTGGGTTTTGGACCACATTCTTAGTTTTGTTTTTGCTCTAAAATTCTAAGGTTTTGAAAAACAATCTTGTCCAACAAGTCCTCACTTCATTTGAGAAACAGGATACTTGATAGATAATAGAATTGAGCAGCTGGGTTCCAATCCCTGGTTCAACATGTATTAGCTGTGTGACCTTGGGCCAATTGTTTAACCTCTGTGCCTCAGTTCCTCATCAGTGAAATGTTTAGGTACTTATGTGATAGGACTTCTATAAAAGTTTGCAAAACACTTAAAAGAGTGGCTGGCACATTAAGCATTATACAAGGTATTGCTATTAATTAATTAATTAATTATTCAGTTAAAAATCTCAAACTCACTTTACCCAGATATGAAAACTATGGAAGCATCTGTAATTAGATTAAGTTCTACCAAGAAACTTAAGAGTTGGTGAGGAAAAAAATAGGATTGAGGAACCAACCCATGAAAACTGTTGCCAAAAAAAAAAAAAAAAGGAAGAAAGAAAACACTTTTTAGTGAAATAAGACTAATTTTGGGACACTGAAAATATTGAATGGAATGCTACCAGCCATATTTTAGAATTGACTACCAACCATATTTTCTACATTTTTAAAATGAGCAATAATGGTATTTCTGAAATTAACTTCCATATATTCTCCCACCCACCCTCTTTTAACCAGAAATATGTCAATTCTCCATTTCCCATCTTTACAACAAAAATTTTGCGATTTTGGTTTTTTTTGCTTTGTTACTAAGAAGCGCTTGTCTCCCCCCCCCCCCACCCCATGGCTAGTTCTCCATTCAAGTGTGGACAATTTTCTTAAAAGTTTGTATGTTGGATTTCTAGGTTTCTCTTCATGATGTGGAGTTACTGACAGTTCAGTGTCTGCATGTTTAGAGCAACTCTTACTCTTACTCCATAAGGTACTAATTACCACTACTGCCCAAGGCCAGAAATCCTCCTTCTGACTTCCAGGACAGAAGATTCCTTCCTGGGAATACCATGCCTGAGAGTGACCTCTGGCTACTTCTGGGAAAGCCATGGATATTTATTTGAATGGGAGTGGATGAAATTATTGTTCTTTTCCTTTTACAGATGAGTTAACTGAGGTTGCTTATATAACTTGTTTAAGATTATAAATTTAAGTGATAGACCTAGGATTAAAACACAGACAGGCTGCCACTGAACCCTGTGTGCTTTCTGTACAGAGGGTGGGAATGTAATGGCCTGTATGACATTGTGCTTTGAGACCATGTACCGGTGAAGGGAAAGGGAGATTTGGGAAGTTGTCATATAGTATAGGCTATGTGCTAGGTGTTTAGAAGTTTAAGTAACTTATTTCTTTGATTGTAGAACTATTACATGATCATCATAAAATAACTTGGGAAATATAGAAAAACACAAAGAAGAAGACTATACAACAATTCACAACTCAGAGATAACCACAGTTGACATTTCACTGTATTTTTCCTCAGTCTTTTCTTTTTACCGTTAACAGATTGCTGTCTGCAGTGACACAGCAGGGCTCAGACAATAAGCAGTCGTGAATGCTGCTTTTTCCATTCGACATGATGTCCTATGCATTGTGCAGGCTAGAATTTGAATAACTACTTGAAATTTTTGGAAATTATAATTTGGCCTGTGTTATTTTTTACTGAGAAGGCTTAGTTTAATGAAAGGTACGCAAAAATGCCAAGTTATAGGTTTTTTAGAAAGAAATGTTTCAGGAAGAGAGCAGGTACAAGGTAGCTTAGAATTTACCAAAAATGTTATTCAATCTAGCAGGCTGTTAACTTTTAGGAGGCTTTCTAGAAACACAACAAAGAGACTGATGTGGGGGAAATGTTCAAATTAAGTGGACTGCTGATGTTTGACCTGTTTTCTGGAAGTGCTCCCAAGTGGTCCCTAGTAGACCCCAAATCCAAGGTCAGTTCTGGATTTGGATTTGTTCTAGAATGACCTGGGGATTCTTCCCTGTCCTCTAGTGTCATCCATCAACCCAGTGCTTACTGAGCTCTTTCTCTCTCTAGACCAGGCATTTTGGTGTGCACAGTGATGAGGCTAACATGGGTTCTGCTTTCATGTAGTTTATCATACAGTATAAGAGAACAGCTCTAAACCACCATTTGCCTGCTTAAGTGCTTAACTAAGTACCATGATGGAAAGTGCTATCTTGCTATCTATGGAAGAAGAACAGAAAAGGCTGTGACTCTTGAGGCAAGAGCTGGTGGGGAGTGTGTGGTTCAGCAATGCTACCTTGAGGAAAAAGGATGAGTAAGATCTGTTTAGAGGAAGGGCAGGTAAGGAGAGAATTGAAGTAGAGAAAAGAACATAGTTTCCCCCAAGGAGGACAGCAGATTGAGATTTTGGGGAAACAGAGAGGCAGGGTGGTTGGAGCACAATGATTGAGTGATTTGAGGTGAGTCTAGACCCCAGTCTGTCTTATTCTGTATGCTTTGATTCATAGCACAGTTGAATATAATAAATACCCACCAGGGGTTGAGATATCCAAATCATACCAGCAATTCAAATTTAAATGGGCCTGGAAAAGGAACAATTTTAATTGCTAAGGAAGGAAATACAAATGAATGAAAATGTCTGGGAAGACAAATGCAAGGGAGAGATTGAAATAGAAATGATTGTGAAGTCCAGGCAAATTCAAAGGGCAGTTTTCCTTATTTTAATTTGCAATATTTCTTCAGAGGATCTCAGGAACATACTCGTAAGTAATGCTCCCTCTTTGAAAAAAACATCTTTAAACACCAAGTTTTTATTCCAAGAACAGAAGAAGCTAATGCTCACATTTTTATTCTGAATGAATTGCCAACATTTTATTCACTAGGTTCACTAAAGAGCTGGAACCTCACTGGGGTTTCTGAATTAAATTAGCTTTCAGAACCATTTAAAGTTCTTCCATTCTATTAATTCAGCAGACAATCAAGTTGTTCACTTGTTGACTTTTATCCACATGCACTCAATCAAATCAACTATCAAAGAGAGATACCTATTAGTTGTTAATTTCATATGTTAGATAGGAATCCTGGAACTCCTGTTTATATCTGTTTGATAACCTTCTAATCTTTACCACAGGCTCACTAACAGCAGCATTAACTAGTCTGCCATCTATCTTGATTAACAACACTGAGACTCAGAAAGATGCACAACATTTGATAAGGCCAGCCCGCCAAACTTCTAACAATGCTTGTAGCCCTATGGAAAATGGGCTTCTACCAGCATTCTTGCAAACCCTTCAAGTTGTTTTTAAATCGCAGTTTTGCAAATTATCATTTTAAGCAAATAAGAAGAGATTGTTTTGGTGTAGGAACTCTTATGAATAATTGGTAGGATTGAGGGCTTGGCAACATTTTTACCTCTATTTTGTGTCCTGTGAATTGGAGTTGTTAGAAATGGTTTTTGCCTCATACTGAATTACAAGTATACTGTTATCACTGGAACAGATTAATTCAACAAATATTTATTAATCTCCTTGTGACTAACACTCCTTTCATATTTAAAAGTCATAGAAAATATAGTTCCATATACCTTAAAGTTCTGTGTATGAAATCACAGTAACTGGATTTCTTTAATAAGTGGAATTATACTTTTTTTTTAAGTGTAAAATTTAGGGATATTATTTATTTATTTAATTTAATTTAATTTTTTTTCAGTGTTCCAAAATTCATTGTTTATGGACCATACCCAATGGTTTTTATGAGAGAGAGAGGGAGTGGGACAGAGAGAGAACAAAGAAATCAATAAACATAATCTTTGTTCCACATGGTAACCTCCAGGTGAGTTTTCATGCAGCTCTTTCAAAGTCTGTTTATACTGTTCTTCATACAGTTCCAATGCTGAAAGGTTAAAGACATTTTATATACAACCCATGTTATTTTTAGCAGCTGGCCCACAACCTTTCTCTCCATGCTCTTCTCAGGAAGAGAAGATGTGGATATGGTGACTTCCATATCCACCTTGCTAATGCGTCTACCTCCATGACTTCATAGTTTCATATTTTTAAAATTTCCACTAAGCCTGTTATTCTTCCCACTTCGGATATTCTTAGGTACAGCTACATCATGGAAGTTGGTTAGGACCATACTGTCTCCAATATTGTACTCCAAAATGTTATTTTTGAGCTTCTTTAAATTTTTATTGGTCTCTCTGTTCTTCAGGTGGCTGGCTAGTGGGTAGTGGATATTAACAAGAGATTGGAGCAGAAAAATATAGGGTGAATGATTCCTGATGTGGGACATTCCTAGACATCTCCAGAACAAAGTGTGCAAAGAGAGAAGTTTTGAATTCTTGTATTATCCCAGGAAGACTTTGCACTAGCACTTTTTAGGTATTAGTGTGATAAAATGTGACTTAGAAAAAATATGAACTCATTACCTCAGGATGATGGACGATAAAGACATCCACATTTCTTTCTCAACTCCTATATCCGTGCAAATGACTCCTTAATTTATGTCTGAAGACAAGGTCACTCTCCTGAGGTCCAACCCTGAATTTCCAATGACTTGGGTATCTCTAAATGCATCTCCCAAAGAACCTTCAAGCTCAGCATGTTCTGATTTGTATTCATCATCAACCTTCTTACACCAGCACCATCTGGGAATTTCATTATCCATTAATGAGACCACCATTCTCTACGTCATACAGGTCCTCTGTTTTGCTTCTCCACTTTTCAATCCATTACCAACTCCTGGCAATCTTTACCTTGAAATTTCTCTGAAGTTTATCTATCTTTTTTCCATTCCCAATTTCCACTTTCCCAAATCACTCTTCATTGTATGCCATTCTGAAAACTGCAATAGATCCCTCTCTGGTTTCTCCTGACCCTTGGTCACTCCTCTAATCCATCCTACCCATAACCATAGATTATTTACTTCTGAAAATTTTTAATTAATTCATTATTGAATTATAGTTGATATACAATGTTATATTAGTTTCAGACGTATAATCATACATTCTTTTCACAAAGCTACTTTAGTACAGTTAGCTCTGCTCAAAATTCTATTTAAGATTTTCTTTATTCATTTGACAGAAAGAAAGAAAGCACAGGCAGGGGGAGTGGCAGGCTGAAGGAGAGGAAGAAGCAGGCTCCCTCCTGAGTGGGAAGCTCAATGTGGGGCTGGATCCCAGGACCCTGGGATTGTGACCTGGAGCCAAAGACAGACTCTTAGCCAACTGAACCAACCAGGCTTAGTCAAGTTCAGACCCTTTAAACTGGTATTCTGGTTCCTCACAATTTGCCCAAATTTTCCATTCCATTGTTTTCTTCTCATATGTATTTTTCCATATATCTTTCTCTACCCATTGCCTTTTTACATTTCATGCATTTGCTCATGAGGTTCCTTCTGCCTCTAATTTCTTTCTTCTACATATTTATTGGCTACCAAAATGATTTTCAAAACTAAACCCCATTAAAATCCTTCCTCCCTCCCTCCCTCCCTCCCTCCCTTCTCTCCTTTCTTCGTATGAATAGGTATATTCATAGGTGGCTATTACTTACCAAAATGATACACAATTCTGCCATGAAGGAGCTCCCAATCCAGAGGAGATGACTGATACACCAAAAAGTACAAGCAAATATGGGAGCAGAGAAAAGGAGAATATAATTGAGTCTTATTTGGGGGATGTGTAAATCTTGGAGGAAGTTACAAGTATGTTGAATCCTATAGTATGACAAAGAATTATCCAGAAGTTTAGTAGAGAAGGGAGATTTTTCCAAATTTCAGAGCTAGTAGGAGCACAAGCTAGCTGAAAAAAAAGAGGTGTTTGGTGAAACCATCATCAGTCTTACTTTAGCTCAAAAATGGAGGAAGGGAGCAGCAGAAGATCATATCCAAGAGGTAGGCAGGGTTTGGGGAGGAATTGCTGTACCATGTTTAAAACTTACAGATGATGGGAACCATGAATGGATTTGAGCAAGCAAATGAAATGACCAGATTTACATTTTAGATGGGAATTTATAATAAGAACAGATTTGAGGGAAAGAAATCCGCAGCCAACAACAGTAGATAGAAGATATTAATGCAATCTGTGGGGGAAGGAGAATTAATTAAAGGAGGAGAACAAAATAATATTTAGTAGATGATATTGGTAGCATTCTACTAATTGATGTTGGAGATTAGGAAAAGAGAGTCAGTGGTGACTCCAAGATTTCTAGTTTGCATAATTGGTTGGATATGGTGCTATGAAATGAGACTAAAAAGTAATAATGCATGAGAAGGAAGCTTGGTGGGAGAAAAGTGAGATGGAAAGATTGAAGATAAAATTGAATGGCCTCATTGTCTCAGGTGAAGATTAATGAGGTTAGATAATATACATAATATATATGGACACTACCTGAAGCTCAGGAGGTAGGTCTAAACTGAGCTTTAGATTTGAGATTGATTAGTACGCAGATGGCTTTTTATACCTGGATTGCATCTCTAGCAATGCAGTGTATCCTGGGAGGAAGGCTTAAGAAATAGATGGAGGAACAACAACTGAGGAAGTAGGCAGGGAAGAAATAACCAAAGGGAAAAAAAATCAGAAACATACTTCTTCTTTGATTTCAACACCCCCCCCCCCTTTTTTTTTGTGAATTCCCAAAGCGTTTGACAATTTTGGTGATGGGGGAGGTAGGAGTTTCCTCCTATCTCCCTTATTCTTCAGTTACAATCTGGTTAGATTAAAGGAAATTTATTGGGCCGTGTTTACTGGTGGATGGATTTGCTATTGTAGATTGATATAGTGTGGTGCCAAGATCTCATTGTTCTTCTTCCCATTGCCTTTGAGAGATGTAATTGATAAGCTGTGCCAGGGCTCTCTTAAAAGTGTCTCTTGAAAGTGTCTCTTTTCTTACAAACCCTAAATTCTCATCACTTCTAGTGAGTAGTTGGAGAATTAAGAATGTGAGATGGTCTTTGGGCATCAGATACATTCTCCAACTTAGCAGAGAACGCTGTCCTGGAGTATTGGGCACTAGCTCAGCTAATTCTAAAGTGATAATGCACCCATTTATCTTTGTCCCCTGTATGTATTGCTTCCTTAGTCCCAAGAGACAGAAGAAATTGTCAGGTAAAGGTAGAACTCAGGCATTCCTACCTTTCCTTCCTCCATCTCAACACTCCTTTGTGGCACTTGCTACTTTATGTCTTATATTTTTGTATATTTATATTTAATATATAACTATCTTATGGTTTATATTTTGGTTATTTCTACCTATCTCTTATCCCCTTTGCTGTACCCTGGGGTCTTTGAAATTTCATTCTGGCAATGAGGAAAGACAATTTTTTTTTTAAGATTTTATTTATTTGACAGAGAGAGAGAGATCACAAGTAGGTGGAGAGGAAGGCAGAGAGAGAGAGAGAGGAGGAAGCAGGCTCCCCACTGAGCAGAGAGCCCGATACAGGGCTCGATCCCAGGACTCTGGGATCACGATCTGAGCTGAAGGCAGAGGCTTTAACCCACTGAGCCACCCAGGTGCCCCGACATTTTTATTTTTAACAAAATACCAGATTCTTAGATAGTTTGAAAGATTATGCTAACCTGCATCATTCTAAGTTAAAGGTAACAAAAATGAGGTATTAGAAACATGATTTGACAGCATTTTGTATGATGTCTACAATTATGATTTGAAGTCAGGATCATAAACAAAACCAAGATTTATGATAGTGCAATATACACTTTATCCTAATAATTCAGAGCCTTATTTCATGCTTCATAATCAAATTATTATATCTTTCCCTCTGCAATAAGGTATGTCGGCTTTCCTGCAGTCATCTCAATAGGTGAAAACAATATTATGGTATTTGGGGATCTATATTTCAGTGTCAAGAGGGAGCAGTGTCATGACTTTGATGTTGAGCAGGTGGATAAAGATGAGAAAACCTAAGTCCCTATGTGGGATATGCAATGCACTTCTTAATTTTAACATGTGCACTGAGGACTTCTATTCTTTGGCTCTTTAATATGTCTTTTTTTTTTTCACACTTAAGATTCTCATTAATTTACTCTGAGCACCCTAGTTTCTTGGCTGACTGGTGCATGCATGATAGCTTGTGCCCTTATTTTATTATCTGCTCAGAGCACCCTTTCCAATGGTAAGGGAGTTATTTAGATCTGTGTATGTGTGTTTTATGCAATCAACTAATATTTTTGAATATGACTAGGTACAAATGATTTAAATTTCCTCAGAAGATGAATTTGAACCATTGGTGCTATGAGTCTAAAACTGAATATAGACTGTAAACTCTGGAATGAACATAGCCAGCACTGTGGGCTCAAACTAACCAGGATATTCTCTGTTTATACACAGTAACAACTTCTTCTTCTTCTCCTTCTCCTTCTCCTTCTTCTTCTTCTTTGATATAATGTTTTATTGGAACACAACACTCATTTATTTACATATTGTATACACAGTAACTTCTTAAGGCTGAATGATTCACTTAAGTTTTTCAGTTCTAATTTAATGAATTTTTAGAAAGGCAGTGGTGTACTTTGGTGATATTAAAATTTGGAGGTCCTCAAAGATACTATGTCACATTATCACCAACTTATCAGTACTTATTATTAAATATAGGACAGGATTTCTATCTTCAAGGAATTTATAACTGAGTTGAAGAGAAAGTGAAAAGTTATAGGGGCTAACATTACAAAACTTGAATACATGAAATGTCAAAAGGCAGTGATTCAGTGAATATGGGAGTGCTAATATCACTTTGTTATCCTGATTTCAATTTTTTTTTGGGGGGGATTCATACCCAGAAATGGAATTGCTGGATCATATGGTAGTTCTATTTTTAATTTTTTGAGAAACTGCCATACTATTTTCAATAGAGTGTGCATTGTTTTGCATTCCCAGCAATAGTATAAAAGGGTTTGGATTTCTCCATATCCTCACTAACTTTTGCCTCTTTTTTAATAGTAGCCATCCAGAAACACTATTCATAATAGCCAAGATATGGAAACAATCTACATGTCCATCAACAGATGAATGGATATGAAACACGGTATCACATACAATGGAATACTATTCAGGCTTCAACAAGAAGGAAATTCTGTAATATGTGCCTGCATGGAGGAAACTTGAGAGTATGAGGCTAAGTGAAATTAACCAGTCTCAGAAAGACAAATATTGCATAATTCCACTTCTTTGAGTTATCAAAAATAGTCAAATTCATGGAATCAAAGATTGGAATGGTCATTGCCCATGGTGGGGAAAGAGGAAATGGGAAGGTACTAACAATGGACATAAAACTCCAGTTATGCAAGACGAAGAAGTTCTAGAAATCTGCTGTACCACTTTGTCCACAATAGTGTATCATATACTTGAAACTGAAGACTGTAGGTCTTATATTCAGTGTTCTTTCCACAAAAAAAGGGCAGTGAACTAAACTTTAGAATGAAGTTTACATTTATCTTAATAAAATATTCCCTTGACCTCTTATAATTCTGCAAATGTCCCTGGTTCCTGTTAAAAGCCTAGGAAATGGAGCTGTTGCGAGTGCTCAGTCCATTTTGTAAGGTGTGAATAACTTCTGAAAATTTAAGAGAGAAGAGCTTTATCAATGAAGTTGGACGAAATGCATTATATCATATCATGGCCATCAGAGTTCTATTTCTCCGGAGTCACTCAGGTATGACCACAGAGCCAAGGCTTTGATATTGCTGTCTTGTTTTCGGCACAAATGCTGGCAATCACAGAAGGAAAAACAAATTATTTTATTTTTTGATGTTGGTGATTCTGGTCCAGGTCCTGATCTGAAAACTGAATCTATAAGTCACCTGGAAGTTTCCCATCATGTTGATGACAACCTTATATCAAATCCCATTTTCCCAGATTTCTTGGCAAAAGCATATTTTCCCTAGTTGAAAGCCAATGTTTTAGTCTTCATATATCCTCTGTTCTGAACTGCTGTTTACTTCCCCTCTGGGCTCAGTGCAATTGATAATAACCTTCAGCTTTGTTGGGTGTGGAGTGCTGATGGGCTACCTTTCTCTTCTGTCAGGTTCCTCTTAGAAAACAACATTAAGTGGACCTTTCTTTTTTTTTTTTCTTTGAGTTATTTAATTTGGCAAGTACTTTTAAATCTTCTTTCTTCCTGTGTTCAGAAGACAAAAAAAAATTGTATGCAACTGCAGAAATTTTGTTTTATACCTTTAGTAATTTCCCCCTCTATTCACATGTCTTACTAATTTATAGTGACTATTTAACAGGGTCACATAAGTCTGGATATTCCATTTTATTAGAAAGGCTGGGTATATGGGCTATTTCCCCATAACTAGACTAATGTTATCTAGATATGTGTTTTCCCCCTAGGGCCCCTGTCATTTTAATTTTTGTTTCAAAACTTATTTGCTCTTTGTTTTGTTGTATTTTTTAGGGCTCAAAAACAAAAACAAAAACAAAAAACAAAATAAAATCAGAATTCTTCCTGCTTCTACAAATGGTATTTCGGTACATTAAAATTATGAAAACTTACTATTAGAAGTCTCCTTTTTTACATTCATCCCATTCACTAATAATGAGCACATCTTAGTTACAATAATTGTATTAAATGTTTAACATTACAAAGCACTGAGAGAGCATTTCAAAGCTGACTCTCCTGATCTGTCAGCCACAGAGGGATTCTCTTGAGCACAGCTTACTGTAAGGAAGGAATATTTTCATTGGTAAGAGGACATGTGAAATAAATTAACATTTGTTGATCACATAATATCTAACAGACACTATGCTAGGTATTTTTCTCAGTCATTTTTATAATAGCCTCGTGAAATAGCAATTAGTGTACTCAACTTATAAACATGGCTCAGAGGTAAAGACCCTCAACCAAAGACACATGACTAGAAGGTGAATAAGGTGTGGTTAAGTGAAGTCTACTGGCTATGTAGTCCATTTACTTTCCTCAATGTATTCTACTGCCTTCTGGCATTATGGTGGTGTGAAAAGCATTGGACCAGAAAGAAAAAAACCTGCATCTAAATCCATTTTAACAGATGTGGATCCATGGCAAGCTTTGGGTTCTGGGCCACCCACTCCCAATTTATTGAGTGAGAATAAAATACCTCCCAAGTTCATCATGAGAATTAAATAAGATTTGTATGTATTTCCTTTGTAGAAAATGGTTAATACCAACATGTATTCACTTTTACGGTAGGCATTCTACTAAATAATGTATCTATAATAAATGAACTCATTATTTAAAAAACGCCTTGTGTTTTTTTGTTTGTTTGTTTGTTTTAGAGAAAGCAAGCAATAAGGGTGGGTGGTAGGGGCAGAAGAAGAGGGAGAGAGAAAATCTTCAGCAGTCTCCATGCCCAATGCAGAGCCTGACATGGAGCTCAATGTCACAACCCTGAGATCATAATCTGGGCTGAAATCAAAAGTCGGTTGTCTTAAGCCTCTGCCTTCAGCTTAGGTCATGATCTTAGGGTCTTGGGATCAGGGCCACACGTAGGGCTCCCTGTTCATCAGGGTGTCTGCTTCTTCCTCTGCCTGCATTTACTTGTATTCATGCTCTCCTTCCCTCTCTCTCTCTCTCTCTCTGATTCTCTCAAATAAATAAATAAATAAATAAAATCTTAAAAAAAGAGAAAAAAAGAGAGAGTTGGTCGCTTAATCAACTGAGCCACCCAGGTGCCTCCCATGTGGTTATTTTTATCTTCAGTTTACATAAGGAAATTGAGGCACAGATAGGCTAAATAATTAGCCCAAGTTCATGTGAAGATGAAGATGAAGAACCAGAACTTGAACCCAGAAGGCCAGGACTCAGAATGCATGCTCTTAACTTCCACTGCATATCCTGCTATAAAATTAGGGCTTATGGGACCCCTGGACTGAGCGTGGAGTGTGCTCAAGATTCTCTCTCTCTCTTCCTCCCCTCTCCCCTCCCCATGCTCATGCATGCTTTCTCTCCTTCTCTAAATAAATAAAATCTTAAAAAAAAATAAAATTAAGAATTAGTATGATAATTTCAGACTTCAAAATAATTAAGTGAGATCAGTGTCAGCTAGTAGCTTTGGAGAAGTGGAGCTGGAAATATTCAACATCGTTATCAAAAATGTGCCTTAAGAATTATTTTAGAGAAGGTCTATCTTGTCCACCACCATATCAGGATAGAGTCAGGCAGTCCTTGTGGTTCCACTAAACATGCTCAGATTATCTAGAGTAATCTGCTCTTTCCAAAACACTCTGGTATTTCAGTGACATGTCCACTGAAGAAGGCCTTGAAGGATCCAGAAGGATAATGTTCTCTTAGAGATGTAATTATATGTTCATAATAATTATATGTAAGGATATATGTTCATAATACAAGCATAAAAAGAGGGAACTCTTTTTGAGGATTTATGTTAACAATTATGGCATATACATTTATACCAATATGCTTCTGCTTCCAACCCTGACCTCCAAACCAGGATAAACATTAATACTCTGTATGCAATTTTTTCCTGGGTCTCGATGCAGCCCTAGAATATTTCTTTTTTTTTTTTTTTTTTAAGATTTTATTTATTTATTTGACAGAGACAGAGATCACAAGGAGTCAGAGAAGCAGGCAGAGAGAGAGGGGGAAGCAGGCTCCCTGCTGAGCAGAGAGCCCGATGTGGGGCTTGATCCCAGGACCCCGAGATCATGACCTGAGCCGAAGGCAGAGGCTTTACCCCATTGAGCCACCCAGGTGCCCCATCCCCTAGAATATTTCTTAACCTCACCCTGGGACACCACTACTCATTTCCACTCAACTTTCCATTATTTCCTTTCTTCTGGTTGCTTCAGGTTTTGTTTCCTCTTCTTTTTCCCCAGTGTCTTAAGGTGAAAGTTTAAGTTACTGGCTTAAGATCTTTCTTCCTTTTTAATATAGGCCTTTGCAGGTATAAATTTCCTTAGAAGCACTGTTTTAACTGCATCTCATTAGTTTTGGGATGTTGTGTCTTCTTTCATTCATCTCAAAGTATTTTTAATTTCCATTTTGATTTCTTTAATCCAGTGGTTATTTCAGGGTGTGTTAATTTTCACATATTTCTGTGCTTTGAAAATTTCTGTTATTAATTTTTCATCTCATCCTACTGTGATCAGAGAACATATCTTGTGTTATTTCTATCCCATTAAATTGATCAGTTTGTTTTATGGCCTAGAGTATTGTCTATCTTGGAGAATGTTCTATGTGCACGTGAGAAGAATGTACGTTCGATGCTGTGAGGTGCCGTGTTCTATAAATGTCCGTTCGGTTTAATTGGTTTATTGTTGTTCAGGTCTTCTATTTCCTTTCTGAGCTTCTCCTTAGTTGTTCCATCCTTAGAACGCATGAATCCTGGAGGCTGGGAAATTCGAGTTCAAAATGTCAGGAAGGTAGGTTTCATTCTGAGGTTTCTTCTCTTGATCGGGAAGTGGCCATCACCTCGCCATGTGCTCTCATGACATGTGTGCATGGAGAGAGATCTTTTCCTTTTCTTACAAGGGCACTAATCCTACTCTGAGGACACACCCTCATGAACTCATTTGACCCTAATTATCTCTTAAAGGCCCCAATTCCAAACACTTTCACAGTGGGAATTTGGACTTCAGTATGAATTTCGAGGGGACACAATTTACTCCCCTTAGTCCGTGACACCCCTCCTGGTTTTCCCAAACTCCAAGCATCTCAGAGAGTCTTCTCTGACCACTCCATCTGTTTTAGAGATCTTCCTTTGTTCACACAGCATGCTGTGCATGCTTCCATCATAGAAATGATCACACTGAACTATTACTGGATACATGGTCTTCTCTTTGCCCAATAGACTTGGCTTCCTTAAGGTGGCCTTGTTCATTTCTGTATCCCAATGGCCTAGCACAGTCATAGAACAGATGTTCAATAAGTATTTGTTAAGTAGATAAATCAGTCTTGAGTAACTTACTCCCTATTACTAGAAATGCCTCCTTTATTTTAAAATAGTAACCATATATTTGGAAAAGAGCTAGCTAAATGCTAAGAATATACATCTGTGGTACATAAACGTATTCAGAAGGAAGAAAACATTTTAACTTGATTTAAGCTTCCTGGTGACAGGTTTGATTCTGGGAATCTGTGGCTCTACACTGCAAATGCCATGTTACATTAAGGAGCACAGAGCGTCTTGTGGCTATAGAGATGCCTTCTGTGTATGCAAATGTTGACATGTATGACTAATGTAGGCACCCTTTCTTTTGAGTTAAAAAAAAAAAAGATTCTCACCTGAATTTTTCCAATGCAAATAGAAGCATAAATAAAGATTTATGTAGAAATTGCAGATGGCTGAAATAGAATGAATGTGTAAAAGAGGTCAGATAAGAACAAAAAAATCTGTGCTGAAAGTTTGTCTCCATAAAAACCTTAGTATTTCTGCGGTTGGTGTTTGTTTGTGTTATTACGTCATATTTATTATTTTTACAGATCTTCCTTGACATATGGTGAGCTTATGGTCCCAATAAACCCATCTTAAGCTGAAAATATAGTAAGTAAAAAACGCATTTAATAAACTTACCCAACATTAGAGCTTAGCTTATCCTGCCTTAAACTTGCTTAGAACACTTATATTCGTTTATGGTCCGGCAAAATCATCTAACAAAACCTAGTTTAGAACGAAGTGTTGAATACTGAAAGTGAAACACATAATGATTTCATCGGCATGGAATGGTTGTTAAGTGTTTTGATTGTTTACTTTCGTGATTGTATAGCTGGGAGCTGCAGCTCACTGTCACTGCCCCGTGTTATGAGAGAGGGCTGTCCTGTATATCGCCAGGCCAGGAGAAATCAAAATTCAAAGCGCCTTTTCTATTGAATATGTATTGTTTTCACACCATCATAAAGTCAAAACGTCTTAAGTTGAGTCATTGTAAGTCATGGACCATCTGAATACTACAAATACTGAAGCATCTCCTATACTTTATTTCATTTAATCCACATAACAGCCCTGGGAGGTAAACTAGTTAAATTTGAGTTCATGCTCTGCTTTTGATCATATTCTGAATTTTCCTTTCACGGGCTCTAATCAGGATTTTGGGGTAGATTCTTAGATATATTTGCTAACATGCCAAGCCCTAGTAGGTCAGACTTCCCAATTAATAAATACGACCGTTATCCCCCTTTTACTTTCCTACAAACGAATGAACATTTGTGCATTTACTATTTTGGACTGGTAGAGACTTTTGTTAAGGTTAAATGTTGTTCATTGAAAAACCTTTCCATGGACTGTTAATCATTTGAATCTAGCTATTCTTTTTACTTCCTCTTGTGTTTGTGGTTAATTGAGGAGTTGCAATGAATCCCAAGAGTAAGCAGTTATGACTGGCCAAGGCTGAAAACTCTTTGAGGAAATGCCAGGTGCCATGAACCACAACCAAGGCAACTGATCTGAGCCCAGTCCCAACCCGCGGACCCACGGAGGGATGGCTCTGTATTAAAATACTCTAAAACACGAACTTTTAGCTCCTGGAGTCACTCAACTTTGTAAAAGATCATTAGATTTAGTAGACTAAAAATAGCCTTATGTGTTTGCAGTCAGTGGTTTCTACAATGACTGTACTTGATTATCAGATTATGTTGGGTAGGTTATAGGGTTTCAAGTTTAGATACATGTGCTTTAATAGTAAAAGATGGATTTTCCTGGGGATCTTTTTTTCCTCCTCAGAGTAACTATTTATAAACCACTTAATTTAAAGACTATACTTGGAGATATTACAATAAATTGGGATACAGTATTTTACTCAGTTTACATTTAGTTTCAGGATGCTTGCATTCTATAAAATGTATTTCAAGACTTTCTAAAAGACAAAATAGACACCCTTTAAGCAGTTTACAAGATACAGATCTTTATCTCCTACAAAGGAAAGGAAACAAGAAAGCTGTAAATAGTAAGTTCTGAATAGGAATGACATAAACTGCCTAATCAATGTCTTCCAGAACTGGCAAGTGACACCTCTTTGTTTTTTGCAAATAAAAACCTTCTTACCATCACAATATAAACCATTATCTCTGCAGGCAAGGTATATTTAGAAATGTACAAAATGTACATTTCCTGCCAGCCTCTAGATCAGTAGGTGTAGATCTAAAGTCATGCAAATATTACAGTAAATGCAGGCAACCAATTTCTAATTATTCCATATCAGCAGATTTGTGAGGAATATAATTTATTAAAAAAGAACAGTTTATGATCAGCAGACCTTGGTTATGACTGTTTAGGAATTCAGTGCATTTTGATCTAATCACAAAATCAAAATATTCATGAAACACAATGATATCTCCCCAAAGCAGCCGGGCAGCCATTAATTTTGAAATTCGGGTAATTTATTAACACTTATCTGAAGCTGTAAAAGCTTACCTCTGTGTTTGTAATATGGGGAAAAGTGAAAGCAGTTTTAAAACTGATTCCTAATGATTTATAATGGTTTGCTGTAATTTGAGCCAGAAATTCAATTAAAATGTATGTCTAGTTTTGTTTCAAGATCTTTAGTTAAAAATTCTATTAAAATTCTATTTCCTTCTTGCATTAAATGTATCTGTTATCTGCATATACAAGAAATATAAGAAAATTCTATCATTTATTCCCCAGTCTCCATAAATGCTTTAAAAAGCATTCATTTTTATTTCATAATTCTGCTAAGGTAGCATTTGGAATGTATATATAGTAGAGGAAGAATTACTTTATGTGCTATTTTCTCAGTAAGGAAAGAAATCCAACACTGAATACTTTAGGGACAAGTCAAGTGATATTGACCACTTTAACTAGAAGAAAACAAATAAAATGAAACAGACATTCTTGGCTCCAAATTATTCACCTAATAGATTGTCTCTGAGGCATTTAAAAAATATAACTCTCCAAAGAAAAGGATAGGTCTAGGTGAGGTATGGGGAAGATTTCAACTTCCCTGAAGCAAATGCAAATGGATTCAAACTTTGAAAAAAATTATCCTAAGGTATGAGATTCTTCCAATTTGTTCAAAACCAATATGAGTTTAATGGGTTAATTGAAGGTGAGCCTGATTGTTTTTTTTTTGTTTTTTGATATTTTCTTGAACTCTGTGAAACCGCGTAATAATTGCCAAGAACAAACATTAAAAAGCTGACTTGTGTCTTAATTTTGTGGTACAGACGTCTAAGAATAGAAATAGAAATAAAGCCAAAAGTTATTGAGTATTTGCTACAGGGATATATGAATGGCTTGCATGGAACTCTAAATGGTTCAATCTCTTCAATGGCACATGTACCACATGTAGTCTATACAGATATTGTTATTCACATTTCGCTCAAATGGTAGCAGAGGCACAAAGTTTCATAGAACTGATAAGTAGAGAGGCTAGGATTTGAACCTAGAAAGGTTATGACTAATCTCCTTTTCAGCTTGGTCATGTAGTTGGACAGAGGGGTAGATGGTGGGCACTTTTCACTTTATAAAGCCCTGAATCAGGCTAACGTGAGCTAACTCTGAGTTGGTGGACTGTTTCTGAGAAAGGAGAAGATTTAGTAGACAAAAGCAGATAGTTACTGAGAAGAAACAGAGTGGGATTTTCCTTGGTGTATCTCTTGTTCCTTGATAATGGCAAGGCTGGGGCCCTCCTTGTCTTCCCTCTCATGGTGAGCCGGGGATCCTGCTGGGTATGGGGCTTGAGAGATGGAGAGCTGAGTGCCAAAATGTCAGAACACAAATAAGGTAAAGAGTAGAAAACTTGGTCAGTCAGCCAAATGAGTAAAAGGAAAAAGAGAAAGAGAGAGAGAATAACAACAACAACAAAAAAGATAGCAAGCAAGAAAGCAAACTAAGCTATAACATCCTATAAGCCTAAGACAGAAGGAAGACTAAACATGAGTTATAGAAAAGTCAAAGGAAGGGACATAGTTCTGGAGTAATTCCCAAGTGGAGAAGGCTTTTAATGCTACTTTGAAAGTCTCTTCTGGGGATGAGCTGAGATCCTATAAAGGAACAGAAACCAGTAAAGTGTGTAATTTATTTGACCACTCTCTTAGAATTGCACTGAGATTTCCCGGTGTCGACCTGTTGAAAGTTACCAATGTCCAGTGAATTTCTATTTTATGCTCCTAGGTGGACCAGGGTCTGAGAGCAGAAGACCAGCTCTCCCTTATATATTCTAGGGAGAGGGCAGGGTTTTCCTGGATGAGGCTTGTTGATAAACGATGGAACTCAGAATGGGTACCGTAATTGCTGTGACAGTGCATATGGATATACTCAGGGCTGAGGTGGGTGGGACAATTGCAGAGAGGTAGTGTACTGAGGGAGGAGTTTTTCGAAGCATCAGTTTGCTTCAAGAATCTATTTGACAACAATGGCTAGGTGGGCACGAATCTCAAATGCATTATGCACTACCTAGAGCAGAGCTGTCGATGGAGTCCGCGGTTGGTGGGAGTCGATGGATTAGAGGTAATGAAAATGGGAACAAAAGGAGCAGGAGTCAAAACGTACCACAACTCCCAGGGTGCTCTTATGATTGAGGGAGGAGGTATTCAGAGATGACTCATAACGTGATAGTATTGGGAGACATTCTGGAAGCAGCATTGCCTTGGATTGGCTAGACTTAGGTCCTTGACACCTGAACCATTTCCTGTCATGGGCGTGCCCACTAGCCGTCTCTGTACATCTTGTTAAAAGGTTTGCATGAGCCAGGTCAGCCAGCCAAAATGCCACAGTGGCATAACCACAGTGTCTAGATTCCATTCTTCCTGGTGTGTTTACATAGAGTTGAGTGTTTTTCTCAAATAGGTCCTTTGGCATTTTGTACATCCCAGGGCCAGGTCTGGGAAGTCTTAAATTTGGAGAATATGAGCCCGGGTACTAGATTAATTGTCCAATTATATTTCTGATGAGGGTAAGTTTTAGATACCTTGTTAGAAAATGCCTCCTATTAGCAAAATAGTTGACCTATCCTGGCACAAGAAGATGATAGGGAGGCTCTGCAAGGTATAGTCATCTCTCATAATAGAATTCTGACGTCAGATGGGTGGTGTGTGTTTCTTGGGAGGTGGCCAGGTCATGAGCGTCTGTCCACGTTCAAAATGGGTACAATTGTCTCTTGAATTGAAGCATGGACACCGCTCCCTCAGTAGGTTCCCTGATGGGGCCATGCCAAGAATATATAATAAGTAGGAATGGAGTAGATGGTGGTTAGGGAGCCAGATAGCAGTTGTGGGAGAATTACAAACAAAAGCATACGTTACGATGTCCATGAGTAACACAGAGGACTGTGGGATGGCCATGGCTCCCCATACATTTCTCTTGATCGTTGCCAAGGAATTTAATGACAATCCTTACACCAGAAACATAGGACTTTTCTGAGCACTTTGCCTTTTTGTTTGCAATGAATTGTTTCCATTAACTAAATTTTTTCCTATAAGCTGTAGCTAAGGGTGATTTTTCTGCAAGGCAGATGGCATTTGAAAGAAATACCTCTAAAGGCTCTTTGTGGAAGAATGTAGCTGACAAAAGGGTTGCATGGCAGGGGTTACATTGCCAAGGGTTACATGGACAAGACAAAATTAAATGGCCTTGACATAAAGGATTACTGATGCTTAGTGAATACCAATAATGCTGCATTGAAGAATAAGATGGGACATGAGATCATCTGATTCCATTTACAAAAATCTAATAGACATTAGAGTTCTAGGGCTATGAAAAATGGCATAAGTGTGCTAATAAATATTGGGAAATATTTAGGGTTTTCTGAATCCAAAATAAAACATAAAATTTGAACCAACTTGTTAAAAATCAGAACAATTTTTTTCAGAACTCTTTGTCATAGCAAGTTAATGCATACGTACTGCTTTGGTTGATATTAACTTACTTGTTCATTTTTAAAATTCACCAATGTTACTTCAAAGCAATTCCATTATCCTGTTCCCGTCAAACTTCTTGAAAAATGTTTTACACTGAGGTTTTTACTTCCTCTGTGTTGGTTCTCCTCTCCACTGTAGCCTGATTTATACTCCCCCTATTCTAACACAACAGCTTTCATTAGGTTCTCTAATAATCTCTTCATTACCAGTTATTATGGCTTGTTTTTAACCATAAGCATTCTTGATTTCTGTGTGGCATATCTTTCGTCAGTCACTCATTGCTTACCATTCTCCTTTCTTTTTAGTTTGTAAACAAATTCTCCTGCTTCTCCTTAAGCATTCTCCTCTGTTCCTTTCCAGTTCCATTGGTTTCTTAGGATTCTGTCCTTGATTTCTCTCCAGGACCAGAACCCAGGTGTCTGGTTTTTTGGGTCAGACTTTTTTCTAGAGTATCATTCTACCCCAGCACAGCCTCAGGGCAGGTGGATTCCATAGCCTATCATCATCTTCTACTCTCCTGAATGGCAGTCAGATGGGTGTTTCCTCCAGCTAAATATTCATATATATCCTGCAACTATCCTCAAAAAGGACTATATGATCTCTTTGAGCATTAATATTACACTTGTGTCATCTTTGTCAAATATATATAGTTTGGTACCCATTTTCCTACTGTTGCTTTCTTGCAGTTTGTTGATTTTCTTTTCCTTATTTTATTTGAATTTTAAGGTAATAAATGGTGTTAAGGTTTTATTGATTCATCTATTCATCCATCCACTTATGCATTTATTCATTCTTCAACAATTGCTCTCTGTCTTTTTTTTTTTTTTTTTTTTTTTTTTTAGCATTAAATTACTCTGTTTTGAAAAGGCAGCCTAAGAGGTTGACCCCCAAGAGTTTTGTAAGTAAGAAAGTTGAGGCTTGGGGCACCTGGGTGGCTCAGTCATTAAACATCTGCCTTCAGCTCAGGTCCTGATTCCAGGGTCCTGGGATCGAGCCCCGCATTGGGCTCCCTGCTCAGTGGGAAGCCTGCTTCCTCCTCTTCCACCTCCCCCTGCTTGTGTTCCCTCTCTCGCTGTGTCTCTGTCAAATAAATGAATAAAATCTTAAAAAAAAAAAAAAGAAAAGAAAATTGAAGCTTGTCACGAGGGCACTCCAGGAAACAAATGAGCATCTCTTTGTTTTATAATCTGAGAGAATTTTTACCAGTAATTACTTCTTATTCTTCATTGTGTGGTCTGGGACCTGTTCTTGGCTTATGGGTGAATATATGTCTTGGTGGCCTTTGACATAAAGTAGTTTCCCAATTGTGGGATGCCTGGGTGGCTCAGTTGGTTAAGCGTCTGCCTTTGGCTCAGGTAATGATCTCAGGGTCCGGGGATCGAGCCCGACATTGGGGTCCCTGCTCAGTGTAGAGTCTGCTTCTCCCTCTTTCTCTGCTTCTGTCCCCTGCTTGTGCTGTCTCTCTCTCTCTCACACACATAAATAAATAAATAAATAAATAAATAAATCTAAAAAAAGTATTTTCCCATGTGCTTATTAGCAATTTGATTTTATGTTCATAAATTGTCTATTAATTTTATGTTCATAATTATATGATTGCCTCAACAATTCCTCCCTATAGGTTTGTGGTATTTTCTTTATTGATTTGTGAGTTTTTAGTAGAATACAAATATTAAAATTCTGCTACATTTCTTGCAAATAATTTCTTTGTGTTTTGCCTTTCAATTTTGGTAAACTTCTGAAACTTCCAGCTTTAACGTTTTATAATGATACCTGTCACTTTCTTTGTGAGTTTTCTCATTACTTAAAAGCTATAAAAATCTTCTTTCCTCTGGGGCGCCTGGGTGGCTCAGTTGTTAAGTGTCTGCCTTCAGCTCAGGTCATGATCCCAGGGTCCTGGGGTCCAGCCTTGTGTCGGGCTCCCTGCTCAGCAGGAAGCCTGTTTGTCCCTCTCTCTCTCCCCCTGCTTGTGTTGCCGCTCTCGCTGTGTCTCTCTCTGTCAAATAAATAAATAAAATTTTTAAAAAACTGTTTTAAAAAAATCTTCTCTCCTCCAACGACTTAATAAATATTTGCTTACAATGTTTTGGATTTTTTGGTCAGTCTATTCCACGTTTAATTCCTAAATCTATCTGGAATTTTAGTACAAAGTATGAAGGGAAAATGTAACTTTTTCCTTAAATACTTCTCAATTGTTCCAGCACCTTTAAAAAAAATAATTTTAAATTGCCCTCTGATCTATGATACCCATTTTAAACCATACTAAACTTTGATACGCTCTTTACTCTGTGTCTGGGCTACTTACTGTCTTCTGTTTATTTGTCTCTGTAGCCTTATCACATCTTCAAATCATAGTGGCTTTATAATATATTGCATTCTGGGAAGGTTAGTGTCTTCCTTTCTCCGTTAAGCTTCTTTTCCAAATGTCTTTAGCCATGTATTACTGTTTATTCTTACTTTGACAAATATTGGTGTAATTTGTGATCTTCTAGGTGTTTCTCATGTCTCAAGTTACCCAAAGAGAAATTTTCATTGAAGCCATAAGAAAGGCTTTTGACAAGAGATATTTGTACACCCAGGTTTATTGGGCTTCTTGGATATTTGCATATAGTTTTGTCTTCTGACCTACACTTTTGGGTCTAGCTTCAGCAACACTAGATCAGAAGCTGGATACGTGGCGAAATAAGTACCAGAGTCCTACCCGTACCTTAGTAAATTCTACTTGATGCAACTGGAGTGGGAAGGAAGACCTACCCTAATCACTACCCAGGATTTGCAGAAATTTCCCAAGATCGCTCTCTTTCCTATTTCCAATCTTCCTCCATCTTAATCCTATTTCTGATCTTGTTTCTTCTGAAGTTCTTTGGAGTTGACTTCCATATTTGCCACAGCTTTTTCTAATTGACTCTGAGTGTCTGTCAGTCTGGCTGTGGCTATCCAAGACTGCCTAGAGTAGAAACCCTTGGTCCGCTGAATTTGAATCTTGCTCTTTCCACTGGTGCTTACCTAGACCATGTCCTTTACCCTGTGAAGAAATGACCGTTTGGAATCACCTGCTAGCCTTAGAAAAACTTCCAAACTGAAAAGAAAGTGGTGCTACTGAGAGCCTTAGGAGACTATTTTTCTTTTTTTCCCGCTAATTTAAATTGTGGTTAAATCCATGTAGTATAGAATTTGCCGTGTTAACGATTTTTAAGTGAAATGTTCAGTGAAGTTAAGGATTTCCATATTTTTATGCAGCCATTACCACCGTCCGTCTCCAGGACTGTTTCCATTTTGCAATGGAACGCTAGAGCCAATAAACAAAAACTCCCTCTTCCTCTCTCTTCACCATGGCAACCATCATTCTACTTTCTGTCTCTATGAATTTGACTACTTGGTATACCTCCTAAAAAGGCTATTATACAGTATTGTATATTATACAGTATCATACAGTATTTGGGGTATAACTAGCTTATTTCACTCAGCATAATGTTCTCAAGGTTCAATCTTGCTGTAGCATGTATCAGAATTTCTTTTTTTAAGACAATAATATTCCACGGCATATACAAACCACATTTTGCTTACCCATTCATCTATTATCGGTGGACACTTGGGTTGCTTCCATGGTTTAGCTATTGGGAACAATGTTGCTATAAACCTGGGTGTACAAATATCTCTTCATGACCCTGCTTTCAATTCTTCTGTGAATATACCCAATTACTAGGTGACATGGTAATTTTAGTTTTAATTTTTCGAGAAACAGTATACTGTTTTCAATAGCAGCTATACTATTTTATATTCCCCCAATAGTGCAAAGGGCTCCAGTTTTTCCACATCCTTTCCAACACTTGTGTTTGTTGTTGTTTTAATAGTAGCCATTCTAATGGGTGTGAGGTGGTATCTCATTCTGGGTTTGATTGGTATTTTCCTAGTGATCCGTGATGTTGAGCATCTTTTCATGTGCTTCTTGGATATTTGCACATCTTCTTTGGAGAAATGTTTATTAAAATCCTTTGCTCACAGGAGAGCCTGTATTTTAAAAACTTGCATCACACCCTTTTTCACTTTTTTCCCACTTTTCCAAGATCTAAATTTCCTTCAATGAAAAATTAATTTTTACCTCTTCTGTGAAGCTCTCCCTGATTTCCTTAGGTAGAGTTAATTGCTGCCTTTTCTATTTTTCATCTATAACTTGTATAACCTCTTAAAACATTTATTCCAGTACCTCATAATCATACTATTAACAGATATGCTCCCATCTGAACATGAGGCCATGGCAACCACATTTTATTAATCTTTGCACACATATTATTTATTACTATATCTGGTAAATGGTAGGTGCTCAGTGAATTTTTCTTGAATGGAAACGACAATATGTTAGTTATCTACTTTTAAAATAAAATGTTTATTTTAATAAACAACTGAGTAGTTCAATTATGACTTCTTAGGAAATTAACAAGTGGTGTCTATTAAGGCCACTTGAATTGTTATTCTTTACTATAAAAAATGGGTGGTGATCCTTAACTCTGACTGAACATTAAAATCATCTTAATTCTTGGGTTTAACCTCAGAAACACCAGGTAAGGGCTGGAAACTGTGTTTTTAAATTCAGGTTATTTGAATATGTGGCCCGGGCTGAGAACCATGAAGAATCACTGAAAACTGTGACCACAAATTCTATTGCTCTTTTTCAGCTTTATAGGACTGAGTTACACTAGTGTTACATTATAGGGAACAGCTAACCCACTCATGAGAATTAGTTTGTAGGTCTAGTCACTTCCTGAATTTTCTTGCCTGTATTTAAATAATCCAATACCTCTTCTCTATACTTCATATCTCTTATAATCTATCACATTATGATCTATTTAGTAGTCCAACAGCCATGAGAGTGTTCCTATTTTATTTTAGCCCTAGAGACATAAGTTCAGGTATTACTAACCCAGGCATTTTGAATCCATGGAATCAGGTAAGGGGCATGAAATATCTCCAAGTTTGAGCTATTTCCATGTGGAATGTTATCAAAGTTGGCGGGGAAATGTTGGTAACCTCTTTGCACTGGTAGATGTGGATTTTATAATTACTTGTGACTTTTCTTCTTTTATTGTCTCTGGCTCTAGCCTTGGCATTCTTTTAATGTGCATGTCTGTATAAATTAGAAAAGCAAGAGTTAAGATGTAGAACTTATGTGTCTGGCCACAGATGTTCAGAGCAATTCAGCGTGTCAAGCTGAGGTCAAATGAATAGGGAATGTCATTACTAAATGGTAACATTTTCTGAGAGCTTTAAAGAAATTCAAGTCCTTTTTAAATCTACATTTATTTTATCTTTTTTTCAGGGTGATAGGTTGCACTTCTAGTTCTTGTCAGAGATTTGTACATGAAAATGACTTTAAATTTAACTATTCTAGAAGTCAACTTTCCAAGTAGTATTTCAGGCAGCACCAGAAGAAGACATACAATTTTATTTGAGATATAGACTTCCTTTAAATTCAATGAGATATTCTTGTTTATTTGTAAGGCTGATGTGACGTATGCCTATATTCCCTTTGATATATCAACAAAGACTCTGGGGGAAAGGTCACGTTTTTAAATTCCATGATTTGAATTACAGCTATCAATTCAATCTTTCCACAGTTCATTAAACTTAAAATGCTATAATGTTCAGAAGTTCAGGACATACTTATGCCGGTTTGGAAGCTAACAAAATGAATTCTGTACCTGTGCTTCTGTGCTCTGTGTTGTGATGATATACATTGGTACATAGGGGGTTTGGCTGTAAATCACATTATATATATATTTTAAGCCCATGATGTAGCATTTATAGTGCAGAGTTTACAAAAATGCATCAATGGCAAAACTGAATTATTGAGGTTGCATTTTAGTGCATGTCACCCCTACAATGCTTGTAAAAGACCAAGTCACATAGTAAGCAAGAAAAAGTGGGTGCCTCCACCTCTTAATTATCTGTGGAATAGAGGTGAGCAGAAATCTAGCTAAATATATAGCAGACACTGTTGATGCCTCATACACATCCTTCAAATCTATATGTTGCTTGCACTCATGCTGATTTACAGTTGACAGCGTCTCCAGTGTTTTGTCTAAGGACTTTTTCTGCAGCAACAGAGGTCTGCTCAGCAAGCACACTTGTAGAGCAGGCTGTAAGGGCCAGGGAATTACCTCTTTTTAGGCACTCCCCTCAACCAGTGATGGAGAGAAGTTGACAGATAAATACACTGGCTCGTTTTCCGCAAGTGGGAGAATCTGAAGTACGCAGTCTATCCATCTCCCAGACTTCCCCAGTTGGGTTATCTCCAAGTGCCCAGAGGGGCAACTTGCGCAATAACACACATTTATTGCTTTACTGGCACTTTTTCCATGTCTGTGTTACTTCCCCACTCCCCTAACCAGTCACATCTGCCTCGCCCAAACTTGCAAACAAGTCCTTGTCCTAGGGTTCACTTCTGGGGAAACTCCAGTTATAATAATCGACAATGGTATATGCTTTCTTACTTCTGTTTTATGATGGATATTTGTGGGAATTCACCTAAAATGTATTGCAACTCAATACCCTGATGATTCAATGGCTTCAAGCAACTCACAATGTCTTCCTGCACCTCCATTTCCTTATTTAGAAACTTAACAGATGGCACAAATGATCTCATCTTCAGATTCTGTTATTTTAAGACCCGAGCTATGGTTTCTTCTTCTCTCATCCATGCATTCTTTGTGCAATTTACTGCTGAGTGTTTTTTCTCTAGGCAGCTTAAGGCTCTTCCCTTTCAGGATCCTCTTAGCCAATGCAAGGAGAACTTCCAAAACAGTCTTTCTGTTTGATGCATTCTCTGGGTACCATTCCTCCTAACCTTCCCTGTTCTTCTAAGGTTGATAGCTGCAACCTCAGCCATAGAACGTTAGGATTCCTGGCGCCCCTTCTCGGGAAAAAAAAAAAAAAAAAAAAAAAAAACCACCCTCACTTTCTTCTCCTTCCCTCTCAGGTTTGTTCTGTCTTGATTCAATCAGAATTTGCTTCTCGGTGGGACTCCCACAGAGGCTCCCTACATGAGGTATAAGCACTTGCTCCTCAATCTGACTTCATTTGCACAGTTTAATAAAAAGGGATTTCATACCATACTCAATAGATATGTACAGCATGACAGGCCAATTCCACAGACGAAGTTGGTGCCTTTTAAGGTGGTTGAAATAATTGTGACAACGGCCAGCATGGCCTACCTTCTGGGAGAGGGAAGTAAAGACAAAAGAAAATGTGAAGTAAATGGGGGAAAGCATAGTTTAAATATTTATTTTTTTAAAAAATGCAAACACGATTGTTATTTTCCATGCCTTGGCTGGTCTGGAGAGGGCTGTCTTGGGTTTCCTGAGCACCTGCGGCTCTGCAGTCTGTCCTCCTGGCAGAGAGAAAGGCATTTAGATTCTGGGTATTTGTTTTCTTTTGCTTGCAGCTATTCTTAGATTTGGAATAGGCATATGAATAGATAAGGGTACTATGGAGAGAGCCTTATGGGGTCAACACGGCATCACCGTTGCTCAGAAGGGGCTTCCTGCGAAAGGGCTGTCAGTCGTCATGTTTTTCAGGTGGTTTATCTCAGTTTATCGGGGCTTTGACATCCAGAGCCTCAGGATCATGGTAATTCCAACAGGCATCTCGCCATCTGAATGAATGAGAACAGATGTACAAATGTATGTGAACTTGATTAGACCCAATACTAGGCTCTAAAGCACTGAAGTAGGACCTTGGACCACAGAACCTCATCGAGGAGCCAGATTTCCAGCAGTCAAATAAAGAGACGACTTCCACCCCCAACCACATTGGCAAACTGGGATGACAGTGATGTTCAAACCCAACAGAGCTTCTAGTGTACAGAGGGTGATCTTACTCGTATCTGTTGGTGTCCGTGATGAACTTAGGGTTTTACAAGTTACTTTCTTTACATGGGTTCTGATTAAGCTAAATGTGATCGTATCATTATCTTGAGCTGCAGAGGTTTTCCCGAGTTAACAGGTCATTTTTAAGCTCCCAAATCTTCCAAGGTCAAATCGGATTAAGGGAACACTGGAGTGGGTAAAGGAGGGGTGTTCTAGAACACATACATAAATGACCTGGACTGTTTCTTGCCTAGATTGGAACAAAAAGCATGGTGGGGGGTGGGTTGGGGGTGGGTAGGTGGGAGTGTCTAGATCCAGCGTACATGCTGGTGGTTCTCTGCAAATAATCGTGACTTGGTTTTGAGGCAGCTCCAGATGAAAGCTTTCAGAAACGTATTTATCATGTGTCTTTTTTGTGTTTTTTGTTTGTTTGTTTGTTTTTTCAGCAGACTTGAAGGGCCTTCCTGGCAGTCTCTTCATCTGCCTTATTGTGGATATCTTTGCACAAGCTTAGTGTGTCAGGGACAATAATTTTCATCAAATATGCTTCCCATGTTCCCTGGCCCCATGAAGTTAGGTGTGCCATCTGGATTGTTCTGGCCAATGAAATAATACTTGTCAGTGCTAAGCTGAGGCAGCAAAAACCCATGAATGATCCTGCAGTGTCTCTCTCCTCTGTTTTGGAGGCTAACAATGTTCCAGATGGTGGTGCTCCATCAGTCTGTGTTCAAGAGTAGCTGTGTGAAGGACAGCCCTATATTTGACTCATACTGTGCGTGTAGGGTTTGTGAGGGTGCAAAATCTGGACTTTCATTGTATTAAGTTCTTGAGACCTTAGGGCTATTTGTTACTACAGTATAATAAGTCTATTTTGACTAACACAGCCATTGGTACCCGATATAAGGTGGTGCAGCACAAAAACACAAAAATATGTATTTGGTGTTAGCGATCAGGTCATGCGCAGTGAAGGAACAGACTCTGGAGACTGGAAAGGTGGCAGTTACTGAATGCTGGCCCTAAAAAATAACTTCTTGCTAAGTCAAAGCTGAGTTTGTTGTTTTCTGCATTAAGGAAGAACACTACCTTGAGGGAGACCCTTGGGAAAGGTCACGATACAACACGGTAGGATTGCAGGACACAATGAAACGGGAGTGGAATTGGGGTTTCTTTGCTACACCAAGTGTCGGGATAAACGGACTGCACTGCTTCTAACAATATTGTTTCTAACACAGTAGAATTTGAATTTGAAGATGTTATTTTATTTATTTATTTATTTAATTTTTAAAATTAACATATAATATATTATTAGCCCCAGGGGTACAGGTCTATGAATTGCCAGGTTTACACACTTCATAGCACATACCTTCCCCAATGTCTATAACCCCACCACCCTCTCCCTACCCCCCTCCCCCGGCAACCCTCAGTTTGTTTTGTGAGATTAAAAGTCTCTTATAGTTTGTCTCCCTCCCAATCCCACCTTTTTTCATTTATTCTTTTCCTACCCCCCAAACCCCCAAGTTGCCTCTCAAATTCCTCATATCAGGGAGATCATATGATAATTGTCTTTCTCTGATTGACTTATTTCACTAAGCATAATACCCTCTAGTTCCATCCATGTCGTCACAAATGGCAAGATTTCATTTTTTGATGGCTGCATAGTATTCTGTTGTATATATATATATATACACCACATCTTCTTTATCCACTCATCTGTTGATGGACATCTAGGTTCTTTCCATAGTTTGGCTATTGTGGACATTGCTGTGAAGATGTTATTTAAAAGCCTTGCTTATTGTAGTGAGCATGGCTTAATGTATAGAAAAGTTGAATCACTATGTTGTATGCCAGAAAATAATGTAACATTGTATGTCAAACATACTCAAAAAATTATTAAAATATTTTTTAAAAATAAATAAAAATTGAAAAATAAAAATGATAAAATACCTTCTTATTGAAAAACATTTTTTTTTAAAGATTTTATTTATTTATTTGTCAGAGAGAGAGAGAGAGTGAGCACAGGCAGACAGAGTGGCAGAGGGAGAAGCAGACTCCCTGCAGAGCAAGGAGCCCGATGCGGGACTCGATCCCAGGACGCTGGGATCATGACCTGAGCTGAAGGCAGCTGCTTAACCAACTGAGCCACCCAGGCGTCCCGAAAAACATTTTTAATATACAGATTTTAGAATCTAATGTTTCTAAAGCACCTTAACAGCTATACCTCAACAGCTAAAAAATGATCTTTTGATTTTACCAATTGCCCAAACCATCGAAGACTACTGTAGGCTCTTATTTAATTATTATTTTAGCTCTATACCCCAACAGAAATTATTTTAGCTCTATACCCCAACAGAAGAAAGGGTGGGCCTTTCTTCATATTGTTCCCCTTGTTTCTCATGTGTACCCAGAGAGGTTCCTCTAGACACAAACTTAATGATATATCCTCCTTTCCTCACATATCCCCTAATCAGTGCTAATCCAGCCTCACTCTGTGCTCTCAGAGTACTTTATATTTCTATTATAATATTTGATATGGGCTGACTTTGGAGTAACAGGTATTTTTGTCTATGTCTTCTTTAGTCTCCATGAATGGGTTAGAGCTTTTGAAAGTTTGGATGATGCGGGCCATAAATTGGAGAAGCTGGCTGTGTTAAATCAATTCTTTCCAAAAAATCTGAGTGAATAAATTTCTTTTGTGCACTTATCCAATGTGTAAGGATGGGATATGTTATGGTGCTGTAACAGCAACTTCTCCAAATTTCCATGTTTTGACAGACACAATTTTATATCTCATACTACATGTACAAAATGGATCAGTATAAATTTCTACACTATCAGTTACTCAGGGATACAGGATGATAAAAAACTTGACATCCTGAATGCTCTTGGTAGCTGTAACAGAGGAAGAAAGATTCTGGAGAATCATAGAAGAGCTTTGCATTGCCTAATCCAAACAGCTCATGGAGAGAGAGCTGTGAAGGTATTGAGCTACTAGGTTCTAAAATTTGTATTTTCAATTTGCTATTCAATGAGCAGGGTTTTTTAGTAATACTTCCATATTCAAATTCTAATGTGCTAAGACCAAACCTAAGCTGAGATACCAAATTAGCAAAGACTATTTATTTATATGTTTGCAAGAGAACCACCTCCCACTACTTTTGTTCCTGCAGGAGTTCAAAGAGGGTTTGAAAGGAGAGTGAACGTTATAGAGTAAAAGGGAGACAGTCTATTAGGATGAGACTTCTAGAAGGGGTGTGGGAAAGTTTTGTGATTGGCCTTTAAGTAAATTTGGTTGTCCTTGTTCAGCTGCAAGTGAATAGAAGAACAGGTTAGGGAGATTTCCAGAGAGAAAGAATCTGTTTAATCTGTAGCTGGCCATTTCCTAGAACTTGTGGAGATCAGTAATTTGTTCTTTTTGGTTAAGTTGACAGAATATTAGAGTCACGGTCCTCAAGTTGGGTGGTGGTGACAGACAATTCCTCAACTGAATTATTAACCTTAGTGAGTTTTGCTTTTTTTTTTTTCTTTTTACTTTAGAAGAGTGAATTTTATTGTATATAAATCATATTTCCAGAAAACAAAACAAAAAATAATTATGCTTTTCTGGGAATGGTCAAGATTTGTACATCACAGACAGGAAGACTACTAGGATATGAACAGTCCTAGGAAACGAAAAACAGTACTTGCTTTCCAAGTTGTTGGTTTTCTACGTGACACCATACTATGTTTCCATTTAAAACATAACTTTAGTGAATTTTGGAAGTGGCCCTGAATTGTTGTTTTTTCAGATGTTGTGATGAATTATGAAGGCTTGGGCTGGTCAACAAATGTCTGTCTTTCTTTTTTCTTTCTTTTTTTTTTTTTTTTAAAGATTTTATTTATTTGATAGAGAGAGAGAGAGCGAGCTCACAAGTAGGCAGAGAGGCAGGCAGAGAGAGAAGGGGAAGCAGGCTCCCTGCGGAGCAGAGAGACCGATGCAGGGCTTGATCCCAGGACCCTGAAATCATGACCTGAGCCAAAGGCAGAGGCTTAACCCACTGAACCACCCATGCGCCCCTCTTTTTTTTTTTTTTTTAATTAACATATAATGTATTATTTGTTTTAAGGGTACAGGTCTGTAATTCATCAGTTTTAGACAATTCACAGCACTCACCATAGCATATACCCTCCCCAGTGTCCATCCCCCAGCCACCCCATCCTTTCCAGCCCCCTCCACTCTGGCAGCCCTCAGTTTGTTTCCTGAGATTTAGAGTCTTTTATGGTTTGTTTCCCTGTCCGTTTCATCTTGTTCCGTTTTCTCTCCCTTCCCCTATGATACTCTGTCTTGTTTCTCAAATTCCTCATATCAGTGAGAGCATATGATAATTGTCTTTCTCTGGTTAACTTATTTTGTTTAGCACAATACCCTCTAGGTCCATCCACGTGCTTGCAAATGGCAAGATTTCATTTTTTGACGGCTGCATAATATTCTGTTGTATACATATACCACATCTTCTTTACCTATTCATCAGTTGATGAACCTCTATCTAGGCTCTTTCCATAGTTTGGCTATTGTGGACATAGTTGCTATAAACATTGGTATGCATGTGCTCCTTCAGATCAGTACATTTGTATCTTTAGGGTAAATACCCAGTAGTGCAATTGCTGGGTCGTAGGGTAGCTCTATTTTAAACATTTTGAGGTACCTCTACACTATTTTCCATTGTGGCTGCACCAGCTTTCATTCCCACCAACAGTGTAAGAGGGTTCCTCTTTCTCCGCATCATCACTGACATCTGTCATTTCTTGACTTGTTAATTTAAGCCATTCTGACTGGTGGGAGGTAGTATCTCATTGTGGTTTTGATTTGTATATCCCTGATGCCGAGTGACATTGAGCACTTTTTCATGTGTCTGTTGGCCATTTGGATGTCTTCTTTGTGGAAATGTCTGTTCCTGTCTTCTGTCCAGTTCTTGATTGGCTTATTTGTTCTTTGGGTGTTGAGTTTGATAAGTTCTTTACAGATTTTGGATACTAGCCCTTTATCTGATATGTCATTTGCAAATATCTTCTCCCATTCTGTCCGTTGCCTTTTGGTTTTGTTGACTGTTTCCTTTGTTATGCAAAAGCTTTTGATCTTGAAGGACCAATAGTTCATTTTTGCCCTTGCTTCCCTTGCCTTGTTTCTAGGAAGAAGTTGCTGCAGTTGAGGTCGAAGAGTTTGCTGCCTGTATTCTCCTCAAGGATTTTGATGGACTCCTACCTCACATGTAGGTATTTCACCCATTTTGAGTCTATTTTTGTATGTGGTGTAAGGAAATGGTCCAGTTTCATTCTTCTGCATGTGGCTGTCCACTTTTCCCAACACGATTTGTTGAAGAGACTGTCTTTTTTCCATTGGACATTCTTTCCTGCTTTGTTGAAGACTAGTTGACCATAGAGTTGAAGGTCCCATTTCTGGGCTCTCTATTCTGTTCCATTGATCTATGTGTCTGTTTTTATGCCAGTACCATACTGTCTTGATGATAACAGCTTTGTAATAGAGCTTGAAGTCTGGAATTGTGGTGCTGCCAGCTTTGGTCTTATTTTTCAACATTCCTCTGGCTATTCAGGGTCTTTTCTGCTTCCATACAAATTTTAGGATTATTTGTTCCATTGCATTGAAAATAGTTTATGGTATTTTGATAGGGATTGCATTAAATGTGTAGATTGCTCTATGTGACATAGACATTTTCATGATATTTGTTCTTCCAAGCCATAAGCACGGAATGTTTTTCCACTTTTTTTGTGTCTTCCTCAATTTCTTTCATGTGCCTTCTGTAGTTTAATGAGTGCAGATTCTTTGCCTTTTTAGTTAGATTTATTCCTAGGTATCATATGGTTTTGGGTGCAATTGTAAATGGGATCAACTCCCTAATTTCTCTTTCTTCTGTCTTGTTGTTGTATAAGAATGCAACTGGTTTCTGTGCGTTGATTTTATACCTGACACTTTATTGAATTCCTGTAGGAGTTCTAGCAGTTTTGGGGTGGAGTCTTATGGGTTTTCCACATAAAGTATCATATCATCTGCAAAGAGTGAGAGTTTGACTTCCTTTGCTGATTCAGATGTTTTTTATTTCTTTTTGTTGTCTGATTGCTGAGGCTAGGACTTCCAGTACTATGTTGAATAGCAGTGGTGATAGTGGACATCACTGCCATGTTCCTGACCTCTGGGGGAAAGCTCTCAGTTTTTCCCCATTGAGAATGATATTTGCTGTGGGTTTTTTGTAGATGGCTTTTATGATATTGAGGTATATCACTGATTCTCTCTTCTGTATCATTTATCCTAGCAGTTAGAGCCTCCTTTTTTTATTGTACCTCATTAATAGCCTTTTTAATTTTGACTTGATTAAGTTTTAGTTCTTTTATTTCTCCAGAAAGCATTCTTTAGTATCTTCTATGCTTTTTTCCAAGCCCAGATAGTATCTTTATAATCATCATCCTGAACTCTAGTTCCAACATCTTACTAATGTCCGTATTGATTAAGTGCCCGGTAATCGGTACTGCCTCTTGATCTTTTCTTTTAGTTGAGTTTTTCCCTTTTGTCATTTTGTCCAGAGAGGAATAGATGGATGAGAGAACAAAATGTTAAAAAAGTAACAATGACCTCAGAAAAATATACACTAAACAAATCAAAAGAGACCAAAAACTGAGGGAAAAAGAAGGGAAAAAATATATATAAATATAATATATCAAATATATTAAATATACAATATATTTATATAAAATATAATATATTAATAAATATAATACATTTAATATATTATGTATTATATTTATATATTATATATAATACATATTCTATATAATGTATATAGAATATAAAAATGTATATATAAATATATATAAAAATATAATAAATATAAATATATATTTATAAAATCAATCGTACTGGTAAATAGAACAGAGCCACATACTTGATTTTTGGTGTATTTTGGTCTGTTAGAAGAAACTGCCTCCCCAAATTTTAAAGAAAGAACTCTTGGTAAATACAATGAAGGAATGGAATATGACTGTAAAGATGAAAATTTAAAAAGATTTCAAAAAAGGAATTGATGAGATAAGAAGTTGGTTGAAAAAAGAAAGAAAAAAAATTAAAAAAAAAGGAGAGAATGTGATCAGGTGGGAAACTAGAACAAAGCCATCCACTAGATTTATGGCAACCGTGAGCTGAGACTGCACTCCTTAGCTCCATCTTTCCAGCCGGCTTCCTTGCTTTGATACCTGGGAGCTCTGCCACACTCAGGCACCTCCAGTCTTCAAGGGTCCTGAGACCACACTGTCCCAGTGAGTGCTCCACAACCACCACCACCCCACCTCCCTTAGCCACTGGAATGAAGTCCCTCCATGGAGCAGATTTCTGGAAGTTCTGATTTTGTGCTCCGCTGTTCTATCACTTGCCGGTACC
The DNA here is from genome assembly GCF_002288905.1 of Enhydra lutris kenyoni. Taxonomy (NCBI): domain Eukaryota; kingdom Metazoa; phylum Chordata; class Mammalia; order Carnivora; family Mustelidae; genus Enhydra; species Enhydra lutris. The sequence continues at coordinate 33,651,217 of NW_019154098.1, read as the reverse complement.
CTCTGACTGACACTCCCTCCCCCTGTGCTTTGTCTTCCCAAATAACACCTTGGAATCACTTCTCTACATGTCCTACCTTCCAGAAAGTGGTTGCTTTTCTGTTCACAGAATTGCTGCTCTTCTTTTCTTCTATCTCCTGTTGAGTTTGTAAGTGTTCAGAATGGTCTGATAACTATCAAGCTGAATTCCTGGGACCAGACAAAATTTAGGTCTCCTACTCCCCTGCCATCTTGCTCCTCCATCAACAAATGTCTTTCTTGACTATTTTTTCATACAATGATGACAGTGAATAAGGTGTTGTCTAACTTTATCTGTGGGTGCTTATGACTCTGGGGCTCCATGATGACTTTGCCAAAAACTAACTGAATTACCTCATATTTATCAATCGATAATGGGATGAATAGCAATTTGTCTCTTAGGGTGGTTACAGGGAGAAGTCACGTTATAACAGGAGTCTTACAAATGAACACACCCACTGAGTTATGGAACTCTCTGTAATAACCAGCCATTCTCTGTTATTCGAAGGTGACAGCATTTGGGGGTCCTCCTTCCTAGCATATGTGTCTGTGGTTTAAGAGACTGCTAGGGGTGTGCCCTCCTCTTTGTACATCCCTGGAGCAAAGGCTCTTCTCAGATCATGGATACAGCCTTGTCTCCCAGAACCCAAGGCCATTTGTGACCTTGCCATTTAGATGTGCAGTCAGCTGGAAACCTTTATTCAAAGGAGCTGCTCCAGGCTTAGCGGCTGCCAGGTTGATGCAGCTTGCCCAGCTGCACACATCCATGCCACAAAGTTGGAATCTATGCCCTGAAACAACCTGGATTCTTCCCTGCATATGGTTTCTACACTTCAGCTCATCCAAGTCTGTGGCAGAGTTCACATTGGGGCAGAAAGTGCTGTCATGATTTGAGAAATTGTATAGTGGTCCTTGTTCATGTAAATTATAAATAATGGATGCTCAACAATAACTTGAGGGTGAATTTGTCAACAGTCAGTAGTTTGCTAATGCCGGTCTCTAATTCACAAAGTAGGGATCTCTTTACATTTCCATTGGGAAGGGTAATAATCATTTGCCAGTTCAAGGAAGACATTTGCTCTTGGTACCTTTTAAGAATTCTTAATATTTACTCAGTTCTTAGGCACCATGCCAAGATCTTTACATGCACAATAACTCACTTAATCATCAAAATCACTTGGGTTAAAAAAAAAATCACTTGGGTTGAGATGTTGATATTATTTATACCCCCATTTTACAGATGAGAAAAATGAGGAAGATTAAGGTAATTTTCTCAAGATCATATATAGAATAATGACAAACTCTAGTAACATCATTAGAAAGTTTTGTTGAGTGGGCAGTCTTTCTTTTTCTTTTTTTAAGTTGTTGCTGATGCCATAAATTTTTACTTTGCAAAAATTAATGGGTTTTAAGAATCTTTATTTTATTTCACTTTAAAAATACCATCACAATGAGGCCACAGTACAACAGGGTCTTAGTTCTTATGTAAATCTTACCCAGAATTGGTGGTGGTAGTTGGTACAGTGGCCTATGGGTATCTGCCATGTTAAGTTTCAAGTTGCATTACTCCAGAAAGGAGAAAGAAATATGTCCCTCTTTTTATACTTGGTGATGGTCATGGTAGATGCCATGTTTCCTGGTAAAAAAATGTGATCTGGCAAAAGTTGTTCCTTGTTTTCTTCTTAAGTCATTTCAATGAATAAAAAAGAGCTTACTCATATCTGAGGATCCTCAAAGCAGCAGTAGAGAAGGACATCACATCACCTCTCTCACTTTGATGTCCATCTGTAAAATGGGGATTATAAGTGGCCTTAAAGAGGGGGCTTGCTGAGCACTCTAGAATGCACTGTGTAGATGGCAAATATGACTCACTTTCTCATATGTCCTTTCTCCAGAAAGTAAGCCTGGGCAGCAATTTCCCTGAATTTTTGCAGTCATAGGCTTAGATGGCCATTTATAAAGTGCTTGTAATTGCGCAGTATATCACTTGGTGAGCACGTACATTTGATTTGAATCTTGATGAAGAAGTTTTTTTTTTTTTTTAATTCTTCCTGTTTTCCTGGCATAATATTCTGAACAGCAGCAATACAATCTGTTGTTTGTTTAGAAGAAATGGCAGAAGGGTGTATGGTGTGTGTGTGTGTGTGTGTGTGTTGTGGAAGGGGCTAGTCATATAGGATATCTCACAGTCTAAGAAAACAGAAGTTCTGCAACATTCTGAGTTACCTGAGTTAGTTATCATTTGGGAAGAGGGTAAGACTGGAGTGAATTAGTCGGAGCTACACTCCTGTGGTGGGCGTGTAGCAGAGAGTCCACATTCTTCGCTCTCTGATGTGGGCACGTGCACACATGCACACAGAAACTCACACGTATTTATGCAGATACAGAAGAAGGGGATTTTCATCTCATGGCCATCCCATAATAGAAATCTGTCCCTGGCTTTGGAAACCCTGTCTTTTCCTCCCCACAGCTCTCCCTACTTCCCATTTTGGAGGGTGGGCTCTGCTAGAGGGCAGAGGAAGCTCTGAGCTGGCGGAAGAATCTCCATAGCAACATGGCCCTGAGTCCTGCCCCCAAAGGTCTAACTGTGCTTGGCTTTTGTCTTAGCCCAGGTGAAGCAATATGATGGTCTTCCTCACAACCCAATCTGTTGTGATTTTGAACAACTTTTTTCCCCAGGTAGGTTCCTTCCCCTGGTCTCTGCAGTTTTTTTGAGCTGGTTTTTCCTTTTTCTGTCCACCAGAGCAGAGATGCCAAATGTCAATTTATTTACATGTTTTGGATAACAAGCTAACTGTACCCAAAACTATGGTTAGCAGCCCCTTAGTGTTATGTTTCAGGGCTCCTGGGAAGGACTCCCTCTGAATAATATGTTGCTCCCAAGAGAAAGGGATGTTGGAGGACAGGAGTGGAAGTTCTGAGGTAATGGAGCAAGTGCTGGTCTTTCAGTTAGGAGGTCAAGGTTCAAATTTATTTCCTATTAGAGGTGGACTTTGTGGGGGGATTTTGTTTTTTGTTTTTTGTTTTTTTGTTTTTGTCAATGATTGAACTATAGGTATACTTAATGTGGATGAATAACTCCCAGTAATGTGATGTGGCGTGTGAACAGTAAGTTCCAGAAGATTGCCTATTGTATACTAAAGTTAAAAAACTACTAAAAAAAAACTACTGAAACTACACAATATTGTATAAGCATGTCTATATTTAGAAGTGATTTATAAAAAAGTACGTGTGTGAGTAAAGGTCCAATAAACCTTCTGGCTGCCTCAGGTTGGAAGGAAAAGGATAGGATGGGGTGGTAGATAGAGGTTGTCAGTGTTGTGTCCTTGGGTTGAGAGGTGTGTTTATGGGTATTCATTATTTTATTTCACTTACTTAATTAGTTAAAGAAAAGGGGGTATTGCCTGGGACACTAATGATGGTGTGTCCTGAAGCAATGATTATGGTTAGTCCAATTACATGTATTTGAGGGTCACACAACTGAAACCAAAGCCAAACACTGTAACTGTAGCTGCTAATGCACGTTACCTCTGCTCTTTGAACCTTAGTTAGCTTCTCCGCAAATACAAACATTCAGTCCCTGGCAGTATTATTGAATACATTAATAAAGAGCTAGGTATATTGTCAGGTCACACATGTTATTTTGACAACTATAGTTTAATATCCTTAATTTCCTTACTAATCTTATTTTTTTTGAGAGGATTCCATAGGTGTCACCACAAAGCCAAAGGGGCTCTTAGCTCAAAAAGATTACACAACTTTTATAGAAAACTCAAAATTCTCTAAAGACACAAACACATATACAGAGAGAGAGACATATAATTCTGTTAAGTGGATAGCTTGAGTGGCCTGAGAAAGTTAAAAAAATATATATGTACATTGCATACTTGTATACTTATATGCACACATGTGTATGTATAGATACAATGTGTCTATACATGTATTACGTACATGTGTACACATATATACATGTGTGTGAAAAAATATATATATATATTCCCCCTTCACTTCTCCATAAACAGTGGGGTTTTTGTGTGTGTGTGTGTGGTTTTTTTGGTGTTTGTGCTTGCTTTTGATAGGTGATCCGCATTTATTCCTTTTGAGATGAATAGCAAGATGGTAATTTTGACACATTAAATACGTGGAAAAGAAATGAGCACATTACCTTTTCAGTTAAACTCCACAAAGGAAAATAATTCTTTTGAAAATGATATAAACCTGTTAAAATATATCATTCAAGTTCTAAATCATTTTGGAAAACTCTTGAGAAAATTTCAGGACCTGAAGGTCTTTGGGTTATTTCTTCCAATCTAAAAAATGAGGGTCAGACAAAGTGCAATATGACATTATAGCATTTCCTACATCACACTCTTTAAAAAAATGGACACACATGGTCCTGTGTGCTGAAATCCATCCAGGGAGGAATCTATATGATTTCTATTTATGTTTTCTTACTCATTCATTGACTTTTCTCCAGGAACTCTGAATCCCGATTCATTCTTATAAAATTATTCACTGCCATATAAGGTTTCAGAATACATGTACAGCAGAGGTGTTAGACTCCAATGTAAGCCACAAACCCAGCAGTCTGGGGGATTAACAAGAACTTGTTTGTATAAGGAACCAAGGCGTTTTATGAAAAGAATTCATCTCAAGTGAAGAGGAAATGAAAGAAGTAAACAAGTTGGGTATCAGGACAATGAGCTGTTGTCAGGGGAGTGCCAATTTTTGGCAAAGGAATAAATATATCTTCCAGACTGTTATTTGGCGATCCAGAACTTGGGTAGATCCCAGGGATGGTAAATATAACAGAGTTGGGTCACAAAAGAGTCTCTGTACATCCCTTGAACCTACTCCCTAGCCCCTGTGGCAGAATCTAACAAGTGGTACAACTTGTGTTGTCTTAACATCCATCACATCACACCTCACTGTGTAGCAGCCTTGCTGTGGATGGTAGTAATTCTGCTTCTGTCCTCTGAGCCAATCAGTATAATTTTAGCCTCCTGCCATAAGGATTGGTTTGTAGTATGGCACAGAACAGAAGGTGGCCCAGTCAAAAGGAAACTAAGGACTTGTATTTGGATAGGTAGGGAAAGAAAAATCTTATTTCCTGGGGGGAAAAAAAGTCATATGTGGATGTAATACATGGGTCCAGTGAGGCCTCTTGCCCCGCATGGAAAGTCAGCCTGAAGACGAGGCTGACCTTGAAGGAGGGCACAGCGACAATGCCCTAGTGCAGAAACAGAGCAAGAGCACTGATCAAAACAGTCCAGAAGCTTCTCTACTTCTGGATTTTTCTAGTACATGAACAATGCATTCCCTTTACCATTTAAACCACTTTGATTTTGTTGTTGTTGCCATTGGGAGCCAAGAAGATTGCTTATTTTGGCTCAACTCAACCATGGTGACTATTCAAGCATGCTGAATTGCAGAAAAGGAGAGACAAAAAAGCAGAAGAAGAGAACCATAGTCATCTGAACTCAGCCTCACAGCACTCTGTGGAAATTTGTTCACGAGGTAATATAGTAAGTAATACCCCCACTTTACAGATCAAAACTCATCTGCATCAGGAGGTCTTCTGGTGAGTCTCATGGTCCCATATGACTTACCATGTAAATTAAGAATACAAACACTGTCTTTTGATTCAACTCACATAGATAGAACAGAGTATTGTGGATTTTTTAAAGTACTTTTTTGAAGTTTTAAAACCCGGAGTCATTTTACTAAATTATTTCAGATTTGCGACATTCAGATTACTTATATCTCCTTGAAATTCACCTGCAAATGATAACTAGCTGATCTGCAGTTGACTCTCTTTTACTATTGTTAGATGAAGATGACAGAGTATAAATTATTGAGAGTACCTCAACCCCCAGTCAGAAAGCTGTACTCATGTTCCAGCTAATTGAATCTCTCTGGATGGCAGGAAGGTCAAATTATAATGATAACAATTGTTTATTGAGCATTAATTTTGTGTTAGGTATTGTGTTAAGTGTTTTACATGCATTGTCTCATTTAATCTTTGCAAAAACTTTGGAGGTTGTTACCGTTGTGCTCTTTTTCATACAGTGAAACATTAGAAATGCAGCAGGAATGTGACTTGGGGGGAGGTTATTAAGGAATTGATGAGGGTTCATAATCTCAGACCACCTTCAGGCATTAATACATAATGTCTGCAACATGTTCGAAACCACATGATCCCACTCAGGATGTAAACAGTTCCCTCTAAAATGGTTTTGCATCATTCATCAACTTAAAAATTATTTTAGATGCTGCCACTAATCTTTTTCTAAAATCTTCAGTATTGGTTCCTTCTGAGTTTGAATAACACATCACAATTTTTGAAAATTTGCTTTCCTTACAGGAAATAAAATTGATTTTTCAAAATACATTGTTATTTTATATTTGAAAGTAATGTGATTGAATGTTTCATGCTTCATTGGTTGACAACTATATATTAAGGAGTTATAAAGAAGAGAGAGGCATTGCATTTCTGAGTAACAGTGATGAAGAATCAATTTTTATAACTGCATCTCATCTTTTTATTTTAAAATTGAAATATTGGTTTAATAATTCTGTGATATTTTAAGGAAGGTTCATCACTTACACCTTTTCCTAAGAATAAACATGTATCTCCTGTAACACACCTATAATACGTTTATAAAACACAATTGCGTACCTTACAATGATTTTTTTTTTTTTAATAAAACATAGTTTTTGAAGGTGAACGCCATTTCTGGCCGGAGTTCTCATTATAAAATTAAAAATAAATTCCTCCAAAGGAGTATGCATCACAGGGGAGATTTGAAATACTTGCGGGTGAAAGCACTTCAGAAACTGCCAATTCTAGGGCTACTGAACCTCATACTGTATGTATCCCTGGATTATAAGATATTGGTTGTATAAAGCTTTAAACTAGAAACTTGCTTTTTCCTTAAGGCACTTTCTTGAGGATATCCTTTCTTCTGAGTGTTAGCTATCACCTCTCCCTCTTATTTTTTCTCGGTTTAGGTGGACCCATAAGTATTTTTCTCCTTTCTGGCAGTTTCTTGACTCCACACTCAAATTCAGCCAAGCCTTGTTGCACTCTTTCTTGGTTCACAAGCTAAAACCACACCCTAGGTCATTAATCTCCGTAAGTATACCCGACCGTAACATTACACTTCACAGGTAGATCTCACCATCTTAAATGTGATTCACAAACTGTCCAAGTTCAAGGTTTCAGAAAGATGTCAGCTTCCTACTAATTTGATAAAGTTTTATAAACTTGAAAGCCTATAATCAAATTTATTTAGAGCAAGATACACTTGTGTCATCAGCGTTTCTCATTTACAATAGCTACATTGCTGAATGGTAAAAAGTTGGCATTTTTTCTAACACGTGGTATCAAATGCAAACACATAATTAACTTATCTCAGCACTCCTCTCCAAGTGAGGCAGCTCCTGCCAATCCACAGAGCTTCCAAGACAGATAAAGGAGATGGTGAGGAGCCTTGTCTTTGCTGCCTGCGGTATCTCCTTCCCTATCCCCGTAGAGATAGGGTTTCTTCTCATCACCTTCAAATCCCCTTTAAGCTCCACTCTTACCCATCTCTAAACTTGATCTTCTGACTACTGATGCACATACAGCTTTGGAAGAGGGGAAGCCTATCTTCACTGAAAGCTGGACCTGGCTTGTCCTATTTCCTACAACACATCTACATTAAAAAAGAAAATGTGTGCCCTGTAATTCCTGAATCCATGCTATTACAGTCACTTTTTAATGCAAAGACGTGAAAATTATGTGGACTGAAAAGAATTCCTGAAATAAGCATGCCTACACCCTCCCCTAATCAACACAGCATTAAGTAAAGACAGGAATCAGTCGGAAGTAGGGACAGAGATAGGCAAATTGACCTGAAGCCCTTGCATTCCTGATTGCCTCTGAATCTGATGCCTGGGAGACCTGTGCCCACCACGAAACCCATGAGCTTTCTGCCGCCTCCTTGCTCATCTTCCACACCTGTATCCATTTTGTTAGCAAAGTCCTATTTTACATCTTACTCCTTTTTTTTTTAAAGATTTTATTTATTTATTTGACAGAGGGATACACAGTGAGAGAGGGAACACAAGCAGGGGGAGTGGGAGACGGAGAAGCAGGCTTCCTGCTGAGCAGGGAGCCTGATGTGGGGCTCGATTCCAGGACCCTGGGATCATGACCTGAGCTGAAGGCAGACGCTTAACGACTCAGCCACCCAGGCGCCCCACATCTCACTCTTATTACTTCTCTCTGTCTCTTCTCTAGTTCGGATGACCATCTCCTGCTTTACAACGGTCTTCCAACCTGTGTTTCTGCTTCTCCCTGACTATCTTCTAATCTGTATGAGGTAGCACAGCCCAAATTAACAAAAGGGATGAACTGTTAATTATGCTACTCTTGCAATGGCTTCCCATTGACTTTTGCATTTAAGCTCAAATTCTGAGTTGCAGAACCAGCCCTAAATGGTCTGTGCATGCTTCGCTATTTCCATACCACGCTCCTGCCTGAGATTGGGAACGACAGTTTCTAGAACCCCCTTTTCTTCATGGTCCTGGGTTGGAAATTGCCAATGACAGGACATGATTTGGGATTTGAGAGGCAGAAGTGAATGGGATGCCATTATTCTCAAGCAGCAGTGGGGTTTAGACACAGGGCTTGGTCAGCTACTCAACAGCTTCACAGACCTTTCTGGAAATTCTCACTCTGCGTTGAGGTGGGCTTTACAATCTTGCCTGAGAGTTTGTCTCCCTATTCACACTCCAGTCCTCCAGGCTGAAGCTGTTGGTGACCTTTTCTCAGATTTTCCAGTTGCATTTTCAATTGCCTGGCTCCACTTGCTTTTCCATAAGCTCTAGCTTCTATGTTAACCCACACCTGCCTACCTCTCCTGCTGCTTCTCTGTATTCACTTTAAACCTTTAAAAAATTTTTTTGTCATTCTCTATTATCATAGACTTTTCTTTGAACCTTTTCTCAAATGCTTCCCCTATTCCCATGCAGGCACTCTCTCACCAAGTTAGCTCTAACTTACCCATCTAGGTATGAACTTACAGTTCACTTTCTCAGTAAAGCCTTCCCAGAACCCTAGCTTAGTTCAGGTCCCCCACTTATGTATCCTTCCACATTTATTTAGATGATGATTCTCTTCAGTGCTGTCTTCTGCACAAGGCTGTAAACTCTGTGTGAGCAGGAACTGTTTTGTTCAGGATCTAGTTCAGTGCTTGGCATTTAGTAGACCCTCAGTAAAGATTTGTGGAATGAATGAAGGAATGACTGAATGACGAATGGCTGAATGAGTGCAGGGAACGGGTTTATGATCCATTCATTGGGTCTGGCTGACCAGACATAAAGGCAGGCGGATGCAACCACTGTGGACCTTGTCCTCCCTGATCTCACTTGTTTGTCTCAGGTCTCCCTTTCTCAAAGAAACATTTTCTCTTTAGCTCATTCCTGTCGGGAGATTTATGGGATAACTTCAGCACCCCATTTTTAAAATATATTCATGGTAATGAACAACTTTTAATGCATGACGATTTAAAGTTTAATTTTTAAAAATTGTGCCCTTTACTTGAAAAGCCTGAAGGCACAAACTTAGTAAAATATACTAATAATGAAAAGATTTGAAGTTCTTAGCAGTGGAAATTAATAAAATATCAAGCAGCCCCCAGACAGTGGCCTCATCTTGCCCTACATGGGATGCATGCTTATCCCCTGCTCAGGGACCTGCTTTCTCTAAGCAGTGCTTGGGTGTGTGATCGTGATGGGTAACACTTCACACTTGAATGGTATCTGGCACGCATTATAACACCCGATCTTTTCATAACAAACGTTTTTTTTCTCCACTGTATCCAAAAACAATTTTAATGGGTAATATATCCCACAGGATGGTTCTCAGGACAATTTAAGCCAGATATTTTTGCCTAATTACCCAAGCTATTGTCACTTTCCACATCCCCTTGGCCTGAAAGCCAGGCCCTCAGTGAACACTGAGTTATGGCATGAACATGATGATAGTTCCCAGGGTATGATGCTGATGAATAAAGGAATGGAGCCAATTGCCGAGCACGGATCAAAGCCAAAGAATGTCATCTCTTCAGAGTAGGGGGGCCCTAAGTAGATAGAACAGATCAAGGTTAATGATGGCCTTGAGCAGATGTAAATCTTCTTTATCCTTTTCCTGTTGCCTTTCCCTTCTCCAATTTCCCAACCTTCTTTACTCTAAAGTAGATAAAACAAAACAGTGAATAACATAGGCTTTCTCTGTCTGTCTCTTGTCTCTCTCTCTTCCCCCCTCTTTAAAGTCCCTTGGAACATACTGAATGTTGCCCCAATAACCATGCATTTCAAACCGATGCCCTTTCACTCCATCCCAAGGCACTACACCTATCTGGAGGGCAGCAACTTTACAAACTATCCATTTTGATTCATCACATTTGATATATTGTTCATCACAGATTTTTGCAATTATTTTGGCTTATAAAATATTGCATTAAAATATTTATCTTGGCTACTGAGTTTTTGGCACCCCCTTAAATTTTGCCCTTGAGGCTCCCACATCTCTCCAGTTCCAGCCCTGCTAGCACAGCAGACAAGAATGCCCTTAGATGTGGATAGCCGTGAAGCCCATTAAGGACTATGTCATCACACTCATATACAGCGATTTTCTTTCCAATTTAGAAACCGGGCTATTTTATGATAAACCACATTACTGGAAACGGTAATGCTGTTTTGTTTGTCCAGCTCGACATGACCATTTAAACAGTAATCTTTAGAAGCAGAGAACTGTTCATATTTCTCAAGTGGGTTTCAGTCTTTTGGAAAAAATGGTGTGGCAAAGTGAATTGAGTTCATCTCTATGCTCATTTGTACTCAGGCGATCTATGAATCTCACCGTATGTTTGGTAGTTAGTGCAAAGCATATACGTATGGGCTCCTTAGATTGTATCAAGTAGAGTCCTTTATTTTCTGGGGATCATTTCTCTTGTTTCCAGAAAGCAACCTCTCCAATGGCCCTGAGACCATTGTATTCAGCTATCTTGAAGTAAACAGCTCTGCATTAAAAAAAAAAAAAAAAAAAAAAAAAATTAACCACAGGCATGCACAGACATGAAATGTACCAAAGATTTACACAGACACCAACTATGTTGTGAGTGGGGAAAGTGTTAGGGCATATTTAAAGGCTATGGGCTTTCAATGGAGAGACAAATGACCGAAGAAAATATGGGAAATCAGAGTTAAAATAATTTTGTTCTCCCAGGAAACATTCCAATCAGTCGATTGAGAATGGCTGATGCTGTAAATACTTTTCATCTAATATGGAGCGGAGAAAATCCTGCTAAATTCCACATTTTAGTGACACCAGAGCCAAGGACAGCTTTTGAGACAACTTTTACTGAAATGGAAAGCAGTAACTTTAACTAAGAAATAAGAGACAACAGAAATAAAAGACCCAGGATTCAGAGGGCAACCCTACAGAACTTTATATACTAAGCCACACAAATTGAAACAACCAAAATAAATGCCAAACGTACAAGAAAATAAATGTAACTTATCAGAGGTTAATGCTCTTTAATGTTTTCTTCATATGGCAACTTGTTCTGTGGTTTGATAAAAAGGATTGGGGACCAGACAGGCCACGAGGCTTTGCTAATCCATATTGAGCCACTGACTCTCTGTGACCTCAAACAACTCTCTAGAGTTTGTTGGCTTCACTCAATCACACACACACACACACATACACACTACTTTTACTTGGCTGATAAAAATGGGAGGAATTAATAAGCCTTCTGTGAAATCTGGCATCATTTTGGGAGATCAATTATCACCTCTGGTAATTGCAGAGAAACGGGGCTAAGAGAGGTTTGCAGATCTGCAGGGGAGTCAACTCTGTTGGTTTTTGATGGGACAACTCTCCCAGAGCAGAGTGTTTACTGTGTGCATATCCCTGGCAAGTATTCAGAGGATTAACTAGCCTGCTGACAGGAGAACAAACACTTTAATCCCACTGGAGCACCTGCCATGGAGTGGGCTGGGCTCAGCCCAGCACCAAGCCAGACTCCCTGTCCTCTCCTCTGTTTTTATACAACACAACTCTGTACTCCATTGGCTTTCTAGATGTGTTGAGGGGTTATTTTTGGGGTAGAGGACCTTTCCCAGTATCCACCAAACCACAACAGAAGAGCCTGGCTATTCTGCTCTAGCATAAACCCTTCCAAAATACGCATTATAGCACCGCAAAGACACCATGCCTGCCATCAAAGAGCTCCAGCTTTGTTAAAAGGCTTGCGATTCTAGTCTTGGCCCATGCCACTTTCTGCCTGGTAGGGCCTCCCCCGGCAACTTCCTAAGACTGGGTTAGGAGCCCATCTGCCCCTCATCTGCTTCCAGAACACCCTGTGCTTGTTTGCATCATAGCACTTTCATATCTCACAATGTAAAATAAGCCCTCCATGAAGTCCATGCCCACCTTTCTTCATCCCAGTTTCTCACTCTTTCCTCCCTCCATTGTGCCCTAAGCTGACTGATTTCTGGTTTATCATCTCATACGCTCAGTTCATGCAGGTTCTTTCTAGAGGTTCATGCAGATGCTGGTATACGGAATTATTATTATTATTTTTTTAAAGATTTCATTTATTTATTTGACAGATCACAAGTAGGCAGAGAGGCAGGCAGTGGAGGGGGGGGAAGCAGGCTCCCTGCTGAGCAGAGAGCCCCATGCGGGGCTCAATCCTAGGACCCTGAGATCATGACCTGAGCCAAAGGCAAAGGCTTAACCCACTGAGCCACCCAGGCGCCCCAGTAGGTGGAATTATTGATCCCATTCTTCTCTGACTCCCAGCCTGGCCCGTATTTTTATGCCCTTTGCTATCTAACTTTTGTAATACCTTGCACTAACGGCAGAATGCAGCTCTGTGCCCCTGGATCCCTGACTCTGGCTTTGGTCATATGACCCGCTTTGGCCAACAGTACATGGGCAGACGTGATAGTGTCTGGAGTCTAAGTTGACTCCAAGCTTTGCATGTTAACATTGGTCCTTTTGTGCTACTGCCATTGCCCCAAGGAGAGCTGCTCCCTGGTAAGGGCTGCCCCTTCAGCCCAGTCTCCAGAATATATGTGGAGGAGAACTGCCCCCCCGCCACTGGTCCTCAGTCAAAGTATAGATCTTCAGCAAGAGGATTGTAGTCACCATAACCAAAGTACAGCTAGCCCTACTGACCTGCAGACGCATGAGAAATAAGTTCTTTTGCACTTTATACTGCTCAGTGGTGAACTCTTCCTATCCCTCAAGACGCAGCTAAGGGAACCTATTTCAGGAAGTGTCTCCTGACACACTAAGACTCTGGCCTTTCTTCTGTTAAAAAGAAATAACAGACCCCAAATGGAGACACTTAATGTTAAACCCACCAAGACTTAATATCTTTCTTAAGTGCAGCTTCAGCCTTTCTCAGGAGTGGAATTTTAAGCCAATCAGTCTGGAATTTCCTGATTGCATAAGGGATGTAATTTGCATGATGGACCCCCTGCCCTTTCCCTTTAGTCTTCTTTAGGGAAGACGACCTTGCCTGAAACAATTCTTTCTTTTATTTTGTTAATAACTTATTTGTCCTGCTCCTGTCTCCCGATAAACACCTTCCATTTTGTACAACTCCTCAGAGCGCCCTTCTCTTTGTTACAAGGAATGCTGTCTCACTCATGAACTGTTGAATAAAGTCAATTCGATCTTTAAATTTATTTGGTGGAATTTTGTCTTTAATTTGGGTTTGGCGGCAGCAGTGAAACCGAAGGATATTTTCAGCAGCTTTGGTGGCTATCAGCCAGAGTAGGACTGTGTCCAACTTAAAAACCAGACTGGTTTTGAGCCGGACTGAGTCCAGTGGGAGACCTCAGTGAATATTAAGCAAGGACTAATTACTAATGGGAATCTAGGAAGTCAAAGAAGACTCAGACGATGGTGGGCACAGGTTGAGAATTTAATAGTTGTAAGAGAGCTTGTCCCCTCAAGAAGACTCCTGTGATAGGCCCTCTCAGGTATTAGTCTGGCTCCAGGAAATCCAAAGGCCTGGATGAAAGAAGTGGGATCCTTTATAACCAAGAGTTGAGTGTGCTACCTTCTGACACACCCGCTTATTTTATGTTTAAGAACTATAGTCCCAGAAGCTTCAGATATCTAGCAAAATGACAAAATTTTACTAAAAATAACTTAGAATTACAATGGCCATTATGGGAAATGGTCCAATTAGATGAGATTGCTCATTTAAGAAATGCCTTCAAGAGGAAAGGATCCCAAGTTGAGCAAGCAGAATGGGATATCTACTTTAATTGGCAGGCAGAAGCTTCCAAAAGGTTTCAAAATTCCGAAATAGCTTCATTAAAGGACTCGTTACAAAAGGATAATGAAAAATTAAAGATATAAGAGGTACCCAAAACCACGGATAATAGGACTGATGTGGCTTCTATGCCTTTTTTTACCTGAGTACTTAGATTTTACCAATTTTCTGCCTGAAATGCCTTTCCACATTGAAGACACTATTAAACAGTTGCTTTTTAAAATAAAACTACCCAAAGTTACAGATGAATCTTCTCAGGAATCCTGAGATACCCCTTTTTATACATACTCAGTATGTATCCATACTGAGTAGGATACATTGAGTATCCCCCTACATACTTTGACTTGTTGGTCAAAGACTCAAATAAGGGCTGTAAAGAATTTCCCAAATCTAGAGAGGAAATGCAAAATTTTTTGAGATTTTAGTCATTATTAGGACCTATAACTCCACGCTTCCAGATTTTTATCAGCTTTTATGTATATTGGTAGGACCTGGTGAAGCCCCAAAACGGATGCCATTTTGGCAAAACCCCAAGGATAATAGTCAAAATCCTTGGTCTTCAACATGTCAGGGACCAGAAAAAGCTTGCAAAACAGCAGCCAAATTTTATAAGCCATTCCTACAGTCTTCCCTGTGCACACTGATTGGTCTATTATACAAACTTGCAAAAGAAAAAAACATGAATCTGTGGCAGAATCTAAAGCATTTTTTCTATGGCAGTTGGAGTTTCATACAATACATAAGGTCACCCAGTCTACTCTAGCTCCCCTCTTTGTAAATGGATTATGTTCTAAGATAAGTGGATTGATAAAAAGGCAGAAAATAAGATGGGAGGCCACCAGCCTGACTGAACTCCTGACTATAGCAGAGCAGTTAAGACCCTGGAGAAATATTGCAAACAAAATCTGCCAAGCTATTAACTTTATAGCTACAACAGTTCCAAGGCCAGACACCCCAAACAACACCTGGGCCTCCCATTTGCACCCCTCTTGGGGTCCATCACCAAAATATTGGTGTGTAGATTGATGTCTCAGCTGTAATTAATTTGGACACTGGTAAAAGAGATTGTTCTCAAACGTCCTATGCAAATCCTTCTTGAATGCCCTCATACAAAAGACTCATATAAGTATAGGTAAACCTCTCCCTAAATTACCTCAATGTCCATTAAAGCCCGAGACCATCAAGGCCACACCCATAGTAGAAGATCTAATTGCTTGAGCAGGGGTTAACTCTTTCCTATACTAGTCCCTGCAACACACAGATCTTACTGGTCTAAAAACCTAATGGACGGATGGTGATTTGTCCAGGAGTTGAGAGATTATTAGTGTTACAGGATTTCTTTTTCCTTCAGTGCCCATGGTTCTTCTTGGTCAGACTGCTTTGAAGAATGAAGAGATAGACCAGATGAAGAGTGGTGAGCACCAAAGCAAAATTCATTCAATGAGAGTACAGAGCTCCTGAAGAGACAGGGGACCCGAGAGGGTTGCCACTGGAGTTTCTAAGTCTAGGGGTTTTTATGGGCTTGTTGGATGGCTGTTTTAATCTGATGAACCCTCCCTATGCTTATCAACAAATCAGGCTTTTGTCATCTATCAGATGGGAAAGAGTGGGGGCTCCTTCCAGGGGGGTATAAAATCCTTAAGAGTGTCTTCCTCTTAGGGTAGGGGGGGGTCCCTCGTCCCTGACTGCCTTTCTCCCAACTATTCCTCATCAATAGGATAGTTATTCTCCCTTTCCCAGTCATCCCATGCCCAAGCACCGTTGGGTGGCAAGTTCTTCCAGACTCAGTCAGTTCACTGCTGTGGACCTCTGTTCAGCCCGGTAGACCCCAGCAGCTAATACCTACTCCATTTATTTGAAATGATTGCCAATATACCAGGACAGTCATACCTCAAGCGTTCTCTGAAATTCCTTATTTCTCTCAAATACTTCACTGAGATTTAAGCACCCTCCAGGTCCCCTTGGAAATCAACCCTTTTACAACATGTAGATGATCTTTAGCTGTGCTCAGTAACCAAAGAGGCATCCACAAAAGATTCCATTTATTTGCTGCAACTGTTAGCTGAAAAAGGGCTCAAAGTCCCTAAGGAAAAGATCACAATTATCTCTAGCCACTGTTCATTACCTAGGTCATGAGCTAAGCACTGAAGGAATTCAGCCATCTCCAAAAAGAATTAAGTGAATCCAGGACTTTCCTAGACCCACAAAAAAGTGACAGCTTTCTGGATTTCTAGGCTTTGCTAATCATTGCAGACTGTGGGTTCCTAATTTTTCCCTTTTAGCTTTTCGACTCTATGAAATTACTGAAATTTCGGTTCCTAAACCCTTTCATTGGGAAGACAAATATAAGCAGGCTATTATGAGGTAAAACAAGCATTGCAAGAACCACCTGCCTTAGGACCACCTAACTCTTCAAAACCTTTCAATTTTTCTATGCATGAATGGGATAATCAAGCCCCGGGAATGTTCACTTAAGAACATGGTGATAAACACAGGCCTATTGCCTAGGAGAGCACACAGCTTGATTCAGTTGCTTGTGCCTGTCCCAGCTGTCTTAAAACTATAGCCACAGCTGCAAAGTCAGTGGAAGTCTCAGCAGATTTGACCCTAGGAAATGATGTTTATTTGCAAACTCCACATGCTGTCTAACTTGCAACGTCTGTTCTTTTTTTTTTTTTTAATTTTTATTATTTTTTTTGATGATTTTATTTACTTATTCATGAGAGAGAGAGAAAAAGAGAGGCAGAGGCAGAGGCAGAGGGAGAAGCGGAGCCAGATGTAGGACTGCATCCCAGGACCATGGGATCATGACCTGAGCCAAAGGCAGATGCCTAACTGACTGAGTCACCCAGTTGCCCTGACAATGTCTGTTCTTAACTCCAAATTGCCTCAACATTTCATTGTAGATAAATTAACTTCTTATGAGACCCTTCCACTTTCATAACCTAATCTACATCTTAAACATCACAATGTCCTTAATCCTGCCATGTTACTACATCTCCCTGAGAAAAGCAAGCCCCATGACTGAAAAGTAATAATGCCCCACTTGGTGACATTGTGTCCTGATTTATGAGATAGCCCTTTAACTAATCCTGATCTGATTTTGTTTGTTGAAGGGTGATGCTAAGGAAAAAAGGAATTTCCATGCTGGTTATGTTACTACCACTCAGTATGACCCACTCAAAAGGGGAAGGAAAACTCCCACAAGCTAAATCCACCCAGTAAGCAGAGCACCTTGCCCTACCTGAGCATGCCAGTTATTAGAAAGGATGAACTGTAAATACTTATGCTGACAGCTGATATGCCTTTGGGTTGTCAATGATTTGGGGGATGTAATGGAAACAAAGGGGGTTTTCTTACATCCTCTGGAACCCAATCTTTGTTGGGTTTGTTTTTGTTGGGATGATTGGAATTTTGGGTTTTTGTTGGGATTGTCGCCCAATCAAAAATGGGCAACAAGTAAATGATCTGCTCTTCTTTTACCTTCTGTAACTGCTGTCATCAAAACTGAGACTTACACTAAAAGGACTGAGTTTTAGTATGAGAAATGCCCCCAGCTGACTTTTATGCAAAGACAGCAGCAACAGAACGTATAAAGATTATGGTGCACATGGAGGAAGTCCATCCTGCTTCTGCAAAAAATGACCCCTCATTGGTAGACTTTTGCTATCCCAATTTCCTTGTAACATGGCCACATTCTGCTCCTCAATCAGAGAAATTAAGATGGGTAAACAATGGCTTGTAAACAGGGTTTTGGAAAACACAAGACAGCTGCTTAGTTCCTCCTGCCTCCTGGCAAACCCCATTTTTCCGTTTTTGCTTTCCTTCACTCATTATAATGCATTTAAGACAATTCAAATTATGAATTGATATAAGTGGGGAGACTTCTTTAAAATTGCAAAAATAGTCTACCACTGATATCTGGCCTGCCATATCCATAATCCCAGAAAAACTATTTTTGTCCCCAGTGGCCTCAGCCCTCCTTTCTCTGGATCATTTGAACACCTGCAGCTGGACTGCATTCAGCTGTCTCTTAGTATGAGTTGTCAATATGTTTTTGTTATTGTATGTGTATTTTCTGGATGGATTGCAGCTTCTCCCTGCTGAAAGGCTGATGCCCTTACAGTGGCCAAGAAACTGTTAGAAAATGTGTTTCCAGCATGGGGTACGCCTTCCACAATCTCTAGGCACCCGCCTCACTGGACAAATAAGACAAGCCTTAATGAAAAACTAGAAAATCTCTTGGAATGATCACTGCCCCTACCACTCTCAATTATCAGACAAGGTTGAGAAAACTAACGAGATCCTCGAACTTAAAATTTCTAAGCTTGCCAAAACCACTGAACTCCCCTGTCTTAAGGTATTGTCTTTGATCTTGCTGACAGTTTACAGTAACCCCTTTGGGAAAAAAGATGTGTTACATGAGATAGTCACTGGCAGACCAAAGTCTATTGGTATATAACATTTTGTTGGTTCCCTGTCTCATGCTGGTATGATCAGCTGCCCTTAAGTCTTTAATTCTTATACTCAAGCATCAAATCAACAGATTAAGAAAGCTTTTCTCTATCCCTGTGCAAGGAATCCTGTTTGTTACAGTCTGAATCTGGCAATTGGTATTCTGGAAGGGTCATTAGAGTAAAACAACCCTTGACTCCTGTTGGGAGGGAACTTACCAATTCCCCTGCCCACTATACTGCTGCAAAAGTAGAAGACATCGAGCAGCTAAAGAAATCAGATACACACCTCACAGCTAAAGAAGTGTCCACCTGACATCTGGTCCTGTACAGATGCTGGAGAATCGGACTGATGGAGAAGTGGATGGCATCAAAGTAAACTGTGTCCTTCAAGAAGATGGATCAAGACTTCATACCTTAACTAAATCTGAAAACCTCTCTTTCTTCTTTTCATTATTCTGGCATTGGTCTGGAAAGATAACACCCTGTCCATATTTCCTACGTCGTTGCTAAGTGGGGTAAACTTCCAGATTTGCCATGATGCGAGAGATCCCTTGGTCTTCCCTGTGACCAATTTCTCTTCTATTCTTAATGTCGTTGCAAACTACTATTGACCCACCTTGGGAGTATGTACCAAATTAGACACAATGACTTACACGAATCTTAGGACATTCATACCCCCATGTTCTCATAATTATCTAGATTGATTTGACCCCACTCACTGAAAGATCTCACCATCTCTTGGTAAGGCACCACCTATCTTTGTAAGGTATTTAGGATGACTTTTTATATCAAGCTAGAGAATTTTCTTCCCTTTTGTGCTAAAAATCTGTCTGATCCATGGTTTAGGAGTAAAAAGAAATAAGAATATGATCAAAAGCCTCTCCTTAATTCTTGGAGACATTGTAGATTCTATTGCTAAGACACTGTCTAGCAAAGATTCTTAGAGTTTTTGGCCAAAGTTGTTCTTGAAACAGGATTATCTTTTATCTGAGCAAGGAGTTTCTGTGCTGTGGCTAACACCACCTGCTCTACCAGGATTACCACTTCCAGGGAAGCTGAAATTCAGTTATATTAGATCACTGAGCAAACCATATGGCTTAAAATGGTGACTTCTTCAATGGGGTCTTTCTTTGATTATTTTGGGTCTTGGAAACCATGCTCCAAAGTGCACGCCAAGCACTGGGAATTATCCTACCTGTAGATAATGATCTTCCTGCTGCATTGTATTCTTTCAAAAGCCTTAAGTGCATGCTCTCAGCCACTGACCACCAATCAAATGATCTTCTTAAGACTGGAACATCAAAAATGGAACAAAGAGAATGGCCAACTAATAAATTGTATGCCTAGAGTTATGAAACTATGAATACCACAGAAATTAAAAAACAAAACAAAACAGAACAAAAACAAAAAACAAAACCCAGAATCAACAAAAGCTGTGAGAAATATAAAGCAGTCGTTGAGTGGTTCTAATGTTTTAATGCCTTACATTTCGATCACTTCTTTCATGCAGAGTTTGAACAAAAGGGGAGATTGTTAAAAAGAACTCAGGCTCAAAATAGAGTCACTTTTGTTAAGCCCCACTAAGATTTAATACCACCCTAAGCGTGGTCTCAGCCTCTCCCAAGAGCGTTTTAAACCATTCTGTCTGAAATTTCCTGATCAGCACTAGTGAGGTAGTAGTCTGCATGCTAAGAACCCCTACCTTTCCCCCCTAAAGGAAGGTGACCTTGCCTAAAATAATCCTTTTTTTCCCTTTTGCTAATAACTTCCTTGTCCAGCCCTGTTTTTGCCTACAAAACCTTCTATTGTATACAACTCATTGTATTATCCTTCTATTTGTTAGATGGGAGGCTACCTGGTTCATGAATCATTGAATAAAGCCAGTTAGATCTTTAAATTTACTCAGTTGAATTTTTGTTCTTTAACACTTGTCATATGCTCCTGTAACTGGGAGGGAGGTTTAGAATCTCTGCTTAGTCCCCTCATCCTTGTTAAAACTGGGATGCCAGTGTTTCCTTAATCCTTTCCTCAGACTATCCTTATTTATGCTCCACTTCCAATCAACAGTCAAGCTTTTGTCTGTCTTTCCGAGGCCATGGAATTATTGCAATAATCTCCCAGCCAAGCTTCTGTGCCTCTATCCCTCTCTATGGTGCTCCTCATACAGTAGCTAAAGTCACCACTCTAAAACTGAACCCTCCACCTCCCTCTCACCCTCATTTCCAACCCTTCTCATCTTGCACTCTATGTTCATATATGCTCTTTCATTCATTTGACAACATTTTTACCAGATTCTGACTTTGTAGCAAGGAACAAATTATTATCTCTATCATGAAGACTGGGACTTCTTCTTACCTCTGTTACTGACTCAGGTCCTTGGGCTCTCCAAACTGATTGGGGCCAAGTGAGAATTCCAAGCAAGACTTTTATTGGAGTTTATGTCAGAGCACAAGGGAGACAGCACAAAGGAAATGGTCCTTCAGGATGATTCTGTGAGCAACGGCCATGGAAAGCGTTTATTTCTTTGTTTGTTTATCTTTAAAGATTTTATTTGTTTATTTGACAGAGAGAGAGAGCACAAGCAGGGGAAAGGGCAGAGGGAGGGGGAGAAGCAGGCTCCCTGCTGAGCAAGGAGCCCCAATTTGGGGCTCAATTCCAGGACCCTGGGATCATGATCTACCCCAGGATCATGACCTGAGCCAAAGGCAATGCTTAACTTACTGAGCCACCCAGGCATCCCTTGGGGAAATCTTTTAAAGAGGGTAACGTGAGAAAGTAGTGGCACGACCCACTGAGCACGCATGTTCAGTGGTCAGAACGTGTTTCGTCATGCATCTCATGTTTCAATAGCATGTTCAATCTCCACCCCTGGCATGAGTTTTAGTATTATAATGAGGGCTAAAGTCAGTGGAGCATCAGGACCGGGGTCCACCTTGGTGCAGACTGGTTTTCTTCAGTCTTCCCCAGTCTTCGTAGTTGAGTCCTCCTCTGGTAAGCATCTTGCTTTTGCATTTATGCAAGACATGCTACTCAAGGGGCATAGGGTTTCAGCTATGAAGTAACGCTGGTTTTCATGGTCAGGACTGAGGTGACCTGAGTCCAATCCCTGCTCTGTCTCACTTCCATAACCTACCTCATCCCCAACCCAATTCTCATTCTAATCACTTCTTAGGCTTGGTTGTTGTTAGCTCTGGGATCCCTTTTCTGAATTAGGTATTTCTGTCATGTGCCCCTTGGTTATCCTGTTCATTCCTTATTTTTGTACACACATGCATTGCATATTTATTAATTCTCTTTAAAGTGCTAATTTACTGTAACACTGTTGAATGTTATTTTTCTTCTTTCTTTTTCCTTTTCCTTCCTCTCCTCTTAACTCTCCTCCTCCTCCCTTTCCTTCTCTTTTTTCTTCTTTATCAACATTTCAATTGTATTGTGTTTTATTTTTTATGCAGCACTCTTCCAAACACCACTTAACACTACATTGTTAAGTCTTCACCAAAACTCTGTGAGTAAGCAGGTAGGTGTAATTATCTCTATTTAACAGAAAAGAGAGCTGGGATTCATGTTGATTAACTGACTTTTCTAAAGCTACTCTGTTAGTTGAGTGTCAGAACTAGATTTCCAAGTCCCAGCCCAAGTTCATTCCATTTCACTGTATCTCTTGATTCGAGAAAGGTTCTGTTCATAAGGGGCCAGGTGGGAGCCCCCAACATCTAGACAGAAATTAATAAAGTTAAACAAAATAATATCCTCTCTGTTTTGTCCTGTTTCTATAGATGAAGTCGATAGTATGTGGGAGTAAGAGACAGATTTTAACAGAAGCTGATACAGGCTTACAAAGGTTTAACCAAAGGGTTAAAAAAGTGAAAAGACTTTTTAGAGCATGGGGAAGAAACCTTTTCCCAGTAAATCTGATGATATGCCTGTAATTAAGTCAAATAGGTTAAAGGCTTGTTATGCTAGCATTAACACATAATTCATCCATTGAATTACAATGAGATTCATGTAAGGATTACACGTAAAATTCCATGTAATGAGATGTATTCATCATCAGAAGCTTTTTGGCCTTTAAGAAAATGTTACAATAATTATCCCACGAACGTGAAAAGTCAATAGAGGTGAAAATACATGTCTTTTTATACCATCATTGTGATTGTATTTATATTGGCAAGACCTAACCCGGCTGGCATTTAACTTTCTAGGGAGAGAACCCGGACGGCTGCCGTCTCCTCTCATCTTACCCTTTCCTCCTGGGCCAGCCAAGAGTTGCTCTTTGCCCTCATTCTCATCTCCTCTACTGGAGATACAGGCATGAGAATCTTGTTTCTCAAGTTGCAAAACAGATAAGTTAGAATGTGATTACTTACTTTGCAAAAGGATTCACTAGAGACTTCCTTTAAAAACTCTCTTCCTTTTTCTAATTGCAGTTTTTCTTGAAGTGAGGGCTCAGCAGCATTGAGAATAGGGGCTTTAAAGATTATTGCACATTTAACATGAATTAATGCAAAATTTGTGTGAACAGGTGTATTCTAGATGTATTAGTGAAAACTGTTATAATCTTTGAAGATGATTGAAGAGTAGAGGTGAGTTTAGGGAAAGCTCCACTGTAGAGGACCATTTAAAGAGCTGGCTACGTGTAGAAAATACTATATAATCCGGCCACGGAAGGAAGTTTTTGCCCATGCACTCAGGGCTATAAAAAAAAGTTTACCTAAATGATACCAATGAATTTTGAACAGTTTGTCTCTCCATAGAGTCTATAGCCAATGTATTGTCATAAACAGTTGAATTTTTTAAAAGTCGACAGTTGTCATTTAAAAACTTTTTAATTTAATTTAATTTATTTATTTTTTATTTACTTGACAGACAGAGATCACAAGTAGGCAGAGAGGCAGGCAGAGAGAGAAGAGGAAGCAGGCTCCCTGCTGAGCAGAGAACCTGATGCGGGGCTCGATCCCAGGACCCTGAGATCATGACCTGAGCTGAAGGCAGAGGCTTAACCCACTGAGCCACCCAGGTGGTCCTCCACTGTTGACATTTATCTGAGGGGAAATGAAAGTAGTAAGAGGTGAGTATGGAAATGTTAAATCCAACATTTTATTTATTTATTTATTTATTTATACTTATTATTAAACTATTTTTTAGATTTTATTTATTTATTTGACAGAGAGAGAGTGTGAGAGCAAGCACAAACAGAGGGAGCAGCAGAGGGAGAGGGAGAAGCAGGATCTCCGCTTAGCAGGGAGCCAGATGTGGGGCTCCATTCCAGGACCCCAGGATCATGACCTGAGGCAAAGGCAGACGCTCAACCGACTGAGCCACCCAGGTGCCCCAAATCCAACATTTTAAGGGCCAAAGCGAATAACATACAGGTAGGTTATTGTTGTTTGAACATTGGGCTCTTCTCTAACATTAGCTACCAGATGAATAAGGTTAGTTATTCATGTGTTGATGTGTCGTACGAATGAAGTAGCAGAAGCAACCAAGGGTACTTCATCTTTCCTATGTTCGTGAATGATTTTAGGCAATATCTGTCCAGCTAAGTGAAACATTTTCTAATAATTTTGTGTAAATATGCAAACTATTTTACAGGAGGAAAATAGCACTAAGAAAAACTTACTCTTTTGAGAGAAAGAAAAAGAATACCAGCGTGCTTTGTTTGGGACTTTTGATGTGATGTTTAAAAAATGCTTCAGCCATACTATCCTTCACCTAATGGCTGAGTAGGAAAACACCTGTCACTCATAGTCTCTTGCTTTCAGTCATGCTTAATAAAGAAAAGTGTCATTTGGAGTATTAGAATTTAATTTGATGTGTATCTTTAATGTATGTGTCATGCGAAGTCTTAGTTTTGTATGGGTCAGCAGGTGCTTTTTACTGACACTGCTGTTATCTGAGGTAAATTCTCCAGTGTTCTTCCTGTACAGTCTAGTTCCTTTTATGTAAAAGAGATAAAGCAAGTGTCTTAATAATACTTTTTTTTTCCAGTACATGGAAACTGATGGAAGATCTTCTATTCCTAAAATCAAGATAGCCATTGCCAGAGCTCACAAAGTCAGCTTGAAGGACAGAAGGAGACTGGCTGTCTCCTTTTGTTGTCATAGAAGCTTCTTGAAGAATCTTATACAGTCATCTTTGTGCCTGTGACTAAAATAGTGGGTCCAGTGGCCAGCAGACATTGTGACTAAGCACTGGTGTTCTTTGCTATTAAACTAATTTTCTTCTCCAGTAGTCTTCTTTAGAGAAGAAAAGAAACAACTTATTTTTTAGTAATAAAACTCTAGTACAACTTTACTTCCCCCTTCATCACAACCTACTCAATATTGACTTATTCATATGTTGACATTCGATTAACTAGTTAGGTTACTATTTATTGTTTAATGGCCACATGTCAGACACTTTTCTTGGTTTAGTAAGGAATATTAAAAATAGAGATGAATCACAGCCCTTCTTTCCATTTTATTTACAATATAGAAAGAGGCAATAGGTAAGATGGTCAAATAATCATAATACAAGGAAAAAATTTAATGAGATCCATAAGAGATGTTCATACAAAATAGTATGGGATTTTGGAGGGGACGGAAGTTGCATCCATTTTTCAGGGAATCAGGCAAAACTTCATGAAGAACATGAAATGGGAACTAAGGTGGTTAGATCCGTAAGAATAGAGAGGAACAGCACTTCCTGGTGGGAGGAATAGTAATAACAATGGCATGAAAACTGAAAATTGATACTGTCCTTGGGAAATAATGAACAGTTCAGCTTGCCTGTGTTGGGAAAAAGTTGAAGCCACTAACTGCCCTAACGAAGTTACAGTTTATTTAGTAGGAAATGGCGAATCACTGAAAGTTAGGGAGCATCGTTATGCCACCATCAGAGTAAGAAAGATTTATCTGGCAGCCATTTTATGAAAGGGGGGTATTAGAAGTCATATTGAAATCACAAGCATGAAAATTTATGACAGCCTTAACTATTGTGGTAAGGAGTAGCAAATGAAAAACAAGGATAGAAAGGGCATGGTTGGTGACTTACTTGATGGATATAGGGTGGGGAGAAATGTTGAGATAAAAACCTAGAGTTAAAAAAGATGCCAAGATTTTGAGCCTGGGGTGCTGAGAAAATAAAGTTGTTATTAACTGAAACTGTGAAATTAAAAGTCATTGGGACTAAAGGGAAGATGACCAGTTGAATTTTAATATTTGTTAACTCATTTATTCATTCAAAAATCTTTCCTGAGCACCTCCTAGACAGATGCACCTTAAATATCTATTTAAAATGTGTCAGGAAAGGACAGGGGAAATGATACATTTGGAGCTCTGACTGCCCAAACTTTTTGTGTTTTAAACATTACATTTAGTAAATTTTAGGAACTTTGATTTGTTATGAGATTTTATCTTTTTTTTTGTGTGTGTGTTAAAGTGGTGTTGTATTAAGTAATAGTGATACAACCAGGTTGTTTTTTTTTTACTTTTAATTTTTATATAATTTTATTTATTTTTACTTTTAAAAGTTTTTTTATACTTCTAAGGCTGCAAGATAGTACACAGAATACCCAAATAATCTTCACCCAACTTCCTCTAATGTTAACATTTTACACAGTATGATTGTCATGCTCTGTATTCCATTTTTGGGTTCCCTGACACTGTGGTTGAAATAAAAATTTTGCCCATAGTAAATTCATTATGATATTTATTCCTATGGGTTTTGATAAATACATAAAGTTGTGTATTAACCAACACACAGGATGGTTCTATGGCACCCAAAATTCTTTTATGCTGTTCCTTTGTAGTCAATACTTTCTCCATTCTCAACCCTGATCTGGTTCCTATCCTTTTACTTTAAAATTTTTTAAAAAATATTTTATTTATTTGTTTGACAGAGAGAGAGAGTGAGCACAAACACAGGGAGAGACAGAGGGAGAGGGAGAAACAGTCTCTCCGCTGAACAGGGAGCCCAAAGTGGAACTCTTCATGACCTGAGTCAAAGGTAGATGCTTAACTGACTGAGCCACCCAGGTGCCCCAATTCCTATCATTTTAGGTTGTCTTTTCAAGAATGTCTTATGAGTGGAATTACATAATACATAGCTTTTGGTTTTGGCTTTCTTCATTTTGAAAAATATGTTTAAGTTTCATTCTTATTATTACATGGATCAATATTTATTTTTATTTCCAAGTAGTATTCTATTACATAGACATACCACAGTTTGTTTATCCATTCTTCTGTTAAATGACATTTGGGTTGTTTCCAGTTTTTGAACATTATGAATAGGGCTGCTATAAATACTCACATACAGGTTTTTGTGTGTGAATATATGTTTCAGTTCACTTGGGTAAATACCAAGACTGTTGGTTATATAGTATTATACATTTTAATATTATTGACACTATTCTAATAGATGAGTAAGTGATAACTCATTGTGATTTTATTTTGCATTTATCTAATGACTAATACGATGAAATATCTTTTCATATGCTCATTTGTCCTCTCTATCTCTTCCTTGGTGAAATGTATGTTCATATGTTTTACTCATTTAAAAAAAATGGGATTTTTGTTTTATTATTGTTAAATTTGAAAATTCTTTGTACATTCTAAATACAAGTTATTTATTTATCAGGTATGTGTTTTTCAAATATTCGGGGTCACTATGTGGATTGGAGACAATAACATCCTTTTCAATAAATGAAGAAGAGAAGTATGTAGAAAATAAGGAAGGATGCAAGTGATTTGAACAGGACCTTCAGTTTGACCTGACACTCATTTCTAGAACAATCCATCCAACAACAGTAGAATACACATTCTTCTCAAATACACAAGGAAAATTCAGCAAGAGAGACCATACGCTGGACTGTAAACAAACCTTATAAAACTTAAGAGAATAAAAATAATAAAAAGTGTATCCTTGGACTTATTGAAATAAAACTAGAAACCAATAGCAGAAAGTTATTTGAAAATATCCAAATATCTGGAAAATAAAACATACACTTCTAGAAAATGCATGAATTAAATCTTTAAGGACATTAAAATATTTAAACTGAAACTAAGAATAGTTGAACAAATAGAAAATAGCTTTTGGATATTTTCTGATGGGTTTTTTCCCCCACTGTTTTTTTTTTTCTTCTTCAGTTTGAGCAATTGCTATATATCTAACTAAATTTAATTATCATTTATTTGGCTGTGTTGAGTCCACCTATCAGCTGATAGAAGACATTCCTCAACTCTGTTACTGTGTTATGCATGCCTAGTATTTATGTTTAATTTTTATACTTCTAATTGCTCTATGAAATTACCCATCTGATCTTGCATGTTGTTCACCTTTGCCATTAGATCCTTTAACATATTAATCATAGTGATTTGGAAATACCCTTTCAGATAGTTCTAACATCTGTGTCATATCTGAGTTTGGTTTGGATGATTGCTTTGTTCCTTGTGAATTGTTTTTAACCTTTTGTATACCTTGTAATTTTATGTTGAAAGCCAGACATTTTATATAGAAGTAGAGACTAAAGTAAATGGTTTTTATGCTTTGAGACAAATACTTTTTACCATTTTCTTGGTCATCAGTGTGGAAGTTAGTGTTAGGCTAACTGTAAGTTAGATTCTTTTTAACTCTGTGCCCCTGAGGTGAGCGTGGTATCTCCAAGCCTGTTTAATTTATTATTATTATTTTTTTTTAAGGGAGAGAAAGAGAGTGAGTGGGCAGAAGGGGAGAGAGAGAGAGAGAGGAAGAGAGAGGGGCAGAAGGAGAGGGAGAGAGAGTTGGGCACAGAGCCAAACTTGAGGCTCTATTTCATGACTCTGAGATCATGACCTGAGCTGAAATCGAGAGTCAGATGCCTAACCAACTGAGCCACCCATGCATCCCCCTGTTTTTTTTTTAAGTTTTTTTTTTTTATTAAAGACATTTTTAAACCAAAGTCTACTGACGTACAAAAAAATCTGTAAACTCTTTAAAATATGTTGTAAAGTTTTGTGTGATTATGGGCAAATGAACTTCTATAATTTTCATGAATTCTTCAAAGTGGTCCATGATTTAATACACATGATTAACAATAACCTCTGCCTTATGACATTTAAAAATAGTCATCCCACCTTCTTCTTTATCACTATCTAATGCTATCAAAAAACCCAATGTTAAACTTAAATTACTACTACAAGTTCTTTGCCAAACCCCAGTCAAAGTGAGAAGTGCAGATGAATTAGGAAATAATTAGGCCTGTGTAGCCCCAATCACAAATTTCAGGAAGAGCTACTGTACAATGTGTTAATTGCAAAACAAAACAAATCTGTAATCCCTATGCAATGTAGGAGCCACATGGGTCACTGCTACTTATCACTTGCTTATTTGAAGGGTTGGCGGATGGAACTGATCCAAAAGCAACAGATATGTGATGACTGGTCCTGAAACTCTTTCAGTGGTGCCCATGGGGCACATCACTACTTTTATAATAAAAGTCAATAGGGAAAAAAAAATTACTATTTCCTTTACCAAAACTGATCTTGCACAATTTGTCAAAATTATTTACTATCTAGTATGAGATGGATTGTAGAGTACTTGACTGACATTTAGGAGAAAATTTTTGCATTTTGCAAATTTTAACTACTTTCTGGTATGTTTTCTTTTGAGGGGTAGAAATTATGACTTCTATGTAAGATTTTTTTACTTTTTTATTTTCTCAAATAACATACTGACAATTGTGATTAGGAAATCACACCCCCAAAATAGGAAGGATTAATGGCACTAACCAAAGTAGTGTTTTTATTATTCACTTGGAAGATATCAGAATATCCCTCTGTTATAAGTTGAATTGTGTCTCTCCCAAAAATATATATATTGAAGTTCTAATGCCCTAGTGCCTCAGAATGTGACTTTATTTAGGGATAGGACCTTTAAAGAGATAATTGAGTTAAAATGAGGTTATTCCAGTGATCCCTAATCCAACATAACTGGTGTTGTAAGAAGAGAGATTAGGACACAGATACATATAGAAGGAAGACTATATGATGACACAGGGAGAAGGTGGGCATCTGCAATCTAAGGAGAGAGACCTCAAAAGAAATCCAACCTGCTTGCCCTTTAATTATGGACTTCTACCTTCCAGAATTTTGAGAAAATAAATTTGTGTTGCTTAAACCACTCAGTTTCTGATATTTTGTTATGGCATCCCTAGAAAACTACGACAACTTCCATTTCTATCTTGCTACCCTGTTTCATTTACCTATTTGTGAAGATTATAATCTTAAAAAGATATTAAGAATATTGTTGATATTGTGACAGTCAGTATTCATTTTTTAGTTTATTACAAAATATGTGTTTCTTTGTATACATTTTCTGTATTGATAACATGCATATAATTATATTTAGCCACTAAGTTTTCTAGGGAGACTCTACAAAATGATCATAGCATATATTAACACCTGTAAGGAAAGCATCATATCAAATGAGAGATATGAACATTCTGCTAAGCTATGAGAACAAGATCATATCTAACACAGATATTTTGAAGCTAAAATTACTTTAATCTGGTACATTGTCAAATACGGTGCCATATTTGTGGCAATTTTATCAAATGTATGAAAAAAGAATATTGTAATAACTATGCACAGAGTGTCAAAATGTTTCCAGCTTACACAGGTTGGAGATTTGTATATTTTTCTGTGAACAACATATTGTTGATTCACAAAATGCAACTACTGAAAAGACATGGCGTTGCAATAAGGTATAGAAGCCAAATTAATTTGACAATAGAATGAACTGTGTCTGAGTCTTAAATCTGCCACCTGTTTGATGTTTGTGCATGCTATTAACGTCTAAACCTGTTTTCTCATCTTTAAATGGGGATCATTATAAGGTATTGTGAAGCCAAATGAGGTAATAGATGCTAAGTATTTGACTTATGTGGTTCGCAAATTATAGGTGCTCAATAAAGATTGGGTATCATCATCATCATCATCAGTAAATTAATAAATGATGAAAATGTGTCACCCCAAAGAAAAATAGAAGAAAATGTCAGAGATGGCTTGAGCTATATAATTATCCAGAAATATCCAATAAAATTTTTATAACTACAGCATTAAACTTGGCGCATTCAGTTTTCATTGGCAATAGAGGAAATTTAAGGTCCAAAGATGTATTACTCAACTGAGGTCCTTGAACCAAATTTTCATGGGAATTTTTTATTTCCTTTCAAGAAGAAGCAAATTGTTCAATATCTATATAGATCTCTGTTATAATGAAAATGTTCAGAGGTGAGTACATTTAAAACATGACAGATCTGGAGTACCTGGGTGGCTCAGTCAGCTAAGGATCTGCCTTTGGCTCAAGTCACAATCTCAGGGTCCTGGGATTCAACCCTGCCTCAGGGTCCCTGCTCAGTGGAGAGTCTACTTCTCCCTCTCTCTCTGCTCTATCCCCCTCACCCCATGCTTGCTCGCGCTCTCTCTCTCTCTCAAATAAATAAATAAATAAATAAAATATTTTAAAAATGACAGAGTTAAAGGTTAAATATTAATTTTTTCTATCTGTTACAAGGCAAAGTATGTGGTCAGGACAATATATGCCATCTATAATTAATTCTCTCAATAGCTGGATAGGAAAAGATATAACTGAACAGTGTTTTCCTTATAGTCAACCTAAGGTTGTATAATTGGAATACAGTACTTTCTATGAAATAGGATGCTGTGAACCAGACACTGTAAATAGTTTCTAGGACAAGATATTTAATTACATATGAAATATTTATAAAAGTAAACATCCCAGTATATTCTCTTCCCCACGGTAAAGGAAATGATCTAGGGGGATGCACATCAGGCATTTAAATTTAACTCTTAATTTATCTCTTTGCTCAGGATTTTATTGAATGGCGGAGTTTAAGTATCATCACTGGCAGAAACGGTGTTTCAATCTCAGCTACTCTTCAAGCTATGCCAACAGGATTGATTGAACTCTATTTGAGTCCAGTGTTTGATGCCATGAGACATAGCCTTCCTAAGGTTTATTTTCTTCTTTTTAGGGAAATGATCCAAGAATAGGGAGACAAACTTTGTATTTTTGAACTAGTAATTCTGGCTGGGTCAGTATATTAGGAAATATAGTATATTTTGCCTGTATTTACAGACATACTGTAAAGAATTTTTTCTGAATTTGGTAGATACCATCACTTAGATGAAGGTTCCAGACGACCTCTCAGAACTGAGCACTTAGAGGTCAAGATGGCCTGAGAGAAATAATTTAATTGAAAATTGGCAGTAAAAATATTGTCAGCCTAGAAAAGGAATTAAATCAATTAAACATGAGAGGGCATTCATCATCCTGAGCCACAGCAAACAAGTTGAATTAATAGTATATATTCCTTTCTAAACAATGCAGTAGTTTTTTGAAAGTTGCTTTGCTTACTATAGTGTCTTATTTTTCAAAGTATATTCACAGTTTAAAAAAATTGGCCAAAGGTCCACTGTGGCAGATACAAGGTTCTCCTCCCCTTATACCCATATGTAATTCCCTTTTCTTGAGTATAGGTGAACTTGTGATTACTTCTGACCAGCTGAATGTGACAAAGGAGATGGGATGTTACTACCTTGATTGAGTTACATTATATAAGCCTCTATATTGTAGACTGGAGTGAGAGAGATTGCCCATATGGCATTAAGGAAGTAAACAACCATGTTGTAAGCTGCTCCCTGAGAGGACCATGTGGCAGGGAACTGCAGGCAGTTCTTACGACCTCAGAACAGCCTGTAGCAGACAGCCAGGAAGAAGATGAGTTCTGTAGTCATACTGTGACAAGGGAATGGATTTGGCCAACAACCTGAATTGAACTTTCCCAGTCAACTCTTTAGATAAGAGCACCCAGTCAACACTTTTATTTCAGTGGGATCCTGAGCAAAGTAATCAACTAAGCCCTGCCCAGGTTCCTGACCCACAGAAACTGTGAAATAATAAGTATGTATTATGTTAAGCCACTAAATTCGTAGTAGTTTTTTATGTAGGTGTACACACACTAAATAGTGGCAAATAGTGGAAGAGATCCTTTAACTCTAACCTTAATTCAAAGTCATTCTTATACAAAAATTGTTGCTTAAATAATCAAAGTTGCAATTTTATCATTCTCTTCTCACAAAGTTCCATTCCTTTCCACTCATTCATGATACATAAATCAGAAAAATGAGCAGTGTTCCTATTTTGAGGACTTTTAGGATTATAAAATAATATAAAGAAAAACCATGAAACTAAGTATATAGATGGTCACAGACACACAACAATGAGGTTGCCCAGAAGTCTATACTGAGAGTTACTTGTTTTCAAAAAAATTCTCGAAATGATTGACTTATGGCTGGAAAGAAAAATAGCATACAATTTCAAATATTCTTAAGACAATCAGGTTGGTGAGCATTCTCCGGAGAAAGGGAAATTGGGACTGGACTGTGGAGGGTTTGAAGTGTCCAGCTGAGGAACTTGAAATTTATCTGATAGTGAATTGAGAACCTCAGAGTTTTCACAGGGTTTACTTCCTAGAAGCATGTCAGAATGGATGACAGCAGTAGCAAGTAGAGAGGTCCTTGCCATTTTTTTTTAAAGATTTTATTTATTTATTTGACAGAGAGAGAGAGCAAGAGAATGCGCACAAGTAGAGGGAATGGGAAAGGGGGGAGAGGGAAAACAGGGAGCAGGGAGCCTGATGCAGGGCTTGATCCCAGGACCCTGGGATCATAACCCAACCTGAAGGCAGAGGCTTAACCAACTGAGCCACCCAGGTGCCCACCCATGTTTTACACATGTGGTATGTTTGGGACCCTGGGCCAAATGCTGGGACTCAGAAAGGTATGTAGATATTCTTTGCCTACAGGTAACCTAGAACTTAGTAGGAAGATAGCTCTATACATTAAATAATAATCAATAATATAAAATATAATCCAAGTAGTGAATTAGATTCAAATTAAGTAAAAGGTTAGACAGCAGGAAAATAATTCAAACAAAGCTCTTGTGAAAGCTGTTTATAGAAAAAAGAACTTAGTAGGTTGTAACCAAATATGGTAAACATAGGTAAGAGGGATAGGGAAATTATTCTAGATGGATTATCATCCAATCCAGGAGTAGGGCTTCATATGGTGAATAAAGGAAGTGAAGGGTAAATAAGTTTGGTTGAAATTGAAAAGTGATAGAAGAGTAAGAATCTAATCTCCATGAAGACAGGGATATTGTCTCTTTTGCTAAATCTTCTATTTGTATTACCAGAATAGAGGTTGCCATATAACAGGCACTGAATAAATAATTGGAAAGGAAAGAAAGGAAGGTAAGAATAATGAAGGAAGGAAGAAAGAAACGAAGGATGGAAGGAAGGAAGGAAGGAAGGGCAAGCAGCAGGAAAGAGAGAGGAAAGGAGAGAAGGAAGAAAGTTGGAAAATGGTAGGGTAGATAGAGGAGAGCCTTGGGATCTTACTTATGCAAACAATAGTATCATTAAAGTTCTTCATTCCCAACAACAGAGGCTGATTCTGGCTGATTATGTCCAGAAAGTATTTTTTGGGTTGTTCACAGGGTTAAGGTGAGGACTAGGATCAGAATTGAAGTTAAGCTTCAAAGGATAGAACAATGTCACAGATCTGGCTGGCCTGATGAGGAAACTCCTGCCTCTTTTGTGGGCTTACTTGGTCTAAAAGCCACTGTATTTGCCTACTCCTCATGTCACTTCTGCACAAGAACTTCACTTTGCAATCACTGGGAAAGCAACATCACTATTGTTGCCATCACCAAAAATTGCATGCCTCAATCCCTACTAGCACCAACAAAGAATGGAAACTTCATAGAGAACTTGCTCATTTCCAAATCAAACTGTTAGGGGGATATATCAGATTGATGGAGCTCAGGTCACATGCCTGTTTCCTAGCTTCAAGGAAGGCTGGAATTTTAGGTCTGACTCTTATGTTAGGAAAGCAGAACTTATTATTTCGAACTTCTCTAAATTTAGGAAGTCTATTCAAAATATGAGGGACAGATATGAATATGACAGATATTTGCTGTGCCGTAGACTGGATATCAAAGCACAAGCTAAATGTCTTTCATGGTAATTCAGGAAGATTAATTTGACAATATCATGCAGGACATACTCGTGCAATCAGATACAGGAGCCAAATTGGGAGACTAGTTAGATAATCATTTGGTTATCAGGCTTATCCCAGGATGGTAGTCATGGGAATTTTAAAGGTAAGATCAGATACTGAGATATTGATGACATGACAACATAGGGAATAAAAAGGAAAAAAAAAAAACAGGTCAGTAAAGAGCACCATGGTTTTTTGACTCAGAAAATGATGGTGTTATATTCTGAAATAAAAATGTCAGAGAAAAGAGAGTTTGGGATGGGAAATATCTTGTTTGGGCTCTACTGTAACCACGAGGAGAGGTTTTGCTTTTCATCTTTGAATCTCAGGACTCTAGCACAGAGGTAGCAGATGGTAGGTACTTAATCAACACCTAATCATCTACCTAAACACGTTGAATGGCAATTTATGAGGAGGCTGGAGACTAGGGAAGGAAGGAGAACCAGAAATAAAAATCATTTGTATGGGCTGATAAAACCTGGAAATTCTAGAAAATCTCTTGGGGAAGAAAAGCAAATGGACAATGAATGAATCTAAGGAGAGATAGGCAGTTAGAAAAAAGGGGTAGGAAAAGAAACAATGAAGCAGACTCATAAGAAAGAGATCAAAGAAGCTGAGAGAAAAGTTAGAATGCATGATTTTGTACAATCTTCTTTCTAAGAGAAGAAAAATGTTCAGACGTCAGAGTGACATTTTCTCAGGATGCTGCAAATCAAAGAATAAGGTTTGAGAAATGTTTCAGTGGCTCTAATTTTTTTTTAATTTTCTTTAAGTGTTTACTAATGTCATTGGAAATATATGAAATTAGAAAAAAAATCTGTTGGCAACACACACATACACACATATACAAGAACATGGTAGAACAGGACTTACATTTAATGAGCCTTAACTCCCCCCCGCCACCCCCCATCCAATCTCCCCATCCATTAACAACAGAACCTTTTCCTTCTAGATCCAGACTGAATATCCCATTTCTCCTAGGTAGCTTACCACAATCACTTCAACAAGATAATCCTGAATTTAGGACTGTGACTTATATGTAGAAAGTGTTGCCTTTTAATTCCCAAAGAATCTGTGACAAAACACGTGAGTTTTAAAAATCTCTTTTGCTCTTGAACATCCATGCTTCAGGTGGCTAGATTAGAGGACATTAATTACACTACAGATTATCAGTAAAAGTACTAGGGAATAAAGATGCTAAATTCTTTATTTGATTCAGATGTAAGACAAGAAAAATGTGAAAAAATGTGGTCCTAATTGGCTTTCTGTCCTTCACCCTCTCTCCCAAAAACTTCAGATCAGCCAGACTCCATTACCTAGGGAATAAAAGGAGTAAGAAAAGGAAAAAGAGCAGGAATATATATTTTGCCAATTTCTATGATCCCAGATGGATTCATAAAAGTCAGTGAAGAGAGGGAAGAGAGGTCTCATTGCTCCCATCTGAAGCTCTAGAGTGTTGCTCCACAGACATATATTGGGGTGTAATATAGGAACAACAGAGAGTGGTCTCAGGAGAGCATAGGAGTAAGCATCAGCATCCAGTGCTTATAAGAAAGGGTTTAGAAATTAGCTGAGAGATAGAAATTGAGAATTTGAGCTTGAGTAAAGGCAAGCACACTAGTGGGTATGCAGAGGGGTCTCAGAGCAGAAGAAGTCGAAATGGGGATTTAGAATGTGCTTTTATGGAAGAAGTGAGATCTAAGAATCCAGTTGGAGAATGAGGTCTGCACAGGGCCAAAGTAGATCAAGGCTTGAGAACTAGACCAAGGTCTTTGTTCACATAAGTCACCAAAACATTTCACTAATTCCAGGGAAAACAGCAAGGCTGAGAGACACTGAATGTGGATGAATTTTAAATCTAAAATGACTGAAAAGATACTGAGTTTCTTTAAAAAATATTTTATTTATTTATTTGACAGAGAGACACAGTGAGAGAGGGAGCACAAGCAGGGGGAGTGGGTGAGGGAGAAGCAGGTTTCCTGTGGAGCAGGAAGCCCAATGCGGGGCTTAATCCCAGGACCCTGGGATCATGACCTGAGCTGAAGGCAGGCGCTTAACGACTAAGCCACCCAGGTGCCCCAAGATACTGAGTTTAATAATCTTCTTTGAAAGTGAGTGGATTAAATTTTCTGTCTCAGACAGAAGGGCAACTCAAGCTCTAGAAAAATAATGTTAAAACATTTTTTTATAGATATCACTCGGTTGGTTGTGTGATTAGGAAACTCCAACCCACCAAACACTGATTAGTCCCATCTACACAGAAGTCCCTATATCACTTTTCTTTCTGGTATGTAATGTAATAACCTCACCAGTTCCTGCCTTAATCATTTGTATATTTGCCAGAGGGCCTAAAACTCATCCGGATAGACTGCAGGTTAATAAGCCTTAGATGGCCCAGACAATGAATGCTAGAGCCTATAGAAAGGACAAAGCCAACCACGTCAGGTCAGGTGAGGAACTTGGGAAGATCAATAGGAAATCCAGGGGCTCTTAACAATCAGCAATAACTATAGCTAACATAAGCAATGCCCAGGTGCCTGGTAAAGGGCTGCAAGTGAGACGGGTGGAGTTCAGCATTAGAGAAGTTTCCAAGAGGCCATTCATACGGGCTCACTAGCCACAGGTTGCCTTTTCCACATCAGGCATCTCTAACAGATACCTTGAATTTAGATCTAATTTCATGGGAAGCACCTTGGGTGAACTTCTAAAGAAAGTCAGTTTTGGGGGGTTTTCTGGATTTATTTATTTAATTAGGAGAGAAAGAGGGAGAGAGCATCATGGAGAGGGGCAGAGGGAGAGGGAGAGAGAATTTCAAACAGACTCCTCCTTGAGTGCAGAGCCCTATGCTGGACTCAAACCCAGGACTCTGAGATCATGACCTGAGTTGAAACCAAGAGTTAGACACTCAACCAACTGAGCCACCCAGGCACCCCTAGAGAAAGTGAATTGTGAGGGTACTAGAGAATACAGTAGACAAAGGGAGTTAGGAAATATATCAAGTCATGTCAAATAAGTGCTGCAGAAGGACAAATTAGCAAATCTAACTATGTTTAGTTATGGTCCCCTGCTTCTTTTGATTCCCCTGGATAAGAATAGGATTGATCTTATAATGTGGGGTATAGATGAGACTGTACCTAGTGATAAGTATCCCTAGTGCTATGATGGCCGATGACTGAGTCCTATCTTGTCTCAATCGTTTGAATTCCATGAAACTTGGGCAGTGCTTTCAAAATCAAACCACCATCTGTGTGTTCTCCCGACTCTTGATCTGCCACACTCTATCACAGCTCTAGTTCTGCCATTTTATCCTCCTGTGTGGTCCAGTTCTCCCCTTCATGGTAGCTTCCAACAGACATTCATGGAGCTCCAGAGTTTCTGGCAGTGTTGCATTTCAAGATCATACTGTTAAAGGAAACTTTTGGTTTGAGCAATATGATGACATATATTTGAGAAAATTATGGAAACTCTGATATTTGACTTAAATTGAGACAAAATGGACACTCCCAGATGTCCATCAAATATTTAGTCATGCCTTCGGTCCTATCAACTTTGCACCTATCATCAATGAGCCCCAAAATTCATGCCTACTCTTTCTTAACCACTAAAGTTCCTAAACAAATGTGGGGAAAGAGCCTGAAGACTCATTTATATAATAAATAAAGAAAAGAGGGCGCCCTATTCTAGGTTCATTTTGCAAACATCACTGAGTGGCATTAGCTTAAAAAAAATGTGTCTTGGCTGTCAATTACAAATGAAGCTCAGCAAGAGCTTTTGTTTAAAAGTTGTACATTCCAATGTTAATATGAGCCTTCCTAGAAAAACCAGCTGCCTTTTATGGATTTTAAAAAGCCACTGAGTTTTATCAAAGGTTCCTCTTTCATGTTCTTCGATTGCTAAGCTATATAAGTTAACCAAAAGATAACTAAGCATTAACCCAAGTTGCCTTTTGTTTTTTATCTTCTTTTGAAATCCCATGAGTTTAGCTAAGTACATTAAATGGAGCATAAATCTTTATGTTGTTTTCATTAAGTCACATATTTGGAATATATATCTGAGACTATTTGATCGATTGTAAAATATTAGCTGCTGCTCTAAAGATTTGTGACATGGATTTTAACAAGTGAACAAACATTTCAGGAGCACAGTAAAACCATCGGCTGGGCAGCATGGATAAGTTATGACACTTGAGTTTAAGAACATCCAGAGAGTTTTTACTCCAGAGTATTTTCAGATATATACTGCAATTTACAATACTAAACATGAGTAAATTTGGAAATAATTTAAAGATTTAGAAATATTTTCTACTTTTCAGTCTTTACATTTTTATATTCTTTTTTAAATTTTTTTATTTTTTATTAACATATAATGTATTATTAGCCCCATGGGTACAGGTCTGTGAATCACCAGGTTTACACACTTCACAGCACTCACCATAGCACATAACTTCCCCAGTGTCGATAACCCCACCACCCTCTCCCTATCCCCCTCCCCCTGGCAACCCTCAGTTTGTTTTGTGAGATTGAGAGTCCCTTATGGTTTGTCTCCCTCCCTATCCCATCTTCTTTCATTTTTTTTCCTTCCCTATCCCCCAAATCCCAAACTTTGCCTCTCAACTTCCTCATGTCAGGGAGATCATATTAATTTTCTTCCTCTGATTTACTTATTTCACTCAGCATAATACTGTACCTAGTTTCATTCATGTCATCACATATGGCAAGATTTCATTTCTTTGGATGGCTGGATAGTATTCCATTGTATATACATACGGCATCTTCTTTATCCATTCATCTGTTGATGGACATCTAGGTTCTTTCCATAGTTTGACTATTGTGGACATTGCTGCTAAACATTCAGGTGCACATGCCCCTTTGGATCACTACATTTGTATCTTTAGGGCAAATACCCAGTAGTGTGATTGCTGGGTCGTAGGGTAGCTCTATTTTAAACTTTTTGAGGAAGCTCCATGCTGTTTTCCAGAGTGGTTGCACCAGCTTGCATTCCCACCAACAGTGTAGGAGGGTTCCCCTTTCTCTGCATCCTCACCAGCATCTGTGGTTTCCTGACTTGTTAATTTTAGCCATTCTGACTGGTGGGAGGTGGTATCTCATTGTGGTTTTGATTTGTATTTCCCTGATGCTGAGTGATATGGAGCACTTTTTCATGTATCTGTTGGCCATCTGGATGTCTTCTTTGCAGAAATGTCTGTTCATGTCTTCCGTCCAGTTCTTGATTGGATTATTTGTTCTTTGGGTGTTGAGTTTGATAAGTTCTTATAGATTTTGGATACTAGCCCCTTATCTGATATGTCGTTTGCAAATATCTTCTCCCATTTTGTCTATTGTCTTTTGGTTTTGTTGACTGTTTCCTTTGCTGTGCAAAAGCTTTTGATTTGGTTGAAGTCCCAATAGTTCATTTTTGCCCTTGCTTCCCTTGACTTTGGCGATGTTTCTTGGAAGAAGTTGTTGCAGTTGAGGTTGAAGAGGTTGCTGCCTGTGTTCTCCTCAAAGATTTTAATGGATTCCTGTCTCACATTGAGGTCTTTCATCCATCTTGAGTCTATTTTTGTGTGTGGTGTAAGGAAATGGTCCAGTTTCATTTTTCCACATGTGGCTGTCCAATTTTCCCAACACCATTTGTTGAAGAGAACATCTTTTTTTTTCATTGGACATTCTTTCCTGCTTTGTCAAAGATTAGTTGACCATAGAGTTGAGGGTCTATTTCTGGGCTCTCTATTCTGTTCCACTGATCTATGTGTCTGTTTTTATGCCAGTACCATACTGTCTTGATGATGACAGTTTTGTAATAGAGCTTGAAGTCTGGAATTGTGATGCCACCAACTTTGACTTTCTTTTTCAACATTCCTCTGGCTATTCAAGGTCTTTTCTGGTTCCATATAAATTTTAGGATTATTTGTTCCATTTCTTTGAAAAAAAAAAAAAGGATGGCATTTTGGTAGAGATTGCGTTAAACGTGTAGATTGCTCTAGGTAGCATAGACATTTTCACAATATTTGTTCTTCCAAACCATGAGCATGAAACATTTTTCCATTTCTTTGTGTCTTCCTCAATTTCTTTCATGAGTACTTTATAGTTTTCTGAGTAAAGATTCTTTGCCTCTTTGGTTAGGTTTATTCCTAGGTATCTTATGGTTTTGGGTGCAATTGTAAATGTGATGGAGTCCTTAATTTCTCTTTCTTCTGCCTTGTTATTCGTGTATAGAAGTGCAACTGATTACTGTGCATTGATTTTGTATGCTGACACTTTACTGAATTCCTGTATGAGTTCTAGCAGTTTTGGAGTGGAGTCTTTTGGGTTTTCCACATAAAGTATCATATCATCTACAAAGAGTGAGAGTTTGACTTATTCTTTGCCAATTCGGATGCCTTTTATTTCTTTTTGTTGTCTGATTGCTGAAGCTAGGACTTCGAGTACTATGTTGAATAGCAGTGGTGATAGTGGACATCCCTGCCATGTTCCTGACCTTACGGGAAAAGCTTTCAGTTTTTCCCCATTGAGAATGATATTCACTGTGGGTTTTTCATAGATGGCTTTGATGATATTGAGGTACGTACTCTCTATCCCTACACTGTGAAGAGTTTTGATCAAGAAAGAATGCTGTATTTTGTGAAATGCTTTTTCAACATCTATTGAGAGTACCATATGGTTTTTGATCTTTCTTTTATTAATGCATTGTATCACATTGATTGATTTGTGGATGTTGAACCAACCTTGTAGCCCAGAAATAAATCCCACTTGGTCGTGGTGAATAATCCTTTTAATGTACTGTTGGATGCTATTGGCTAGTATTTTGGTGAGAATTTTCACATCTGTGTTCATCAAGGATATTGGTTTAATTCCCCTTTTTGGTAGGGTTTTTGTCCGGTTTTGGGATCAAGGTAATGTTGGCCTTCTAAAATGAATTTGGAAGTTTTCTTTCCATTTCTATTTTTTGGGAACATTTTCAGGAGAGTAGGTATTAATTCTTTAAATGCTTGGTAGAATTCCCCTGGGAAGCCATCTCGCCCTGGGCTCTTGTTTGTTGGGAGATATTTGATGACTGCTTCAATCTCCTTACTGGTTATGGGTCTGATCAGGTTTTTTGTTTCATCCTGGTTCAGTTGTGGTGTTTATATGTCTCTAGGATGCATCCATTTCTTCCAGATTGTCAAATTTGCTGGTGTATAGTTGCTCATAATATGTTCTTATAACTGTTTGTATTTCTTTGGTATTGGCTGTGATATCTCCTCTTCCAT
Organism: Enhydra lutris kenyoni; assembly: GCF_002288905.1. NCBI lineage: Eukaryota > Metazoa > Chordata > Mammalia > Carnivora > Mustelidae > Enhydra > Enhydra lutris. The sequence continues at coordinate 33,609,046 of NW_019154098.1, read as the reverse complement.
TCATGATTTTAGTTATTTGGGTCCTTTCTCTTTTCTTTTTGATAAGTCTGGGCAGGGGTTTATCAATCTTATTAATTCTTTCAAAGAACCAGCTCCTAGTTTCATTGATTTGTTCTATGATTTTTTTGGTTTCTATTTCATTTGATTTCCTCTCTGATCTTTATTATTTCTCTTCTCCTGCTGGGTTTAGGCTTTCTTTGTTGCTCTTTCTCCAGCTCCTTTAGGTGTAGGGTTAGGTTGTGTATTTGAGACCTTTCTTGTTTCTTGAGAAAGGCTTGTATCACTATATATTTTCCTCTCAGGACTGCCTTTGCTGTGTCCCACAGATTTTGAACCGTTGTGTTTTCATTATCATTTGTTTCCATGAATTTTTTCAATTCTTCTTTAATTTCCTGGTTGACCCATTCATTCTTTAGAAGGATGCTCTTTAGCCTCCATGTATTTGGGTTCTTTTCAAATTTCTTCTTGTGATTGAGTTCTAGCTTCAGAGCATTGTAGTCTGGGAATATGCCAGGAATGATCCCAATCTTTTGGTACCAGTTGATACCTGATTTGTGACCCAGGATGTGATCTATTCTGGAGAATGTTCCATGTGCACTAGAGAAGAATATGTATTCTGTTGCTTTGGGATGGAACGTTCTGAATATATCTGTGATGTCCATCTGGTCCAGTGTGTCATTTAAAGCCTTTATTTCCTTGTTGATCTTTTGCTTGGATGATCTGTCCATTTCAGTGAGGGGGTTGTTAAAGTCCCCTATTATTATTGTATTATTATTGATACGTTTCTTTGATTTTGTTATTAATTGGTTTATGTAGTTGGCTGCTCCCGTGTTAGGGGCATAGATATTTAAAATTGTTAGATCTTCTTGCTGGACAGACCCTTTGAGTATGATATAGTGTCCTTTCTCACCTCTTATTATAGTCTTTGGCTTAAAATCTAATTGATCTGATATAAGGATTATCACCCCAGCTTTCTTTTGATGTCCATTAGCATGGTAAATTGTTTTCCACACTCTCACTTTAAATCTGGAGGTGACTTTGTGTCTAAAATGAGTTTCTTGTAGACAGCATATTGATGGGTTTTGCTTTTTTATCCATTCTGATACCCTGTGCCTTTTGACTGGGGGCATTTAGCCCATTTACAGTCAGGGTAACTATTGAGAGATATGAATTTACTGCCATTGTGTTGCCTGTAAGGTGACTGGTACTATATCTTGTCTCTGTTCCTTTTTGGTCTACTAGTTTTAGGCTCTCTCTTTGCTTAGAGGACCCCTTTCAATATTTCCTGTAGAGCTGGTTTGGTGTTTACAAACTCTTTTAGTTTTTGTTTGTCCTGGAAGCTTGTTATCTCTCCTTCTATTTTCAATGATAACCTAGCTGGATATAGCATTCTTGGCTGCATGATTTTCACATTCAGTGCTCTGAATATATCATGCCAGTTCTGTCTGGCCTGCCAGGTCTCTGTGGAAAAATCTACTGCCAATCTAATATTTTTACCATTGTATGTTACAGACTTCTTGTCCCGGGCTGCTTTCAGGATTTTCTCTTTGTCATTAAGACTTGTAAGTTTTACTGTTAGATGACAGGGTGTGGACCTATTCTTACTGATTTTGAGGGGGGTTCCCTGCATCCCCTGGATTTTGATACTCATTCCCTTTACCATATTAGGGAAATTCTCTACAATAATTCACTATAATATACCTTCTGCCCCCTATCTCTTTCCTCTTCTTCTGGAACCCCAATTATTCTAATATTGTTTCATCTTATAGTATCATTTATCTCTCATATTCTCCCCTTGTGGTCCAGTAGTTGTTTGTCTCTCTTTCACTCAGCTTCTTTATTCTCCATCATTTGGTCTCCTATATCACTAATTCTCTCTTCTGCCTCATTTATCCTAACAGTAAGAGCATCCATTTTTTATTGCAACTCATTAACAGCTCTTTTGATTTCAGCTTGGTTAGATTTTAGTTCTTTTATTTCTCCAGAAAGGGCTTTTATTTCCCCAGACAGCATTTCTCTAATATCTTCCATGCCTTTTTTGAGCCAGTTAGCACCTTGAGAATCATCATTCTGAACTCTAGATCTGAAAAATTACCAACGTCAATATTGATTAGGTCCCTAGCCTTCAGTGCTGCCTCTTGTTCTTTTTTTTTGTGGTGAGTTTTTCCACCTTGTCATTTTATCCAGATAAGAATATATGAACGAGAGAATAAAATACTAAAAGAGTGGCAAAGGCCCCAGAAAAATGTGTGTTAAGCAAATCAGTAGAGACCCCAAATCATGGGGAGAAGAAAGGGGTTAAAAAGAAGTTCAAAAAAAAAAAATAGAAGATATGTCTATTAGACTGGTGAATATAACAGAACCACCACTTGATTTTGGGAATATTTTGGTCTCTTAGAAGAAACTACCTCCCAAAATTTTAAAGAAAGAATATATATATATGGGTAAACACGATGAAGGGATAGAATATGACTGTAAAGAAGAAAATGTTTAAAAATATTCTAAAAAAGGAGTTAATAAGATACGTTGGTTGGGAAAAGAAAGAAAAAGAAAGTGGAGAGAATTTGTCAGGCTGGAGACTATAACAAACCTTGTGCTAGATTTAGGGTATATTTTGATCTATTAGAAGAAGTTGTATCCCAAAATTTTTTAGAAGAAATAAATCCTATGTGTATACAAAAGATAAAGTTAGATACAACGAAGGATAAAATACGACTATAATAATAAAGGTTCAAAAAGATTTTTTTAAGAAAGGTATTGTTAAGATAAACTTGCTAAAAAATGTTAAAATAGGAAAGAGTAAAAGTTTAAAAAATTAAAATAAGAAAAAAAATTTAAAAAATTAATTAACTTTGCAAGACTTAAGAATCATGGGGAGAAAGCCATGAATTCCATGCTTTGCTTTTCTCTCCTCTGGAATTCCACTGTTCTCCTTGATCAATGAGCTTAGTCTTGTCTGGATTTCTTGCTGCTCTTTGGGGGAGGGGCCTGTTGTAGTGATTCTCAAATGTCTTTGCCCGAGGTGGAATTGCACTACCCTTGCCAGGGGCTGGGCTAAGTAATCTTGGGTTCGCTCTCGGGAGCTTTTGCTCCCTAAATGCTTTCCATAGAACTCTGGAGGATGGGGTTGAAAATGGTGGCCTCCCAATCTCTGGCTTGGAGGAGCTGGGAGCTTGGGGTCCCACTCTTCAGTGCGCCCTTGGGGAAAAGCACTCAATCACTCCTATCTCCCTGGTCTCTGGCCATGCTCTGAGCTCACCTGGCCTGTGACCGAGCATTTCTCTCTCTGGCACACAGCCCCGTTTGGAGTCTCCAAACCCAGCAGATCCCCACTGCTCCTCCAGGGGGGTCTTCCCAGATCTACCACCTGTGGGGTCCCTGCCCAAAGAGCAGTGGTCTGACTGTGCCATGGATCACAGTTTAAGGTAATCCTGAGCTGAAATCTCACTCTTCTGCTCCATCTCTGTAGCTGGCTTCCCCACTCTAATACCTGTGAGCTCTGCTATACTCAAACACTCAAACACCCCTGATCCTTCTGTGATCACCTTGACCTGAGATCACGCTGTCCCCTCCGTGAGGGCTCTACCCCCGCTTAGCCTCTGGAGTGATGTCCCTCAGTGGAGAAGACTTTTAAAAGTTCTGATTCTGTGCTCCATTTCTTCGCTGCTTGCTGGGAGCTGGACCCTCCCCGCCATGGTCTATCTTCCTGATGCTTTTGATTCACTTCTCTGCAGGTCCTACCTTTGAGAAAGTGGTTGATTATCTGTTTTTAAAATTGATGCTCTTCTTCTCTTCTATCTCCTGTTGGATTTGTAGATGTTCAGAATGGTTTGATAACTATCTAGCTGAACTCCTGCTATCTGATGTCATCTCAGCCTGCTGCTCCTCCTCCATCTTGACTCCTCCTCTCCATTTTTATATTCTTGTGATGACTGTCAAATTATGTGAAAATTACTTGAGTGATTATTAAAAGCACTATATTATAATGGCCCAACAAATACCCATTTCTAGATTTATTACTCTACTTTTTATATATCATAAATATGATCTCAACTCTTCCCTGCGTCTCAGTTTTACTTTGTAATTTCCTGCTCTGAGCCCTTTCTTATACTATTTCTTCTGCCCAGAAATTTTCCTTCCTATCTCTATCAAATCTCATTCAATCATTTATAATTATTGCGCTCCTACTAGACACTATGTTTTGTATCTTTCAAAGTAGTTTAAATGTCACTTAATCCATAAAACTTTTCATAATTTTATCCTTTACAATAATAGGAAGAATTAAGGGGCAACAGGGCGGCTCAGTGGGTTAAGTGTCTGACTCTTAATTTCATCTCAGGTCATGATCTCAGGATCATGAGATTGAGCCCTGTGTTGGGCTCTGGTGCTGGGTGGAGAGTTTAGGATTGTCTCTCTCCCTCTCCTTATGTCCCCCCTTACCCCCCCCACACTCTTTCTCTCTCAAAATAAAATAAAATAATAGGAAGAATTTAAAAAAGAGAGAGTGACAGAGTTGAAATTTTAATAGAAGACAATCAACAACATGGCAGAAAAATTTGAGGGACTTTAGAGCAACTTAACAAATAATTCCCAAGCACCAACTCAGGAACATAGGTCAAAAATGAATGTTCAAAAGTGTCCTATTTCTAAAACACACAATTTGTTTACTAGAAGCTTTACATTTAGAGGGATTTTAAGTAAGGAGGCTTTATAGGTCATGAATGGAAATGATTGAAAATTGTTATTCTATAATAATCGTTCATACAAATTATTAGAGTTTTGTGCATGGATTTAGTCTTACCAGTGAGATATTTTGAGTAATTCTCCAACATTGCCTCAGTGTTCCTGTATAGTAAAAAAGTGGCCTAAGACTTTCTTGATGTAAGTAATGGTGAGGTTGCTTTAGTTTTCCTCAGAACAGTCAAGCATTCCCTTTCTCTGGTGATAGACATGGTCTCTCCAAGCATTAAGCCAGTTCATTTGTTGTCTATGATCCACACATCTGTCTCTGTTATAGCCATAGGATTGTGCCACTTAATCCAACTGAGTGGTTTCCCAGGAAGGGAAAACAATCTCTTTGTTCCAATAGCCCTGAAAAGACAATGTCTTCTTATTGATAGGAGAAAGAGGTAGAAACTTTCCAAAGTGAACAGGGTCAGTGAGAGACTTATTGGCAAAATCTGTTCTAGGTGGAGTCCATTTTCTCCCAAATAAAGATACAATTTCAAGAAATAACTTATAAAGATTAGTTATAAAATACATTTTCAGGTATTTCAGAGCAATTTACTATGTAAGCATTCGAATCTAAAGACTGGGCCTGATGTTTCCTAAGGGGACAATATCATGCACTACCAATGGCCAGTCCAGCAAAGAAAATAAAGGGACCCAGAATATAATTCAGAATTTTAACAGTTCAACATATTTTGTATTTTTAATTCTTATATTTCAGGGCAGACTTTTGGTTTCTGGTTTTGGTTTTTTTTTTAAGATTTTATTTATTTCTTTGACACAGAGAGAGACAGCAAAAGAGGGAACACAAGTCAGGGGAAAGGAAGAGGGAGAAGCAGGCTTCCCGCTGAGAAGGGAGCCATATGTGGGGCTAGATCCCAGGACCCTGGGGTCTTGACCTGAGCTGAGGGCAGACACTTAACAGCTGAGCCACCCAGATTCCACCAAATTTTATCTTTTTAAAATAGCATTCTATAGCTGGAGGTCCTGTTTTGGAATGAAGTGAAATAGATAGAGAGACTAGATACTAGTCTCTCGGCATCTAGAACTTGAATTAATTCATACCATGAACCTATGAATTGAGATAGAAAACTTGGATTAGAACAATAAATAATAAATCTTTGGCATGCTTCCAGATTTGAGATTAATACAATTTAAGAAGAAAAAAACCAATTATATATTTACTGATGTGGCAGAATAATCATTTGAGACGTGGTGCCTAGAATAGTGCTTGGTATATGGAAGGTAATCAATAAATATTTGCTCAATGAACATCAACAAGGCTAGTTTTTCTTTTCCCCTTCCTCTGTAACTATGGTTATAATTTCTCTTTCTAAGACACAGTCTTAGCCCAAAGGGATGGCTATTAGGATGAAAAACATTCAACCAGTTATGTTGGTTGTTTTGGTGAGGGTGTTAGTGGATGAACCTTACACTTAAATCAATGGACTTTAAGTAAAGCAGATTACCCTCCATAATGTGAGTGAGCCTCATCCAGTCAGTCAAGGGCCTGAATAGAATGAAAGGCTGACCACTCCCAAGCAGACTGATTCAGACTTCCTTTGCAACTTTAGCTCTTCCTGATTTTATGGAAGACTGCTTTTGGACTTGAACTGCAACTCTTTCCCAAGTTATCAGCCTGTTTGCCTCCATCATTAGATTTGAACTCTCCAAGTCTTCACAATTATGTGTGCCAATTCCTTAAAATAAATCTCTGTACATATATATGCTCATCCCATTTCTTCTGTTTCCTTGGAAAATCATGAGTAACACAAAAGGTGAGAGAAGCAAGTGTGAGATAAAATATTTTAGAAAGCAGGAAGAATGATCAAAATCCAATGTATTCTGTGGCCACATGCCTCCTGCCCAAACCCATTATAGAATCTCTGAATTTGGGAGGTGGGGAAAGAGAAAAGACAGTATGGATGAAATAGTGTTAGTATGTAAGGCTGTGTTTTCTGCCCCCTGCCCTACAAGGTAGACTTTTTTCCTTGTGCCATGTAGGAAGCATGATAGATATTCCAACCCTTTGACAGGAAGATGAATCTGTATTTCACATATATCATGAGGCCCAGAGAGGAGGCAACCACAGTATAACTGCAAATGCCATAAAGCAGATCTGGTAGAATTCTAAGTCTGGGGAGAAGAATGCAAAAGACAGCTTTGAATTTCCTAGAGAGGTATGAAAAGCATTCCAAAATTTCTTGGGCTTCGAAGCATGAAAATTGGATGAAAGAGAAAGAAAATGTCTGTAAAAATTTCTAATGCCAATTGGGCCTCCTCAGAAAAATGGAGTCAGTTAAAGACTTGGTTATATCCCTCCAACTGGCAGAGCCCCAGATGTGGGTGTAAACTGAACTGGCATCTCAAAGCGCATGGGTCCATGTTAGCAAGACTGTCCACCATCTGGGCCTAGGAGCTCAGATAATACCTTTCTCTCAGTGGAAGAGTGAAGACAACCTGTCAACAGCATCTTATCAGCTTCCCTGACTGTCTTTCAGAAATGGTGCTGGCTTGTGTCCTGGGATTGTGCTCAGTTCCTTACATGACCCTCTGTGAATTGACAACACCTCTCATTGGTCTCAGATCAGTGTTCATGGTTCTAGACAATAAGAGAGGTAATGCAGATGAGAGAGGGATAGACCCTCCTGCCTGGGCAAACTGGGAAGAGAAGGAATCCAATGAAGCTACTCCAGTGAGGAAGAAAGTACCAGAACACTTGCCTTGTTATAAGAAGGAATTTTCAGGGCACCTGGGTGGCTCAGTGGTTAAGCCTCTGCCTTCGGCTCAGGTCATGATCTCAGGGTCCTGGAATCGAGCCCCGCATCGGGCTCTCTGCTCAGCAGAGAGCCTGCTTCCCACCCCCCCACCCCGCCGCCCGCCTCTGCCTGCCTCTCTGACTACTTGTGATCTCTGTAAAATAAATAAATAAAATCTTAAAAAAAAAAAAAGAAGAAGGAATGTTCATGAAACTAAAACATCATGTGGTCAAATTTGGACTCTCTTAGCTGCCAGTAGTTCAAATGGTTGAAGTAAGAGTCTGCTTTTCCTCAGAGAAGCTTTCCCTTTAGCGTGGCTTCGATAGCATAGAACTCAGTTTCTAATTTCTGCTTCTTATGGGCTGTGAAAATCGCTCAACGATTTCAAACTGGACAGTCACTCATCTTACAATCAAACAACTCCTCCTTGAGTGCCTCAAACTTTTAAAATATATCTTTTCTGTCCTATTAAAATTTTTTTTGAGTCTGGAGGGACTTCAAATTCCGAAGCTATTTCTCCATTTTGTGATTATTTGCTGTTCCAGAATCTTTTTGAAAGTAGGAAAATAAAACACACCATATTATATTAAAAGAAGTTTTTCACAGTATTTTTCATAAGTAGAAAGATGGTTGATTTCCAAGACGTTTGAAAGTCATGTGTTTAAATAGATTAAAATCGGGATGCCTGGATGGTGCAGTCGGTTAAGCATCCAACTCTAGGTTTCGGCTCAGGTCACGATCTTGGGGTGTGATCTCAGGGTTGTGAGACTGAGCCCCATGTCAGACTCTATACTTGGCACAGAGTCTGCTTGAGATTCTCTCTCCCTTTGCCCCTCCTTCCTGTGCTATCTCTAATACAAATAAATGAAACTTTAAAAAAAAATAGCAATAAATAAATAGACTAAATCACCAAAAAAGTGTACAGGCTTGTAGAGGTTGGAAAGTTCAGGCATACATTGCTGCATGAATGGGGCACTAGATACATAGGCAAAAATTAATGGGGGCTTCTTCCCTGGTCACATCTTTAGAGGCCTCAGGCAAATGAAGGCATATATTGGGTTATTCAACTATTTTATTTACAGCAGCACCTTTCAAACTTATTTGACAGAGGATTGTTTTGTGGAAAAGAGAACCAAAAAAACCCCTGCAAATATATAAAACTTAGAAAACTTGAGATGTCTTATTTGAAGAGCAGTGAGAAACCTAGCATCTTCCCTGTCTGTTCAGCTTTCTCTGATCTTGTGGGTGATTCTTAAGGCATTTTAGGTATCCAGGGCTCTAACAATACCAATGACAGAGGAAGATCCTAGAGATGAGGACGCCGTAGGAATCTACGTAAGGAAAAACAATGGTTCTGCTGAATTTTCTCTCTGGTGCTGGGACAGAGAATCATAGTTTTGTATAACTGGTACCCGGATATAATAACCTAGTCTCCAGAAAACAGTGGTAAAATTTAACAGAATCATTTTTATTTGGAAGCAATTTACCTCTTTCTTGCCTTAAAAGATCTCCCTAATGTGGTATAAACCAGTGGAATTGTGTACTTTAGAGGAAATAGAATGAGAGGGTTTTTCACTAGACACGGTGCCTTACCCTCCTGTCTGATGTACTCTCCAGAAAGCAGACTTGAGTGTAACATTGCGGCACTTAACTTTTCCCTACACATCAAAGTTCCATATGGAGAATCTTTACCCAGTGTGATATGTGCTTTATATCAGCCTGGGGAATTTCAGTGTTTATATTTGTACTGTTTAACCATACTAAAAAAAAAAAAATTTCATCTTCTGTTAATGTGCATTGCTTTAAGCACTGTGGCAGAATGATCACAGTCAAATTGTTTTATAATCAGTAACACACCATTTGGGAATCAGCAACCTACTGTTAATAAATTGTGTACAACCATCCTTCTCTGGAGATGCAGTAGGTCTTTGGAGTTAATATACACTATAGTTTTTCTTGTTTTAGCTAAGTTGTACATTAAGAAGATAGGCTAGGTTAGTACTTAGTGATGAATTATGTGTGTTGATTAGTAATCTGAAATCTGTATGAGTCTTCTACGTATTTTTCATTAATGCTCCGGCTAAAACATATTCCATAGATAAAAGTCATAAGACTTGAAAGAAAAGTGAAGACTGATAACCTTCTTAGAAAAGAACTAGGCCATTAGTAAGTATGTCGCTTAGCTGCCTAGTGAACACTTGATTTGCTCTTTGATTACTATTAACTTTTAGGGTGATATTTGAAAAAACTGACATGTGGGATAGGGTATATGTTGGTAATAATACTATACTAGTATTGTTTAACTGCATTTTTACAGAGATTCAGACACATCTAATGCTGTTAGAGTCAGGAATCGTCAAGAATTTCTTAAATAAACTTGAACTCAATTAAAGCTTCAGACTCTTCATTAACCAATCACATAACAAAGTTAAAGAACTGAACTATAACCTTAACTATTCCTTTGCTAAATATCAGTACAATCCTATGTGTCTTTTCATCTATTGAAAAAGAGAGTGGTATATAGATAGAAAGACACTGCCAAAAATTAATGAAACAAATGACCTTAAGTCCCATGTATACTAAAGCAGGAGAGTAAAAAGGGGAAGAAAAGAAACATTCGGGATATTCTGATATGGGACGGGTCAGATCGGTACAGCTCTTGAGGACAATGGCTCTCAGAGAAACTTGTTAGTCAGGGCTGAGTTGACTTTGTACTGGATGGAAGGACAGAACCTAGATAATAAGAAAAGGTTACTTGCTTCATTATTGGTAAGGAGAACTTAGCTTAAGACTAAAAATATACAGGTGCATACATACATACATACATGTGTGTGTATGCACATATGGCGTAAATATGTAAGGTGGGATGGAAATTAAAATGAGTGGAAGGAAGAAGGAAATCCAGACATCTCATTTGGTAGACTTGAAGGGGAGAAACATGGCTAAACAGAAGTGTAGAGAGCAAAGGGAACTCCAGCAAGGGGTTTCTATCTGAATGAAGTTAAATTTGGTTACTTTTTTTTCCTCTTCTTCCTTTTTTTTTTTTTAAGATTTTTATTTATTTATTTGACAGGCAGAGATCACAAGTAGGCATAGAGGCAGACAGAGAGAGAGGAAGGAAAGCAGGCTTCCCGCTGAGCAGAGAGCCCAATATGGGGCTTGATCCCAGGACTCTGGGATCATGACCTGAGCTGAAGGCAGAGGCTTTAACCCACTGAGCCACCCAGGTGCCCCTCTTCTTCCTTTTTAATTTTAAGTTTTTATTTAAATTCCAATTAATTGACATACAGTATATTAGTTTCAGGTGTACTGGCAACTTTCTTCTGTGTCTCACCTTGATGACCTTTGTGTCCTTGGCCTCGGAAGGCTCATGTGTACCATAAAGCAGCTTTATGATCTGGGGTCAACTGTCCTGGAAATATGTCAGTAACATGCCTCACCAGGAAAAGCATATTTCAAGATAAAATTCAGACTGGGGATACTCTCCTCCTAGAAATTATAAAAATGATCAAAAAGATGGAGAGCCAAAATTATGTTGGACTGAATATAAAATAACATTCATTCAGTACTAACCATTTGCAAAGTTCTTTCATGTCTATGGACTCCCTAGAACTTTTCCCAAGTCTGATATTGCCCTTGTTGTTATTAGTCTCCTTGTTAAAGAGAAGAAAAAAACGGAGGCTCAGATTTAGAGATTTGTTCAAGGACATGATGAGTTCATTTTTATAACCTCTGTGCCTAGCACAGTGCGACACATGGAAGACACTCAAAAGATGTTTATTAAGGAATGAATAAGGTTGAGGCTTTTAAGTTCAGAAACTATAACCAATTGTTTCTGCCTCTGTTTTTGTTGCAAGTAAAAGAAATAAACAAATTTTAGAGGTATTATTATGATTATACAGAATGTAAGGTCATGAAAGTTATATAGGTCTTAAAAAATAAAAATGAAAACTGGAAGGCATTAGTAAATCAAGGTCATCTTCCTTTCTCTCTTAGTTTTCTGGAAGTCTGATTCATTTTTTTCATAGCCTCTTTCTCTTCAAAGGAGCTTCCTCTGCTCTTCAGGGCTATGGTGGAAAATACAGCTGTGCCACAACTCCTGAGCTCATATGTTACAGATTAAGCCTCAATTCAAATTCTTAGGGAAAAGATCTCAGTTGCCTCAACCTTTATTGTAAGATTTCCATTTCTGGAGTATCAAGAATCAAACATGGCTCCTGGAATCCCACTCCTCGAGTCACATGGCTGGGAGTAGTTCACAGAAAAGGAAGGAGGTGTTGGTTTACAGGCCATGCAGACATTCCAAAGTGGTCCGTTACAATTTCTTTTACCAAATCCTATGTTGACTCTACTCTCCTACTTTGCATTAGTGCCACTAGGAGGGATAACTTTTTGAGGTAACGTATTTTTTCTAAGGTTCCCTCCTACATGATTTCCAGTGGGAAGAAAAAGCCCTTAGTAATTCCCTACCTTGGGGCACCCTGGTGGCTCAGTGGGTTAAGCCTCTGCCTTTGGCTCAGGTCATGATCTCAGGGTCCTGGGATTGAGCCCCGCATCAGGCTCTCTGCTCAATGGGGAGCCTGCTTCCCCCTCTCTCTCTGCCTGCCTCTCCGCCTACTTGTGATCTCTCTCTCTCTCTGTGTCAAATAAATAAATAAATAAAATCTTAAAAAAAAAAATAAAAGCTACCAGGAATGAATGATTTTGCAGAGCAGAAAATAAAAGCTACCAGGAATTTTGTTAAAATCTGACTTCCTTATGATTACATTGCTTATCCTGGAGGTGGAGAGGACTGAACAATTTTAAAAGAAATCAAAGTAGAAATAGTGATTGTACTATAATACTGGTCTACAAACTACATTTACTAGTCTTCTTTGCCATTTGGCACTTAAGCTGAGTCACTCTTTTTTTTCTTTTTTTAAGATTTTATTTATTTACTTATTGGACAGACAGAGATCACAAGTAGGCAGAGAGGCAGACAGAGAGAGAGGAGGAAGCAGGCTCCCGCTGAGCAGAAAGCCCAATGTGGGGCTCGATCCCAGGAACCCAGAATCATAACCTGAGCTGAAGGCAGAGGCTTTAACCCACTGAGCCACCCAGGCACCCCAAGCTGAGTCACTCTTAAAAGACAACCTGAACTATCCAGGTAGAAGAAGAGGATGAAGTATGTTCCATTCAAAGGAACAGACATTTGAGGCAAGGTATTTCCAGGAACATTTATATTCTAGAATAGCTGCAGCATAGATTGTAAGGTGGAGGGGTAGCAGATGTGATTGGAAAGGTAGACTGGAGAGGGGCCAGGGTAAATAGCCTTTGAGTGTCCTGAGAATGTGAACTTTATTTCATGGGTCAGTGAAAGCCATTGAAGAAGTTGTGGGGTCATATCAGCAGTTTAAAACCTCACTCTGGTAAGAACACTGAAGGAGAATCAGAAACAAGTCAGGAAAAGCAGTGAGGAGAATGTAGTTATGGATATAGTGTAGATGTGGAAAATGAGGGCTGTGTCAACAAGTTGTAGCAGGGGGAATATAGAGAATAGGATTCAATAAGAGATAAAAATAAAGATGTCAGATCTCTAATTTTTTTTTTAAGATTTTATTTATTTGACAGGCAGAGATCACAAGTAAGCAGAGAGGCAGGCAGAGAGAGAGGAGGAAGCAGGCTCCCTGCTGAGCAGAGAGCCCGGTGTGGGGCTCGATCCCAGGACCCTGGGATCATGACCTGAGCCAAAGGCAGAGGCTTTAACCCACTGAGCCACCCAGTGCCCCTCAAATCTCTAAGTTTTGTTGAGAATGTGGGAGATAGAGAATATATTTGGCTTTGGTATATAACAATATTCATAGAAATAAGAAACCTGGTAGGAAGGTCAGGTTTGGACATGAAGAGAATGTGATCATTATCCTTGAATTCAATGAGTTTCAGATGTTTATGGTACGTACAAGTGGAAATGTCCAATAGCTAGCTGGATATACAAGCCTGGAGCTTAGAGTGATTAACGTGGCACAGGGGGTTAAAAATCACACAGAATATGGGTAACTTTACATTTAGTTTTTCATGTATTTAATCTCCAGTGGTAACATAAATAGGAGAAAAATACCACTGAACTATGAAATTTTAGAGCTGTCATCAGATTCTTTGCCTTCCATAGTCTGTTCTTGTCATGACAAATTTCATTCTTGTATCAGTGCTGTTGAAACTGAGCTTCATAAAACCTTCATCTCTAAGAACACATTTCCAAGGGGCAGTTCCAAAGATAGAAAAGTACACAAGATGCATACTATTCTGACATAATATGAGATTTTAAAAAGGAGCGTGCATTTCCTTATGTAATTTTTTTGGTAGTAGTTGTTTTAGAGATTCTTTGAGTGGGACAAATACTAATTCCTTAGTGCTCAGAAGTCAATTTCTTCTTACTTGGTTTTCTGACTTTTATCGTGTAGGGAAAATGTCCATTGCAGAGATGATCCTTCACGTTGATTTTTTTTTTTCATGAAATTTTTGCAGGTCTCTAGAATTGAAGCCTTCTTCCTTCTAGTCTGTGAAGGCATCCCTGATATGTTCACATCAGCGCCACTTCCCTATGTTCAGTCAACTACTTGATTAATAGTTTAAGACCTCACTCTAGATCTTGCCTATGCTTATTTATCTGGACACTGTGTCTTATAGACTAGATTCTCTCCCAAGGTTCACTTATAGGACCTGCTGTCCCTTAGTGACCAGCTCTTATTGTAGAGTGGTCCCTTCATGCTTGAACCACATGATAGGCTGAACCGGGTATCATTCATTTGTGACTTAACCAACAAAAGCACCAAAAAGGTAACAAGTCTGGAAAGCAGTTGGTGTGTAGAAAGACTGGAGAAAATGTCCCCAATAGATACTATCTAGGGAAGACCTGAAGGGTAGCCTCAAATAATTGGAACTCTGTGATGAAGAAGAAGGCTTTAAATTCTATAGACCTTCTGGAGGTAGAACAACAACAACAAAAACAAAACAAACAAAAAAAAAACCAAAAAGCAAAATACAGTGATTTAAAGCTTAAAAGACACAGACTCGGGTTTCGTATAAAAAGAACTTTTAAACATTTCATGACATAGAATGAAAGGTTACAAAAAGTAAAAATTATCAGTCATTATGTACATTATTGTTTGTGTCGTGATTGGAAACAAGATTTTGGTTAAGTGAGAAAGTGAGAAAGATCTTACCAACCTGACACTTGGGTGAATCCTGTTGCCCTCATACTCTCCCAGGTCTTCTAGAGAGCACTCTGCGGTAAACTTCCTGAACACGAATCTACATCTCAGACTCCTTCCTGCGGAACCCTATTTAAATCATTAGCATTTTCATCCCATTGTCTGATTCTAGCAGATTGTCAGTACATTAGGGGCATGGAGTCAGGCTTTTTCATCTTTGTATTTCAAGAGCTGTGGTTGTTCATTTCCCCTTCTTTCTTTTGTGAGGGTTTTGAAATGAGTCTTAGTAAATCCCTTATCTTCCATCCAACTGGGCAGTGGGTAAGCCATATTCATAACTGCCTTCTGCCTTTTTCCCCTTATTCTCATTGAAATGCTCTTCAGCATCGTCTCATGCACAGGAACATGGATTTCCGATCCAAGGGTGCCTTCTTGAAACGAAATGCCACTCCCTCTTTATATCGCTTAATGTTCAATTAATTACTAGGTTTTAAGCAAAATTAAGCAATTATCACAGTTCACATTAATCTTGTGTTGGCTGCATAGCTTAGTGATTAAAAACAAGATTTTGTTGTAAGACGCACCTGAGTTGAAAACTTACCCCACCACAGCATTAGTGTGTGGCTTCCCTAAATTTCATTGTCCATATCCTTTGGAAAGGATAATGAAAGTACCTGCCTTATTGGGCTGCAGGGAGAATTAAAGGAGAAAATGTGTGCAAAATATCCAATAATATAGCAAACACTCAAAACACAAACTATTTATTTGTGATGTTGCTTTATTAATATTTCAAGTTCACTTTATTATTCATTCTCTGTAGATTTGTTTTCATACAGATCAAAATACTTACTAATTTCCCTTGTAATTTCTTCTTTGACCTGTGGGTTATTTAAAAATCTGTTGTTTAATTTCCAAATATTTGTGGATTCCCAAATTCCCTCTGTTGTTGATTTCTAATTTAACTCTACTATAGTCAGAGAACATACTCTGTTTGATTTCAATCCCTTTAAATTTATTAAGACTTGTTGTATAGCATAACTCAGTCTTTATAAATTTAATATAAGATATGTGAGATCTAAATATTGCTCCAAATCTCCTTCTGCATTTTCTCTTAAAAATGAATATAGAATGCTTCTAATATTATTGTATTTTCCTTAACACACTTTTGACCTGCATGATAATGGTTTGAGACTCTAATCAGTGAATTTTGCTCCTTCCCCTTTTCTGATCAAGGCCATCTTGGTCGGCTCAGCTAGTCTCCCGCCAGAGACATCCTTCTCTGTCTTCAGAAGACATGGCACCAAATCCATTGCCTAGAGTTCATTGTTCTCACACTGTAAGCCATGGTCTGAGCACAAATTCTGAACTTCAGCACCATCCGCATGTCCAGCTGGTCCTCTTTCTTCCTTTCCAAAGCCATGACCTTATAGGGGGTTTGGAGATGAACACACCACCTGTGCCCCAAGTCACTCAGTTTTTCTATCTAGGGCTACAAATGTCCCCGAGAATGAGAGAGAGCTGAGGCTTTTCTGGCAGCTTGTGTGTTCCTGAATGATGCAGCAGAAGCTAGCCATGGGTCTAAAAAACTCTGTTAATAATTAGAGACTAATTTGCCGTAGATATTTTTGCCAATTTGTTTTATGCACTGTAAAATCCAAATTTCTACATGTGTTCAATAAGATCTGATGTAATTGTCAACAGCAAATTTAAATCAGCTGAATAAAAGGATTGAATACATGATTGTTTAATTTTAGTAGTTATCTGTTTCCAGATATTTATAAAGGAAGATGATCTGTTGTATATATAGTTTTTTACAGGCATACAGGCATACAGTTTTTTATGTATTGACAGTTTGCTTTTCAATACAGAGCCACAAAAATATGTCTAGTGACAAAGAATCAAATATAACAAATAAGGTAAATATAGGAGATGTTGTAGAATATTGGTTAAGATCATCAGCTTTGGATCTGGACAGATCTGTATGTCACTTCTCTGAGTTTTAATTTTCCTCATTGTAATGTATAGGTAACAATTACACTTGCTTACTAGTCAGGTTTGGTTGCAAACTCAGGCAAAAAAGACATCCATTGAAAGGAGAGTTCACAGAAGTCTGGAGTATTGAGCTTTGAAATGGGGCTGGAAACATGCTGTGCCAGAGGGGGAAACACAACTAAGTCCTATATGGGAATAGTCTAGTTAGGGTAACTCTTGAACCCTTTCAGTGAACTTGAAGATGTAATTGGCTTCTTTGGTCACACACTCCAAATTCAGAGTTTCAGGCAGGAGCAGCTATCTAGTTGACTGAGCCTTGGTTACATGACCATGCTTGGCTGTGTCAGGGAGAGTTACGGGTCTGGTCTTTCCATTCATAAAACAGTCTCATGCAGAGATCATGAGCAGCCAAACAAACAAACAAATTATAGACAAATCTCCTCTATAGAGACTACATAGAATTTTTGTGGGTATCAAGTAATATAATACAAGTAAAGTGCTTAACACAGCACTGGTATATATCAGGCATTAATTGTGATCTCTTTTTTCCTGAGAAGCAGAACAACTAGGGGGATATATAATAAGGTTTTGCACACTTAATTAATGGAGAGGAAAGAAAACCATAAATACAAAGCCCAAAGCCACTGTACTTATATTTTGCTTAAAAAAATAACTATCTGAGCACATATACTCTGGGTGTGGTTGTTGCACCGAAGATGTATTTCCTTAAAAAAGCTTTTAGTAGTGTAAAAGTTAAATCATCCAAGGGAAATAAAGGTGTTTGGTTTTCTTAAAGAACTGAATAAAAAATAGATTTGGTGGATTTAAACGAGAATCTGAATGGAACAGAAATAATAGAAGCATCTGAGAGATCTGTGCTGTTTTTGCTTTAAGATGGCTGGTTTGGGACACATTGTCTAGAAGTTACAGTGTGGCTTGGGGCAAGTTAAGTACAAGGCTCTGTACAAGGACATGCATCACAACATGGTTTCCAATAATAAAATTTTAAAGACCCTAAACGCCATCAACTGAACATCGCATTCCACTCCTACCATGGAATACAATACAACCGCAATATCGTTTTGCCCAGTTTCTGAAAATTTTTGCTCTTGCTAAAATTACCAATGTTCTCTATGTTGATAAGCCCAATGGACTTTCTTTACTACTTATCCTGTTGTGCAAGCTCAGTGTCCTGGGAAACAGACTCTAAAAGAAAGATTTGCCTGGAAGGCAGTGAGTAGGGAGGACTCTAGGACTCTAGGGATCGGCAGCAGTAGGGGAGTGAAGGAAGCAAGACTGTGTGGAGGGAGAAGTTGGGCTGCATGCAGCTGTAAAACAAAGACTGCAGCCAATACTAAAGGAGAGCCCTGGGGCTTCATGGCCCTTCAGGGTTGTTCTGATAGGTGAGAGCAGGACCCTTCTTTCCTCTCATTTCTTAGTTGTCTGGTGCTTGTCATCCAGACGAGAGAGCACAGACTTAGGCAAAGTGGTTCTCTTTGGTTGAGTGCAATTCTCAGGGAGAGGTCAGCTAAGAGATGTTTGCTGCCAGCACTCCTGGAGGTTGAATGAATGAAAGGTTCAGTCCTGGAAGGCGGATCTGGTAACACACCATATCATCTACTACCTTTACTTTGCTTCTTATCATTATCAGATGATTGGCCACTCCTTTTAAAATACTCTTCTCTTGGCTTCTGGGTTGCTATGCTATCTTGTTGTGTTGTTTGTTTTTTTCTTCCTTCCCCTCTGAGTGTCTTCCTTCTCTACCTGAATTTCACAGAGGTTCTCTGGACCTCTACTTCTCTGTACTCTAGTCCACATGGGCTAATTCTTTCTCCTGCCTTCAAGCATTACCTGATGGCTACTAAATTTTTAATCATAATTCATATGTCTCAACGACCTCTAGAACTGTGTACTTTACCAAATAACCCTTCTTTCCTCTTGGATAGCTCACAGGCCTCTCAAATGGAACATTTTTTCAACTGAAGTCATGACCCTCAGCATTGATCTTCATCCAGTGTTCTCCATCTTAGTTGCTCATGCTAGAATCCAGGGAGTCACCCTTAGCCTCTCTCTCTGCATTAAATCTTCATTCAGAAATGACCCAGTTAGATCTAATTGGACCAAGAGCATACATCTCACCTCCATCTTGTTTTGTTTTCTTTCATTTCTATTTCTATCGCCTTCATCGTCATTTATCTGAAGTGTTGCCATAACTTCTGGCCTCCCAGTATCCATTTTTGCTTCCCTCAAAATCATTCTTCATATAGCAGCTACCATGATTATTTAAGAATGCAGATATTGTTATGTTACTCACCTCTTTAAAACCCTGCAATAACTCCCTGTTGTACCTAGGGTTAAATCTAAAATTATTACCATGACCTAAAATGTCCTTGAAGAACACATTATATTTTTGTGTATTTCTCAAATGTGCATTTCCTATGCTATTCTCACTTCCTAGAATATACTACCTCTGGATCTCCTTATCAAATGACAATTATTCTTTACATTTCAAGACAGAATTGATATATCATTTTCTCAGGGAATTCTGTTCTAACTCCCCTGGCTAAATTAGCTTCTCCTGTTATATGCATTTTTAGCATTTATTCTTTCTCTTTCAGATACCTTACGAGAAATTTAAGTATAATAAATTTTATTTTCTCTCTCTCACATTAGACTGTTAATTTCATGAGAACTAAGATTATGATTTTTGATCTACCATTAGACTATCAGTGTTTGGAAAGTATTTTAAGAATAGTAGTCCTTCAATTATTTTTAATTGAGCATTTTATTAAACACACATTCATATATATTACACACATATACGTATATTATCTTAGTCTGTTCAGACTATAACAAAAATACCCATGGATTGGTTGGCTTAAATAACAAACATTTACAGTTCTAGAGGCTGGGAAGTCCAAAATCAGGGAACCAGGAAATTCGTGTCTGGTGAGGACGAACCTCCTGGTTTATGGACAACTGTCTTCTTGCTGTACCTTCACTTGGCAGAAGGAGTGACTAAGCTCTCAAGAGACTCCTTCAGCAGGCATTTTTTCCATCTATTAGGGCTTCACCCTCATGAATTAATCAGCACCCAAAAGCCCCACCTCCAAATACCATGACATTGAGGGTTAGGATTTCAACACATGAATTCTGGAGTAGGGAATGGGAAGGGACTGACACAGACCTTCAGTCCCTAACACATGTGCACATATGAAATAGAAAACAAGTGTGGAAGATATGACAGGAAATTCCTTACTTCTGTACATCAGTCCTGAAACTGTTGTATAATATATCATGTAGAGAATAGAGTTACTAATTTTGTTACAACTTTGTATGGTGACAGATAGTAGCTTTAGCATTGGTAGGCTTTACCATGGTGATCATTTTGTAATGTATGTAAATGTTGAGTCACCATATTATATACCTGAAACTAATATGATATTGTATGTCAATTTCTCTTTAATTAAAAAAAAAATCAAATGACTAAAAGTTGAACACATGCTATGAGGGGCAAAAGGACCCTTCCTGGAGAGCTAAGACACTTACTGGAGTCTGCTCCAGCAGTTCTGGCCAATTTCAAGCCCCATGTCCGTTGGGGACACCAATGAGCAGTCTATAAAAATGGTGCAGGTTATGAGCACTAAGAAGACCTAGAGCCACTATTTTCCGAGGTTTTAATACAGTCCTATGGAAACTGATGATGCTAAGCTTGAACATGTGTTAAAATTAGAGTGATCTGAATATGCAAGTATTCTTTTTCAGTGGAGAGGAATCACAATTTTTCAAAGAATGTGAGATTTCTTTTGTGAATAAGAAATATTTTGTGATGAATGGGAGGCCCCTGAATTGTTTCGCTTTTCCTGAGGGGCTTGTCCCTGAAATACCTGGTGTCTCCACGGTCTAGGCAGTTGTCAGTTGTCCTATATGAGAGGCCATATAGGTCTGTGAGTTCATAAAATGCCAGAAGCAGTTTCTTAAGCAACATTTCACATATAATTAATATATGGACTTGCATCTGGCCTTGAGTGGGAAAGTCAAAGGAGCTTTCATAGAATTAGGATGTTACCTTTGATTTTTTTTCTTTTTCATAAATGTCAAGATACATCAAGATAGGGTACCCTTCTCTATGCAGCACTTAGTCTGTTTCTCAAACTCAGTGTGGTACATGGAGAGGCCTAACTTAGGATGTAAGAGACTGATTAACTCACGATTTGGTTTAGAAGGGGGAACAGTGACTTCATTCAAGCAGCTCTATAAAAACGTGTGATCCAAGAAGCATTTCTCCCCAACCCACAAACTGCTGGTTGGTATTTCAACTAGCTAATTAAATATCTCCTGCTTTTATCCTATGTAATATGATGTAATATGCCTGCAAAATGGGTATATCCTGTTTGGGTAGATTTTGGTGAGTTTCTTTTAGCATGCTTGACTTGTTTTTTGCATGTTTGTGCTAATTTCTTTCAGATTTTAGGAGAGACCCATTTTAGTTATAATTCCAAATCTATTTTTCTCGATGTTTCCGAGAATCAGTATTTGAATAATAATTGAGAATCATTGACTTTCCAAACTTCCTGGGAATACTGAGGACAGCCAAGTATGTAGTTGGTGTGCAGTACATGGTTATCGATCAAGCAAGTGATAGAACAAAGATAACTGTAAACCATGTGATGCTATTGCATGTGTCAGCTGGGCTAGACCATAGTACTCAGATATTTGGTCAACAGCCAGTCTACCTACAGGTATGGAAGGTTTTTGTTTGTTTGTTTGTTTGTTTGTTTTAAGAAAAGATTAACATTTAAATCAGAAGACTTTGAGTAAAGTAGATTACTCTTCATAATGCGGGCAGGCTCTATCCTTAAAACACTGAGGTCCCTCGAGTAAAGGGGAATTCTGTCTCTAAATCACCACTGGACTTGAGTTACATCAAGTCTTCCCCGGGTCTCCTGCCTGCCCTACAGATTTCAGGCTTGCCAGTCCTCTTGTTGTGTGAGCCAATTCCTTAAAATAAATCTCTCTCTATAGATATTTACATATCCTATTGGTTCTGTTTCTCTGGAGAACCCTGACTAATATACCATATGGTCCCTATTTTGTGATCTGGAACTTGAACATGTGAATTACTGATATAAGTCACGATTTTGGATGCCCTTTCATTTCTTTTCCTCTCACCATGGATTATACTAAATTGTGTTCCAAAGTATGATTTTTTTCGGTACATTGATATTAACACATCAACTTTCTCTATTTCAGTGGAATTTGTTTAAGCAGGTGAATTAAATGAAGAAAGTGTGATTAAATCTTACTTTCTAGAATACAAAATAAATTATCCTCCTAATTTGAAAACTAAATGAAAATTTTAAAAGTTTTAGGGCTGGGATAAATGTTTACAGTCACCGTATGACCAAATGCAGCTAGAGAGCGACTAACAATCAATTTTATATTCACTGAGACCGAATCAGCCCTGGAAAGCACTATGCAGCTGACAGGAGACCTTCCTTGTAAACTGGGCAGGAATTCTGAAGTAATGAACTGTGCTCCCAGTGTGGGTACCATAAACTTCATAATGAATAACACTCTTTGAATGTCTGGACAAGAAAGATGTCTCACTCCAGGAGGGATGTTTTCCTTTCTGTAACCAAACTGTGCTTAGCTGATATTTGAAGCCTGACTTCACACTCCTTGGAGCTCTTCTTTGATCCAATACAGTTTAGTCAAATTGACTCTGATATGTTTGCAGATTGGAGTGGGGGTTAGGAAAATGTGGGAGTGGGGGTGTAACCCATATGTTTCTCTTCAGCTGGGAATTTGCTAATATTTTTCTCTAAGGGAATAAGATTCCTTTTTCCAGTTTTGATTGATTGATGGTAAGAAGAAATTCTAATATAGCTTTTGGCTCTAAATGGATTAGGGAGCGTTCCAAAGAAGAGTCACAAAGGTAGGATACAGTTTGACAAGTGAAATATAGAGGGGGGAGATGAAAGAAATGTCAGCCTAGAGGAAAGAATATAGGAACAATTGACTCATGGTCTTCAAGTTTAGAAGGAGAGGGTTGACTATTTCTCTAGACTACAAAGGATAAAATGCAAAAAGCTTCAAGCTGTAGCTTATTGTGTTAATGTCGAATCTGCAAAGAAAATTCGGGGCGCCTGGGTGGCTCAAGTGGTTAAGCGTCTCCCTTCAGCTCAGGTCATGATCCCAGGGTCCTGGAATTGAGCCCCACATCCAGCCCTGAATCCCCGCATCAGGCTCCCTGCTCGGGTGGCAGTGGGGCGGGGTGATTGCTTCTCCCTCTCCCACTCCCCCTGCTTGTGTTCATTCTCTCCCTGAGTCTCTCTCTGTCAAATAAATGAATAAAATATTTTTTAAAAAAAAAGAAAAAAATCCATATCAGTTTATTGAACTAAAAGTTATCAGTGGCAATCACAAAATATTTTCCAGGGTCTGGGGCGCCTGGGTGGCTCAGTGGGTTAAGCCTCTGCCTTCGGCTCAGGTCATGATCTCAGGGTCCTGGGATCGAGTCCCGCATCGGGCTCCCTGCTCAGTAGGGAGCCTGCTTCCCTCTCTCTCTCTCTATCTGCCTCTCTGTCTACTGTGATCTCTCTCTGTCAAATAAATAAACAAAATAAATCTTTAAAAAAATATATTTTTTCCAGGGTCTTGGTAATGAATCAGTTATCCATCTTCTCTGTTTTAGATGCTGTACATTAAAGAAAGGGTAGTCTGCTATACTTTTTACTATATGAGTATCTGTTATTTGTGGTAGATTGTATTATAATTCACAAACTTATATTCCTCTCTCACCATCTAACCTCCCACACCTCCATGGGAAAAGTATATTTCATCCCCATATTCATACTGGGCTTGGCTCTTGACTTGTTTTAGACAATAAAATGTGGATGTGAGTGAAAGGAGCCTGTTCTGAGTGGAGGCTGTAGAAGACATGTGTTTACACTTACCCATCTGCTAGTTTCTGACTCTCATGAGAAAAACATGCCCTAGGTAGCTGTACCACTCTAGCCCGGACCCAAATTGAGACAAGTACTACAGACCCACTTGATCCCCCAGCCTGAAGCTGAGGTGCCCTAGCATAAGAAATAAAGGCTCATTGTGTGTTATCACCAAAATTTTATAGTTGTTTGAATGGGTTCAGTGCTTATTCATTCAGTAGGTCTTTATTGAGTGTTTTCTATGTAAAAAGTTCTGTGCTAGATTCAGGATAAAAGACCCGGCTTTCAAAGAACTCCTGGTCTACTTGAAGGAAGACATATGTACAATGAACCACGATCATATAAGGCACCATGAGTCTTGTGATCAATGCTATGAAAGGTAAAAATGTAGTGTTGTGTGGAAATTGGAGAGAGAATGTCCAATGTGGAGGGGATGAGAGTATATCAGGAATGTCTTCATAAAGAGAGATGGTTGAATACATTAATTAGAGATTACTTGTGTAAATTGCTTTGATCTATGCCATTTTGTGTGTGTATATGTGTGTATGTGTGTATACCTTTGAGATGAGATACTTGCCTCTCAGACTGGGGAATGTACTTGGGTTACCCATGAAGTAGCTGAATAGAATATGCATCATACATAAGTATTCACAAGGTGAGATGATTTTCACAACAATTTCAAAAAACCATAAAATGCCCACTTACCAATCTCATCTGCATTCATATAAATATAAGAACCATATTGCACAAACTGGGATTCATAGTTCTCAAATGATGATAGGTATACAAACTGAATTTGTTGAATTTTTTTGGAATAAATAGTCAAAATCCTAGGAGGTTGTACTTTTGTAAGAAATCAAATTTCTCATAAACTGCTAGTGGTACTATTGGAGTCATGATCAAGGAAATTTTATTTATATCCATGAAAAGTAAATAGAAAAAAAATGTCAGGAGAAAAAACTTTGAGATGAAAATTCAATTTTTAAAATAAGATTTATTTATCTATTTTAGAGAGAGAGAAAGAGAGAGTGTACTCGAGAGAGCGGGGGAAAGGGCAGAGGGAGAGACTCTTAAGGAGACTCCCTCCTGAATGTGGAGCCCCACATGGGGCTCAAACCCAGGACTCATGCTATCTTAACCTGAATGGAAACCAAGAGTTGGTCATTTGACTGAGTCACCCAGGCGCCCCAAGAATTCAAGTTCTGACATCTTCTCAATTACGTGCTTTAGTTTTTAGGTGAGCTTTCAATTAAAGGAGGAAGTCAATGCTTTTAAAAATTTTGTTCCTTTGTTTGTGGGTTTTTTTTTTTTTTTTTTTTTTTTTTTTTTTTTACATTTGAATCCACAGTGACATCCTCTCTGTTGAAGAGCAGAGGCTGTGGATTCAGGTTTGAATTCCATGTTCCATATTCACCGGAAGTATGACCATGTCCAATTCCAATATCTCAAAGCCTCAGTGTTTCTTTCTGTAAAATGGAGGTGATACTAAGGCTCTGTGATTTGTTGAGAGAATGCCAGTAAAGTCCTTGATGTGGTGCCTGGAATGTGGAACGGCAGCAAGAAATGCTAGTCGCTCTTATTATTCTTCTAATGGTAGCTAACTTTCCTCCAGCAGAGAAAACCCAACATTTAAACTACAGTAGTATTTATTATTTATGAAGCATTCATGAGTGTGAATATATAAAACCCTTGAACCCTAAAGTATGCATTTAAATTTTGGATTACTTTACCTCAAGTGGCTGGGGACAAACTTGGAGCACACCTGAATTTTTTAGACCTGAATTTTCTCCTCTAGAAAATAGTATTAGAAGACATTCTTGGGACAACAGACAGCACAGAGAACTGCATTCTCTGCCTTTAACCTCTGAGTCACAATTGATATAAAAGACATAAATCATACGAATCATCTTGGACATGCAGTATAGCTCAAGTCTCTTCTCCTCAATTATTTTCTTTTAAACTAAATCTGTAAGAAGTATTTGGGTAAATAACCTTTCTCCTTTTTTTGTTACTTTCTACATGTCAAAAATAGAGCGTGGCCAAACTCTTCTTTTCCACATTACGCATTTAACCAGGAGCGCTCAGAAAAGTTTGGGAATGACTTTCAGAGAAACATTTTTAATTGTTTTTAATTTATCTAAAAACAGGCTAAAAAGTTTAATTAACAGGCTCCAAGTAATAGTTATACCATTTTTCCTGTGCTATCAGCTTTCACTTTTATTTACGATGAGTGTCCCCTGTGTCTCCTTTATGCCAAGGTCCACTATCACTAATATTTCTGTGAGATGTGAATAAACCTAAATGTAAAGTTAGCACTTGCAATCAATGCAAATTAATGACTTTTTAAAAAAATTTCAATCAGGAAAAGCAGCTTTGTAGTTGAAAATCCCATGCTGGCCCTAGAGTGGGAGTTTTTCCAGCCTCTGCTTAAATCCAAAAAAATACTGCAATCTTCTGGCACAGGCCCACTGTAATGCTTTAAAAACAATTTAGCAACTGTCATTGCTGTAATTACAGTAACTAATTACCATCCTTAGCAAACAAATAGCTTAACATAATACGCAAGCCGAATCAATTTTGAAGAAATGCAAATTCCAAAAGCGAAAAAGGGCATTTTGGCAAACCTGAAAGAGAAGCAGGAAAATAATACACTTTGTTTTATCTGCACATAATTCCCAGGGAATATCATATCATAAATATTTGCATTCAGTTCTTATCAGGACATTTGCATTTGCTTCTTATCAGTGTGCAGACCGGACTCTGCCAGATAGAGAGAGGAGCGCCCCACCATGCACATATTTCTAATGAATCACGTCTCGGGCCCAGAGAATATTTTGGCTGGAACTTTATCACCCAGATGAAGAGGTCATTTACTCTCCGAGTTGGTTCATCTTGGAATTGTCTTGAGATTTTGATGTGATTCACCCGACGCGGCATTTATTTATTTATTTATTTTAGACAAACACTGGAGGCAGTCTATTACCAGAACATGTCTTCCAAAGGCAGCTGTTCAAAGGACACTTCTCCCCTTGCCTGCCACCCCCTTCCCACCCACTCCCCAACTTCTGCAAAAATGAAATCATATGTAAATAACACCAATTCCAATTATTTCAAATTCCATAATAGGGACGGCCATCTTTATTTTGTAGGAATCAATAAAGAGAAGGAAAGCGAAGCATGGAATAAATCAAGCCCTACTCGACCATCATTATCTCGAAATTTAGTGCCAAATCCCGTTGTAGTTCTCCAGGAGTACATTTGATTAGCAGTAGCTTCTAGAACAAGGGGAGGCAGTGGTGGTGACCAGGAAACCACCTTACTAATGAGACCATCAGATTCTTCCAACGGTTTATCCAGATAAATTCATTTCTCATCTTATTATAAGCAACAGCACAACTTACCCATGAGCCCACATAAGGTCAATAAGCAACCTGATCGCCGCTTCTCTCCTACATGAATGATAATTTTGTCCTCTTTAACCCTTGAATTATCATCTGACACGGCACCCAGCGCTCCCTGGCTTGCTGTGTTTGAACATAAAGCACTCAAGCAGTCTATTTTGTTTTGGAGAGAGAAGCAGGAATATTATTCATATTGATTGGATCCTTTCAGTTGGTCTTGGCCGTTTAATTATACCAGATTTGTATTTTAGTGCTTTGGTAACATGAGGTTCAGGTAGATAGGGGTATTATATCCTTACGCAAAGCAAAACCAGTTTGGTATACAAGAATCATGGCTGTGCAAGTAAGGGGTTCTCCAGGAGTCCTATTATGACACAATTTCCCCAGAAATTTTATCATCTATTTGATATTATTGCACAAATTCTGAGGTCAAACTTCAAAGTACCACTCTGGATGGGATCAATTTAAGTACTAGGATTTCAATTTCCAATTATAAATTAAAATATAAGTATAATGGGAAAAGTTGTCATTTATAACAGTAGCAAAAATGCATTTAATTGTACTTCTTAGTGATTTTATTCATGAATATAGTCACTTAAACCTAATTTCACCTTTCGCTCAAGTAGAATTTCAGTTTGGTTTATTTATTTAACACAAAAGAGAACTTCTGGTTTATTATGATTTCAAATGATTGACACATCTCTATTTTGATCCAGAAAACGTTATTTAAAATCTCATAAGCACGTAAACATCTCATGAAATTTTATTCCCATAACAGTAAAAGTTTTTCTGCTAATTATGTTTTAATTTTAACTTAAACAAATTCACGGTTAATTTTTTTTCCTAAATAGGCCAGTTAACATAGTTTTTAAAAGTGTTTTTATTTCAATGTAAATTATTTTGTTAAAAAACACATAGCCACAGGCACTCATACTAATACTAAGAATTTAAAATATTATTTAAATTTTAAATAAACATTTCAATACATTATCTTATAAATTATTTCTTTACGAATTTTTCAAACTTAAATATGAGATGAAAATTTACGTACAGACGAAAAGTTACAGTTACATGGCATCATAAACGAAATTCACATGAAATTGTTCAAAAAGCCTGTTTGTTTTACCTAAGCTCAGCTCTTGTATACATGTTTACATTATGGGTTATGCTCTACATTCAGGATGCATAATGTATTATATACAAGAGCCATATAAAACATGTTATTAAAAAAAGCAAGAGCTAGGGAAGGAATAACACTAAAAACTATTTAGTGGGATTCAATAATTCATCTGGAAAAGACATCCTATCTCTCCTTCATGTTTTATCATTGTTTTTCTCTTCTTCTTTGAGGTGGGAAGAGCGTACCGTTAAGAGCCCATTATCAGGGTGAAGGACGCAGGAAATCCAAAATATTTATGTTTGTTCATGGCACACGGACAAAAGACAGTTCTCAGGAAAAGGGCTTTCTGATTAAGTGATTGAAAACACTCTGGTGTATTTTAATAGCTTCTTCTATCCAAGAGATAACATCATCTTCATCCTTATCGTTATTCTGAAACTTATTTTAAACATTCTCCTGTGCTCTTCCAATTAGATACTCTGCTCTCTTGGCTTCCTGTGTCCTCCCCGCAACTCATCTCATTTGTTTGCTTTCTGATTTTCGTCAGCAGGTTGGGTGTAAAAAGAGGCATTTACCACATAATTGAAAGGACATGCTTTCCGGAGTCAAATTCATCTGCATGGCATTCAGCCACGGTCTCTCAGCGATAAAACCTGAATGCTGAAACATCAACGTGCACTTTGCAAAGGCTTGAAATATTGGTGATTGATTGAAGGGCATGACAGAGGATCATCAAGGGGAATCTGTTCATTTTTAAATGAAAATTAATGTTGCCCAAACAGATAATATAATATCAGATCAAATACTTGGCCAAAATCTGCTTAAGGGAAACGTATGTATAGAGAAGTTGTGCATTAATATCTACACTTGCTCATGCCTCTGTTCAGAACACGTTTCTCCCTGATTTCTCATCATTCTGGCCCGATTGAAAGGTCATGTCTTTAGAGAAGACTCTCCTGACCTTTCCAGCTAAAGTAGCCCCCTCCACTACAGAATTTCTGGTTCCTTTCTTATATATTTTTATTCCTTTAGGGCATTTACTTCTGTGAATAGTTCATGCAAGCTTGCTGATTCGATGACTTTATGGTTTGTCCCTGACTTCCTACTGATGAGGCCAGGAATTTTGTTACACTTGTTCACTGTTGTGCTAACAATGTCAAGTGCATTTCTTGGCACATCCTGAGTATTTGTTAAGTATTTTTTAATTAAATAAGTAAATATATTGAGATCCAGGCATGGTGGTTAACCTTTTAAAAGTAATTTTCACAGCAACTCTATGAGGTGTATACTAGTAATAAGCCCATTTTATAGATGTGAATGTCTGAGACTTAGAGAGTGGATCGATGGCACACAACTAGTAGACACTGGAGCTGGGACTCCATGTCAGGTCAGCTCAGGGCTTCAAAGCTCCTGCTCTTAATCACGCTGTTTTCTCTGCATCATACTTCCAATAATTCTACTTTCATTAAATAAGTGTATGTTTTTGTACAATCTTGGACAGAGGCAATGTTATTGGGTATGGGGGACTTCTGAAAGAAAATGCCAAGTGATGGCTTTTGTTGCTTTGTCAGCAGATATATTTTTATTGGCCCTTGTCTTCCCTCTCTTTTGAGCCTTCAGACTTCCAGCAGCACATGGAAACCCAGGTGACAGCTGTGACTTAAAATGTTCTTTGCCTTTCTACACAAAGAATGGACATTTGCAAATTTTCCTCTCGGGGAGGATAAGATAAAAGAGAATTAGAAGTGATATTATTCTTGAAGTATTCTGCAGACCAACAGACCAGACAGAGGATACGGATAAAGGTTTCCGAATGCAGATTACAGAACTGGCCTTGAAGAGAAGGGAAAATACACCCGTCGGAATGTCTGCTGAAGTCTTACTCTACAAAAGGCAGGGCATCTGATAAATTCTAGACTTGCTGACACCTCAGAAAGATGAAGAAGCTGGGGAAGAAAACAATATTCTGGACCAAATTATGAAAGAACTGTTTTGTGATAGAGATGTGATAGGAAACTTTGTAGGAAATAGGCAAATCATTTGAGATATTAAGTAGAAAAAAAAAGTCACAGGAGATACTCAAGACTGTATCTGGGACTTTAGGAAATACGTTGCTTCGAGTTTATAACAAGGACAAGCCTCATTCCATGGTCAGTGAAGTCAAAAGTTCATGTGGCTCAAGAAAGAATCTTTGAAAAGGAGAGTTTCTAACAACTTCATCACAAATGAGCATAATTAGGAAGAGAAATGTGGTACCTAAAGTTAGTATTGCAGCCAAAAACAAGCCCTGTGATAATGTCATCTAGGAGAAGGACATCTACAGAAATGGGCGTAGGGAGGCATTAGCCCAAATGGATGCAACCAAAAGGGCTTATTGTTCTCTGGACAGCAAGGAGAATAAGAAACACATAAGTGGGTCTGTAAATGCTGCAATAGGTACATACCTCAAAGTAATAGAAAGATTATTTAGATCCTACTTTGAGTTTATGTTTCTAGGCAAGGAAGATCATCTTCACGCTAGATCTGTTAGCACAATGGTTATGAAGAGGATAGGGAGGCCTGGTTAGAGGAGTAAATAAATTGCAAAGAAACATGTATTGGTTTTGTATGAGTAAACTTTCAGGTGAATTAAATTGTAAGGCACTGGAAGATCATACAGAGAATACAGTAGTGTTACTCCAGGTGGTCTTTTAGAAATCATAATGATTGAGCGACTTACTGCCCTGAAGATGAGTTTAAGACCTGCTCTTGAAAAGGGACAAGTGATAGAATTTCTAAAACTTTATTTTTCAGTAAAACACTATCAAACTCTGACAATGTTTCTGGGATAAGTGATCACTCATGTGGTTTATTAACACTTATTAAGGGAAAATATTGATACTAGGAACAACTACTGACTCACTGATACTATCCAATTAATTTCCTTCTAAACTGAGGCCTTTGGGGGCGATAAAGAGAAATGGCATGGTAATGGACATATCTTTGATTTCAGAGGCATTTATTGGACAAAATAATTCATGGAATTTGGGGTAAGATGAAAACTATGACTTAGATCTATTTATCTCAGTGGCATTTTATGCTACACAAAGGGTTTTGAAATTTTGGTTAACTTCATGGCCTTGATTGATACACTGCTCTTTAGTTTAATCACAGTGAGGATTTGTGTTCATCAGGCTTTGCAGATGGCACAGAATTGAGTATAGTGGACAGTGCACTTGTGGGGGTATCTGAGAGAGATTGACTCTAAGATTCTGATTTGGTGTGTGATCTTACCTCCCCCTTAACTTTGTTTCCTCAAGCCTTGCAAACGTGATTTTCTCTAGAGGTAGCTATCCAGACACCAGCATCAACTCTGTGGATGCTCAAGAATGCAGAAACTTGTGGGATGTCCCACGTAAAGTGGCTTTGGTTGGCTTTTTAGTGTCATTTAGGGTGTTGACTGGGAGAGTAGAGCTTTGATCTGTTTGGATCCTCCGTAGCTGAGAAGCGTGTGTGCATCATTCTTTCTCCCTTTCCCCCACTTCCATTCCTTCCTGCAGTTATCTCTGTTGATGGTCCTCCAAAATGTCCTTATTGAGTTGGTGTGTCCTTGCCACACCTGCTGGGAGTGTTGGCTAGACAAGCCCACAGCTGCTTCTTCCTCCAGAGCATTGTTTTCTTCTGGAAGAAACCACCCCAAACAGAGATGCCAGAAGCTTGTGCCCCACCTCATAGTGGGGGGGTCATAGCCCAGGACTGACTAATAGGGGAACACGAAAAGCTGACCCTTGGTCTCAAGGTGGGACAAATTCTGTGGTATACAAATTCTATAGCTCCCCATGAGGTCAGGCTGAAGCTCGAATCCAGCCGGACCCCCGTCCTGTTGGTTCCTTTTTCTCTCCCAATCTGATTCCCTCACCCCTTTCTCCTGGGAACACTCTCTCAAAAATCACGAGCACGGGCATTCCTGCCTCTCAGCCTTTGCCTCTAGGGGGGCCCCAACATAAGACATCCCCTCTTTCTCTTTTGTCATTTTTCTTTCTTTCTCTTTCCTACTTCCATCCCGGCAAATAAAATTAATCCAAGATGACAGTACTGTGTAGTCCTATCTGTAATTCGAAAGGAGAGTTCCAACTTTTTAATTGGCATGGAGCTCAGTTAGCACTATTTCTGGGTTTGGTTTTCAAGAGTCTTGCATCAGAATCACCTGGGAGGTTATGAAGATGCAGATTCTTGGGCCCTATGTCAAACTGGGGAAATCCAAGTCTCTGGCGTAAGGCCCTGGAATCTGTATTTATCAAGGGGTCCAGGTGCTTCTTTGTACACAAGAATTTGAAAACCCTTGAGGTAGAATATAGTGATACTGTTGCCAGAGTTGTGGATTTGATCCACTTTGAGATTACTCAGCAGAGCACAGAGAAATCTAATATAAACAAAACTTTCCCCAGTCTGTGAATTGTGCTCTAATCTTCTTAAGCTTCGTGAAAACCTGTATGACTCAAATCTACTCACAAGTATATGGTACATTGTTCAAGCTCAATGTCACCTCAACTTTGGGGGAAAAAAAACCACACAGAAGGGCCTATTACAGAACTTCTTCAAATGCCACGTTTCTCAGATTTAACCCAGGTGGTTACCACCTTGACACAAACACTGTCAGGGCTACCCTGGGGGGTTTTAGTTACTTGTTTTTCTTTTGGTGTCGCTTTCATGACAAAGAGCCAGTGTCCAACCACTGAACACAGCAAAACCATGGGGGTCAGCATCTCACTAACAAGAAAGCAATAGATAAACAGAATTCCTGCTTTCTGGCAGTAAATATCTTTAACCTAGTAACTTGCAGAGATACTAACAGTAACCTAATTAACCCTATAGAGATAAGCAGCTTGGCATTGGATCCTACTACTGTTATTTGAAGGTAAAGGTTAGATGTGAAGCTTTAACCTCTGCCTTGGAAGACTTTCCCACCCAGTAATGATATCTAAGAGTAAAGCTGCCTGCTTGGCATTCCCCTATGGTTCTTGGGAGGAAGGAAGAACCAAACAATCTAGGGGGGAAATGTTTATTATCTCAAACTAAACTACAACCTCTAACCACTGTACATTTGCCACTACTCCATCAGGCCACACAGCAGGCCACACATCAGACACATCATTGCATGTGTGCCCTTGGCTGTGGCTACACCGTGCTTATTAAAGAGCCCCTTTGTAAACTGGTTAGAGGTGGCTCTAGAGTCGCCATTTGTAAGATATCATCCTATCCAGGTAAAGAAAACTAGAGTGAGTTAAGCATTAGTGAATGTTAGCAAGTACTGTACAGTGCAGTGAAGCTAATATTCCCAGTGAAATGGTGGCTCTGGAAAACTCAGACAAATGTGTTCTTTCAGGAAAAAAAAAAAAAAAAAGCATGCATCTGGGCTCTCCAACCTCCAAAATTCACAGATTAGAAGGGTGTGGAATTGTCAATATGAGAAGTTGAAGCAGGCCAGGAATAATTTCCAGGGCTCTGCTTCCAGCTCCCTGATGCCTCTCCACCTGGGTGAGCCATCCGAGCTCGGCACGGTGACCCTGCCATCTGTCACATCCCTCTGGGTAGCAGCCGGCCTTTTGCACAAATCTCTTACTGGAGGAGAAGTGTTGGCAGCTCTCGGGACCTTCTGAACCCACCTGAGGAGAGTCTGTGGAGCCCCACAGAAGAAAGTGTATTAAGAATAGGAAGAAAAGGAAAGACAGAGAAGTGAAAAAAGACGTGTTTTCTGTCTTCACTTGAGTTATACCACTGCCATTCCTGACTTACTTCCAAAAGGCAAAGAAGAGGAAACGGAGATCACAAAGACAAGGAGAATACAAGCATTGGGCCATGCCCTGTGGGAAAAGTGACCATTTTTCCTCCTCACAGAAATATTTAAGTCTGGTGTCCAAACAGATACATTTCTGGAAATGACTAGTGAGCTATAGAAGTGCACATTGATGAGATCATATAAATACTTCTAGCACTGCTTATAGAGGTAAATTATGTGTGTGAGATGGTGATTTGCAGGTGTGCACGTGGATGTGTGTGCCTGTGTGTGTGTGTGCGTGTGTACAGATGTGTCTATATTTCAGCTAAAACAAAACATAGCTTTATTACTTAATGGGATTTAATAGAAAGAGCAACTAGCCATCCATCGTCCCAGATTCCGCCTGTATTTTTAATGGGAAGTACAAATATGTTGTTAACTTTAAATGAGATATGTGTCACTTATGACCTGCTTCATCCTGAGGGATCACCATTACAGAGATTTCAAACTTTGTGCCTGATAATCATGGTCCTAAATTACCTCTCCAGTCTCTCTTCTTCCCTCCCAGATCTATACTCCAAATCATTGAATTATTTGGTCTCCCTGCACACACTATGCCTCTATGATATTACTTGTGTTCTATTACTTGCTTAGAATATTTCCTATATTGGTTAGGCAATGCTGATGACCTTAAAAAATAAATCCCAAATGTCAGCAATTTAACAGAATAAAAGTTCATGTTTTGTTTATGCAGCATTCTGATTAGCAGGAAGAAAGTCTTCACTCAACTTCTACCAATGAGAACCCGTCATGGCACGGGGGCTGAGAACTGTTATTCTTGGTGAGGCAAGAGGTCCCAAGTGACAGTCCTACATTGGAACTGGGGACACACATATTGGTGAAAGTTTAGCCATCTTTCTAAAATGATCTTCAGTCAAAAATTTCCAATCATCTCCAATTGAAATTAATTGTTGCATACTCTCTAATCTCCAGTTTGTTTATACCTTTCCTGTATTGTTACATTATTATTGTTATTATTGTTGCTATCATTTGTTATTACTGTCATTGTTACTATCATTTATTATTACTATAATTTTTATTATCATTGTTACTATCATTTTGTTATTACTCTCATTATTACTACCATTATCACCATCATTTCTTTTGGAGTA
Organism: Enhydra lutris kenyoni; assembly: GCF_002288905.1. Classification (NCBI taxonomy): domain Eukaryota; kingdom Metazoa; phylum Chordata; class Mammalia; order Carnivora; family Mustelidae; genus Enhydra; species Enhydra lutris. The sequence goes on along the minus strand of NW_019154098.1, from coordinate 33,573,976 downwards.
TAGCACAGGTTGGGGAGTAATGATCAAGAGCGCACAGATTTTGGATCGGGTAGACTGGACTTGATTGCTGGCTCTATAATTCGGCTACGGACCCTTGGCAATTCAGGCTGTAGGTTGTTGTATCTGTAGAATGGAAATGGCAATAAATACTTCCTAGGATTTTTGTAAAAATTAAATAAAATCAGGCATTTAAAATACTTAACAAAATGCCTGCTGAATAGTGAGGGGTTATTAAATAGTGAGTAGCTATTAGTTCGGTCTCCCAGTAAATTATACATGTATTCCAAGCAGAATATTTTTTGCATATTTCCATCACCCAGTACAGTGCCTGACTCATAAAAAAAGGCCCAGTAATGTTGAAATGATTGATAGGAGCTGATCTGGTCTTTGCAACAGAAGTATAAATGGGAGCAAAACAAATTCATTTTCTCTATTTATTTTTCTCTACACAGAAGTAATAGCCATCTATTTTAATTGGTCTCTCACTTATCTATAAAGCTGAAAAGCACAGGGAGAGATATTTTTACTTATGCTTCTGCCATGAAGCAACTTGATTTCTAGTCCATGGCTCTCATGAAAATGAGTCCCTAGGATTCCTCAGTTGCCAATCCAATTCCTTATCATCCAATGCTGAGAAATTCTACCTTAGGTGAGGACTACATTTCTCGTGCAGTACTTAAGGTCATTTCCTACATGAAAACCTTTTAAATCAGGCTTTGGTTTCTGCCACTTAAACAAAAATCTTTGAATTTTTCTTTACACAATGTATATATATATATATATATATATTTTTTTTTTAAAGATTTTATTTATTTATTTGACAGACAGAGATCCCAAGTAGGCAGAGAGGCAGGCAGAGAGAGAAGGGGAAGCAAACTCCCCACTGAGCAGAAAGCCCGACTCGGGTCTCGATCCCAAGACCCTGGGATCATGACCTGAGCCGAAGGCAGAGGCTTAACCCACTGAGCCACCCAAGCGCCCCCACAATGCATATTTTTAAAGAACAAATATTTTTACCCTTGTCTCCAGAACTTCCTTTCTTTTTCTGAAGTGACATCCTAAACTAAATACACACTCTAATACCATCTAGTATTCTCTATAGAAAGGATACCACCTCCCACCGTTAACCATCATGGTTTCTTTAAGGAAGGAAGACTTGCTCCAGTTAGTCTCAGGGTCGTTCCAACCCAGAAGCAGAGGCATGGGGTAGCTAAGTGTACGTCTTCCAGGCTGCATCATAAAAGGAAACATTTTCCTCCTTTTTGCTTGCCAAGGTATCCCTACCTCTGGCCCATTGTAGAGGTGTGTATTTATGATATTACTTGAACAAACAAATGAATCATTTAATTAATGATGGAATAATGGAATCAATCAACCAACCAAATTGATTGGCTGGTGGAAGCAAGTGGTAATTGGGCTATATATGGCCACTGTATTTCCTTTTCCCCTCCATCTTATTAAATAATTGGAGATTTTTCCCCCCCAAAACCATTGCTGGAACAAATCGAATTATTACTAGTGTTTTGCAGGTTTTTTAGGACTCAAGGTACTTTCAGCAGTTGTAAAACTTTCCTGAGCATGCGGATTCTCACTGTCCTCTCAGACCCTAGGGGCAGTGTGAAGCATGAGTAGTCTGCGCTTCCTGTCCCCACCCCTCTTTCCCCACTCTCATAATCTACATATATTCGTCACCAGCAAGGAATCTAACAGGCACTTAGGATGGTGGGGATGGCAACAGTTCATGAAACACCCCAGAGAATGACAGGTTTATTAAACTAATATTCCAACTGTACTTCTAGATTGATACGGTCTGGGAAGAAATCTTTCAGAGTAACCCTTTACAAGGATATCCACTTTACACAATCCTTGCATGTGCATTATCTCCTTGATTTGCACACCGACCTATTTGGTGATTGAAGCTCGGAGGGATGAATCGACTTGCCCAAGATCCCATGGCAGGAAAGCATGAGCCCTGCCCTTACAGCCTGTGCCTCTGATTCCAAATTAGAGCTGTTACGGGATCTGCCTTTGCTGCCTATAATAACCATGTTCCTGCTGGAAGGTAATTGAGTATGCTACCCTCACTTATTTTCTATATCTTGTAAAACTCACCTAACAAGCATGCATTCATCGAGTCTCACTTTCAGCAAGTATTTATTAAGCTTTTTTTTTTTTTTTAACCTTCTAGGCACGGTACTAAGTGATAGGATGCAACATTAAATAGCATAGACATGTTCCTTGCCCTCGTGGGGCTCATGATCCTATGCAAAGTGATGAGTGGAATGCAGAAAATTAAAAACAGATTCTGCCCATGCACTGCTGGGGTGTCAGTGCAGTTCCAACTTAAACTTGTCATGGAAGAGAAAGGGAGGCACAGGCAGTTACCTACATGGGTTTGGGCTGCCATGTTGGGTCTAGAAGTTAGAAACTGTGGCACCATCACTTGATTTGTTAAATCATTTGCTTCTAAGTTGTTTATGTAATGGGAATAGTATGTGTATGTATTTTTACCATATGACACTGATGTATTTAAAAAAACTCAGATTCTGATATAGTATAAAAAGTAGTAAATTCAAAATGTACCCAAGGCTCTGGAAGGAAGCATGGAGTGATAGCCAGCATGAATTCATTGCTTTATGGCACTCAAGGCTCTATTCAAGATGCTTTTCATGTGTTAACATATTCAATGTTCAGACAACCATATACAATGAAAACAATTATTATCTACATCTTCCTGTTAGATATTCCAAAGAACAGAGGTTAAGCCATTTTCCTAAGAAACTCTGGCTCCAAATCTATATACTAACCACTGCATTATAGGAGGGACAATTAAGTTGATGCCAAGAGGAGGTGGAATTCTCTGAGAAAGTGCCATATAAATTATGCCTCAGTTTTCCCATCTGTAAAATGGGACAAAAGAAATTTCTATCACATAGGGTTGCTCCAAACAGTAAATGAGATAATATATGTAAACGCATAATATGACACATCTGGTCATTGTAAGCCCTCCATAAGTTGAACTATTGGTATTCTTATCAAAATTATTATGAATAAATGGAGATAAGGAAATTGAGAGTGAGTTAAGCCAATCAAAGTGAAGTGAGGTGACAAAGTGGGAACAGTGTTCTGAAAGTGGGAACAGAATGTGTGAGGCCCCAGAGGTGAAGAAAAGCACAGTAAGATCAAATTCAGAAATCTGGACTGTATGCTGTGACCCCTTTTGTAGTCTGGAAATTATTCTTTTTGGGTGTGTAAATGTTACTGTCTTTGCCAATGGATAGGGTGCTGCCTGATGACAAAAGCCAGAAAAAAATGTTCAATTCTGATTTGCCAGTGAGTCGATATAAGTTTAGTTTCTACCTTTGATGGTGATGATGATGATGATGATGGTGATGATGAACAGACTTCATAGTGTAGGTAACAGCTCTACAGACATTTCCTTGTCTACATCCTCATCAACACCTCCAGAGGTCACTGTTATTACTTTCAACATCTGTTAGTGCTGCACTGAGTAACTTGACTACACCTGAACTTCTCTCATGCACAATGCTCTTTCACTCTTGATTCTGAACCCTCTTGTCTCTTCATATCTGTTTCGTTGTTTGAGGGGAGACTTGTTTAAAAGCCACCACAGTTTTCCAGTTTAACATGCCAGATTGACCACATGTGTTTACTTGCACTTTCTGTGCAAGCCTCATTAAATGGCAGGAAAGGCATCAACACACAAGAGAAAGAGATTGTGAGAGAAGATGAGAGCAGATGAGTCATGTCAAAAAAGTTGGAAGTTGGCAAGCAGTGAAGTAAATGGTAAGAAACTGTGTTGAAGAGAAAAAGTTGACAGCTAAATGTTTGGAGGGGTAGAGTGGAAAGCCATAAAGGAACAACACGCTACTCATTTTACATAGCCCTGAGAGTCAGGAATCAAAGGTAATATGTGCTTTTAAAGGAAAGAGAAGAGACAGAAGTCTGGTACTGATTTGGTTGCATGCCTTTATTTATTTAAAGATTTTATTTATTTATTTGAGAGAGAGAGAAAGCATAGCAGGGGAGGGGGCAGAGGGAGAAGCAGACTCCTCGTTGAGCGGGAAGTCAGATGCGGTTCTCCATCCCAGGACCCTGGGATCATGACTTGATCTGAAGACAGCCACTTAACAAACTGAGCCACCCAGGCTCTCCGGTTGCATGCCTCTACATGAGAGGATGGGACCCTTTATTGTGTCCTCTATCAGAGCTGAAGCCTGGAGTTTTTGTTCTGAAAAGGACTGAGGATCTGGTGTCTTACCAGTAGGCAAAGCAGAAGGAGGGGTGGGTACTACGTGGAAACAGGGGGGTTGGGTGCAAATTACATTTGAATACAGAAACCCCCAAGCTCCTTTTCTATTTTCACCTCCCAGAGCACATCAAGCTTCTCTCTTTCCATGAAGACAGAAGAAGGAAGGATTTCTCTCTAAGGAAACTGACGCACTCCCAAGAAAAGGTCAACAAGAACAGACATTTAAGATTTCACATACGACACTGGCAAGTCTGGAGAATACCCTCCACCCAGTTTCCCTTTGGAAGCCCTCTCTTTGACAAGCCCCACCCCTGTACACAGAGAAATTCAAACCAGCATTTTACTACTTTACTACTTGCTGAAGTTGGAATGGACCCAAAGATTACCTGATTTTTGAGATAAGACTCTAGCATAAAAGACAATGACCAAAACAAACAGGAAAAAGGAAGCCAGAGGATAACGAGAACACACAAGAAGCTGAAGAAATTTCGAAGAAATTATATATATTATCTCAGGAGAGGGTAGAGAAGATGCTGAATATGTGAAATGAAACAAGTATGCTATGGTAAAAACCATTCAGTGTATTAAAAAGAACTTTGGGGAATTAAAAAAATATATAAAACATATTAAAAACTCATTATAAAGGTTGAATAATATATACCTGACCAAATATTACAGAAGCAAGAACAAGAAATTAAAAATATAAAAATATAGGTATAAAAGACAAGAAAATTGGAAGATCATTCTAGGAGTTTCAAGATCCAAAAAAGTATAAGTTACTGCAGAAAATAATGAAGGAAATGGTGGGAAAGAAATTGTCAAAGAAATACAAGAAAATTTTCCAGAATCAAAGAATAACAATTTCTAGATCTATATTATTATTATATAAGTATTACCAAGCAAAAATGCTCCTCATGTCAGAGACCCATAAAAATGCAAAATGTGCATCAACACTATGTAAAATTCAGAACAACAAAGATAAAGAGCAAATCTTAACAGATTCCAGAGAGAGATAGGTCACATGTAAAGGAAGGAGCAGGAATTTCAGCAGCAACCCTGGAAGTTCAATGACAAAATTCTGAGAGAAAATGATTCTCAGTCTAGAAATCTATACTCATCAAAACTGTCCATCAATTGTCAAGAATAAAAATATGTCCAGTCAAGCAAGGTCTCAAAAACTTAGCTCATTAGTACCATTTCTTTTGTCTTTCTTTTAAAATTTTCACCCAGCTTTATTGAAGTATTATTGACAAATAAAATTGTATGTACTTAAGGTATACAATGTTATGTTTCATATGTGTATACATTGTGAAATGATTACGACCATCAAGTTAATTAACTCCATCACCTCACACAGTTACTGAGTCTGTGTAAGTGTGTGTGGTGAGAACATTTAAGATCTACCCTCTTACCAAATTTCAGGTATTACAGTACATATTATGAACTATGGTTACATAGTGCTATAGTGTTGTACATTAGGTCTCCAGAATTTATTCATCCTGCATGAATCCAACTTTGTATCCTTTGACCAACATCCCCCATTTCCTCTAACCTCCAGCCCCTGGCAGCCACCATTTTACTATCTACTTTTGAGTTCGACTTTATTTTTACATTTTTTTTTATCAGGGAGGAACCTACAATGACACATCATAATTACTCAACATCCATAGTTTATACTATGTTTCACTCTTGGTGTTGTACATTCTGTGGATTTGGATAAATGTATCATCACATGTATCCACCATTATAGTATCATACAGTGCATTTTCTGACAATTATGACAAGGTGATCAAACCTGGAAGACATTGTACTAAGTGAAATAAGCTAGATACAGAAAGACAAATACTGCATGGTCTCACTTATATGCCCAACCTTAGTACCATTTCTTATGGAACTGCTGGAGGATATGGTTCACAAAGGCAGTAAACCAAGGGGAAGATCTTGGGCCAAGTAAAATTATACAAATCAAGAGAAGTTAAGGGACTTCTTAGAGACAGCAAAGGAAGTCTCAGGATAACTGCTGTGCAGCATGCCTGTAGAATCACCATCCAGGCTGGAGCAGGCAAAAGGAGGCTCTAGGTCAACTGACATAAATCCATCATGTGGACAAAAGTCTTCCATCAGCATTGCTGAAGAGCAAAGAAGGCTACACCCTGGAGCAAGCAGCAACTTGCATAGAGACTGTGAACAGGTCAAATTGTGCAACTGCCTAATTTGTATTTCCTTTAAAGGGAAAAAAAAAAAAAAGGAAAAATCATGCTATGCATGCTTAGTAGTTGTTTCGCACAAACACTTTTGTTTTGTTTTCTGTTTTTGTTCTTTTCTTTAACAAGAGAACATAGGGAATGCTAACTAGATGATCTAGAAAAGCTCTGTTTTATCCTTATTATTGAGTGATTTCGAGTGAATGCTATGCTATTTCCAAAATCATTATGATTTACAATGCTGAGAAGACCGAGGGTAACCACTCGGTGAAAGCTAGGTCAAATGCGATGTTCAAGTAATGAACTCAAAGGCAACTCCACGCATTCTAACTTTCTGGTGGTTGATCTTATTGCCATTGAAGGAGGATCTTTGTGTCTTATTCTGGGCAGTTTGTTGAGGATTCAGAAATGTGATGCTCTATTTGGACACGAATGACTTAGCTTGTTGCATGTGGGTGTAACCTCAGTAGAACCCCGTGCATTACACGGACTCTTCATGAAATGGCATTCAAGGAAACACAGGGCAAACATGAGACTCTGACCTTCTACTCACATCTTTTACATGTGAAAGGGACCCACACATCTTCATCCTTTTTTCTCTTTCCCCTAACTCTGCATCTCTGGAGATTTTCCAACACCAAAACTTTGAAATTCTCCCTAAACCCAACCCAGGAGACTTCTCTGTATTATGCCCTTGGATACTCTTCTTCCTCAACAATTTATACCATAGATCCACTCAATTCCCTTGACTTGATTCCCCATCTAGTTTTTCCTGAACAAAGAAGAATTCAATCACTGACTCAGTAAGGGGAAATTTATCTCTCATTTTCCTCTTCTTTAGAATCCTGTATCTTTTTGTCCATTTTCTTGATACAGCCTCCTAACAAAGTGGCGAGATGGACCATACTTTAGAAAAAAAGGGAAATATTATCTTGAATTTTTTGATTCTCAAAAGACAAAATTATTTTTGGTAGAGAGGGAAGTATACATGTAAAATTGAGAACACCCACAGATTAAGTTCTGTTGGTTAAGTAGGGAAAAGTTTTCATCTGAGGACTCTAGAAGGGCTCTAATTTTTATGTCCTCTCAGGCACTTACACACACAGGAAATCCCGGTTCTACCCCTGTCAGCAGCACTACCCGTTGTCCTATTTCTGCAGGCTGAAACAATGGAAGAAAGCTCTTTACATCCAGAAAATATACTGATTGAAATATCATCTTTGGAAAGTCTGTTCTAAAGACACTAATTGATATTGTTGGAGGAAGTCTAAGTGTCTGTCATGAAAACCATTTTAACGGCTGACTTGTTTTCTTCTTTAGTTTGCTTAACTTGGCAGAGTGTTAACTTCCCCCTTAGAAAACCTCCTATTTTGATTTATGAATGTTTTCAAATTTTTAAGATTCTCCAAACCGTTGTTTCACCTGTAAGTAGACAGATAGCTTGTTTGGCTAGCTGCCTTGCAGGACTCTGTGCCAGGCAATGAATAATGCCATGTTCAATATTCTAAATTTGTGTTCCAAATTCTGAATTTCCAATGAGCTGCATGGAACTCTACTGATAAGTGACTGATTTTCCCTGCAAGGATTGTCTTATTTTAAACTTCAAATTTAGTTGCCTTACTTTATGCAAGGCAATTTTGAATGGATTTTAAAGTGAGGACGAAGACTATTCATACTTTTCTAAACCTAGAAGGCAGAAGAACTGAGCCAATGGAGGAATGCATCTTATCTAAGAGGACTACACGTCTTAACAGTAGCACACAGAGAACGCTCTTTCTTTCGAAATGTTGCTAGCCAACCTTTAATAGAAACCTCAGATACAAAGTATTACCAAAGTTGCTAGTATTTTCCCCCAAAGGATTTCTACATATAAACATATTTATGTGTGTGGAACTGGAGCTGAGGAAATGATAATGAATCATATGAGTGACCAGATATTTCTTCAATAACTTAAGTAGGCTGACTTGAAATTCTAGAATTTGGGTGAACTTAAAAAATATTATTTTTGTCTTCCTCTGCAATTTTTTTCTAGGCCATATTATAAGTACCAGGATAATGTGAGAAAGCTTTCCTTAAAGCTTTTCCATCATAAGAGGAAGGAGGGATTGCCAACAGTTACTTGTCAGAGAATGTCTGTGAGTGTTCCAAACTAACTTTGTGAATTTGAGCATCATTATTTTTTCTTTTCTTTTTCATTTCCAGAATGTGTGTCAGCCAAAACTGTACCTAACTGGACCTGAACCTGCATAGATTATCCAGCTCATTTCGATAATGTATGTGGTTGGAGTACAAGTGCTTAGATAATTCCCATAGTTGTCTAGACTGACCTGGATTGACCAGATTACTGCACACTCCCCCATGTCTCTTTAGCTTTGTGAACCTATCAAAACATTAAAAACCAACAATCAAGATTCTGTTTTTTTTTTTTTCATGTTTAAAATACATTCAATACCATTAACCAGTGGTTTCATATGCTACATAATTTGACTTCAAGGTATAAGAGATGAATCTTTATTGAATTTAGGGACCACTGCTATGGAAAAAGGGACCGTGCTAATTTCTTCCCTGGAAAAGAAAGGTCCAGTCTCTTTGTGGCTGGAACTGTGACTGAGCATGCAGGATTCTCTTGCTGTTTGTGGTAATACCGTAGAGATCATTGTTATTGGCACATTATTGGAGAGGTAAAACAAAACTAGCACTAAAGTTTTTAATAGCAACTGAACTAGGAGAAAAATCCTACGCAGGATGGTCAAGATGACTCGTCACATTAATTCCCACTGGAGTCAGAATGGAGAAATGTGTTAGTGCTGGCTCACGTTTTGGGTGAGAGTCCACTTAATAAACTTTTCCCCAGCCAATTTGGCAAACGTGCTTAGGGTTGCTTCCTCTACTGAGAACAGGAAAAAGGTATTAATATCAACCAAAGGGGACAGAAAACCACTTTGCATTTTGTTCCGACCCAGAATTTGGGTAATGAGTTGGAGACTGATGGATACATACACAGAACCCGCCATGAACTTGTTAAATAGGTGTCAGAGTGCCCAGCTTTTCTTTTTATCACCTTTTATTTCGAAGATCATTTTATATAAAGCATAGAACATAAAATATAAGAAAGAAACACTAATTAAAGAAACAAAGAGTGGCTTGCATTAACACCACTTATGCCTCCTCCATCCTCAAGAATGGCTCCCTGAGGGGGATTGCATGATTTGTCATGGAGATGCAGGGAAGTACTTTGAATGGTGGTGGTAGAATTGTGGCACCTGGGGGAGAGTCTGTGTCGCGCCCACGCGCCACCCCCCCCAAGGGGGTGTGACAAAAACCAGTGGCATGAAGAGCCTCAGATAGAGAAGGGTGTGAGATATGGGGTCAGTAGTCACCAGGCAGGTTTCTGAGAAAACCCCTGAATGGGCTGATTGGGACAGACAGCACTGGCATCTCTTCACCTGTTCAGTGGATCCAGAAACATAAGGACCATAGCAACCATTATGAAGTTGTTCCTCACCCTGTTTCCTGGCATTGCATATGTTGAGCAGTTTTGTAATCTACGAAATAGATTGGCACGGGGGGCCCTTACCACTGGCTAAGACTGAAATTCTCATCAGCCCAGAGGTTGAGGCTTTGAAGCAAAGGCAATTGGATTCAGAGAAATAAAAATGAAAAAGGGATGCTCTGTAAACTGTGATGTTTACACACATTTTGGAGATGAGATCTACAAAGCACCTAGTTCAGCGCATGGCTTGTGACAGGCAATCGTTATTCCTTCAACAAATGTTTATTGAGTATGTACCCCATGCCAGATCTAATGCTACACGTCTGGCAAAGTGAGGTTTGAAAAACAAGGAGCAGAGCCTGTGCTCATGGAGGTTGCAAAAAGGGAAAGAAGCCTATTAAATGACTAAATACCTGATTGATTTTTAGTTTCATGAGGGGAGCCAGCTTTAGGACAAACGACTCACAGCTGAGGTCAAAGCCAAAGGAACTGCAGAGAGGTAGAGCCAGAAGCTTGAAGACACTGAGAAAGCTTGGATTAAATCCCTTCCAGGAGTCCTACCCCTGACTTTCAGCCACAGGAGGAAAGAAGTTCAGCTACAGATACAGGGCGGGGGTCTGAGGGGGGAGGTGTGTACATGTGGGCACATACACACACACACACACACTCAGTCACTCATCTTCTCTTAAAGCCAGTTAGAGAGTTCTGACACTAGGAACCAAAAGAATTCTTTGCTAAAACACCAGGGAAAAATAAAATAAGAGCATACTAGTGGTATATTTAAGGGTGGTAACTTAGAAAAATTAAAAATCCATAAGTAGAAATATAGGCATCTTCTCATAGCCTAAAGACCAGAAAGGGAAGCTGCTCAAAGAAAAGACAGCCATGTCTTCTGCATAGTAGACAGACAGTAAATAGTGGTTTCATTGGTTAAATTAAATTGACCAATACTAGAAATATGTCTATATAATAAAGAAGATTTATTTACTTATTTATTCATTTAATTTTTTTAAAGGACACTTTTTTAAAAAAGATTTATTTATTTGACAGAGAAAGAGAGATCACAAGTAGGCAGAGAGGCAGGCAGAGAGAGAGGGGGAAGCAGGCTCCCTGCTAAGCAGAGAACCCAATGCAGGGCTCAATCCCAGGACCCTGGGATCATGACCCAAGCTGACCCGAGCTGAAGGCAGAGGCTTTAACCCACTGAGCCACCCAGGCACCCCTAAAGGACACTTTTAAAGGAGATGTAGTAATAGCTACAGGAAGCTCTCAGTTCTCAAGCGTTCATAGGAAAGAGCGACAGGGGTGGGGGTACCCGTGGCTTAGAAGGAAAATACCAGAGAACAGCCTGTAAGAATTCCATTTTACTATAGAACAAAGCTCTGCAATGCTGAGATTTGAGAAAACTTCTAAGAATCATAAAAAAAGGCATTTCAAAAAATTACAGAATAAGCTCTCTGGACTGACCTCTGCCTAATGGGATGACAGATTAACTGACACTCTTCATCCTGTTTCCAAAACATCCCTGCTAAAACTATAGTCCACTGAAGGCTCGTGGGTCATAGGCTCTTTCTAGAATGTGTCTGAGAACCAGGCAAAGCTACCATTAAGGTGTGCACATCCCAACCTTCGACTGTGTTTCTTCTCAGTGTATGCCACCTTTATATTCTGGTGATAGTTAAAAATCATGCAAACTCATGAAATGACTAGAAAAGGAGTTTTTAAGAAATTAATACTAAATTAAATGTTTCAGAAAGCCTAATTTCTCTAATAAGAGAAATCACTTCATATTATAACCAAAAGACATTTGATAGATGGTAAAAATCTAGGCGATTACTGCCCTCAGATTGTTTTCTGGGTGTTTTAAGTTTTTATTCCACTTGAAGGAACCAAGAGTGGAAGACTGCAGCCACTGAGACATGGTCTACACAAGGAAATAGTGCAGAACTCCAAAGAAGGGATTCAAGCTCAAAGAACAGACCTTCATCCTGCATCAAAGGCATGGTGAAACAATGTACACAAGTAGTTAAACACACATACATACATGAAACCACCAGCTGCTACAGCTAGTTCACATTAACTGAAGCATTTCTACTATGTGTTCAGAGGAAAAATAAGAAGAAGGAGCAAGTCTTTCTACAGGACAGTTTGTGTTAGCATAAATGATGCAGCAGATCGACAGGTACTATTCAGCTCTATTCTTGTTCCATCTGTCTGTTAAGACCTATTGACATCAGAAATAATAGAGCAGTCCTAGTTGAGAGGAGATTAAACAAACAGTGCAGGTAAAAGAGTACCAAGATATTCTTAAAGTTCAGTTTTCTAGGCTTTAATGAATTTATCCCAAGAGTTTCAAGAGGAGATGGATTCTCCTCTTTCAAGAGCAGCTGGTGGTGAGAGAGAATGGAAGAAACGATCAAGGACTTGTTCCAAGTTTCCCCCAGGGAAGAATTTGAATACGATATATTAAAGTCCAGTATGTTTGATTCACTGCCTAGGGAAACACTAGAATGGATTATTAAATGCATTATTTGGGGGAAACAAAATTAGTGATCACTTAGATATCACACCAAAACAACCTCACATCCTTCCTCTTATTGTTGTTCCTTTCTAATATGATTATGAAACCATAGGAAATGATCAGGAAAACTCCAGCATCTGTCTCATGACATTCTGGTGGACAAGATGAGGAAACGTGATAATGTGGCCAGAAGGAGCTGACACTGATGGACGGGCTGTATTCAGAGCAGAGGAACCAGAAGACAAATGCCAGCCCAAAGAGAGGCCTTTAATGGTGCAACTGGGTTTTCTTTTGTCTGGGCCTCGCCAAATTCTTTGTCACATATTGCTGCTCAAACTTTCAGGTGACAGGAAACTACAAGAAAGGTTTAGTCCCAAGGGTGATAGAATCAGGATCAAAGAGATCATGACTGAATAAAATAATAGTCCGAAGTGTCTTAGACTTTCTAGCAAGATGGGATTTAATTGGATATAACTGCCGTAGTTATGGGAGTTAAATTTAAAACTTATTTATTCAGGTTCACCAGGAAGCCTTGTAGCAGGCATAGAAGCACCATGAAAGGGTCTTACTGTTGATGTTGGCAATGTCTACCTTATAAAACATGGAGGTTAAAAATCATTAACCACTAGGCACAGTGTCTGGAGGAGGTGGATGTGTGCATGTGAAATAGTCTCAACCCCCATTTCAGTCAGTTTCAGGGCATCCTGTAAAGAGTGGAAAATAGCTAATTGGGGAAATCTTGATATGTGGACAGTCAGAATACTAGAGATGGCTTCAGGTCACAATGATGAACAATCTGTCCACGTGGAAAGAGTGTAGAGGGAAGTGTAGCAAGAGGAAACATTGAAAACTAGGCAGTATTCAGTACCCACAACTGGGACCTGGAGCCAGGCCCCTGGCAAATGAGAGTAGGAACTGAGGCACCCCTTTACTGATTGATTCCATAGAAGTAGGAGAAAGGAGTCAGGGGTTGACCAAAGAGACCACATAGGATAGTAAGTCTATAGAAGCACTATGCTTGGATCATTCCCTGAAGATCAGTAGTTCTCCTATTGTCTGGGCCTAAGCTTGGACTTCCCCACGGTACACAGCAGCAGGCACAAATCTTTCTTTTGGAAGCACTACTCTGATTTCCACGTGAGAATTTCCTTTCATCCGCTGTGTAGTCTTGGTGGAATTGTGGAATGGTGAACCAAGCCACCTTTCTCTAACCAGTGTGGGCACACCAGCCAAGAGAAGCCAAAGGTGAGAGGAAAAATGTTTAAAAGTACAGTTAGAATGATTTCTTGCCATTTTTGGTCCTTCAAGAGGTCTGTTGATGTTCTTACTTCCTTGACTTTAGCTCTCCTACCTTCCTCTTGACTTGTGTTGCTTTCCAAAGAAGTTATTTTCTGCTGGAAGAAAAGAAATTTGGGGTAAAACAATGACATAACATGCAAGGAATATACTTGGGTCTTTGTTTACTAAAACAGACTTCAAATGTCTTTCTGAAGAAATTTTGGTTTCTGTATGGGTATCCTAGGAACCTACCTCAGGGCTGCCATTTTCCACTCAATCATTTTGACACCAATGTGCTGTGTAATATGAATAATTTATATCTGTAAAGTGGTGACGTGTGTGAATGGTTAATGTTTTCTTATATAGTAAATCAGATCGAAGGCTTTCCCTTACAAGAAGGTCACTCACACTCAGTTGCAAACAGGCTTTCTTATTTTAAGACTTTAATTAATTAATTGAAAAATGTTAACTGAAGTATAGTTGACATTGAATTTTAAATTAGTTTCAGGTGTACAATGTACCAATTAAACAGTTACATATATTACAATATGTTCACCATCATCAGTATAGTTTCCTTCTGTCACCACACAAAATTATTATGATATTATTGACTACATTCCCTATGCTGGTTTTTCTTAAGTGGAGAGAAAAGCCTGGAATGACTGGTAATTAATGGAATCAGTCACACCTTAGTGTAGCCTGATAGCGATGCGTCTTGCTTAGGAACTTCTCATGTGCATTGCTGTGTGTTCCCTGCTTTTTAGAACACAGTGAAGTCATCAGTTCTCATTAAAAGGCCAGCTCAGAGATGAGTAACATTATCTTTAAGAATCTAAATTCCATCCTGGATAAATCTTCCCAGCCCAAGCTTGAGGCTCTATGACTGGACCATAGTACTTCTTTTAACATATTATGGGATCACTCTTATTGACATGAGCTTTAAGATTTTGCCCTTTTTCTTTCTTCTTTTAAGGACACATTAAAAAAAAAAAAGAAAAAAGGAAAACCACTAAGTTCTTTCTGCCTGTGCTTTACAAATATTGCTCAGGATATTGTTTTGAAGAGATGTGTTTTGAGTACCTTCCATGTTTCCAGTGCCATGATAATCCTTAGGTATACAATGAGAATGAAGGCAGACTGCTTTGTTGAACTCACAGAACTCACGTTCTAGGAGGGAACAATCATTACACAAGTAATTATAAAAAAAAATAGGGGTACAATTACAAACTAATAATTGGTATAAAGAAAAGACATACACACTGCTGTGAATGCTTTCACAGGGCTCTCCCGTGAATCTAGTGAGGGTCAGCATCAGGGAGGGATTTTCTGGAATCTGGAGGATGATTTGAGAGTAGAAGGATGACAGGGTTTAAGCAGGCTGGGGGTCAGAGAAGGGACCTATATATATCGATCTGCTGGATGTTTGGGTGTCATTATTGTCTCTACATTTCCTCAACTCCAACCTGCGAGTTGGATTTTGGTTAGGTTGTATTCTTTAATTTGGAAAATCTACCAGAAGAAGGAGGAGGCTTATCTTTGTTACTTTTTGAAAAATGGAACTGTTTATCTCATTTTTCTGGGAATATTTTCTTCCTAGTTTGAATTTAAATCTTTTTTTTTTTTAATTGATCTGTTTTGTAAATTTTGGTTGCTATGACAATAAATTGATTCACTTCAAAAGCTATTAACAGCAGCTTGGCTGTTCTGTTTCCTTTGTTGAGAATATTATAATAGGTAAAATGTCAGCAATAACCAAGAAAATTCCAGGAGCAGGAAAAAAATGGTACAAGAGTTTGGCAAGACACGATATTCCTTCTGATTCATTAAACATTATAGAATTTAATTTCTGGAGAATAATTGAAAGATATGGATTCATTTCATATGAAAAACCAGAAGAGTAGGTTTAAGAATGATAACCTTTCTTTGGTTTTCACCTAATTTCATTCATTATTTCAAATCAATATTTATTGAGCTTCTACTATGGGCCAAGAAATGTGCTAGGTGCTATAAATAAAAGATAAATAAGACAAACTCACCATCCAGTGATGACACTATAAACCTGAGTTTTCACAGATACAGTTGGAGAAACATTAAGTCCAGAAAAAAAATCATAGGAAAGCGAATACTGGATGTGTTTCCCCTCTCTTAGGCAGCATATCATTAAAAAGGCTGAGCAAATGACATTGTCTTTGGTCTAATTTTCACTTTCTAGAAACAGTGGGTATGAGGGAAACCCATTACTCAAACACACCACCTGACAGTAAAAATGCCATCCCCATAGGCCCTCAAGACAAAGCCCAGAGGGTCCATTACGTACCCCGGGAAGAGGATCTTTCAAGGTATTATTAATGGACAATTTTCTTCCTGAGTTAAAAGCTAGCCTGAGTTCGGGGCCATTTCAATTCCAACATTGCCAATTAATGGCTTTGTTTTAGTTTCCTCATCTGTAAGATAAAAATAATAATTCTTCCCTATAGGTTGTTATTGGGATTAAATAAGTTACTATTTGTAAAGCTCTTAGAATCACATCAAGCATACCCACATGCTAGGTATTTTCCAAGAGCTTTACAAATAGTAGAAGAGGTGTGTGTGGTGGAACCAAGGGCAGGAAACCAAGGGCCTTACCTTTAGCCTTCTTTTACATTAGAATTGCTTTAGAATTTTGAATAAGAATATTCACTGATCTCAGACTTCAGTCCTTCCATATTTCATGGCCCAGGAAACTTACTAATAAGCTATTGAATATATAAAAGCAAACAGTAAGAGATAGAAAGATCAATAGAGACATAGATAATTCAGAAAGTGGAAAGTAGATCCTGGATAATTGAAAGGTGATGGAGGTCAATGAGCTATGAAGTCAGTCCATCTTCCCCCCTTTAGGAAGGGCAGTGGAAGTGATTTGAAGACTGTGAAGGGATTTTGTCACAATAGGAAGAACAAGGACTCGGCAGTGTTGTAGATCTGAGCTTTAATATTGAATTTGCCAATCACTAGTCATTTGAATGTGAACAATATTTTAAGTTCTCTTAAATCTTCAGCATCCTCATCTATGAAATGGGCATACAAATGAGATTAACTGACATCAAGTTCTTATAAAGGTGTTGGCACAATATAGGTGTTTAAAGAGCTGCAAACTGTTAATCTTATTTCTGTGAGCCAAACCCATCTGGATTTCTAAATTGAATGGGATTTTAAAATATTTTTTAATATTTGAGAGTGGAGAACTAAATAATGCAGTTATATAAGTAGTCCGTAAGGAAAAATATCAAAAAAACCCCACTGAAATAAAGTATGTGATCACAGTAATGTTTTCATCTGTTAAACTGGGCAATCTAAAATGTTAAGACTTAAACCAATTAAAAGGAACCTAATATTTGAAACTGTAAAAATAAGCAGTTGTTTCTTTTTCTTGGCCAAACATCCCAGTTTTCAGTTTGAAAATCACCAGCAACCTGGGTGAGGTTAGAATAAGCCTATAAAACTTCATTATCTCATTTCGCTGACTGTTGCATGCCACTCATTTGTAGATATAGAGAGTTGGACTAATCTAGGCAGACATTTTTATAAAATGAATTATGTGAAAATCTCTCTCTCTCTTTTTTTTTGTTTTGTTTTGTTTTTTTGTTTTTTTGTTCTTACTGGACTGTGAACTGACCAAAGGAACATCTCCTGAAAGTTAGAGTGGTCTGTTTTTACACAGTGGGAATCCAAAGCTGCAGGAAAGCACCTAATCATGGCTAGCCACTACATAGCATTAAGGGCATTTATTTTCTGTGTGTGTATATATGTGTGTGTATGTGTACACATACTCACGCATATATGTACATATATAATGACATTTATTATATGTATTTAAATCCAATATTACTACTTCCTATTCAATACTCAAATTAACGTCTATAGTAGCTACTTCTAAGCCAACAGTGAAGATTGGTTTTGCCTGTATCTCAGTATCAGAGTCTACTTATGTCCATGTTCACTAGAGGCACCTGGATTTTAAGCTCCTTGAAGGCGTCACCTTAGCTTGTTTTGATAGACTGCGAAGGATGTTCCAGAGTGATGGGCACATAACATGTGTTTTGAAACATACTGTTTTTAGGGGCTTTATCTTTTCATAAGTTTCATAAGTAGATTGAATATGCCTCCCTGTGGCGCTCTACTAATCCCTCACCTTCACCCCCATCTTGTCTTTTTTAGCTGAAACAGCAAGTTTTTTCTAAATCAATAGCAAACAGCAGCATTTGGTCAAACACAAAATGTCCTATCACGAATTATACATTAGTGGAAGCCCAACCACTAAAGTTTTACCACACCAAATCTCTCTTTTTTTTCTACCGTTCCCAGGTTTATTGGTCTTATTTTTGGTAAGGATTAGCCCTTCCATTGTAAAGAAAATTATGTTAAAAATGACCTTCCCAAACGACCGAAATACCAGTGTATGCAAAGAATATGCCTGTAAACAGTAATGGTTTCACATTGTTCTTAACTTTATTGAAAGCGTCATTGTGTTCCTTCGCATGAGGAAAAGTAATACTTTAAATCTTTCAAATGCGATAATAAGAGGCTGTAGTGCTTTAGGAAATTGGAATCTGGAAGTCATAGGATGGGTCAAGAGACCAGTTCCTCCTCTAAGGAGCCTGGGTGGAAAGAAAAATAGCTTCATTGTGCTAGAGGTCTAATAAGACACCATCACCAGGGGCTCTCCTGCTGAACTCCCACGTCACTTACTGAATGCTTTGAAAAAACTCACACTTTTAGGCAATTTTACAGCTGTGAATTGGCAAATTGGCAAGAGTCCTGAATAGCCTTGAATTTAAGGCTGAAAAAGGAGGGGAAAAAAGGATATTTTATCAGGTCTTGTAAACTTATTTGGATTTTCCTCAGAGACTAGGCCATCACAAAACACCCATTTTGATTTTGAATATGTGTCTTACAAACCTCCATGGGGCCAT
The DNA here is from genome assembly GCF_002288905.1 of Enhydra lutris kenyoni. NCBI lineage: Eukaryota > Metazoa > Chordata > Mammalia > Carnivora > Mustelidae > Enhydra > Enhydra lutris. The sequence continues at coordinate 33,555,255 of NW_019154098.1, read as the reverse complement.
TGAATTCTTATCTATTTATATGCAGACAGACACGTGTGTGCGTGCACACGTGTATGAAGTTTTTGCAGGTGCAAAAGTTGAGTGTTTTAGCTGACTTAGGGTCCTTGCAAAATTACTTAAATGGTTATATACACCTGACATATATTTATTGGCTTGTATTCCCTACCTGATTTTTTTTTTCCAGAATAAAAAAGCTTTAAAAATTAGCTTGAGGTTGGAACACTCCCCTCCCCCAACCTTAGTATTGCTTTTTTTGTTTGTGTTTTTGAGGCTGAGGGTTATCTATGACTCATTGGCAAGCTCCAGTTCAATCAATTTAGAAGGAACTTTTAGGGCTGAGTTATTTTTAAATGCCTGAAAATGAGGGAGCTGTAAATGGAAATCTAATCACAGCTTAACCTGTAGTCATGCAAACAGTCAACTATGAAATCAAATGAGTTTCCAACCCTCTTAACCCATTAATGGTTACTGACTAGCTGTGTTGCCCAAACATCATTATTCAAAGAGCAGGAAAAGGAAAAGGCACGTATCTGGAGGGGGGGGATGCAGTGGATAGGAAGGGAGGGGTGCAACGGATGCCAAGAAGGAAATGTCTAGGAGACAACAATTTCCTCATAGACACAAGCGTGCAAGCTTACATAAGCATATAGCTTCCTCAGTTCCCCACCGTTCATAGTTTCTTACGAAGCCTTTCCTGGTAAATATCAAGCAAAGGACTGCGTTGTCCTTGTGAAACTGTATCTGATTTTGAATACTAGCCATTTCAGAAGTTCAGCCTCTGCCCTCCCCTTGATGGGACTTGCTGGAAAGCACAGTCCTAGATTTCTTTGGAGTTTTGGGTCCATTTGAAAAACATACAACCTTAGCTGGCTCTCTCCCCAGTAACCTCCCAGGACCTTCCTTTCCTCTGCAGGTTTTCACCTACATTCCATCTCCCTTTTCCTTGCCTTTGGAGCAAAGCTCATTTTTTTTTTCCTACCACTTCTAAGGATCTTCTGCTCATATGCTCAGCTCTGCTTTGATTCTATTACTATCTATCCTTAGAGCTACACCCACAAACAACAGAAGAGGTACCCAGAAAGGCTACTTTGGGGACAAAACAATTGTCTAAGCACCTAAAGATTCAAATTAGTGAAGAGTAGACATGTAAAAAAGGACAGTTGTGCATGTGTGGGTGTGTCTCTCTCTCTCTCTCTCCCTCTCACATGCGCATGTAAAAGCCAATACACATGGTTCATAGAAATGCATTAATTTTCTTGCAGTTTTTTTTCCCTTGCAGTTTTGAATTTAGTTCACTTCAGAGAAACAGGCATTCCTGCATGATGGCGAACACACCAACTATTGGGGAAAAAAAATTTGGGATTGCTGAATGAATATTCTGTACCCTGTGAAATTAGGTCTCCTTTCTTACCTCCTGAGTTGCCACCCCAACTAATCTGAATCTAGACTGATGAAAAACCTGCACAAATAAGGAAAGTCTAGTTTGGCATTCAATGAAAGCCGCACTTGACTATTTCATCTCTTGGTAGAAAAAGGCAAGCTTGTTTAATGTAGCTTTAGTGCCAAGTGGTAATCACCCCCAAATGATTTCCTGGGGTTGGACCAATCCTCTTTTATGAACATTTACCTCCAAAGTCAGAGTAAGACTGAGAGGAGAAAGAGTCTCTCTCTCTCTCTTTTTTTTTCTTTAAGATTTTATTTATTTATTTGCAGACAGAGATCACAATTAGGCAGAGAGGCAGGCAGAGAGAGGGGGAAGCAGGCTCTTTGCTGAGCAGAGAGCCCGATGCGGGGCTCGATCCCAGGACCCTGGGATGAGTCTCTCTTTTTCTTATACACACACACCCCCACCCCCATCCCACACACACTCATAAAGATAAAAAATAAAAAACCAAGGTAAACTTTTTTTCTTTGTTAGATATGGAACCTTGAGTAATGCATCTTTCCCTGTGTGCTCTAAATGAAAGGGAAGCTAGGAACACGGCTCCTTGGGGCAATTTACCCAATCTATACATATTTAGCACATGAAGAAGCCTGTTCTTAAGCTATAACGCCTGTTTCCAAGGGCTTGCCCCACACTGCAGGAAAGAAAGAGTATCTTGGTTGAAAAGGTGGAATCTGGTTGGAAAAAATGAAACTCCTGTTTTACATGGTTGACATTGTTCCTTTACCTGAGACTCTATTTGCCATTGTGCCCTTCTCCTTTGTAAAGACTCTGCCACAACCACACCACCAAAGAAGTGTTTGCTGGAATAGAATGAAATTTGCCTGCCATAGTATGTGTAACTTTCATCTCATAAATCGATATGAGTAACGCTTAAGGTCTTATGTGGCCCTCCTTTGTGATACGTTATCACAGTATTTAAATAAGTCAGCAACTGATTTGTACTCTAAACTGTATTCCAGAGGATCCCAAAGTCCTTTCAAAATATTATGTACATGCAAGAAGTATGTCGACCTAAGTTTTTAACATTTGTGATAGTTAGAAGCTGTTTTGTCATTAATATCCATCAAAGAGAGGACATTTGGCTGAAAATGAAGAAAAGATTTATTATATTTAGTTTCAGTTCCATTCATGGGACTAAAATATATGTAGGAATATGAAAAAGACTAATGTCTTTATGTTAAAGAAATCGATTTCCAAGGTGCCAAGTGGAAAAGTGTAATTGAAATTGACCCATTAAATGATTACATTATTTGTGTACCAAATCTAATATATTTCACAAAACTATAGAGCTGTTTCAGTAACTACCTGCCAAACTGTATATATTGTTCCTAATTAAGTTTTATAAATGTACTTATAGAAATGTGAGGTTGCAGAATTATCCATGTAATATGTCTCTACATTTATGAAACCTATTCCAGAGAATTAAGACAAGGCAGTGCATTTCTAATCTCATGACTATTTCATGACTAGTGAAAGCTATAATAAACAAGGTGACAAAATGAATATTCAAGGGAAGGTTCCCAGTTAAATTCTGAAACATACTTAATAATACATCTTAACTTCTAGTATTGCCCCTGGGAAATCACATTGTAGTAAACATTTGACCTTTCAAAGTATGTTTAAAACCTATTTTCTGAGTACCTACTATGTGCCAGACACATGCATTTTCACATAAGCAATTTTCTTTAATCCTGGTAATCCCTCAGTGAAACAATTTCCATTATTTCTATTTGGTTGGTGAAAGATGATGGGCCACTCAATTAAGGTACAGAATACTTAATTTTATGGCTGCTTTTAATCTTTTTTTCCACTTTCTTCATCCAATTGTATGTTTCTGAAGGGCAGGAATAATGTCCTATTTGTCTTTGTATTTAAAGAATGAAAGAAAAATGTGTTGTTTTTCAAATGATGTAAAGATCCCCTCCCTCCTTGGCATTTGTTTTGTTTACACTTCAGTTTCACTGAAAACAAATAATAGAGACCCTAAGATATTGGTTTTTTTTTTTTTTCAATTTACCAAACAGAAGTATATTTTTCTTAAAAATGACACATGCTATAGGATTTTCTTTAGAGGAAAATATGTTCTCCTTCATGTAAAATGATGTTACTGGCTAATTTTATTTTTAAAAAATTATTGAGAATAACACCTGGATGAGGTATAATTTTAAGTACATACAGAGGTGAATAAGGCAAAGTTCTCAAGGAGTTCTAGAAAATTGTGAAACTGTTTCTAAAAAATTATGAGGCTGTTTTTCACTCTCTTCCTGGTGCTTCCATTCCCTCTCGTCCAAGGGTTTGTTCTTTACCAAGGACTGTCTTTCCTGGGGAGAATTAAACACTCCTTGTTAATCACTGGGACAGGACTGAGAGTGATCCTTTAATCTGATGAAGTAACAGAGGTAAGGACCTGCTCCCGGAATTGGTCTCCTCTGCCCTAGTATTAAAACCATTGAAAGATCAATCTGGCTATAGACTGGCGGGTCTCTGGAGCAAAGATAAAGGGAAAAAGCAAGTCAGGGAAGCAGTTGCCTTCTACTAGGTCAAATGTCTAAGTGATATTGGGGAAGTTTACAGCAGGGAATTCGGGGGCTGGGGATATGCTGAAATCCAAGAGGGCAGATGGTGCCCTGCAATTGACTTGGCTCTAGTTTGTAACTCCATGGCTCCAGTAACTAGGTCAGAGTCTAGTCCTGAGCTGTGGAAAATGGCAAGTTTAGTTCTTAGACCTCGAGTAAATGGTTTGCAAAGAAGTTTACCAAGAGAGGAATTAAGGGGGGGGCCTGGGTGGCTCAGTGGGTTAAGCCCCTGCCTTCGGCTCAGGTCATGATCTCAGGGTCCTGGGATCAAGTCCCACATCGGGCTCTCTACTCGGCAGGGAGCCTGCTTCCTCCTCTCTCTCTGCCTGCCTCTCTGCCTACTTGTGATCTCTGTCTGTCAAATAAATAAATAAAATCTTAAAAAAAAAAGAAATATTAAAAAAAAAAAAAGGGAGTGAGAGAGGAATTAAGCACAGACAGAAGTCCGGGTATAACTGGAATGAAAGTTGGTGCTAAACTAGTTAAAATGTGACTCAGTGATAGTCCTTCCCAAATCACAACTAGTCGGTAGCCTTTCGTGCCCATCTCCTCAAGATAAGGACTGGTTCTAAAACAGTGAATGGGGTGAAACCCCAGAGTAGTTTATCGGCTTTCTACTGCCATATTAATGCTGTATGTCAAACCACCCCCAGACTAAGAGGCTTTAAAAAATAAGCCCTTGTTATTGTTTGCGGGTTTATGGTTCTGTGAATCTGGGTCAGGTTTGGCTGACTGCAGCTGAGCAAGATCTTTTGAGGCATAGGCTCTGAACTAGCACATTGTCGCTTCTTTCTCATTCTACAGTCCAAAGTCACAAGGACAGCTCAGATTCAAGAGGACAGGAAATGAACCCCATTTCTTTTCTTTTCTTTTTCTTTTTTTTTAGAGATTGAGCAAGTGAGAGGGTGAGATAGAAAGCACAGAGGTAGATGGGAGGGAGAAGCCGACTCCCCACCAAGCAGGGAGCCCAAATGCGGGGCTTGATCCCAGGACGCCAAGATCATGACCCGAGCCAAAGACAGATGCTTAACAGACTGAGCCATCCAGGTGCCCTTGGGCTACAGCTTTTGATGGCAGACATTGCAAAAGGCACAGATCTAGGGGAAGAGTAAAGAATTGTGAGCATTTGCAACCACCACTCTTAGGGCCCCCCAAACTTCAACTCCTAGGAAGATGAGATGTGGAGTCTAGCAGCCAAGTGAGGCCAGGTGAGGCTGGGCTCTTCTCCCACCACTGGCTCTGGAGATTTCCTTTCTTCCAGAATGTCTCTCTCAGCTTGTTGATAAGGGATGAGCCTCTGGCAAGGGTAACTCTCCTTAGGGTGTGATTAACCAATATCCCGCTTAAGAGGCTGCTACTCATAAGGCACTTTTAATTGCAGCTGCTTATGTAAAGGTTCTTCATATGTAAAACATGGTTCATTATAGTACCTACCTCACGTGAGTCTCGAGGGGATGAAATGAGTTAAGAGAAAGATAAAGCAGGATCTTACACATAATATGCGATTAACAGGTGTTAGTTGTTTTATTTTAAGTTTCATGACTGTTACTATTTGCCCTTGTTAACCTAAACAGATGAAATAACTGCAGGCAATGCTGAATATTGAGGGGTATAGGGCTTTTAAAGCTAAAACAATCTTCTTTCACATAAGACAGCTTTGAGCAAGACAATCGATTTCTTTGGGTTTTTTGTTTTGTTTTTCTTTTTCCTTTTTTTTTTTTTTTCCTAGTAAGGGAGACAAATTTGTGCCAATTGTCTGTACTTTTGGGGGGAGCACAGCTTGAAAATCATTGCTCTAATACCACCAAACACATCAGATGCCCATGAGGCCTGGCTGGTAACACGAATGAGCAAAGCCAGTAGGGTGAGAATCTGTAGGGAGCCAGCGCTGTGCTGAGCTGGGGTGCCATCTACGTGGTGGGAGGCACTCTCAGATGGATGGTGGTTTTGACAGGTGGTGGAAGGAGACAAGAAGCATTTTTTGTGATTGTAGCTTTTCCAGAGGTAATGGCATTTGTTTGGAGAAATAGAAAATAAACATGATTCAGTAGTGAGAATAAGATTCTAGATACTCTTGACTCTGACACTGAAATCTTAGTAGGAAAATTTGGATTGACCATGGTGATACTGATTAAATGGCAAAAGTAACTTTTCCCCTCATTTAACGCTATTTAATAAAAAATAAGAAGAAATAAGATAAACCAGTAGACAGCACATAAAAGTATAAGGACTAGGGCGCCTGGGTGGCTCAGTGGGTTAAATCCTCTGCCTTCGGCTCAGGTCATGATCCCAGGGTCCTGGGATCGAGCCCCGCATCGGGCTCTCTGCTCAGCGGGGAGCCTGCTTCCTCCTCTCTCTCTGCCTGTCTCTCTACCTACTTGTGATCTCTGTCAAGTGAATAAATAAAAAAATTAAAAAAAAAAAAAAAAAAGTATAAGGACTACCCGAAAAGTTGGTTCCGAGCAGCTGAAGAAATTAGGCCAAGAAGGTGAAGCCCAAGGGGAAAAGTTGTGGATTTGGGGTATTGGTGTTTTTTGAAGGCATAGGACGGGGCTTGGGTGCAGAGAACCAGCAATGCTAGGAATTCCACATTCTTAATTATAGGGTTCCTTAGAACCCTGCCACAAGAAAGCATCAATGTAACAGAATAAGTCATTTTGTAACAATGAATGATATTGTTACAAAATGACATTTGTTTCCCTCAAAAGTACCTGCAGTAGAAAGTGAATCTGGGACATATGCATTTCAGTCTATGTGTGCAGACAGTACTAAAAAGTTTAACATCACCTGCATCCTGGAAGTCCCTGTATACAAATTGTTGTCCTTTTGTGGCACATCTGGATATATTCCTGGGTATTCCTATGGTTTGAAAACTTGGTTTCCATGAGGGTGTGTTATCTTCCTGCTCTAATCTCATGAGTTCCAATGTGCTACGGCTCTATTCTAGGATGCTCCCTCCCAGGACCAACTTACAAATTTAGTTTAAAAGCCTCAGCCACATCTTCCTTCCTTGGTTGTTGGATTTCATCTCACCCTTCTGATGAATCTCCTTAGGGTCCTTTATTTTCTCCTGTAGGTGATACTCCAGAGTTCCTCTTATTCCTTCTCTACAAGTGGGACTTGGCAGTGGTTCCAGACAGCATGTTTATGAAAATGTCTATTTTAAGCCACAGGAGATTACTTTTTCTCTCCAAATGCTAATTCTGCCCATAAAAGCGCTAAGCTTCCCTCCACTTGTGTCTTCAGCAGCCCCTGGCTCTGTAATCCACTGGTCACTTTAAGATGTCAGGCTTCACCCTCCTGGTTCATAGTAGGGCTTCCATAGTGACATTCTGACTCCATCTCTGGGGTTGGCTGACTCAAAGAATGCAGGTTGGAGAGGGAGGCTGACTTTAGAGGGGAGTTTTCTAACTGGACATTTCCCAGAGAGAGGCATGTTTGGCTGCTGAAGAGAAGGATAATGCTTTCTTCTGACCTGGAAGCCAGGGTCCAAGTGAACCTCTACAACCTCACACAAACATTCTTCTCTAAGTGCTCTCATCTGCCACCACTTTAGCTCAGGTTCCTCTTCAGAAAGCAGATTTTGAGGACAGCAGCACGAGATCCAGAAAAAATACTGATCTGCATGGCAGATCACAAGAAGAAAATTCTGTTGTAGACAAAGGATTTCACTTCTCTACACCCAACTTTCTTTCTGCTTAGAGTGGTGGGTTCCCACCAGATGATTACAAGGGTCTTTCAGCACTGAGATTCTAGTCCTCTATGTCAGGGGATAGGGAGCCACAGATTGTTCTTGAGCCACATAAATTGTTATGAAGATGGATGGCTGAGACTGGACTTCTACCACTAAACACAATTATTAGTAGATCAAACCATTATTGCTCTTCCACATCGTCCCCTAAAGGATGGTCATACAAATGGGAAAACTTGATTTGCTTTATCAGTATCTTCTATTCCTCCAGACAGATCTGACCTATATCAGAAGGTTACTTAGTGAGAACAGAAAAAGATGAGGAAAATGTAATATTAGATAAACTGAATTGTGAAAAAAATCCAGATAAGAAATTAGGAGGCCTCTGTTTCAGGATAATTACTATGTTGCTAATGGGGCCAGAAATCTGTTGAATCCTTTGATTTTGAGCTCTGTATTCATCCTCATGCTAGAGATGGCCTTCCATCCCATCTGGAGAGGACATACTGACTTCCAAAAGCTCCTTTCTTTTGGACAGTGCTTAAGCAGGCACTGCCAATGTTTGCTCTATGACTCTCCCATTGTGTCGTTCTTTCCTGACTAAATCTTTATTAGCGGATATTTTATTTTTCAGATATTTTTGTTTATTCAAATAGGACCCAGTCTAGTCTTGCTGACTTGTGAATCACTTGTTCTTTCTGGATAGACTTTACACATCACTGGTTTGCTCCATTATTGATATGACTTCTGATTTCTCAATGGGAAATCTTCTTTCCCCCTTTTCCTAGTGTGTGGGAGGTGAAAACCTCACTGAATTCCCACAACTAACAAGAAACTTACAGAGACTTTCAGTTTTATTCTTGGCTTGGCTTGTGCATAATCTCACATGAAGAAATTAAGATGTATTTCAACATTATGTTCTAGTTCCAGAAAGCTTTGTGGGATTTTATTAGAACCATATTCTATTAGACTCTCCTTTCTCAGTTGTGGCAACAAGTCCTTACATTAATAATTAGCTCCCCATACCCAACTTCAGTCCATATTACTTATTCAGTGAGCTACCTGACTGTTTACTCTATGAGGGCATGCAATTTTTTTTTTTTTAATTTTATCTCCAGATCCATGGGGCATCAAAGTCACTAGGTCATGATGTTGAAAACAAACTTTATATATGATGTAGCTCCAATCCCACTCCTCCCCAGTGCCCTTCCTCCTACTTCCCATCCTACCTCTTGGTAAAATGACATGCTATTTGGCCCAAAAGTATGTGTATAGCAACATGCCTTTCTTTGAAAATATTATTTTACTTTAAAAGATACCATTTTACACTTACATATTTAATAAGAATTATTTGAATGTTTGATGAAAGACATGTCATAGCTTGCCTAAGGAATTGTTTCAGATTTTTAACACCCAACACTCTCTATATCGTCTTTCAATATAAATTGACCTTTGTCTATGTATTTCTTCCAACATCATATTGACTTGCCATCAGCACCACACAATCTCTCTTTGGCAGAAGTCGTAAGCTTTCCTGAATTTACCCAGATGATGATTTGCTATTTTTGTAAGAGAACACTGCCATTTTGCCAAAAGTCTTCCGTCTTGCAGGAACTGGCTGGCAGTGTGGTTTTCTTGGGCTACAAATAGGGCAACAGCTGTCCCTTCCATACCAGACTGTGGATATGAGTTTCCCAGAGAGGCATTGTTCTAGAAACTGAGACACCATGATCATCAGCTCAGCCATCCAGGTGAACTTAAGTATTTTTATCTTTTGGAATAACAGAAAAATTAGGACCCAAGAATTAGTATTGTTTAATTTTGGATAACTTTTATTAGGCTTTTGAAGTCCACTGGTTTGAATTCTAGTTAGTACCATGCACAATGGCAATGCTGTATAGGGGGAAAAAAAGCCAAAATGAAACACTCTGGGTTCAAATTGAGGATTTGGCCCTTGGGATTTTGCCCTTATCTGCCTTGCTGGGAAATATGTTCTAATTTCCTTTTTTGAGAACTTGGTTTTCCTCTATATGAAATGAAGCTATTATACAAGATGATATTTAATTTTTTTTTATTCTAAAATTATCTGTGAACATGTATGTTTAGTTTTTAAAAAGGGCAATCTTTTGAGGAAGTGGTCTGCTTGTTTTCTGTATGCTTTGGAATTTTCAGAATAAGTATTTACTAAGCCAGTAAATCTACCTTATACATTTCCAGGTCTAATTTACTGGATGAAAGGATCAAGTATTATTAGAGGAATTTTCAATCATATTTTACCTTGCCATTCACCCCGAGTTTTTCATTTTATCTGGACAGCAGTTGTAAGCTCAGTGTGGGGAATCTTCTTCCAGCCAAGACACCTGTCTCCTTGAACTGGTGCCTCTGTGTTCTCTCTCTCTCTCTGTCTCTAAGTCTCTGTGTCTGTTTCTCTCTCCCACCTAGCTTCTCTGTCTGTTCTGTAATTAGCAATTTGGAAGAATGAATCTTCAGGGTCCTAATCAACACACCTTATTATACAATTTAACTATTTAGAAGGCCATTTGAGGTCTTCTAGTAGTACTCACTTGTGAATTCCATGTGGAATTAACAAAAATTAAGTCATTTACACAGATGGAATCCTCATTTTCCTTTGTGTTGACAGAGATCTCAAAGAGCCTTCTTTGCCTTGCTTACAGTGTTTCTGCCTTTCCCAAGCCACCCCTCCAGCCCCACGCTTAAGAGTCAAGATCATAGTCTCTCTCTGGCACCAATGATTGTTCTCTCTAGTTATATGAGTTTTGCTTTAGCACAGAACAGCATAAATCATTTATTTGTTCTGCATGAGAGAGGAAAGGAGAAAGTGTAGAGTTAAAAAAAATGATTATTAAAAGCCCATGAGATATGATTATTAGATTATGTAAGATTATGTAAGATTTTTATTAGATTATGTAAGATTTTTGCTTACTCAAGCCCAAGGAATATGGAAAATAATAATTAGCCCATAGTAAAGCTCCTTGAGAGCTTTTTGAAGAGTTAAACTGTGGTATTATTTATAGACAAAAAAGGCAATATTTTCTGTGTTTTCTCGCCTCCATTTGTCTTGTTGCTTTTACACATTACATGTTATAATGTAATCTATGAGATAGAAACAATACCAGGAGTCCTAATTAAATTAAAAGTAATTACCAGTTGTACAGATAGGGCTTTCAATTGAACAGCAGGAAGTTGATATTTTGTCATCCCCAGTTTATCTCCATGCACTGAGCACGATTCTTTGTACCAGTTATTAATGGCATTTTCTCAACGGTCATGAAGAGTGTGGGAAATAGGGAATGAGGAAGAGAACAAAGGAAGAGAGGAATTAGAGGACAGTCGGAGGGAGACAGAGACAGAGAGGAATCTTGCTGTTGCTGTTCTTCAACTAGGATCCAGGGAAATTTTTCATGAGTTGAGGGACCTACTGCCGTCCTTCACTCACCTATGAAAGAAATATTTGCCTAGCCCATATTCGTAGCATATCCTATTTTTTCTTGACCACAAACAGAATTTAAAAAGAGAGAACCTCAAACATTCTGTGCTCAAGGTCTGGTTTATGATGTGACAGATTTTCCATTTTCAGAAAGAAAAAAAATAGTTCCAGCTCCCAACAGGAATTTAATTTGAGAGAGGGAGGGAAATGGCAATATATAAAGATTTCCTACTGTCCAATTTCTTATTCTGCTTTTCAACTGGGCATCTTTTAACAATTGGAAGCAATGCCATTCTCCCACCAGGAAACACAGTGCAGGCTTTTAAAGAGCATTTACAGGGTGATGTCCGTTTGATTGACCGTTATCTTGCTGGCATGCTGCTGCTACAAATATGAGCAATTATTGGGAAAGCAGTCAAATTAAATTTTCATAACTATAAAACTGCATTTTACCTTAGGGGCACAGCTTCCTTCCTATTTCTACAATCTATTTTCTATGCTTTATATTAAATCTAAACAAATGAATGTTTACCAACATTAATATTTTAACATAGTATGCCAGTCTGTGCCCTCTCTCCAACAACTTTTTCATCTGTCTAGGACTGTTCTATAAGAGAGTTAACTTTTTTAGTATAACATGGCTCATTTTGGATTGGCTGTTCTTAATGGATTCTTTCCTATCCACCCAAAATATACCTTGGCTAATTTTTGCCTTTAATAATCAAAAGCAACAAATGGCTTATATAAAATCAAATTTACTTTTCTTAGATCATCCTTATCAAAGTATTAAAGGCTGGTTACCTCAGCAGGTCCATCCAACGTAAGGATGACAAATGTTCTAAATGGCAGGTTGGGAGGCTATATTCTCTTCCCATACTCATGGCTGACATTGTTAAATGATTATAGCATGGTTCATCATTGAGACCAGATATTGGCTTTAGGCAGTGATTTGAACTGATTTGCGCTGACACCAAAGGTGAGCCTTATTTTGCTACCCCTATTGTAAATGGTGTTATCTTTTTGCACTTGCTGCCCTGCTGGGTGTCTTTCCATATCTTTCCATCTTAAGCCATACTGGAGGACCCAGCCTCACAGGATTTTGCTCTTACCTGAATCACTTAAACTGTTTCTCCCAATTTGACCTGTCCTTCAGATCTAGCTCAAATCCTGTCTCTTATAAAACATGAAGTTTTCCTTTCTTTGATGATCGTGACCTTTTCTTAGTGTGATCATATATTTCGGTTCCTTTGGATAGCTCCAGATTTGCATGTTGTCTTTGTCTCTTTTGTCTGGCTAGTGTCACGTTTTCCTCTCAAAAGTGTTTCAGTTCAAGTAATATATCACATGATCTCCTTATTCATAGCCTTATGTTTAGCTTTTAATAATCTCTCATTTTGTATGGATCTAATTATTTTGGAATTAACATTCCCCACTAGATGAACTACTTTTCTATCCTCTGTTTGGAACTAGGCTAGGCACAAAGAGGTATGAGACCTATCTCATAAATCACTGATGTCAGAATACTGGTAAAATCTCAGTCCGTGGTCAGAAAGCACTTCTCAGATGTGCTTGAGGAACTCTATTTGTGAGGGGCTTCCTGGGCTCTGCCAGGATGTATGGGCTTGTTCTTGGTTCCTGATCTGTAGTTTGTATCCCTTTGCCCTCTTAGGAGTGATGTCTGGCAGCAACTTCTCTTGTCAAGTTAAAGGAGTTTATTTTATTTTATTTTATTTTATTTTATTTTATTTATTTGACAGAGCAATCACAAGTAGGCAGAGAGACAGGCAGAGAGAGAGAGGGGGAAGCAAGCTCCCTGTTGAACAGAGAGCCCGCTGTGGAACTTGATCCCAGGACCCTGAGATCATGACCTGAGCCGAAGGCAGAGGCTTAACCCACTGAGCCACCCAGGTGCCCCAAGTTAAAGGAGTTTTGAGGGATGGTAAAGTTACTTGTATTGGCCTACCCTGACAACCCAGAAACTCATGTTATCCCTGATTACCTTTATTATTGCAAATATATCACCTTTCTACATATCCCATTGTTTCCTGACCTTTCAAAGTGGCCCTAGAATACATATATTATTTGATGCACATGGAGATTCTTTTGGCCAAAGTGAAAGTTAATCTGTATTAACACTCAAATGATACTGTGTGCTTTAATTTTGTAGAATTTCATAATATTAGAGCAGGAAAAAAAGTACATCCCTAGAGATGTAATTTAGACTAGTCTCTCATTTATAGAGGTTAAGAGTTTTAAAATTCTGAGTATATGTCATCTGCACATAAAATTAAGCAGATCAAAATTAGAATATTTCCCAGTTCATGTTTGACTTCTGAAAGATGAAAAGTTGATTTGAGAAAAGGAAAAATCTTTCCAGGAAACATCAAGGGGAAAGGATAAAGATAGAAGAAAATAGCCTAGGAAGAAGTGGTATGTTCTCAAGAATGTCTATACAGAGCTGCTGAATGTGATGGGGCATTTATAGCCCAACTCAATAACTTTATTCATCATCAATAAATATTAATAGTGAATATGAAAAGTTGAAGATTTACTCATGACTGTGACCTTGACCTTGTTGCAAAATTACCTTGTTTGGCAAGACTGTTATCATCCCCTTACTTCAGCTTATGCTCTGTTTTCAAATGGCAAGAAAAAGGAGGGACGAGGGCGCCTGGGTGGCTCAGTCAGTTGAATGTCTGCCTCTTGATCTCAGCTCAGGTCTTTAATCTCAGGGTCGTGAACTCAAGCCTTGCACTGGGCTCCATGCTGGTTATGGAAACTAATTTAAAAAAAAAAAAAGTGAAAAAGGAGGGGAGAGGAATAAACACTTAAACTCTTTATTACCAGTACAAAATTATGTGAAATATTGTTTGGAGTACAGAATGGCAAGAAATTAGATAGAGATCATTTAACTACTCACTCTCAGGCATCATGTCCCAATCCATTCCATATAGCACTTTTAGGTAGTTGAAAAATGAGGGAGGATAAAATATTTATTTGGGGGGCTACATGATTTTTTTATATTAGAGACTACTTATGCAAAAGAACGATGCAAAAAGTGTTGGCTTTCCCAGAAATTATTCACTCTTTTTCACACATTCCCTCCTAATATTAGCTTTGTGATGATTTTCTCAATTTTTTTCTGTATCAAAACTTTCATATCGAAGCCCTGTCCAAAGTGAATGTCACCCTGTTCACTGAGGGAAGGACTTTTTGAAATATCTGCTAATCTTCTTAATCTTAAACATTTATACAGACTGAAATGGCTTTAGTAAGTGGGAATAAACAAACAAAAAAGAATTGTAAGAAATGATTCATACCTTCCCAATGGTAAAATTTAGGCAGTTGTGGACTAAGCATCTGTGTTTCTCAAGGGAATTGGTCCTACAATTTCAGGCAGTGAATGACATTTTTGAATCCTTTCCAGTGGCTGCCCACCTTTCTTGGCCACATAGAACTGGGCTAGGCAAATAATCAACAGCATTTTTTATCTCTTTCTGCTGAGCGTTACACTTTGGGGAAAGATGCCAGCTGTCTATATGGTGCATTGATATGAATGCATACTCTATTCTTGCTCTCAACTTATTTTCAAAGGTCTTCTTTCTCAGGAGAACAGCTGGATGAGCTTCCTCTTCCTTCAGCAAAGTGATGCCAAATATTGGTTTCTGAAACTGGCCTCCTGATACACGTCTTTGTTTCCTGAGAGACCCAGGCTACAACCACCTAGGAAAGACCAAAATACACCTCATTATTGAATTGCCAATTGATGCTCAGGATTTTCCAGTATGATTAGCCACAAAAACAACCATGCTAAGTGCTCATTTTAGCATAGTTTTCGTCTTTTTTTTTTCACTTTTAGATTTATTTATTTGTCTTAGAGAGAGAGAGCATGCAAGGAAGGAGGGGCAGAGGGAGATGGGGAGAGAGAATCTCAAGCAGACCCGCCACTGAGCACAGAGCCTGATATGGGACTTGATCCCAGAACCCTGAGATCATGACCTGAGCTGAAATCAAGAGTTGGACTCTGAACTGACTGAAACATCCAGGTGCCCCGGTATCATTTTCTTAATTACATCTTTTGAAAAAATTTATTGAATCCTGATTCAGGAGGTACATCAAACTGTACAATTAAGATGAGTCATGTTTACTTAAAATGATACAGCGATTAACCTTGAAGTTTCTCCTTTATTTAGTTGTTCATTTATTTACTCATTTAACCTGCCATTTTTCCAACAAATATATGCATATTTATTAGCTGGCAAATTTTGTGATAATTGTTGGGGTATAAGAAATGAAGACAACAATCAGGTTACCTGACGCAATGAGATTGACATATGGGATGGGAGGGTCTTTGTTACACAATGACTTTTGACTTTTAATTACATTATAAGGTTATTTCAATTCATTAAGCATGTATGAGGTTGATTATGAAATCATAGATAGTGCTAGATAAAGCACTGAATGCTGCTAAAGAAATGTACTATAGTTCTTGCCTTCCAGGTGATCACAATGTGGCCTCAGATTCAAGCATATTTATAATTACTCTTAAAACTAGTTAGACATTATAGTGATAAATAAAGAGGTATGTGAGTTAGGGGAAAGAGAGAGCAAGAGTGAGAAAATAGCCTAGCGTGGAGGAGAGAGAGAAAATAGCACACATTGAAGAAAAGGATGGAAGGGAATGGGAACACATGGCAAGTCCTTCCTGACAGGTTCAAACAAATCAACCAACCACCTACACGTTAAGGTAAGTAAGTAAGGTCATTATCTAAGAACAGTAAGAGAAATTGCTGTATTTAGGCCGTTCAATCCAGAAATGTAAGTCCACGTTAGTAAGCATTTTCAATGACAAGTTGAATGGGTAGGCCATTACGGCACATGCAAAAGAGACTCCCTGCAGTTTTCTGGGAGAGGATTGACACTGGTTTGATCAGCCCATGGCAATACTTAAGATGTATTGGAAAGGAAAGAGCCTGGATACCACTTAGAGAAATACAGCAGTTGTTTGGGTGAGAGAGAACAAGGACTCCAGTCTAGAGCAGCGGGAGTGAAAATTCAAAAAAGGGAGCCTACAGAAAATGAATGGAGGCAAAACCTAGAGCTTTCTGACCAGGTGGTGATGGTAGGGGTGGATCCTTATAGTTTGTGAGTAAACTAGGGCAGAACCTCAAAGGGGTTTTTTTCTAACACCTGTATTCTGCTGCTGGCCACAGGCTGGATTTTACAAGTAGTAAGCTTGTGAGGCCCTTCTAAGAGAGTTGTTTCAGTAAGTGGCAGCACCAACACCACGATTGTAATGAATTGATGCCCAAGTAGAAAAGAGAAATTTGAATCAGTGAGTAAAGTCAATTCAATCTTTCAATTGGAGGATTAAAAATTGGCTCCCCAAATTAGACTTCTTCGAAAACAAGATTTCTCCTTCATTGCTTAGTCAGAGCCAAATGGATGTCTCTTTGATGCAAGGAAATATTACAAAAGTATCTTCCTATTGAAATCATAAAAATAACAACAATTTATTGAGCACTTGGTATGTGCCAGGGACTGCCTGTGGAGGAGTTTCCATGCACAATGACAATGCAGGTCGTATGGCTCACACAACAATTGGTATTTACAGAACAGTAGCAGCTTTCTTTTCTGTTAAAAATTTTAAATATGAAAAAGGTAGAATCCTGGTATCTAACTTTTATTTATTTATTGTTTGGGGTCCATGATTTGTCTGGGTGTCCATCATGCAGAAATCCTAATGCTGAAACAGAAAATGAAATAAAATATTCTGCAATTTCTAGTTGGCTACCTGGCTCTTCTGAGCCCTTAGCTTCAAGGATTTTTCAAAATATATTTTTCTGCACCATAGCTCAGAGTTGCTAAATCCAGAAATTGAAACATTCTGAGAACCAAATCATTTCAGGGTAAATCAAAGCTCTTGGAACATTGCCCTAGGATTTTGAAGATAGTGTTTAATGGTGAAAAATGTTCAATATTTTTAAGGAAATTCCAATTATGGAAAGCTGCCCCATTCACATTCCCGATGAGGCAGGGTGTCTGATGCAGGGGGTCTTGGTTTACCCTTCCCTCCTGTGAAGGACCAGGACCCCAGAGTGAAGGTGAGGGTCTGGCCCCTGGCAGTTCCACCAGCACATCTACTCTCTCAGTTAACCTTTGTAAGGAAATCTGAGGCTGATGTCTGTTTCCAACTCCACCTTAAATCCTAGAACTAGGTACCTTCCTTTATTTCATTCTGACCAGTTTCTTTTCTGATTATTATTTCAATGCCAGTAACTGTGATGGCTCAAACCTTCTCCAATATCTTGTCTGGGTTTGTTTGTGCCCTGTAGGACTGGTAATGGAACCAGAAGATGGAAAGAGAAAAAGTGAGCATAGCTACACAAACCTTAAGACCAGGAGGCATTTTCATAAAGTGGAAAGAGCATGAGTTATGGAGTCAGGCAGCAATGTGCAGTTTCTGATTGTATAACTTGGGACAAGTTACTTAATGCTTTTGTATCTCGGTTTTCTCCTCTGTGAAATGGGGATAATAAAATTTACATCATATGACGTTTTGAGGAATTAAATGAGAGGAACACATAGAACACATTGTTGGTGATAAATACAGGGGAATGATGCTATTATTAGTAGTAATACTAATAACAATAAAAGAGTGGAATAAAATAAAGATGAAGCAGGGATGAAGGGGAGTCAAGGGCAAAGGGCCATAAGCCAACAATGCATGACAACTCAGAAGATGGTCTTACACCTCCTTATAAAAGAATGGAGGAATTTGCTCATTTCGATCTCAGGGGGCTTTTGCCTCTCATAAGTAGATATGCAAGGTCAAGTGAAACCATGTCAACCTGAAATATCCTCTTTCCCCTCCACCCTTCCAGGTTCCACCCATTTTTCAGAGGCTTTCTGAGTTACCCTTTACTGAGATGCCATCACCACTGATCTCTTCTAACAAGGACCTTATTTTGTATTGAATTCTGTGATAAATTACATACCATCTGATATATTCTCTCGTTGCTTCCTTGAGGTGTAACTTCCAAATAAGACAGATTTCCTTGAGTAGGAAAACTTGTCTTATACTTCTTATAGATCCACTGTGGGACCTTGCCTGGCTGAGCATGCAGAGAAGTCCTAAACCAATACTATAAAGAGGGAATGTAAAGAGTAATAGCTTTGTTTCTTATACCACAGAAAACCCATTCAGTGGGGGTCATTTCCTTCCTCAATAGATAGTAAATTTTCTCTCAGAATAAATATTCACTTTTTCCTTGTTACTTTTCTACATTGTGGTCTCCCTTTCCTACAATTCATAGACTCTTGAGTTAGATGGATTCTTAAAGATTACTTAATTTTCACAATTGAACCATGAGGACTCTGAAAGCTCAGGGGTTAATAATCAAGTGAGATATAGTGCCCAAGACTCGGGACTTCCCTCCACCCCCACCAGGCTTCTTCTCCTGGCTCTTCATCCTTCTCACTGGAAGACAATCTTCCAGCTGATCATCTGCATATACTCTGCCTTGTTATCTTCTCTTATTTTTCCCCCATCCAAGTCATTCAAGAAATTTACATTTCACAGAGATGGAAAGTATGTGTAAGAAGGGATTTCTAATTGGGCTTAATTAAAGTTTGGTGGTGTTTTGTAAAGAATTTTGCAGCAAGCCCTTTGTGTTTCTTTGTGAAATTGATTTTATTTTACATTTCTAAATTTGAGAGGGACACACTCACACTTATGTGTCTGCCTTTGCATGTATTCCTATATGTAAACATATGCACACTTCTCAAATCCCTTCTTCTCTCTGATAAGTAACACTCTCATTTATTCTCTATGGCTGTTTGTCCCAGTATATTAAAAGGTATATCAGAAAGCAGTCAGTACAAACATTGTCTTTTAGGTCAGAGTACAGAAGGTAAGGGACAGGGGTGAGCAGTTGGCAAAACTCAAGAAAAAGAAAACACATACAAATGAAAGGGGAAACTTAAGCAAATAACTCTCATAATCCCCACTCTTTTTTTTTTAAGTTTTCATTTTAATTCCAGTTAGTTAACATACAGTGCTATATTATTTTCAGGTGTGCAGTACAGTGATTCCACACTTCCATATACATCCCCATGCTCATCCCAGCAAGTGTTCTCCTTAATCCCCCAACATAGATTTAACCCATTGCTCCCCACCTCCCCTCTGGTAACCATCAGGTTTTTTCTCTTTAGTTAAGAGTCTGTTTCTTGGTTTCTTCTCTTTCTCGCCCCCCCACCCCTTTGCTTCTCTGTTTTGTTTCTTAAATTCCATATATCAGTGAAATCATATGGTATTTGTCTTTCTCTGACTGATTTACTTCACATAGCATTATATTCTTTAATTCCATCCATATTGGTGTAAATGGCAAGATTTCCTTCTTTTTTATGGCTAAGAAATATTTCATTGTGCGTGTGTGTGTATGTGTGTATACACACACACCACATCTTTTTTTTTTTTTTTTTTAGATTTTACTTATTTATTTGTCAGAGAGAGAGAGAGAGAGAGCACAAGCAGAGGGAACAGCAGACAGGGAGAAGCAGGCTCTCCGCTGACTAAGGAGCCTGATGTGGGACTCAATCCCAGGACCCTGGGATCATGACCTGAGCTGAAGGCAGTCGCTTAACAGACTGAGCCACCCAGGCATCCCAGTAACACACCTTCTTTATCCATTCATTTATTTATGGACAGTTGAGCTCCTTTCATATCCTGGCTATTGTAGATAATGCTACTATAAACATAGGGGAGCATGTATCCCTTTGATTGTTTTTGTATTCTTTGGGTAAATACCCAGAAGTGTGATTACTGGGTCATAGGGTAGTTTTATTTTTAACTTTCTGAGGAACCGCCATAGTTTTCAACAGTAGCTGCTGCAGGTTGCCTGTCCACCAACAGTGCATGAGGGTTCCTTTTTCTCCACATCCTCGTCAACACCTGTTGTTTCTTTGTGTTGTTGATTTTCACCATTCTGACAAGTGTGAGGTGCTATCTCATTGTGGTTTTGATTTATGTTTCTCTGATGGTAAGTGATGATGAGCATCTTCTTGTGCGTTTGTGTGTTCTGCCCATTTGGATTATTTGTTTCTGGGTGTTGCGTGTCATAACTTCTTTATATACTTTGTCACAATCCCTATTCTTCACTTGATTATCGTACTGTCATCTCCTCTACTTTTCCTATCTAATAATCGTCTTAATCCTCCACATTTCCTATCTTGCATTTGTTGTCTATTGTTATGTAACAAATTTAAACAAGTTTAAAGTAACAAACATTTATTATCTCACACAGTTTCTGATGACCAGCAATCTGAGAGAGGATTAGCCTTGTACTTCTGGCTCCGGGTGAAACATGAGGCTGCAGTTAAGTGGTCAGTGGGGGCTGAAGCTATCCAAAAGCTTGACTGGAATTGGAGAATCTCCTTGAAGCTCACTCATGCGGCTGTTGGACTGGGGCTTCAGCTTTTCACCATGTGGGCTCCTCCATAAAACTATAACATGGTTTTCCTCAGATCAAGTGACGAGAGAAAGAGAGAGAGAGTTTACAAAGAAGATGGAAACCACAGTGGCATTTATAATCCAATATCAGAAACGACAAACCATTACTTCTGCTTCATTCTGTTGATCACACAGACCAACCCTGGTATGGCTTGAGAGGGGACTACACGAGAATGTGTGTATAGTACCAGCAGGCAGCGATCATTGGCAATCACCTCAGAGACTGGCTCCCACATCTTCCATAACTTTCTTCCTCCTTATTTTGAAACCACTTTTTCCAGAATGGGTTGTTAATTGTGAATGGTAACAATGTTGCTTCATTGCTGTTTGTTATGTAGCTAGAGCTAGCTAGCTAGATATAGATATAGGTACATACATATGTTTAAGATATATATTTTTAAAATATATGTAAATACATCTATACACACATATAACACCAAATTTTAATGTTTGACAAATATTTTTATTTGGAGAATGTAAATGATTTATGGCTTCAAAAAAATGTGACCGACACTAGTCTCACAGTGTTTTTGCTTGACAGTAGAGGGTGCTGTTGGTGTGTGTGGACTGAAGTTGAACTCTGAAGGTAGAGAGACGTTGGGGCTGGTCAAGTTCTCATTTTGAAAAAGAGCCAGGTGATTTTCTATCTGACTGGTTTCCAAAAGTCTCTATTTTACTTCTTAGAAATGAATTTTACTTTTCTTTAGACAAGAATAGTCAACACTGGGTTTTCCATAAGTGTATCTGCTAATTCCAATGGTTTTTTTTTTTTGTAGTTGTTCTCAATACATGGGTTTTTTGGGGCCCTAATAATGGCAGACAGAACAGAACAAGACACCAGAAAGTTATGTTGACATGGATTGTATGATGACCATGAGGGAGGATACTGTCTCTTACTCAATTTGACTTCTCCATTAGGATTGGGGATTTTAAGTTCATTTTTTGCATATTGGCATTTTGCAGGAGTACTGACCACTGACACTGAGTTGGTAAGGATGGGATATTTTCTCCTCCATTAGAATGACATCAGTGCTGTGTGTGGGTACTTGAGGGGATTGTTCTGTTCTGGATTCTTCACTTTCTTTAAGAAAGTATTCTCATTGGGACGCCTGGGTGGCTCAGTTGGTTGAGCAGTTGCCTTCGGCTCAGGACATGATCCCAGCATCCTGGGATCGAGTCCCGCATCGGGCTCCTTGCTCAGCAGGGAACCTGCTTCTCCCTCTGCCTCTGCCTGCCATTCCGTCTGCCTGCACTCGCTCTCTCTCCCTCTCTCTCTCTGACAAATAAATAAAATCTTAAAAAAAAAAAAAAAGAAAGAATGTATTCTCATCAACAGTACAGGCCTTTCTGGGGTTACACAAGTGTTTTTGAGACATAGCTATTCGAATAAATTCCTAGTATTTGTAACAATATCCTAATAAGACTATTGTGCACTGGGGCATGGTAATTTCTAGGGAAAAAGATCTGGCTTCATCTCTTCAGTATGAAAAATATTGTTCTTCTCTATCATATTTCTCAGAATCCCATTTGGTCACCACTCATCCTGTTGCAAAGTAGTGCAAAGAACATTAGTTTTTAGAGTTAAAAAACCCAGTTTCAAATAATACTTTACTACTTCCTGGTTGGGCATAGTCTTGTGCCTCAGTTTGTCCCTCTGAGAAATGAAAAGTAATAATTCTAGAGTTATTATATTCTGTGTTAAGAACTCTGCCTACATTCTTTAATTTTTACAGTAAGCTTTTACAGGTATACCAATATTTTCTCCACTTTTAAAAATAAAGAAATAAAATGAGACACAAAGAGTTTAAGTAACCTGTTCAAGTTTATACAGCTGATAAGTGGCAGAGTTTAGATACAAACCCAAATGCATGCAACATTAAAGTCATCCCCTTAGCCACGGATAATTATTATTAATCCATAATAATACCAATGTTACTAGTTGAAGAATTACACATGAAAACGAACTTCTATGAATCACCAGAGAGTCTTTTACTGTTAACACATTGAATAAATGTTAGTTCCCTTCACTTCTCTTATTTGGAGCAATTTAGCTCACAGATGAAAGGAAGAACATCTGTTAAGAATGATGACCTCTACTACAAGAGCCTTGTCTTACTTCTGCATAATGATACCATGACTGCTTTCTTGGGAAACAAATTATAAATGTCCACAAAATTGACAAAGAAACAAACTGGAAACTCCTGGATTCTTCTGAAGCTTGAAAATCGGTATAAAAGTGCACATTAAAGAGAGTTCTTCCTCTCATAAGTAGTACCTATTTTAATCATAACCCTTGGAAGAAAATTTAAATGTAAAAACGTGAAAATTAAAAGAACTATAAATAACAACAAATGACTACCTTGTAAATACAAAGCCACATTCACTCCCGGGGCTGTTATGTCTACAAACTATTTGAACAACAGTTAATAAGCACATTCCCAGTGAAAGAAAAAGCTAACTGATGTTTCATCCCAGTGCACCCTTTGTTGAGCATGTTCAGAAATGTCAAGCTGGGAGATAGGGATTTCTGTGCTTTTTGCATTAAGATGTGTGTAAGTGCCCACCGAAGAAAATGAAGGGTTTTTCAGGTTCCCCAAATATTCCTTTGCTAATATTCATCTCGTAAAAACATAATAATGTGCTCTGCTTGGATTAGCTGAAAAATCATGTAACTTTCTTGATGGTTTTCCTTTTTTCTGTGTTCTCATGCTGAGATAACCCACTTGTGGTTCTCAGGCTGGTATTACCTTGATTCATAGGTTGTTTATGAGGCTTGTCTTTTGGTATCAATGGGCTGGACCAGGACAGCAGAGCCTAGCACTCTGCAAGGGGACACAGGAGAGTTGCTGTCCTACCTGAGTTAATCCTATCCTCTACATTCTTAACTACAAACCAGGGACACTGTAAAGCTAATATTTAGGCTTAGTTTTAGAAAATGGATCCCATATTCTTTGGGCCACAGAGAGATCAACCCCAAATACTAAGTTCTATTTCTTTTTTCATCTTTAAATTCCAATTATTCCCTTGAACTTCTCTCTCTTTTTCTTTTCCGTTATTATATTTTAAGGCAAATATCATTATTCCAGGTCATATTATTTTATATGAGAATAAATTTATGTTTTTGAATGGTCTGGCGCATGAGCAAGTTACATGAAATGACGAAAGCTAGCATAAAAAGGATAGAATCAATTTTTTGTAATTGTTTGGTTTCTGGCTTAATTGGTTTCAAGTTCCAGCTCCATTAGTTACTGTGTTTGATTATGGGTAAGCTATCTAGCTTTTCTGTGTTTTATTCTTGATCTATAAAATGGGAAATGATAGTGGTTATTTGATGGAATTGTTTTTGAAAATTCAATGAGATGGTCTGTAAAATGTTCAGCATGGAAACTAGTAGAGTTAAATTTTATGGCATATGCCTCTTGACTAATCGAATTCATAAGGACAAGGAAAATATCTATACAACAATTATAATTAATTGTGCAAAAGCAACCTATTTCCTCTAGCATACCAATATAGATGTGGGAAGGAACATCTACCTCTTACAATACCATAGCAGTTCTTGAACATTTGTATCTTAGTCAATATGTAACCAAGGTAAAGATACACATTATCTAAATAAAGTCTTCTAATTGCCTACCTTTACTTTACAGATGAGGAAACCAAGACTCATAGCAGGGGGCTTGCCCATGATCAAATAGTTAATAGTACAACAAGAATTTAAAATCAGTGCCTGACTTAGCCACCAAGATGTCTTGCCAACTCATCCAAAACACTAAAAACCAGTCTAGGATTGCACTACTGGACAGCTTGAAATATAGAGTTATACTCTTTATTTCTAATAAATATTAAATAAATATTTTAGAGCATGCATACTGTTTTTAAGAACTTTTAATCAGTTCATAAGTCCCAAGGAAGAGCTTTAGAAAATATTTGGGCCCATGGAGACTTGCATGTCTTTATTCTGACCATTGCTTTAGTAAGAATATAGCTGAATTTCTTCTTTAAGCTTTTTTCTTATATTTTTATGTTCGTGTTAATTACACCATGTACAAAGGAGTTTCACATATGTTTACAAAACAAACCCTTACTATACTTTTGTAATTACAAAGTCTGCCACTAAATTACTGTTTCATATGTTTGTGTTTCAATTATTAACTGTGGCGGCATATAACTAAAGCTGAAAACATGTCATTTCTATGATAATAAGTGAACACAATTAGCAGCATATCTATTCCACACACAAAATATATTCATTTGCATTCTGTCTCCTTGTATTATTTAACTGTATTTAGGCCAAGTCATGTCATTTCTCTGTTACCTTTTTTTCAATCTAAAAGAACTCTGTCTTATTTTGTAAGTGCTTTTATGATGTCTAAATAAACAGAATTGGGTGAAGTAATGATCTATAGACATATACCTCACTCATTCAGCTGGTTACTTTCTGAATTTTTTAAAGCTCCAAGTTCTTCATACTGTGGTGCCTATTTTTAAACCTATGAGATATGTGCATAGTATATCTTTGCAAATAAATTATATCATTTTATAAATCTCTTTTCCTGAGTGATGAGTCAAATCTCTTTATTACTTGCCAGCAATCAGCAAGTGGGAAAGCAGCTATATTTGTCTGTGTGGCATTCACATTATATCAACTAGAACCGTTGGGGTGATAAGTAATAGAAACTCAACTCAAATAGTACAAGCAACCATGTGAATTAATATAGGGGATTTGGGATTTCACATAGAACCCAAACGTAGAATGCAACCGACCCTCAGTTGCCACCTGAAGCCAGAACCCAAAATCCATCTAATCTGTTCTCTCTCTCTCTGTTCTCTGAGAGTCCCCTTCATTCTTTTCTCTCTGTAGTCTGCCTTCTTCTGCTTTGATCAGCCAGTCAGCTGCGGCCATGGGGTGGAATCACCTTGTTCCATCACGGTAGCTCCTGTAATCCTGTGGTTTGATGGCACATTTGTGATCATGAAGAGAAATTCCTAGGAAGAAGAATTCTGGGAAGGCATTCTAACTCACCACTCATACATATGCACAAACAACCATACACAAATTAGTAGTATATTTAAATGACCGAGCAGTATTTCCAATAATATTGCCTGCTTAATGTTGGTCACATCAGAATACATGAAAATCAAACATGCTATAGTGAAAAGAGAAAACACAATGGTTCGCTAAATGTAATGAATAATAATAAAGAACAGTAATAAAATTAAAATAAAAACAATAATAAAATAATATCAATAGCTGCTATTATTAAGCTATTACCTTTGATCAAGGCACTATACTAGAAGCTTTAAAAGCATAATCAAATTTAATATTCACCACAATGCTCTAAAATGGAAAATATTACTATTTCTGTATAATATTATGAGGATGTTGAGCTTCAATACTAACATTATTATTACATGATGAAACAGAGATGTAGAGAGAGCAAAAGCCATCTCAAAATTGCTCAGCTAGAAGTGGCTGAGTTTGTATTCACTCTGTGGGCTCTGAGGCTGCAAAGCCCATGCTTTTAACCATGAAGCAGTTTATAATTGCATTTGATTTTCACATTGTGTCCTCTGTTCAGGATCTCAAGGTCAATTCCTAAAAACTAAATTCCATTTGCCAGTTTGATGGATTGAGATAAAATGGGAGGTAATAAGATTTTGCTAATCACAAGGGAATTGTAATTGTAGTAGAAATTATCTCAAATGGCTCTTAAAGATTGGTCCAGGTTTTTGTTGGGTTTTATCTGCCATATATATATATGACATATATATACATATATAACAGAAAAAAAATATATAGTCCAGTGGGGGAAAATATCTTTTATTACTAAGTAATCATAAATGCTATGAATAAAAATAAGGATACAAAGAAAAGGAACATGAATATAATGAGGAAGAAATGTTCAAATATTTTTGAGGAAGATTGTTCCTAGCAGAAGGCACAGCAAATATGAAGGCCCTC
Organism: Enhydra lutris kenyoni; assembly: GCF_002288905.1. NCBI lineage: Eukaryota > Metazoa > Chordata > Mammalia > Carnivora > Mustelidae > Enhydra > Enhydra lutris. Next base: position 33,528,617 of record NW_019154098.1, on the reverse strand, counting down.
AGACAGTAAGACAGAAAAATTCTCAGGGTGTTTATATTTTATCCAGAAATCTTGATGAATTTTCTTATTTATTTTAAATATTTAACTAGTTTCTATTGCATTTCTACAGAGATAATTATGCCATTTTTAAATGCTGAAAGATTATCACTTCCTTATCCATGTGTATGTCATTTATTTCTTTTTCCTATTTTATGGATTGAATATAAACTCCAGTGTAATGTTAAGGAAAATGAAAGAAGTGAACTTATTTTCTTTTACTTTTGTAAAAATATAGATATTTAAAATATCTGTAGTAAAAACACTTTGTGAGGTTAAGGATATTCTTTTTTTCTAGCTTTTCATTGTTAAAAGAGTTTTTTTTTTTTCATGGTAATAAGTAGTAAATTTTTCAGCAGAAGTTTTAATGAAAAACAGCAGTCACATACAACACTACTTCCCAACTTTGATTCCTATCCCAAGATGTCACCAATGTAACTTTCTTTACTCTTCCTTGAGGATTTCCTCCATATTTCTGAGTGACATTCTAATATGACTACTTCTGAAAAAAAAATTTTTTTTAGTTTTAATATTATTTTAGACCTACTGCCAATGGAGTTCAGGATTTTACTCCATTTATATCTTCTCTACCCTTTCTTCTTATGATATTCATATCAAATCTTTAGTTAACACACTATTCATTGTTATTTTATATAAATACACCTATCTGACAAATGAGTCATATAGAATGTCCTTTGTTTGTTTGTTTCTTTCTTTCTTTCTTTTGTATAGCTCTATTCCTTTCCCCCATTGTTTGCATGGAGCACATCCTCCAATAATTTCCCCCAAAAGGATGGATGCCTTTGGCAGGCTGCATATTTTAGATTTTTATTATCTGTAAAAGTTTTTATTTCTGCTCTCATACTTGATTAGGAATTTGGATAGAATTAGAATTCTAGAACAGAAATATGTTTCCTCAGAATTGTGAAGATGTGTGCTATTAAAAGGTTTGATGCCATTTTTTTTTTTTTTAGTCAATACTTCTTATAATTTTTTTTTCTCACTAGAAACTATTTTAAAGCGTTTTTTTCTTTTTTTGTTTTTTATTTTTTCTTACCAGAGGCTTAAGAGACTATAGCTCAAAGTCTTTAGTTCTAGGAAATCTCTTTTGGTATTCTTTGATAATCTTCTGCCTCTTATTTTTGTGTTCTCTTTTTCTTAAGATTCATTCTCCAGAGACCCTTTTAGAAATCTTTTCTTTGTTATTTTTTCATCTCTTTGGGTTTTCATTTTACTTCCTAAGGAGATTTTTCTATTTTACCTTCCAACTCTTTTATTAACCTCTTCATTTCTAATATCACTTTGCTTTTGTTTTTGTTTTTGTTTTAATTTTGAAGACCTCTTTCAGGATCTCTGTATTGTTTGTTTCCTTGTTTTAAGACTTCCTATTTTTGTTTCAGGGATGCACTATTATCTGTTTTTTTTGTGTGTGTGTGTGACTATTAAATAATTTTCTTGAAGTCCTCTTCTGCTTCTTTTGCCTTTGTTTCTTCCACTTTTCTTTTTTTAGTCCATAGGTATTTGTTTTTGTCTCTTTCTCAAATGGCTGGTGACCCAACAATATCTGTTTGTGTTAAAATGTAAAGCACAAAGGTGCTAACCAGCTATGAGAATTTTGGATAGCAAGTTTCTTATGAAGTCATGAAGCAGTTATTATAGGTTTTTGGAAACCATAATGATCCACCTGAGAAATGTAAGCATGGCTGCTGGGCCAGGGTCAAAGGGGGAGAAATCTCGTGTTCTCATGCATCAAGATGTAAACATTCACTTAGCCCTTTGTTTTCATGATGACTCCCCCTGGTTTAAGAGAGTACATCTTTAAAATTCTGCCTGAAACTGGGTGGATAGCAATGCTGCTCTGTGCAGTGATAAGTGTAGTGAGGATTCTAATTGCTTCAACTACAAAATTTCGACCAATCTGTCTGTTAGTCCCACCTACATGTTTGGGAAACATAGTGATCCCACCTACATGTTTTGGAAACATAGTGTACCTCTTAGTTCTGAATTGGCTTATTTCTTGGTTCCCCACCAGGATACTTCTCCACAAACATAGACTTAGTTTCTAAGAGAGGTTGAGTCTGTTTCCCAGCTCAGACATTTTGTTGTCATACCATTCCTTCATCTTGTGGACTTCTCCCTTCTGATATCTTTATATTTAAGTGGGGTTTCATGAAGGAGCTGAGTGTGCAAAAGCAAGGATAGTTTTTAAATGTCAGGGCAGTACTAAAAGAGCAAAGTGGCCAACTTAAATGAATTCATACTAGTCAAATTGTGAAGAAATTGAATGTAAAATAATACTAAATGTAATTATTAAAATTATTATTATGGTTAATTGGAACAAGTTGAGTTTCCACAGGAAACGTCATGGATCCTTAATGGTATTCATACAAGAGAGAATATAAAGTGGAAAAAAATAGATAATTATAATTCAAGTAAGGATAAATATATTAACCTATGTCTTATTTTTTTTACTAATTTTAATAATTATTACAGGTTTATATACGACTGCTGTGTCTAAAATATAAATAGTTATTCATATTTAGATGAGCAAAAATTAAAAAGTAAAAACATGGGACTTTGAGTCAGCCAAGTAGTTTTAGAACAAGTAGGAAAAAAGATTAATAAAAATGATAGACTATAAATGTGTAGTTGAGAAAGGCTTCTATAAAAATATAGAATTCAGATTATAAATCAGAGTGAAAACCATACAGAGAGATTGATATTGACATACAGAGTGGAGGGAGGTGACTTTTTGATCAATACTTTTCCGATATGCTTCTCAAGTATCAGTCCAGATTAGAAGCTTATTGATTCAAAATCCTTACTTTGCTAGAATGATGTAAAACACTATGCTTAGGAATTAAACTTATAATAAATCAAGTATTTAGATTCTTTAATTATAAGCTTCCAGTTGATAAAAGAAGGTGGGCATTTTACTAAGTAGCATAACAAAAAAGAAAGCAAAGATTTTCTCCACGTGTGCCATGAGTGTTGCATGATCTTTAATTAAAAGAGTTAGATAAGAAGAACTGCGTATGTGATTATATCATCCTTTTCCTTTTTGTTTTTATGCCTTATTTTTTATTTTGACGTTAGTTTGTCTTAACTGAGAAATTCTCATTTTTGTTATTGTTGGTATTTTCGTTCTTTTGCCTGAGGAAATGGATGATAAGGGGGACAGGGAATTCATGTCCCTGAGGGTACAATTTCTGTGTTATTTTGTAGCGTGATAACTTCGGACATCTGCAAGTTTAGCTTACTACGTTACATTATATGTCTAAAAGTCATGAAATTAGGTGCTTGAAGTTTGAGATGGTGCATGTTCCTGTTGCTATGTAACTTCCAGTAATAAATGCAGGTTTGCAAATATCAAGAGTTTATATAGTCCAAGGACGCATCTGCTGTTTGAGTTTTCCTGGCAACATCACTACCAAATGCCTAACCATCAGGCTCTGAATGTTAATAATGGTGTTGCCCATTCTCTTTGATTTCCTGCCCTCTCTTAACATCTACCTATTGTTTCTAGTTGTATCTGTTGCATATTCAAAACAAACCTAATGTGTCCTGTTCTCTATGCCCAGAATGCTTTTTTCCCCACTTTTATAAGATACAATCCTATGGATATTTTGAAGCTAAAGTCAAATTTTTTTCTTCTATGAGTACTCTACAAATGTTCCTTTATTATTATAAATAATTTTAGAAATTCCTTCTCCAGGAAAAAAAAAGTTGCTCTTTTCCTGGTTATACAGGGAATTGTCTTAAGCATCAGTATAGCAGTTAACACATTAGGTGTGGTTAGTTGTGTAAGTATTTACTTAACTGGTAAAAATCAAAATTTTAAACTACTTAAGAGGCCATGTCATAGTCACCCTGTACTTCTCAGCAGAGTATCTTGAATAAACAACAAGTGTAAAAAAATTTTTTGAAATTAATTAATTTGGAAAAAATTTTCCAGTTTGTGGCCATTTTTAGGGTGATGGGCTTCTCAGAGAAAAAATACTATAAAACAATTACAATTCTACATTCTTGCTATGAAGAGGTCTGCAGAATTTTAAAATTTACATGTTAGTTTTTACTTTTTATTTTTTACATTTCATCAGCTCCTAAGGAGAAGACCAAGTTACCACTAGCTGAAATAAATGTCTATTCTTAGCAATTCCAAACCATCTCTATTCCAAATAAGAACACATCCACAGGAGTAATGAATGGGACTTACATTTTCTTATAGAAGATTTTATTTATTTATTTTACAGAGAGATAGAGAGAGCACAAGTAGGCAGAGCGGCAGGCAGAGGGAGAGGGAGAAGCAGGCTCTCCACTGAGCAGAGAGCCTGATGCGGGGCTCTATCCCAGGACTCTGGGATCATGATCTGACTGAGCTACCCAGGCGCCCCGGGACTTAAATTTCTAAATAGACTATGTGATAAGCTGTTCAAGGGCTTCGGGAATTCTTTCAGTGTTAGGGCCATACTTACACTGGTTACTGGACCCAACCAAGCTAGAATGCATATCTGTGTCAGGCCACCACTTCTTTAAGGAAGAGATATTTCTGTTGATTAGTAGTTGCCTGTTCCTAAACTTGTTTTGCTATATAATTAAACCATTATTGTTACAGGTAACATGGATTTTGTCGTAGTTAAGAGCTTGGGTCTTGTGGCTAAAGAGACATTATTTCAGATCTTTGATCTGCAGGAATGATAGAAGAAACTTAGACAAGTTAAATAGCTTATCTTCCTTTCCCTTTTCTTATATGAATAAACAGAAATGAAAATATTTATTTCTGACTTATGTCCTTTAAATTAAAAGACACTTGAAGCATTTGCTAAAGGCCTAGCACCCTGTAGAGGCTCAAAACTGTCAGTCACCATCAACAACATTATCAATGAACTCAGTGATTTATTAGGTTCATATAAAACAATAAACATAATTACAAATTAGTTTTAATACGTATCAGATGAATACTAAATAAATATTTGGGATGCATAGGGGCCAGGAGCAAATTTCTCCTTGTCCTTTTCTTCTCCCTCCATTCGTCAGTCAAGAATATTGGATAAAGTGAGAAACTAAGGAAGCTTTAAAAAATAGCTTTAGAAATTCCTCCCGGTGCATGTGTCCATCTTTATATGTGGTTTCCTTTAAGACTGCAGGGACCTTTAGGCCAGGGACTGAATTTAACCTAGTGTTTAATATGGGCATTAATTTATTCAGTTCTTAAAACTTCACTCTTGGATAAGCTGCCTCGGAGCTAAGGAGATCAGGCATCCCATTTTTTGAGGGATTATTTTATTTTTTAGTACATTCGACGGTGGCCTGTGAAATCCTAAGAGTATGGCAATTTCTCCCCCAACTTATTTTTTTCCTAATACAAATATGCTTACTCTAGTGTAGTGGAATTGGCATTCCTGGGTTCAGGCAGTGGCTCTGCAGTCAATACTTTTTCAGCATTATTTAAGCACAATTCCACGCAGACCCTCTGAATTTACAAGTTCTGGAATTAGTGAATGAATGAATATTAACCGTTTACTTTGGACCCGGCCTAGAGCTAGACATTTGCAAATATATTATTTCAGTTAATCCTCAAACAGCCTGAAGGATGCGTCTTATAATCCCCATTTTACAGATGAGGAAACAGGCTCAGAGAGGTTAAGTGATTTACCTAAGGAGGGGGCAAAATGTTGAGAGACAAATTTGGGATTATTGGAGCATGGGGTGCTGGGATGAGAGCAAACTCTGGGTCATTCAGCAAAAATGGATCTGGAAAGCCAGGCCAGAACAGTAATAAGGTCCATACTACAAGATTTGGCCTTTATCCTGGAGATCAGTGGTTCTCAAGTTTAGGATTCATGGACATCATCTGCCATGGTTGTTTAAAAAATGAAAATTATTACCCCCATCCCCCACTCTGACGGGGGGGGGGGTGGTGGTGGCTGGAATCTGTATTTTCCTGAGCTGGCCAGGTTATTCTGTTGCTCTGCAAGTCCATACTTCAAGAACACTGTTGTAGGCAAGGGGAGTTTTAAAAAGATTTTTTGCAGGTGAATTTCATTATTCTTGATAATGAAGAGGATGGGCCACAGGGATACTAAATTAGAGACAATGAATTGTTTAGAACCCTGACTAGCAAGCTTGTCTGCATATAGGAATCACCTGAGAAGCTTTGAAAACTACTTATGCTTGGATCCTACCTGCAGAGATTTGAAGTTAATCAGTCTAGGGTGTGTCCTGGGCATTAGAATTTTTGTAAAGTTCCCAAGATCACTTTTATATGCAGCGATTTTTGAAAACCACTCTTTGACGATGCTATTACACATCCACTTGGGAAACAGTGAGGCTCTGAATTAATGCAGGATTGGCAGTACCACTGAGAGTGCATTAGCATTTCTGGATAGATTAGGAAGAGGTTCTTTTTCAATGAACTCACAGCAGCCTTGTGCCCAGATTCTGGGCTTGACTTTAGTACCTGCTTTCCCCTACTGTTGAGTATTCATGTTGTGCATTACCCAACCCAGCAACCCTGGAGATATTAGGAGGTCACAGGGATGGGCATAAAGTTAGAGAGGAGGATAGATTTGGTTTCAGTCTTCCCCCGATGTCTACTTTGAGTCCCTATTTTGGTCTTCTTTTATGGTCATGCCCTAGGAGAGGCGTTGACCTGCGATGTTATGTTGAGAATTATGTTGAAGGCCAGGAGTCAATGGAAAAAATGACCATAATCAAGTAAAACTTTCTGCCAGGGAATCTGAAGGAGGTTAAAGGAGCACCCCAAATCAGGCATATGTTATCCCATTGTCAATTACAAAGGATTCTCAGCCTAGATTTTTCTTTTATGTAATTGAACAAAGCTGAATTCTAAAAGCAAAGAAGAAACTCCATACCCTGGCCCATGAACACTTTGCTCAGAGGCAGATTTCTGTTACATGAAATTGTTTTGTCCTTATTGTTGTTTTAAACTGTTCTTTCACTTTTTATTTCACACATCTTGCACATTCCAGGAACTTAGGTGGGAATATTCTGTATGGCTTTCTTTGAATGTTGTTTGTGGGGGATGTATCCTGTTGCACACAGGCTTTCATTCTCAAGCCCATTTGCTTTTCATTCTCAAGAAGGCAAACGGTGTCTCCTGATCTGAATGAGGCCTAAAGCATTCTTCCTCCTTATTCTCCTTCATGTTTGCTACTATTTTTCCTCATAAATGCCTTTCTGGAATTTTCTACCCCCAGGATGACCTAAGCTTAGAAGCTGATTTGTGCTATATATGCTTTGTGGGTTAAATGTCATGTCCTGCAGAAGCTATATAACAAAGAAAGGGCAGTAATCACAAAAATTTTTGTGTAGCAGTAAGTCCTGAAAGACAATGGAGAAGTTAGAAAAAAAAATTGGTGTCAATATTATCTTATGTTGGATATTAATATGTCCATTGTACAGATGGAAATTGAGGCTCAGAAAAGAGAAAAAGAATAGAATTGACATGTCAAGATTGGCACGTCTGGTATTCTGCTAAGTACTTAATATGTTTATTTTATTTATTCACAAAAGAATTAGGTATTATCATCCCTGTTTTATGGGTGAAGACACTGAACATCAGAAAGGTGAACTACTTGTCCAAGGTCAAACAGCCAGAACTGGTGAAAATGGCATTCAAATTCCTTTGACCCCAGAGCTCTTGCTCTTTTCATATCTCTTAAGGCTTACAAAAATAAATGAGAGGTCAATGGCCTCATGACTTGTAGTCTAGGACTTTTCCTTTGTTACCATCATAAGTTGCTTCTATTATCTTCCAGGTATTGGAGTAGACTAAGCCTGAATCTATGCAGATCACTTTTGAACCCAAGGTTAAGAAAGTGTTTTTGCCTCCATAGCTTTAAAGCATAGTCTTAACTACAAGCCAAGAGCTCCAGAAGTTCTTGGACTATTCTTAGTGGCTTCCCTAAGATTTACAATAACAGCAAACATGTAGGAAGCACTACTCTGTATTTGGCACTGTTCTAAAGTACTTTACATATATGAATTCATTTAATACCCCCTTAATAACCACTTGGGAAGATGTTATCTATCAGAAGCCACATTTTATAGAGCAAGAACTGGGATACAAAGAGGCTGAAGAACCCTCTCAAGGTCCCATAGCCAAAGCCCAAGTCCATGTTCCTGACTGCGTTGCTATGGTGCCTCAACATGTGGCTTGTTTCCCCTCTTCTTCTTCCATTCTAACAAATTCCGCCCAGCAGACTGACCTTCAGATTATAGCTACTCACTGCTCACTGTTTTCTGACTGTGCTTATCTTACATAAAATCCCTCTCAGGGATTTCTAAAATAATTCTTTTCTTTCTCTTAAAAAGAACAGCCCTGTCGTACAGATCTTGGGGTCATGCTGGCTGGAGGCTTCCATTTTCCATCATCAGCTGAATTGCATGTTAGCCTGTATCTGCTTTAGACTTATCTATTTGCTTTCCATGCTTTGGATTTGGTTTTTCAATGACCACGGAATCTAGAATAATTTTCTTTGCATTATTTTACATTACTGAAAATGCCTTTAATGGTAGGTATTTTAACGTTCTATTTTAAAGAAATGACAAGCCCTTTAGCTAATCCGCTTGCAGTTAGATTTATTTGCTATCTGATCCTCACAAGATCAAGACTTTTTTTATATTGACAATGGAAAGTATATTAATGTTTCTGGCAATATAGGTACTATATAAACTCAAGAGGTTATGAAGATTATTTTCTGAAATTGAAATTGATTATTCTCTATGACGGTTGATTACAGCTATTGAGATCATGAAAATAAAATGTCAACTCTTTTATTATTTTAGAGAATAGAATTGCTTTCCTTTTCATGGATAAAATAGCAGTTCCCTGCTATAACTTCACAAATGTGGTTGAGTTTTTTTTTTCCCCAAATAGTCATTTTCAGAGGGATGATCTATGGCTTATCAACTTACAGTAAAGCTGATGTAAAAAGTTTGTGATGGCAACCCTAAATGTTTTATCACCTGTCAGAAATTTCAGTGATAATAAAAAGTAACATCCTTTAAATTAATTAGACATGATTAGGACTTCAAGCCCAGAGGCCACTTCATTATGCAAAAATTATAACAGCTATTTAAATTACCATTAAATTGATTCTTATGTTAATTGATATCTCACTTATAACCCTAGATTTTAATTTATATAAGATCCTTGGAAATAATAATAAGATGAAATAAAATATTATTTTGGAGAAATTCTTACGTGAAAAAATGTACTAAAAAATTGATGGTTATATTTGACCCTCAGTAGAATTTCTATATTAAAATCAAGCTAATTTCTCAGGAAACAGCATGGTTTAGATTCATCTCATGTTTTGTGCGGTCCCCACAAACACCAAGAAGAGTTGCATTTGTGATTTGGAGGGTAATTTTTATTTCCTCTAATGAGTACTGTCTTTTCCTGTCCGACACAGGACACAGGAAACAGTTTAATTTAACCCTTTGAGATGCAGCATGTACTGTGACATATTTGGAGACAGGAGGGTAATGTGACTGTACACATAACCAACATTTGCAGATGGGAAGTGACAAATATTAAAGAGAAGAACTGACATCATGGAGTAGAATAGACTAGAGTGTCGCCTCTCAGGGTCTTAATAAACAGGCACTGGGGAAGATTGTTTTTGAAGTTAAAATGTCAATTTCAGGAAACTTGGAATTAATTGTTCTTTAGGGACAAATTGAGATGAACTGGGGCACATCCTCCATTCAGATACACAAGCTCCTAATGCTTTCTCTCTCTCTCTCTCTCTCTCTTTTTTTTTTTTTTTTTTTTTTTTTTGAATGACTAGTTTTGAATCTGCAAGATGGCAGACGAATTAAAATATTATCCTGGTCTATTTTCGAGAGTCAAGTCTCTACTAATTATAATCCCTTTGTACTTTTATTTCTAAATGTCTTACTAAATCACAAGTCCCGTGAGTGTGGGAAATAGAGTTTATCAGTATTAGATGGGCCTAATTCCTGGGGCTAGGTTTTCAATCACATGAGAATTTCCCAAGGAATCTCTAGTTTACTTTACAGGTTTTAGCAATAACTGTATTCGAGTTGTAAGCTGCAATTAGAATATTACAAATTACAAGAAACTGTCCTTGTAGGTATGGATTCAGGATTGGGTTATTCAGGAAAAAAATTGTTAGAGATGAAAAGGGAAATTTTAGTGCAGGTTAACCTCCCTCATGTTATCATTGTTTGTTCCTCCTTCACAACTAAGATTTTCACTCATGTGTTAGTAGTTTTTGTTTTGTTTTCTTCACTTGTCGGTTGTCACATCCTGGGGGATAGAGCTATAATACATCTAAGAGTTGAGCAAGGTCAGTGCCTACTAATGCACAATTAAAAACAAATGTAGGCTGAGTGGAGAAGCCCAGCTAGGGATGATGCTGGTACAAAAGTTCGTGAAGAGGGAATACAATTTTATTAAAAAAAAATGTTCTAGAAGTGATAGTCCTAAGAAAATGCCGAGATGATGTGCTAGCATCATTCCAGCCTCCCCATCTAGGCTTTGTGATGTTTAATCACACTCCATTTCTGCAAACGGTCACTTCTGCTTTCCTAGCTGGTGCCCTTCCAGACACTCCCAATAGGGGGCGCTAGAGGGATACTGGAAAGCTCCAGGAGGAAGAAGGGGGCTTGTTCATTACTGTGACTCTCTTTTCTTGACCACATCACCATAGCAGCGTTGCTTCTTTCCAGTAGCTGCTGTTGATTCACTTCTGTTTTCTCAAGACTCAAGTCATCTTCACACGCTCCAGAACCACTAACACCAGTTGGCCAGTGCATCTCCTTCCAACGTCTGCGTTTCAGAGCTGACAGATTCCTCCTCTGAACTCAGAGGCTCTAGCACTGTGTTAGCTAATAAGGTAGCCACTAGCTACCTGTGGAAATTAAAAGTAATTAACATTAAATAACATTTTAAAATTTAGTTTCTCTGGCACATTTTAAGGGTTCAATAGTCCTATGTGGAGAGCATAAAACATTCCCATCATTGCAGAAAGTTTTCCTGAATGGTAATGATGTCTAGCACCTGTTGAGAAGTGCTAACTTCTCAAAGGTCTGAGTTTTCATTTTGTGGGGCTTTTCCTCTAAGTGTCTAGATTTTGGTAACCTTAACCTCTTCTCTACATTTCTTTTCCTCCATAAAGATGGTGGGTGTTTCCCATAGCTTCTATCTCCATGATGCCTTATTTCCTTTTTTGCCTTTTTAGTTCTTTAATACCTAGGTAACAATTCTTTATTATTCTTTATTATTAAATTCTGGGCCAACTGTGTAATTTGCAGAGTAGTGCAGAAAGAAAATACAGATCTTATTCAAAAAGTCAGTAAAAGTGCCAATAAAAGTATGTAGAAAGATCTTTTTTTCTTCTTTGATCTCTCTCTCTCAACTGTCACAGTGCTGTTTATTTTCTATTCTGTGTCATTCTAAGTAAAAATAAAATTAAAATTTTTTAAAAACAGTGTGAATTTGACCATTCATCTTTATAGTGTACAATACCAATTTCAAGTAGAAATATCAGACCATTTATTTCAGTGTGGAATCTCCAACATTGAACAATTTGTATTTTGTGGCTTATTCCTGGAGAGTGCCTTGAGCTGGCTCCAAGGAACAAATGCAAGTGAAACTCAGGAAGTCTGGAGAGTTGGGGAGAGGGTATCTCCAGGCAGAGAGCCTGCTAAAGGAGGTCTTGCAGGCATGGAGATACGCTCATGGTGGCGCATACTCTCACAGGAGCCCAGGGCCTGCAGTGGCTGGGCTTGATAGCTATTGGATGTCTCCTCTCAGTGGCTGCTGAACTGATGTGGTATACCCTGGCCAAATGTAGCATCTGGGGAAATCAAGCCAGGTGACACCCTTTTTCATGGGCCTGTCACCCAATCCACAGGAGATGGATGGCCCTCAAGGATCTTAAAACTTCAGCACAAAGGTTTTTAATTCCTATGGTTGGTTTGTAGATGGGGGTAGGAAAGAGACTCACAGACTGGGCTGGTCAGTCTAAGGAGGCCCCATGAGTTTGTGGGATATATGTACCCAACCCTGACTTTCTGCCTCCATGTTGGGGTGGAGGAGCAGCAGTCATTGGGCAGGGGTGATAAAGTGAGGCCAGTTAGGATCTGGGACACCAGAATGAGGAGTGGGAGCCTGAGAACTGAGCCAGGTGAGGCAGCAAGAGGAGGGACCATGTGTGTGTTGAGGCATTAAGCCTTTGGGACATGCTTTATTATCCCATTGTCCAACTTCATTGTCCCACTTATAAAACACACATTCAAAGGTAAAATTAACCAGAATTTCATTGCAGCAACTACAGAGTATTAAATATCAAGTGTGGAACTTGAGCATGAGTCCCTATATGAGTGCCTTTGTCACTTGTCTATGAAGCTGGCCCTGGTTAACGTAGCTTCTGTGGTTTTGTCTCCTGATTGGACCCTGACTGATAAGGATGAGAAGGCAGAAGTTAGGTTAACTCTAGCGGAGATGAACAAGGGGCAATAAATTCTGCTCAATGTTTTTCTTCTCCTGACACTTTGATATGAACATCTGTCCGTCAGTTTTTGTGACACACTGTTACTTAAAGCTCACTTTTGTTGCTAACATTTCTTGGTGGACTCCAAAGTCTATTGGCTTGAATACTGTATCTTTTCTTTTCCTTTTAAATTTACTATGGAATGTTAGTAAATTAATTTTCTCTATTACTGCTCTTTATTTCCACCCTCCCCTCCCCATAACATCTACCTTCTTCAGATGCCTCTATCTGCAAAATTATCTTAAGAGTAGATATTGCCCTTTAAGTTTGTCCATACTTTTTCTCTTTGCCATATCTCAGCCTTTCACTTATGAAGTAGTGTTTTCGTAGAGAAAAACCATTTTTAACACTGGCTTTTTTTTTTAAAGATTTTATTTTATTTATTTATTTATTTTTTTATTTATTTGACAGAGAGAGAGAGATCACAAGGAGGCAGAGAGGCAGGCAGAGAGAGAGAGGAGGAAGCAGGCTCCCTGCTGAGCAGAGATCCCAATGCGGGGCTCGATCCCAGGACCCTGAGATCATGACCTGAGCCGAAGGCAGAGGCTTTAACCCACTGAGCCACCCAGGCGCCCCAATAAAATCTTTAGGCTTTTTTTTTTTTTCCTACGTGGGATATTTAAATTCTAAGCCTTTATATACAAATTCCAAAGTCTCATGCTCCTTGAAACTTCCGTAAGTGTTTCCAAATTTCCTGGGTGGTAGATGCATATTTGTATGCTCCTTGCTCTTTGGCTATGTTGACTTCGGTGTCATCCAAAAGCAATTTTCAACTTGATGTTGCTATCTAGCATGGATGCTGGGTGTACTCAAAATTCTTATTTGGTTAAGGAGAAGATTGGCTCTCTTTCCTCCTGAATACCCAATTGGAAATGGCCTGGAGTTTTTTTCTACTCTCTACATTTACAGCAGGTTGCTATAGACCTGCTAGGTATAGCTTGGATCAGTGCTTCCTAGTCTTTTTCAGTCCTTTGACGTTGAGTTCCTTGAGAACAAAACTGTAGGCTTAGTGAAAGTTTGTTATATCAAATTTAATGTATCAATTTGTTGGAATACAAGAGAAAACAGAGAAGATGCAGAATTAGCTTTCTGTTCAAACCTAGGATGACATCTTTGTTCTCAGACAACATATATCTACATTCAGTCAACTATGTACAAATAGATTTTCACATTTGAGGGGTTAAATTCCCTAGTACAAATATTTTATTTACTACTCTGCTTCAGTTGGTAAGATTCCTAAACAAATAAATATTGAGGAATATCAGAAGTTTGTAGTTCTGTATCCCAGATACAGAAACCATGTGTTAAACCCCAATAGCCAATGGGAATGAGGGGTCCAGTTCCCAGAAAATGCTAGAAAGAGATAAGAAATTTCAGGAAACCATGCTTGACAGCATTTATAATTTTGCCCTGAGTGATTTTTATATCTACCAACATGCACATACATGTACATTCCCGGACACCCTAGCCATCTTTCATCCTTTCTCTTCCATAGATATCACTTTCCATTCCATAGTAAAAATCAGCTAAGAAAAATGAGAAAATCCCTGTCATTGGATTAAATAAAGAAAAACTTTGAGATCTACCAAGAAACCCCAACTCATGAGTTGGAAAGTAATGAATTATTCCAATCCAAGAAAGACCAAACCAATCAGTACATGTAGGGGGCTGGGAAAATAATAGGAGAGTTTTGCATTTGAAGAGCTGAATTACTGTAAAGAAAATAACAGAAGCTAAGCAATTGTCCTTTTCACCTGAACATATGCCTGGACTAAGAAGAGAATCTGGAAAAAGGCAGAAGTTCCTACCTGTTTCTTCCCAGAACAGAGCCAAAAAGAGCCAGCCATATTGGAAAGGGCATTTCTGATTAAGATAAGTCATGTAAATATTGTACAGGTACCTGTAGAAAATGTTTCTACTCAGTAGGGAAACAATCTGCTTCACTGAGACAAAATCGGTCAAATTTGTATTTCTAGGATAGACAGCAGGCTCTCAAACTTCACCACAGGTTGTCAAAGTGTAAATATAGAGAAAGTGATGCATCTAATTGCTTTGCTCTTATGACGATCATGAGTAACTGCCAAGTAGTACTGAACAGTTTTCTATGCCTAAATAGTACTCCTTAAATTCATTGAAAACGCATAATGAGAGACTTCTCAGTAACAAAATTGGAGGTTCAATTCCGTGTGTTTTATGCATGTATGTATGTGTTTATTTATAATAATAAATAAGTTATAGTTATGTTGTCTCAACTATACGTAACTTAAAGCTTTAATTGAGCATTTTGTTTCTATAACTAATCCTTGATACTGCTTTGTTCCTTATTTGAGTTAGACACATCTTCTAATTATATTATTTCAAAGATTATTCAACATAAAGTTTGGACAGATGGACTTAATAGTCTCTTGATGTGTTTTTCATGCCCATAAATGTGACTAACTCATATTACAGTTTAATTGGTTTTAGTAGAATATGTGTTTTGTGAATATAATACAAATACATAATATGCATATAAAACTCATGCATAAACTGCTTATTATTCTAAAGGTAAAATATCTCAGTGCTCTTACATCTCCCATTCAAGAGATACAATAAAAAAGTGGTATCACAGGAACCATCTGTTACAACTAGAGTATTCTTTAAAATGTGTATTTCTTCATCATGCTTAAATTTCAGTTCTGGGTAGCAATAAGTTAAATCTCGGAGTGAATTGGATTGGGACTCAGGTTGGATGCTGCTTTAAATTGGTTTCTGTGTCTGTGGCATTACCCTCGCAAGACGCTTTTGGGAGAGTTGATTTTTCAATTATACAATTAGAGAGAGAGGCTAAAATATTTTTGTTTGCTTTTCTTCCTTGTATTTTTTTCAGCTTGTTAAACTAGGGTCTGTTTTGTCTAGGTTATTTGAAATCTCATCATCATACAGAGAAATGTGGTTTGCAAATTAAAATAGTAACATCAGCAATTTCCCCGGAGAGAGACTTGCTTCTGCCCTGCCAGAGGCAGTATCACTAAGTAACAAATAATCAGAGTTTCTCTCAGCTGCTACTGTGCTTATGAGCGTATGAACACTGGCAGGCAGAGACCTGTCGTCTGCAGATGCTAATACAAACTAATGTGAGCCGTAATCACGGCTTTCTTTTGGAGACATGGCATTGCTATTATTACTACTAGGATATTTGCCAAAGGCAAACTCCCTTACACACACGCACACACACACATCTCCCTGGTTTCTTCACTGTCTGCTTCATTAAGTGATTCTCCAGATCTTAGCTAAATACAATCCCTCCGTAGACCTCATCTTGCAGTCCTTCCTCCTATCAAAGTGGAAACATTGGTCAAGAAATGACTGTAAAACCACATCCTAAGAATACAAGCCAATTGTGTTTTTGTTGTGTTTTGTTTTATATATTCCATTGCGTGCTTTAGCTTAAGTGAATCCAAAGGCTTTAACACTAATGTGTCTTTCACGATCACTTTTTTTTTGAGCTTTTGGAGAAATATTTATAAGTAGGACTGAGGGAAGGGGAATATAAGAAAACTAGTCTGTACATGTGCATGAAATAACACAATAAACCATCCGCATTCTTTTGAAATCACTATTATGTATGCACATTATTGCTGTATTTATGGAATTATCTTTGCTGCAGTCTTCCATTATTTATAAAATAACCACTGGTGGAACTATATGCCAGGTTGCAATGATGCTAGTTTAGAAATAAGAATTAGCTTCTAACATAAAGTGTAAACAGAAAACTATAGGAACATGGAGTACGAAGTGATCTGTTTGGTGAGGTGGGTTCACAGAGAAGGTTAGATTTAAACCAGATGTTCATGCTAATGACAGGTTGGGAAAGTATTCCTGGGGGACTGAGCAATGTGAAAATATCCTAGCCCCATGAGGCGAGCTCCGAAGTCTAATCACATATGCATGAAATGTGGGGTGTGTAGGAAAGAGTGAAATTTGATTTTTCAAATGACTTCAATGACATATCAGAAGGAAAGGGCAAGCAGTCAGTTCTGTAGCTTTTTCTCTAGTTTTACAGACATGGGAGGATATGAACCCCCCTTGCAATATTAACGCCAGTAATCATTAGGTGTTTACCTTTACTAGCTTCAAGATGGATGAGAAGCTATCTGAGGGGTATGTATCAGAAAAAACACCTGTACATTGTTGTCCTGATGTTTATTTAGTAATGAGTGGCCAGTATTGATAAGATGGAGCCACCCTAGAGAATGAGTGCTAGTTTCACACCTTTGAGGGAGCGACATGGCTCACCAGGTATAAAATCCAGAGACCCCAGAGCCCATGTGTTCTCTGACCTCTAATTATCCACACACAATGAAGCTTGTCTCTTGTGAACACAAACAACTCAAGTGTTAAATGACCAAGACATCAGAAACTCTGCCTGGAAGTCAGCTGACCTCTTTTTTGTTGTCATTGCTTGTATGCTACTCATTTCTGGACTTTCTTAAAGCTTACTGATCAGTGCCAGGTGAAACCAGTACCCTGTATGTCAATCTAACTCACGAACACTGGTATTAGCAGAACAGAGTGGGAGTTGTAGATGCTAAGATCTTCACATGCCATTATTATTATCAATATTTTATTTTCATCCTATAAACATAAAAAATCAAAATTCAAACCACCAGTGTCCACCACCTAGAGACCATTATTAACACATCCTTGATATTAAGATAACCATATCTATCCATATCTATATTTAATTTATTACATCCCATAAATTTACTCTTTTACATACGAATTTTCTCAGATGTGCCATGAATATTCTACTATGTTGCTAAGGATAAACATACATCCTCATTTTTAATGTCTGCATAGAACTTCTTTGTTCTAATTACACTGTCGATTTAACCAATCCACTATCAATACAGTTGCTAATTTTTCATGATTAATTTTAATACTGTTTTTGATACATGTGAAAAATTGCTTTTCTGAAAATTCTTATTAATTTGTAATTTCACAAGTAGGTATAAGATAACATACCTATCCATGTTCCTACCAATGGTGCATTTACATTAAAAAAAAAAAAAACTTTTGACAGTTTAATAGATGGAAAGTATTTCTTTGTTGATGTTTGTATTTTCTAATATTCTTTTTTGTTAAATAGGAAATTATAAAGAAGGAGGTATCATTCAAAATCCTGCCACATAGAGATAACTATGTTAAAATCTTAGTGCTAAAAAAAAAAAAAATTTTGGTTCTTAGCCTTCTGAACATTTTTCAGTGCACACATGCACATGATTTTTTAAATAAATGGGACCATACAATACATGCTATTTTCACCAACGATATATTTCATAAAATATTTTAATGACAAAATGATATTCTATTGTATGTATTTCACAATTTCCCTATTGTTGAATATTTATGTTGTCTCTTATCTGTTTGCCGTTATATAATAATGCTGTGATGAACATCCTTATATAGAGTGTTGCTCACTTGTCCAATTATTTCCTTAATATGCTCCTCTAAAAATGGAATTGTTGGGTAAAAGAGTATACATATAGTCAAATTGTCTCATAAATACCAATTCTTGCCTTTATCAGTAGTGTATATAAATATCCATTTTCCCACACTCTGACCAACACTGGATATAATAATATTTTAAATCTCTTCCACTAAGATACATGAAAGATATTTTAAATTATATATTTTAGATTCAGTGAGATAGTCTTTAATATTTACTATTATTATTTAATATTTACTATTATTATTTAATATTTATTCCACCATTACCATTTCTTCATTTGTAAGTTGCTCTCTGATGTCTTTTGTCCATTTTTCTAATAGATTGTTCATATTTCTTTCACTGAGGAATTCTTTACATATTAGAAGATATTAACACCTGTCTGCTGCATGATTGTTCCTTGACTTTTAGTTTTGATATAGTGATTTTACTAAGCTGATTTTTAAATGCATATACAAAAAAATCTACAAATCTCTTCTGATATCCTTTCTGCTATAGGATTTTTCTGCACTCTAAATTTATATAATTATTTTAAAATGTTTTCTTATAGCATTTTCTTATAATCTAGAGGTCAGTCATTATATGTTTAGTGGCTTTTCCTTCCCCCTGAATTTTCCTAATCCCATTATGACACTCTTACCTTCTCCATCAATTTGAAGTATTTTTTTCATACATTTATTTTCATACATCTATATTTTTATTATCTTAATAGTGCTTAAAATAAATATTAATAATAGACATGGCATATCCTTATAATATTTAGCTTTTCAAATTAAGTTTGAAATACTCTTGCTCCATTCCCATTTTTAAATCCATTAAGATTTCCAAAGACTGTACATAAAATTTATAGGTTTAATGAGAAGCTTTAGCTCTATAATATTGAACCCTTCATCTAAAATAAGTAGTTCTTCATTTATGCAAAACTTTTTTTATAATTCTCGTGAAAATTTTGATCTTTTATGAATATATTTTTTATGCTTATTGTTTAGTCTGTGTTTTTTATGTATGGAGTTATTATGAATGATATATACATATATATATACACACACACAATACATACACATAGTATGTTTACTCTTGCATTGAAAAATAAAACATGCATTTAAAAAGTGCAGAAAAATGTAACTAATATTTTTGAAGTGTACACTCATTTAATCACCACTGAAGTCAAGATACAACATTCTAGGTGTTCCAGAAACCCATGCAAATGCTGCATGATCTCACCTTTATGAGGAATATAAAAGGGTGAAACCCATAAAAAAAAAAAAGAGTTAAAAAGGAAAAGAGTAAGATGGTAGTTACCAGGTGTTGGGGCAGAAGGGTGGAAATAGGGAGATCTCAGTCATAAGGTGCAAATTTTCAGTTATAATATGGATAAATTCTGGAGCTCTAATATAGAGCATGGTAATTAAATTTAGTCATGTTGTATTATACACTTGAAGTTTGCTAAGAGAGTAGAGCTTGAATGTTCTCACCACACCACACACACACACACACACACACACACACAGGTAACTGTAAGATGATAGGTATATGAGTTACCTTGATAATGGTAATTATTTCACGATGTATATCATACCATCAAAAATATATACAGTTTTTGCAAATATCTTCTTTCATTCAGTAGGTTGCCTTTTAATTTTGCTGATGGTTTCTTTTGCTGTGCAGAAGGTTTTTAGTTTGATGTAGTCCCACATGTTTATTTTTGCTTTCCTTGCCCTTGCCTGAGGAGAGTAATATTGTATATTAACTATACTTTAATTAAAAAATAAAATATACACATTTTTAATTTCTCAATAATACCTCAGTAAAACTGGGGAAATAAAAATAAAGATTTAAAAAAGTTATCATTTTATATATTTTGTCCAATTCTGTAATTATTTAAGGCAGAGAGTAATTCTGGTCACTGTTACTTGCATTTTGAGCAGAAGTCACAACATTAGAAATATTTACAAGGAAAAATAAAAATCGTTATTATTTGCAGATGTTATGATTACTTAATGAAAAACTTAAGAAAATAAATTTTAAAAACGTATAGCTAATAAGAGATGTCATTATAGACACCAATTATAAATTAAATTTATAAAACTCCATTATGAATTAATAACTTTAAAAAGCTTCACTCACAATACCAGCAAAAATATAGAATCACTACATGTAAATTTAAGAAATATGGAGTAAGAAGTAAAGAGAAAACTATTCAATTTTCCTGAAGAATATTAAGTTGGGGAATATCATGTTTCCAGGTGGCAATATCAATAGAATAAAATAAATTTTCTTTCCAGCTACACCTATAAATTTTATTTAGCACTGAAAATAACAAAGCCAAACGATTGCCTTGAGTGACACTAAAATGTCACATGACAACATTTTATATTCTTTCTGAAAAACATCTCTTAAAAAGTAGGAATAAAAAATATTGCTATACTTGATAAACATATAACTCAAAACAACCAGTAGTATCATAATAATGATGAAACACTAAAAGTACCACCATTAGTATCAGGAAGAAAATGGGGAGCCTCACTATCACCATTATTTATCATCATTTTCTTACTTTTAATCAGTGTTAGTCGGGAAGAATCCTATAGGTTTAAACACGAGAAAGGAGAAAATAAGTAACATAATTTACTGATGACATAAGACAAATTATTTTTTTTTAAATGAAAGAAAACCAACTAAAATGTGGAAAAGAGTGTTAGCTAAAGTATGAAGGTAACTACACAACTTTAGATAGAAAACATAATAGCTATTTCAGTTTAACAACAAAACTAAGCTATTACTCAGAGATGTACACATAAATGATAGAATACATAAGGGCCAGTGGATGATTATCACATGGTCAAGTTGCTAATCACTTTAGGGCGGAAGTGGAGGGTGATGATTGGGGAGGAACACATAAATGGGTTTCTGAAACACTGAGAATGTTGTGTCTTGACCTCAGCGGTGGCTAAACAAGTATACACTTCATTAATATTTGTTATGTTTTTCTGCACTTTTTAAATGCATGTTTTATCTTTCAACGTATATGTATATATGTGCATACATATGGGAAATCATTCATAATAACGCCATGTGTTAAAAAAACACAAGAACAAACAACAATAAGTGTGAAAAATATATTCAAAAAAGATCAAAACGTTTCATGAGAATTATAGAAAAAGTTTTGCATAAATGGAGACTTACTTATTTTAGATGAGAGAGGTCAATATTATGGAGCTGAAGCTTCTCACTAAATCTATAAATTTTAGGTACAGACTCTGAAAATCTTAATGGATTTAAAATTGGAATGGAGCAAAAGTACTTTAAAATTAAATCTATATATAAATAGATTAATGGTAAAAGAATGGGGAAAGATATACCATGCAGATACTAAGCAATGGAAAGCTGGAGAGGCTATATTTCTATCAGGTGAAGTAGATTTTAGAACAAGGCATATTACTTGGAATAAAGAAGAACTTTTAATAATGATAAAGGAGTAAAATCATTAAGCAGACGAAACTCTTAAATGAATGCACACCTGGTAAAAGCCTCAAAATACATGAAACAAAACCCAACAGAACTGAAAAGGGAACTCAATACATCCAGAGATGTTATTGGAGATTTCAACAGTCTTTTCTCAAAAATTGATGGCACATGAATTCGGAATACCAGTAAGTTTATAGAAGACACAAAGATTCTCAACTAATTTGACCTAATTGATAGTTACAGAATGTTCCACCCAATAACAATAGGATATACCTTTCTTTAAAGTTCACAGAACATTCATTAATGATAGACCATATTCTGGGACATAAAATGAATCTCAGTGAATTTAAAAGGATTGAAATCAAGCAAGTATGTTCTTTGAACACAACAGAATTAAGAAACTGATAACAGAAAGATATCTGAATTATCCTCACATAATTGAAAATTGAACAGCACACTTCTACAGAAACTATAGGTCACCAAAGTCATCAAAAGGATCATTAGAAAAATATTTTCAACTGAATTAAAATAAAAACACAACATTCCAATTTTTTTTGGATGAAGCTAAGGCAGTGGTTGTAGGGAAATTTATTGCATTAATTATTTATATTAAAAAAGAAGAAAGGTCTCAAGTCAATGATCTAAGTTTTTTCTAACAAACTAGAAAAAGAAAAGCTAATTCAACTCAAAGCAGAAGGGAATTATGTAAATAGGAGCTAAAATCAGTAAAATTAGAAATAGAAAAGCAATAGAGACAAATCACTGAAACCAAAAGCTAGTTCTTTAAAAAGATCAATAAAAATAATTAAACTACAGATAGTAAAAGAATAATAATGGATTATTATGAACAATTTAATATCAATAAATTTGACAACTTGAATGAAATGGACACATACTCTGAAATACAGAAACTACTAAATTTCACTAAAGAAGAAATCAATAACCAGAATAGCTCCATATCTTTTAAAGAAAATGAATTTATACTTAAGAACCCTCCCCAAAAGAAAACTCCGGGCCCATGTAGCTTTATTGGTAAATAAATTCCACACACAAACTCCTACAGAAATAAAAAGAGAAAGGACCACTTACCAACTCATTTTTCAAAGTCACTATTACTCTGGTACCCAAACCAGACAAATACATTACAAGAAAGAAAACTTTAGACCAACTTCTTCTCATAAATGAATTCAACAATATTAAAAAGGATGATACATAATATATTTTAAAAAGATAATGTATTGTGACCAAGTAGGATTTATCCTAGAAATGCAAGGTTGTTTCTATATTTAAAAAGCAAAGATGTTTCTCATATCAAAAGAATAAAGGGGAAAAATCATATGGGTCATCTCCATACTCTAGGAAAATCATTTAACAAAATTTAAAACCAATTAGTTATAAAACTCTGAGCAAATTATTCTCAGGAAAAGAAGGGCACTTCCTCAAAGTTGTGAAATACATCTACGGAACAATCTACAGCTTATATTATATGCAATGGTGAACAAATGAGTGTTTTTGCTTGAAATCATTAACAAGGCAAGGGCATCCCCTATCACCATTCTTTTCAACATTGTATTGGAGGTCCTAGCCAGGGCAATAAAGGGGAAAAAGGTATACAGATTGGAATGGAAGAAATAAAAATATCTTTATTCATGGTTATGTCTGTATAAAAAAAATCCTAAGCGTTCTAAACAAATCTACAAGAAGTAATGAGTTCAGCAGTTTTGAGATATAAGGTTAATATAGAAACATTAATTGTGTATCTCTAAATTAGCAATGGATAATTAGAAATACCTAGAGATCAATTTAATAAAATATGTATAAGACCTGTACATTGAAAACTATAGACTATTGCCAAAAGAAATGAAAAGAGACATATGAATGGGGAGATATGTCTTTGTTTTTGGTTCAAATCTATAGATGTCCATTTTCCCCAAATTGATCAACAGGTTTAATGTAATCATATTCAAAATCCCAATAGTTTCTTTTGTTTTTGAAATTGGAAAATTGATTTTAAACTTTTTATGGAAATGAAAAACACCTAGAATATCCAAAATATGAAAATGAAATATGAAAATGAAATATGAAAATATGAATAAAGATGGATTCACATGACCTGATTTCGAAACTTACTGTGAAACTACAGTGTCACTGAAGTAACAGAAAAACAGAATAGAATAGTCCAAAAAAAAAAACCTCCAAAATACATGGTTTAATTTATCTTGACAAAGGTGCTTAGGTACTTCAATGGGGAAAGGATCATCTTTTCAACACTTTATGCTGGAGCAAGGGAATATTTGCATGCAAAACTCTTATACCACACTATACACAAAATTAACTCAGAATGAATAAGAAACCTAAATGTAATCTATAAAATTATGAAACTTCTAGATGAAAATAAGAGAAAAAATAGCTTTATGACTTGAGTTAGGCAAACCTTTCTTACACCTAACCCACATAAGCACAAACTGAAAAAGAAAAAAAATTAATTAAATTTCAAAATTAAATCTTTTGTCCTTCAAAAAATACATTAGGAAAATAAAAAGGTAAATCACAGATTGGAAGAAAACTTTGCAAAACATATAATTGATAAAGGTCTTGTATACAGAATATATGAAGAACTCTTTCAGCTTAAGAAAACAAAAAAGTAGACAAACAATTTGAAACAAAGACTTTATTATAGAAAATATATAAATGTCAAATATACTCATGAAAAGATGCTTGACATCACTATCCACTTAGGAAATGCAAATCAGAACTATGAGGAGATACCTGTACAGAGTTTCTTAAATTGCTTAAACTAAAACAAAACAAACAAAACAAAAACAAAAACAAAAAAAAGCATTACTGCATGTTGCCGAGGAAATGGAGCATCTGAGAGAGCAAAATTTTATAGCCACTATAGGAAATAGTTTGGCAGTTTGTTTTTAACATATGATTACACATAGTCCACAGTCCTACTCTTAGATATTTACTTAAGAGAAATGAAAACATATGCTCATACAATGATTTACAATAAAATATGTATAGAAGCTTTATCAGAGTAGTCCCAAACTGGAAAAAATTCAAACGTCTATCAACAAGTTAATGGATAACTAAATTGTGGTATATCTATATTTATGAACTACGATACAGCAAATAAAAAGGAACTGCTAAAAAATTCAACAACATGAACAAATCTCCAAAGCATGATGCTAAATGAAGGAATCCAAACACAAAATACTTGATCCTGTAAGATTCTATTTATGCGAAATTATAGGAAAAGCAAAACTATGGTGACAGAATGGGATCAGAGTCTGCCAGGGTAAGGTGTAGGGTGAAGTGATTGATTTCAAAAGGCCACAAGGAAACATTTTGTGTTGATGACCTAAGTCATGATTATGGTCACAGGGACAAAACTGTATAAGTTTCTCGTCTCATTAAATTGTACACTTAAAATTGGCAAATTTTATTTGAAGTAAGTAAGGTTAATACAATTGGTAGATACAAATTTATACATTTTAATTCATACATTTTCTTTTGTTTTCTGGTCTCATTGACTAGCACTTTTAGAATTACAGTAAATAACAGTGGTAATAGAATAATTTTAGGCTTTTCCCTGATTTCATTGTTTTGGGATAAAACATCCTTACCATGTTTAGTAAGTGTCTTATATTCCTGTTTTGCTAAGAGTTTTCACCATGGAACATCTGCGAGCATCTTTCTATATGATCAAATGGTTTTTAAATTTCAATTTTTGGATAGGATGAATTCTATTAATAGATTTTCTAATATTGAATCATCTGTGCAATGCTAGTCCAAAATATGCTTGTTTTTTTGAATATCACTTATTAAATGTGGGATTTTTGCTTCTATTTCAAAAGTGAGACCAATTGCTTATTTTCTTTTTTTGTGCTATCTTTATTCAATTCTGTTTAGGGTTATAGTTAGTTTATAAAATGAACTGGAAAGTTTCCCTTACTATTATATGCTTTGAAATATATAACAAGATTGCATAAATTCCTTGGGTATTTTAATATAACAGGCTTTTGAAACTACCTGGATCATGTGCCTTTTGTGGGTACTTCTCTAGTTCCCCCAGGATTATTGAGTTAGTTTTGTTATTTCCTTAAGAAATTATTAGGAATGATTTTTAACTAAGATCTTCTGCTTTAGAAAAACAGAGTTAAATAGATTTAAACCTGTTATTCTTTTAAAATTTTAAATTGCTCTGCATGGTTTATTCTATTCTGTGTGTTTTCTCTTTTATATTAAATTAAGCTTACCAGAGTGCGTCTACTTTGTTGCCTTTTTTTTTCTTTTTCCAAAGAAGCACCTACTACATTTGCCATTTTCTGTAATTTCTTCTCATGTTTTAGTTTATTTTCTTGCTCTTTTTCTAGTTTTTGTTTTTTTAATTCGTAAGTTCATTTGTATTCATTGTTTTTAATTTTATAAGACATTTACAATTATGTCTTTAAAAAAGGCTTTGGTTATATTTTATATGTTTTAATATGCCCATGCTTTTCTAAAAATATGCTCTCTTAAAGAGTGTAATTATTGTTTTTGATATCCTCAACAACTGACTGTACTTTAGGCAGTGGGGAGCGAGCAAAGATTTTGAGCAAGAAAATGATATGATCAGATGTATAGAGAAATACTGACAGCACTGTGGAGAATGGATCACAATAAAGTGACATTTATGATGAGGCTTGAGAGGCTATTGCAAGAGTTTACATAAAGAGGACTGTGATGTGAGCAAAAGTCACTTTGCAGAAGGTTGACAAGCTAAGGAAGAGAAGATGAGGGGGCAGTGAGAGTGATGGAAAACTAAACCAGACAGGCAGGGTCAGCTATGTCTGAGGGTACAGCACTGGGTAAAATAATCATCAGGTAAACACGAGCTGAGCGGCCGCTGTGAGATTCAGAAATGGAGCCTTGAAAATTTCCTGGCACGAAGACCACAGCAAGCCACAGTCACTGTTTAACGCACACTTTTGAGACAACACTCATGGCTCAAAGGGAGGTGTTTTGTTGTTGCTTTTTTAAAGATTTATTTATTTGACAGAGAGAGACAGCGAGAGAGGAACACAAGCAGTGGGAGTGGGAGACGGAGAAGCGGGCTCCCCGCTGAGCAGGGAGCCTGTGTGGGACTGGATCCCAGGACCTAAGCCGAGAGCAGCCCTTGAACTGACTAAGCCATCCAGGCGCCACCGCCACCCCAACCAAGGTAGTTGTGAGGGTGTCAGCCCCGCAGAATCAGCGATTCTGGATTGCAGTCAGCCCCCCTTATCCGTGGCTTTGCTTTCCGCAGTTTTCAGCTGCGGAGGTCAGTTCCGCAGTCCTGACGCAGATGATCTGCCAGACGTAAGTTCATAAGGTCGTAAGGTCGGAGGTCAGTAGTCCTCTAAGTCTGCGTCACCACGCATACGTTACGTCACTCATGTCCCTTCATCTCCTCATGCGGGTGTTTTATCGTTTCACACAGTCCCAAGAAGTAAGGTGAGTACATACCATAAACTGTCCTGGGAGACGAGAAACCACTTTTGCATAACTTTTATTATAGTACATTGTTATATTTATTCTATTTTATTATTCTTGTTACTCTCTTACTGTGCCCAGTTTATAAATCAAACTTTGTCATAGGTGTGTACCTATAAAAAAAAGCATGGTATAGACATAGGGTTCAGTTCTGTGGTTTCAGGCATCTCCGGGGGGTGTTGGAATAAATCCCCTGTTAATAAGGGGGCCTACTGTACAGA
The DNA here is from genome assembly GCF_002288905.1 of Enhydra lutris kenyoni. Lineage (NCBI taxonomy): Eukaryota > Metazoa > Chordata > Mammalia > Carnivora > Mustelidae > Enhydra > Enhydra lutris. Next base: position 33,501,336 of record NW_019154098.1, on the reverse strand, counting down.
TAAAGAAGAGAGGCGCTGTAGGGAAGGACGGAAGTTGTACTGAGGTGGCATTGTTCTGTGAATGATATGACTTGGGCAGCTTTGTATTGGTTGAAGAAAGAGTCAGGGTTGAGGGAAGTCCTGTTTGGAATCAAATAGTGACAGGATGCCTTAAATCCCTGAGCTCCTGGTCCATCATCGATGCGCAAATCTCTTTTTCATCTGGATTTTTCTGTATTCTCAACTATACACCGCCTTTTCTTCATTAAACCATTGTTTCACCACAGCACCCCTTCTGAGAAAATACTACAGAAAAATTTGTGGTGCTGTAAATTCTGCAACTTGAAATGGACACCTCTCAAAGATTCACCACACATAGTGTTAGACCAATGTTTATTTTATGAATATTCATTTCTATTGTTTACCTCAGATCATGTTATAGAAAATGTGTGCTCTTCCTTATATGAATAAAATACAGCTTTCTCTTCTTTGCCGCATTCTTGACCAATGTTTTAATTTCTCTACTATTTTACATTTTCTTTAATGGTACCAATCTATTTAAAATATTCAATTCCTAAAAATGTACACATCTGTAATGAAAAAATTAAGCAAAACCAGGACATATAAGGTAGTGCATGTCCTCCTAGGCTCTGCCCTGGCTAGCATAACCGAGCTCAGGACACAGGCAGACACTGCTAATACCTTGCTGTATAGCCTTCCAACGCATTTTTAATGCATATGCAAACCTAAATATATTGTTTTTTTCCAAACTTGTATTACGATATACATATAACTTTGTAACTGCCTTTTGTAAAATTTAACAATACATCTTGGATTTCATATTTCAGTGTTTATAAGATCTTTCTCTTTCCTATACATTTCCTATAATATTCCATTATATGGCTGTATTATAATTTTTAATGGAACATTATGTAGGTTTTTGTTTTTGTTATTATTGTTGTTGTTGTAGTTATAAAAATACTTTCAATCCTTTGAGTTTTGCAAGAATCCTTTAGGATGAAATTCCACAGTGGAAATGATGAATCAAAGGACAGGCACAATTCACATTTCAAAAGACATTGTCCAAAGTTTATATCAATTAATGCCCCAGCAACAGTTTAGGAGGATACTAGTTTTCAGATTAATTGTAGTTTTATCAATATTTTTCAATGTTTGACTTACTTATTCTAAGTCAGAATCTCTATGAAGATACAGTGTCAGAAAGACAGAAAGACTTGCATGGTATTCTCTCAATCAATAATTGTTAGTGCTTCAACTTTTGCAGCGAGATTTCATATATATTATGCCACTAAATCTTCAAAAGAATTTTTGAAATACATTTTTTAATTTTTACTTGTAGAAGAGAAAGTTTAGGCATGAGAGGATAAATTACTTGTTCAGAATCACACAGATGCTTAGTGGTTCAGTTGGAAATCAAACTCAGAGGTCATTCACCGAAGTTTGATAAAAATGAGTAAGTTCAGCTACATTATGTTCTGATAATTGATAATATTTTGACTTAAGACTTTTTTTCAATTCAACATTATCCTATGTTATACTTCCTTAAAATCAGGATTTTTTTGAGCATCTTTATGCATTTAAACATTATTTTATTCTTCCTTTGAAAAGTTTTAATAACAAAATGTACTATTACATTTTGGAGAAAAAATAATTGTCAGAATATAAATACTTTTTATGATGAAAGCCAATTAATAAATGAGATATGAAATATTAATATTTTCTCTGCAAAGAGGCTGCTGTGTTTAGAAGTGTTAAGAAGGTTTGTGGTCACAAAAATGTATTAGAGATCTATTTGTGCTACTTTCTAGATGACCTTAGGAAACTAACCTCTCTAAGCCTTACTTTACACATCTCTGTAATGTGAGATATGTATGTACTTACCTTATATTGCCATTAGGAAGACTAAACAAGATCTCCTAATAGAAATGTGAAGTAATTAGTAAAGTGTCTGGCACATAGATGGCATTCAGTCATATTGCTGCCATTATTATTGTAATAGCTATTGTTCAGGCTTCTAAGACTATAGGTTTTGTTTTTGTTTTGTTTTTTTGTTTTTTTGTGTTTTTTTTTCAGAAATAAATATATTCATAAAATTAGGTATTCCCATGAATACTGACTATCTTTCCTGTGTTACAGAAATCAGCATTTATATATCCATTAAGTTATTTTTTTCACTCTTTCAAATATGTAATTTAAGTTATAATTATGACATAGTAAAGCTGAAAGGGACCTCAAAGATCATATAGTTATACAGATAAAGACACTTAAGACCAGATCTGTTAAAATAATTTTCAGAGTCACAGATTCTTGGTGCCAAAACAAGAATTGGATTCCTTGTCTCTCTTCTTTCTCTTTAGAATTCATTAATTTATTTTAAAAAAATTATTGTGCATACTTGAAATATTTTCCAGTAATTTTAGAAACTGTAAACCAGATAGTAAAGAATTCCATTGATATCACTGGTGATTGAATACGTATCTTTCTTCACTTTATTGAAATGAATCTCCAGTTCAGAAATGTGAACTTTTCCTCTTCCTTATGCATGTTCAAGTATTTTTAAGAAAAGATGACCAGACTGCAATTCTGATAATTGTGCCAATTTCTTTAGTAAGGAAAAATTTAATTAATTTTTCATTTGTCATGTATCTTGTCTCTGAGATTTTAGAAACACCTAAGAACTTTATTCAGTAACTAGTTCAAATTAAAAACATCTCCAGCCTGCATGTAAATTTTGTTGCAATTCTATAATTGACTAAAATTATCTAAGTATTATAATAGTTATGCAAGAAACTTAGACAATAAAATAGAGAAATGAATTGTTTATAGGGGTAAGTAAAATTAAGTAGTTGTTTTACCTACATTAGCTTAAAGCACTGGTTCTCTGACAGTATATCATCAAGTATAAAATCAAGTCAGACACAAAAAAATTTATTGTATGGTGGCTGCCTTAAAAACAAGCTGGTTTCTAACTTTAATTCACTGGAAAACATTTTAAGCTCAGGCTGGCCAGACAGCTCCCCAGGGGCAAAAAAAAAAAAAAAAAAACATAAAACTTTTATTTTCAAGTTGGTTGTTTGTAACTTGGGTTCCTTTTCCATAGAAGTAATATGTGTGATTTTTTTTTTTTTTTTCTGAAAGCTTCAGGAGAAAGCCTAGTATTCCATAATTAACCTCTAATATTATCCTACTAGTGTTTCTATTGAGAATCACAGTGATCCTATGAAAAATACATTTACTTTTAAGGGGTTAGATCCTTTATGAAAGATGTAAATGGTCAAATTCAAAATTTTTGAATGTTTACCTGCTTGTTTTGGTCATCTACGTACCTGCTGTTGGCAAGTTGAAACCATCAGTAGCTAAGATACTGCTTCCTAAATTTAAATAATTGGACATTTGGCTTATATCTTTTAATTGTAAGAATGGAATTCAAATGATTATATTTTCTGAGTATATTATCACTCTAAATTTTATTTCTTTATAGGTGAAAAATCATGATTATTGCTCACATCTTTTACTCAGAAATAATAAAGTGGAGTCTAATGGAAGCAATGGAGAACATATAATATAAAAATAATTTCTTAAATATTTGTGTTGGAGGTAAACAAAGGAGTGAAGACTAGGGAACGAGGACAATAGAAGAATTGTGATCAATTTCATCCTTTCACACCATAGTGTAACTGTGTTGGGACCTTCCTGAGACTAAACCTTGATGGTGACGTAGAAGTGTGAAGTTACTGGATGAAGTTTGGAGAGGAGAAGTTATGGATCCTGGGAACAGTGCTGGCTGGAGCCACTGAATCACTTAACCTCTACACTTGTCATACGGCAACTCCTGCCAATACCTTCCTTTCGGCTCTGTCTACCACTTTTTCTTTTTCACCCCCATGGCTGGACTCAGCTGAGATGGGCAAGTGGGGGAGAAAGAACATTCCTTACTAAGGCAAGTTAAGTTGATATTAGGAAAAAACTCTTAAAAAATGCTTCTGGAATATAATGATAGACAAAATGTTTGATTTATTCTATCACACCTTGCCACTGAATAGTCATGAAAAATAAGGTGCAAAATTTTAAGAACAGTGGAAAATAGGAATAATGATTAATGATTTGTTGGACCTGTGAAGAAAATCTACTTACCAAGAATATGGCCCATAAGGTAGGCAGATGCTAAAAGAGTCCTATATTCCCCTTCTTTCTGTCTTTCTATACAAAATGCAGATTCATGAAGTTTTGACAGTAGGAAAAGGAGCTTGGTCCTTCTCTTGGAGCAGCTTTATAAGGAGAGAATGGCCATTTCATATCCTCACATTCTCCCCTATTCTCACCGATCAATCAATTAATCAATCAATAAAATTTCTTTTTAACTCATCCCTTCACCAAGACACAGAGCGCATCTTTGCTGGGGACAGAAAAAAATGACTCAATTTTGTATCTCTGAGATTAACACTGAAGAGTGAGGCAGAAATAAGAAAAAGAGTCCAAGCCTATGCAATTAGTTTGCTTTGTGGGTTGTAATTTTCCATTTACCCTTCTAGCAAGAGAAGACTAATAGATAATCTTATCCAGGATTAAATTCTGCTCTTCATAAAAGCTGGGCAACAGTGCCAAGAGATTTTTCCTCAAAACTGAATATCCACTAAGTATAAAAAAGGTATAACTAATACTTGGCTCTAGGTTAAGATCTTAGAAGGATTGTAGTGTCTGTCAAGGAGTCTATAAAGGCCGGTAATGTTGGTACTACTTGCTAGACCACAATGTTTTCAATAATGAATGAAAGTATGAAAAGTAGCCTATAAATATATTCTGAAACTCATAATTATTCATAGTACTCTAGTTTCAGGGGAAAAATAATTTGAGAAAACAATTTTCCTCAGGAGTGTGAAGAAAGATTCAGAAATCATCTGTTTTGGATCGTTACTAAATTTACAAATGTAGCATTTATGGAATAATATATAAAAAATGATACAGTAGAGAAAACAGAAAGAGCTGGCTTGGAGGAATTAAAAAGGTAAGGAGGGGTATTTATAAATTAAGTAAAGTCCTCAAGGAACCTAAAGATGCAGTAGCATTACTAGTGATAGCTTTAAAAGAAGTAGGAGGATAGCTGGTATCACAGGAAATAGGGTCCATGATATTGAAAAGAAGAAAAGTTGAGAAGGCATCTGTAATACAATAGGAAATGATGTAAAGATAAAAACTAGGGGAGAGAATGTGTTGTCATATACAGAAAAAGTTAAATTCACATACACGTTTAATAATATATTTATATATCTATCAACATATGCATATTCATGTATATTTATCAAGACTATATTGACATAATTTATACATATTCATATGTAGAAAAGATAGCTGAAAATAGTGGAATAAGACCGGTATAATAAACATGATGTCTTTTTAATCTTAGTTTATTGAAATACATCATACAAATAAGCAGCAGGTCATAATTATGCTAACTTGAGCATCATCACAAAATGAAAAAGCCTATGTAACCACAACCCACGTTAAGAAATTCAAAAAATTACCAGCACCCCGAAGCTCCCTTGAGAACTTACCATTCTCTATCCCTTCCTTCCTGTCCAAAAATATCCATTCTCTTGACTGATTGAATAATTTTGCATGTTCTTGAACTTTATGTATAAGTAATCATATGGCACATATTTTTTGCTTTTGGTTCCTTTTGCTCAACATAAGTTTTTTTGAGATTCATCCATTTGTTGTGTGTAGCTTTAGTTCATTTATTATACATTTCTGTAAGGTATTTCATTGTATGAATATATCAAGAAATAATATCCATTCTCCTGTTTATGAACATTGGTCTGTTGCCAGTTTTTGGCTATTTCCAGTAACATTATCAATATTCTCATGAATGTCTTTTGATGATGCATCTGCAGACACTCTTGTGTTGGAGTGAAATTGTTAGGTGTGTGATATGTTACATTTGTAGAAAATGCCAAAGCTTTCTAGAGCAATCGTACCAACCTGCATTGGCATCAACAGCGTATCAGTTCCTGTCATTCCTTAACCTTTGCCCAACTTATCATTTTCAATTTTTAAAATTTTAGCCAGCCATTCTGGAGGCACCTGGGTGCACATCCAACTCTTGATCTCAGTTCACATCTTGATTGCAGGGTTGTGAGTTCAAGCTGCACATTGGCCTCCACACTGGGCATGGAGCCCACAAAAAAAATAAAAATAAATAAAAAAAAAATTAGCCACTCTGTTATGGTGCGCAGTAGTATCCCACTGCAGCTTGAAATTGTACTTCCATGATGTCTACTGAGGTGGAGCATCTTTAGATACATTTCTCATTTCTCTGCCTACCGTGTTTTATGAAGTTCCTGTTTAAGTCTCTTGTCTATTTTTCCCTTGAGTTGTTTTACTTCTTCTTATATATTTGTAGGAGTACTTTATACACTCTGCATATGATCCCTTTGTTGATTATATGTGTTGTGAAAATCTCCAATTGTTAGTACTTCTTTTTATGGTTAATGCTTATTTCGTGTCCTCTTTTGAAAACTTTTTTATTTCTCTTGTGTTATAAATTTTGTTGTTTATCTCTTGCATTTAGATCTTCTAAAATTGAAATTTCTGTGTAATAAGAAGTTAATTCTTTTCTGCTTATAGGTACCTAACTGACTGAGACCATCTATTAAAAAGACCATTTTTTCCCAACTGATCTTTAGTCTACCTTTAGTAATAAGTCAAATGTCCATATATATGCAAGAATCTGCCGATAGACCCTCTATTCTCTTTTGCAAGTTTAAGTTTTTTTTTTAAAGATTTTATTTATATATTTGAGAGAGAGAGAGAGAACACAAGAGTTGGGTGAAGGGCAGAGGGAGAAGCAGAGCCCCATGAGAGGCTCAATCCTGGTACCCCTGGATCATGACCTGATCTGAAGGCAGATGCTTAATCAACTGAGCCACCCAGGCACCCTAAGTGTCTCTTCTTTTCCAATACTGTATGATCTTAAACACTTGCTTTATGAAGTCTTGATACCTGGTAGAGTAAGTCTTCCCACATTACCTTCTTCAAAAGGTGTCTTGGTTAAACTTGGCCCTCTACATTTCCATGTCAATTTTAGAAACAGCTTATCAGTTTCTCTCAAATATCTGTGTGATTTTGATTGTCATAGTATTGAATCATAGTTCCACTTATGGAATAATTGGCGACTTTATAATAGTGAGTCTTTTTTAAGATTTTATTTATTTGAGAGAGAGAGAAAGAGTGAGAGAGAGAACATGAGCCGGGGAAAGGGAAGAGGGAGAGGCAGGCTCCACAGGGAGCCTGATAGAGGACCCTGGGATCATGACCTATGCTGAAGGCAGATGCTCAACCAACTTAGCCACCCAGGAGCCCTACAATAGTGAATCTTAAAAATGTTTTCTATCCCTGGTGATTCCTATTATTTGATAATCCTTTTCCAACTCCAGTTTAGGAAGGAGCAAGATATACCATGCTCATTACTTCAGATAATTAATACCAAAACATAAATCAAAGTTGTCAATTTTTGTTTTTTGAACTCATGGCAGAACTAACCAAAGATCTGCAAGTCCTTGGTTGTAAGCCAGAAAGTGTTCATATTAAGAAACCCTAAAGTGACAGAATGTTCAACTGACAAATTGTGGCTTGAAATAGAATCATAGTTCAGATATAGAAAAATAAGAAAAATTACATGAGTTTTAAATATTTTAGCAATTTTAATTTTTTTAACTGAAATTTATTTTGGGGCCTGATAGTTATACATAATTATGCCAGATATTCTTGGCTAAGCAGAGAAATGTCTTGTTCCTAAAAGGGACAGTAATACAGTAAACATGTCAACTTGTCTGAAATTAATTTATTAATTTAGAAAAAACAGATTTTCTCTACCCTATAACTTAAGGCAAAGTATATTCACATACAGTTCAGAGTTAGTATAAAAGATAACAGTATAAAATTGTTGGAAAATGTGGGGCATATTTATTTGATTTTGAGATAGGTAAATAAGGTTTTTCAAAGGAAAAAGAAAGGGAAAGATTAATGGGTAGACATTTGACTAATAAATCTAAAACTTCTTGATATAAAAGTAAAATCTAATTCAAAAATATTACTGATAAAAAAATAAAATTCACAATATATGAAACTAAAAGTCAACCACTTGAAAATAAATATTTATAACAGGTATCTAATAATAAAATGAAAAAAATCCTCATTTAATAAAAATGCAAATTTAGAGTCATATTCTTTTAATACTAAATTGAAAAAGGCAAGCAATGGATTATTACCAAATATTGAGTAAAGTGCTGAAAACTTGCAATCTCATTTACTGTTGATGGCAGATAATAAAAATGTTTCTGATAATCAATTTGGAAATAAGTATCAAATTCCTTTAAAGTATTTATTTCATTGATTTACTAAATATTCTAGTAATATTGTCTAAGGAAATAGAAATGCACATTAAGATGGTAGTATTATATGGCAATAAAAACACATTAGCCACCTAAATACCCAACAATAGGGCTTTAAATATTTTATAATGTATGGAAATATATTCTGTGCTGCTGTATAAAATATATAGTTAGTGATGTGGGAAAGTGCTCACAATATATGTAGATGATTAAAAGTAATATATTGTTATTAATATATGATAAAGCATAAAATCTTAATTTGTAAAATTATGTTCATAAAAGCTCTTCTACCTGACCTCTACTATACAGAAAACATCTGGTATTTCCTCACCCTTTTGTAAAATATCTTTCCTGATGTCATTACTGATAGAAACCTGGAACTCCCTTAAATGCCAACATTTTTGTTCTACCTGTTGACTTGCATATGTAGACAGAGATAGACTTTTTGTTTATTAATATAATTTTAGTTGGTATTATATTTATGGATTAATATGTATAGTAAACAATGAGTGCTGAAAGGGAGTAATTCTTTATGTAAACTGAAGAGAATTCTTTGGGGAAATTCAATAAATTTGGCTACTCAAATAAGAGAATTTGCTTAAATTATGGGTGGACTAAAAAACTGTGAAACACACGGAAGGATTAAAATCTAGAATTCTGCACTGATTTTTTATATGTCCTTACATTATTTTTTCCCATTTCAGGAAAACCAATGTAGAAATAATTTGTGGTTCACTAAGAATATGATCTATGTTATAAAGATGATATGGTGCTCCCATTAAAAGACTTGTCAGAAAAAGAAAATTTGGTTCTACAACAAAAGATTAGTGAAGAAATGATTATATGTTAAGTTAAATTTATAGATTGTATGTGTATAATTTTGAAGGATTCTACACCTTAAAAATTTTGTTTTGATTAACCAGAGACTGGTGGCTGTCAGATAGGAGAGTTTCTACTGCATATGTTTGTAGAGAAAAAATATTAAGGGGGGCACCTGGGTGACTCAGTTAAGTGTCTGCCTTTGGCTCAGGTCATGATCCCAGGGTCCTGGGATTGAGCCCTTCATTAAGATCCCTGTTCGGAGGCAGGGGTCTGCTCCTTCTCCCTTTGCCCCTCCTCCCTGCTTGTATTTGCACTCTCTCAAATAAATAAATAAATAAATAAATAAATAAATAAATAAAATCTTAAAGAAAAAAAAAAGAAAAAAATATTAAGAGTCTTAACACCAGAATGTTTTAATGGTTCTCTCTTGATAGTCATTATGGGTTTTTAATAACCTTTATTTTCCAACTGTAGTGAATATGAATTATTTTGATCACAATTTAAAGTTATTTGAAACAAAAAGAACCCCCCCAAGCCTGTTCTCCCCAAAAGGTATTGGTATTTTTGCCCATATATGGGGCTTTGTTGCCCAACTGTGTGATGAGCTTGAGATGCTTGCTTCCACAGCTTTGGCCCCCATTGGAATTTGTGAAGGCTGAGTGGACCTGACGTGAGGTCATCTGTTTTGTGCTCTGATGGACACGACTAGGGCTGGGACAATCTGTCCTAAGCTCTTTCAAGTCGAGCAACTACACAAAACTCATGAGACAAGCAAGCCTACACTACAGCAGGCAAATGTACTTAGTGCCCCACCCAGTGTTCAGAACCAGGGAATGAATGATAATCCTTGTGAAGGACTAGCACCTTGTATGGTTGGTGCTTCTAGTTCCTGCCGCAGCACTCCAGGTAGCTTATTACAAGCAGGTTATACCTTAACTTTATACCATGTGTCTGTCACCCAGCACATGACCACCAACCCTTTGCCTAGCACATACTAATTCAGTAAATAGTATGTTTTTCTTTAGAAGATTGTGAGAGGGGTACATGTGAAAAATTTGGTTTAGATGATAAACTATATGACTATAGGTTCTATGTCTTTTCTGTATAACTTTTCGAGGCTAAACACAGCTTGAAGCATGTTGGAACCAAGTGCTAGTTAATGTGCTAGGGAAGTGTCTTCCATTTTGCATGAGTGCTTTATGTCTGGGTATAACATTAAGTGATGACATATTCTTTTGAATTATATTTATATTCCCAAACCCAATTCCCAAATTTGCTTTTCTTTTCTAATGTCTTTCCCCCACTGAAGTCCATAGTATTAAAAAAAAAAATCCTTATTCCTTGAGAAGATATTGAGCTTTTGCTTAGGGTCATACATAAAGGAATTTGATTTAAATAATCACAGGAGTTAAATTGCATCTGTCAGGGAGTTCTACATTTTTGGCAGTTATAGGCTGCCTTTATTCAGTCTAATGATGAAGATTTGACTTTGTTGGATTTTTTCTTCTTAGTAAAATGAATGGTGCATCCTTCTTTAATTGTGATCCTCGTCAACCATTTGGCCCAGTAATGGTATGCAAATTAAACTCTTTAAAAATTAATGCTAACATTTATTAAATAATGCATCATACAAAAAGTTAATTTGAAATTCCAAGTTGGGCTGCCTGTCTGCTCATGAGAAAGTATTTTTTTGTGCCATCTTCATAAAACATCTTTATAGCCTTTCTAAATACCTTGAATGTTTTTCCAGTATTTTGCAAAATTATCACTATGGAGACTGTTCATGAAGACAGACTCTATGCTTTTTAGTTTGATTTGTATAAACTCTTGGATTTTTGAATTCCTGTCACTGCTCTGATTTTCTAACTTAAAAGTGCTTACAAATGTTTCTTTTCCAATATTTAACAAGTCCAACTAAGGGCTATTATACTTAAATTATACAAGCTCACATTCACTTCTGGTTCTCGAATCAGAGTGTATATCATGTGCTAGTTTCCCAAGTGTCAACCTTAGATAACATCTCACCCAGACAGCAATGAACACCAGTATTCAGTGTTGTACATTAGTGATATTATAAATCTGATTTGGGAATTTTAAATTAGATTGTGACCATGATCAGCATAATCTAAGAAAAATGAGCTTTCTTAGATTTGAGAGGCAGCTTGTGTGGTCTTGAAGAACAAGAGTACTGGTGCATGACTGGTAGGGTGTGCATGCCAACCCTACCTGGTCCTGGTTTTGTGGCCTCAAACAAAGTGCTTAACTTCCTGGTCTCAAGTTTCCTCATCTGTGAAAATGACAACAGCAATGACACTCTTCTTATGAGATTGTAATGAAATTTAAAAGAAGTAATAAATATAAAGTACTGACCCATAGAAAGCACATGGTAACCATTAATGTCTCATTACCTTGAACAGTTTCCTCTCGCTGAGAAAACTTGAGCTATACTGTGTAAGTGAATCTTCAAAGATTTGACAATAAGTTAGATTTGACTTGCTATCATAAGAGCAAGAGTCAAATATCTCTTCACTTTGCACTGTCTATAGAAATGGAATTTGGGAGAGAATGTAAAACTGTTCATTACAGCTGTTTCTTCCATTCAGTGTGAATTACCAAAAGAGAGAGCTTTCCCATGCATGTCTTTATTTCAGTAAACTTCCATTTTACATCTACAATATGCGAGGCTTTGAGATAATATTAGGCAGGTAAACATAGTAAGAGGAGATCTGGTTCTTATTGTCAAAGAGTTATCTGTATAGTTGGCAAGATTCCCATAATCAAGTCAAACATAAATTTAAAAAACAATGTTTCAAGAATTTAAATAATGAAAGAATTCACAAGACAGCCTATAATTAAACATATGAAAAGGTGATATAAACAGTAAATGCATTTGCTTATTTTATATTTATTCATAACATTTTTGTTTCATAAAATATGCAAAGCCCCCGTGCTAACATTGAAAGAGTAACATCCTTATGATTGGGTTGGTCTGTGAGGGCTTCATGAAGGAGGTGGACCTCACCATGACATAAGATTCAGTCTGAGACAAATTTCATCTCTTAGACTGTCCTGTAAGTATTAACAGGCTATATACATAGTTAAATTGGAGGGGGCCATAACCTAAGGGCTCAGCAGTTGACATCATACCCAATTACTATTCAGATCCACCCTGAAGTAAACTTACTGAGCTTTCATCAAGAAGAGACTACCAGAGATCACAAGCTTGATTATTTCACTAGTTCTGTATTTTTTATGACCCTAGTCAGTATCTCCACATGCCCCGCCCTCTGCAAAAAAAGTTGAATGTATCTGAGGTACTGGGAAGAAAGAAATGAATTTGTTGTTGGTTCCTAGCCTCCAGTTGCTCACAGAACATGTAGCAAATATTTGTTATGCTTTATGATACATGCTGTGATAAGAGTAAGCCAGAGGTGTGATGAATAAGGGGGAGTGGGTGGGGGTGTCTGTTTCAGGGAATGCTTCAGAGAGGAGCCAGAGTTTTTCATTCTTTGCATTCCTGAATAGAAGCCAAATAAGTGTTTTAATTTTGGATCAGTTCAGAGTGCTTCACAACTTTTTCCTTTCCATGGAATCTAAAGCTATGATCAGTGAGTAAAAATTGCTAAGATAAGTATCAATCAGCCAGGAGTCTGTGGTACAATCACTCTTTTTGACTGACACTTTGGTATCATTAGAGTTTGTTTCAAAAATGGATTTTGGGTTCAGATATCTGAGTAGTGAATTGGAAAATACTCTAAATTGCAAATAAGAGAGGGTTCCCAATTTATAGTGGATCTAAGCAGATGCTGTTTCCCACTATACTTAAGGGAGGTTTTTGAAAAATTGTTCATTTATTCCTTTATTTGTTCAATCACTCATGCATGTGCCAGGCTCTGTATAAAATTTTTGGCTGACTTGGGAATGAACAAGCACAATGTATATCTTCATGGATTCTTACAGTCTAATGCTTTATACATAGAGGTCTTACAGAATTGCCAAAGTCCATTACTTGGTAAGAATAATCATCTCATAGGCAGAGATGTATTGTACTGTAGTATGGTCTTAGGTGTAGAGACAACCAAAAATAAAGGAAACTTTCAAATTCTAACTAATTCATTAAATATGAAATCAACTCCATTGAAAGCCCTATGAAAACAAATAAGATACAAATCCTTCAACTTAAGGACAGCACAGTCTAAATTCAAATGATGAATAAGACATTTATTAGAATATTGCATTAACACCAAGTCACTATAATTTTAAGTGATGGTTAAGAAATTGGGGGATTTCTGAGAATGCAACTGCTACCACTAGTAATGACTGTCAAGTGCTTTATAATTTAAGATATAGTTCTTCCTCGCAACAAGTGCATAAATATGTACAATCATCTCTATGTGCAAAGAAGGAAGCTGAGACTGAGAAATATTGAGTGATTTGCCTTCTGTCAGGAAGGAGTCAATAAGTGGTAGAGCCTATACTGTATTTAATCTCTACTCTGTCAGGAGTCTGTCTAATAGAAAAGAGATATTTCCAAATGGTCAACAATGAAATTATTAAGATTGCTTAGCTTTTATGCACTAAATTTTAATCTCAACGTCTGAAGAGGTTTTTTTTTTTGTTTGTTTTTGTTTTTGTTTTTGTTTTTTTCTTTCAGAAGACTGCTTTTACTCTCTTTTATCATGGTCTAGGTAGATCAGGTACTGATGATCATGGAGCTAAGTATCTCAGTATACATGACTCTTATAGAAATTACAAAAAAATTGTTTCATATTTTGCTAGAATCTAGATGAAAAATGCTAGAGCAGGAAATATGCAATATGTATATTTTTATGAATGCTAGAGGTAGTGTAGCTAATCCTTATCATCCTTTATACTAGGCAGGGGAGGCCTTCTGGAATAGGACCTATCTCCGAGCCTGATTGAATGATGGGAGATAGATAGTTGGCAGAGATTGGAGGGGTGTCATTTCTGGCAGAGGCTGGGTCTTAAAGGTGGGAATTAGTAAAGGACTTTGAAAAACATATTTAAAAGAGAATAGAGGGATTAGTAGGGGAGGTTGAAGATAAGAAAGTGACTTTTTTGGTCTTTTTAATGAAATATTTTGAAGCAGAAGAGTTTTGTTTTTATTCTTGATTTTGATATATGGTTGGGATTCCGTATATGCCCCACTAGACTCATGCCCTGGCAGGTATTTTGTAGGGTTTTAACTGGTTTAACTGTACTTAAAAGTACAGATGTCCTGACGGATTGTTGAGGGCTAGGCATGGGAGTGTAAATTCCTAGGACCATTTTGTTAGTAAAAGCAGTCTTATCCAATAGTTCTGGAAAACAGAGCCTGAATTAAAGAATTAAGAGGTGATGCTTTACTTAAGGGTATAATTCCAAGATAGTGAAGATGAGAAAAGGGAAAGTGAAGTTGTTAAGGATGGGAAGAAATGCAAGGTGACATGTCACCTTGCTGGCCGTTGCTTGATAATAAACCTAAGAGAGACAAAGATATTGCCTAGGGAAGTGCACCCACTGGGCCACACAGAGTATTTCTAATCTGACTGCGTGGTGAAAGTGTCTCAGAATAGAAGGTGGGAAGAAAGAAGGAGAAGGACTTTATCTGTTTAGATGTCTGCAGTTCTCATCTCTTCTTTTTTATTTATTTTATTTATCATTTATTTATTTTTATTTATTATTTATTAATTTCATCCATGGAACTCCCTACTCCCAACCAACAAACACACCCCTTAGGTAGTTGCTCAGAGCCCAGATCCTACACTTTTCAATATGGTGTTACATTCAAGTCTGGAAGTTGGGAGAGAAACTAGGGACTTGGGGTTTGTGTCTGGTTAGATTGTTCGGCTCTCAACGATGGATCACCAGTGTGTAAGTGGAGTTGAATGGTTGTGACTCTGTCAGATCAAGTGGTGAGGGTCAGAGGATTCTGAGGAGGTACAAAGAGTTAACACATTTCTTTCCTGTTTATTATATGTCAGGCACTACACTAGCACTTCACATGCCTTATTTCTTTTGATCTGTTATTACTCCCATTGCACAAAGAGGTATTTCAACCTTAGAGAAGTAAAGTTACTTATCCTCAGATTTAAAACGAAGCAGTTATTATTAGCCTCTTAGAGAGCAACTGCTTTTTTCCCCTCCCCTGCATTGTCTTCTTCCCTTGCCTACCCACCCTGTCCCTCCTGTGCTGTCCCTTTGTTCTTTCTTTCTCTTCCCTCCATCCCTCTATTATCTCTTCTTTTCCTTCATTCCCCCTCTCTCCAAGCTCCCTTCCTCCCTCTCTCTCTCTCTCTCTCTTCTCTGTTTCCTTTCCCTTCTCTCTCTGCCTTCCTTCTTTTCTTCTCCCCTTATTTCACTCCTTCCCCTTCCCCTTCCCTCTTCAATGAATATTTTAAATCATCTACTATATTCTAGGAATTGGTCTAGCAGATGAGAATACACAAACACTGTCCCTGCTCTCTTGCTTCTCAAAATCAATTTGGGGAATGGGAAGG
The DNA here is from genome assembly GCF_002288905.1 of Enhydra lutris kenyoni. Lineage (NCBI taxonomy): Eukaryota > Metazoa > Chordata > Mammalia > Carnivora > Mustelidae > Enhydra > Enhydra lutris. The sequence continues at coordinate 33,485,624 of NW_019154098.1, read as the reverse complement.
AGAGACACACACAAAAAAAGTAAACAAATAGTCAAATACTTCCACATGGTGATTTGTGTTATAAAGACAATGAAACAAGGTATGGGTGGACATTTGTAAGTGTATAAAAGGAGTGGGATGAGGAAAGATACTTCTTTTAAGTAGTGTGTTCAACAAAGTCCTTTCTAATGGGAGGTGACATTTGACCTGATATTTGACTAATGGTAAATAATCAGGAGATGGGTCAATCAGGCTGCTAAGTGGGGAATGAATCTAGAAGAAGCTGCTTAGAAGGCTACAGGCGAACAATGATGGTTTAGACTGGGACAGTAGCATGGATTTGAGAGAGGGGGGAAAGTACAATACAGTGTTGAGAAATAGGAACAAATAGAAGGTCTCAATGGTGACTTTTGATGTAAGCAATAGGACAAAGAGTGTTTTAATTTATTGAGATGGAGGTGATGAGGGGAGGAACAGGTTTAGTGTGGGGGGGTAAAAAGTTCTAAGTTGGATGTATTAACTTTAACATTAACTGAAATGTCTATTTGCCATATAAATGAACGCACGAGGAATATATGTGCCTGGAGTGAGGTAAGAGATATGGACTAAAAATAAAACTTTGGGAGCCATTGGTGTTGAAATGAAAGTGAGTCTCATTTTTTATTTTATTTTATTTATTTTTATTTTATTTTATTTTATTTTAATATGAGTTTCATATTTTATTTTAACATGATGATTTTTACAGAGAACTGATAAAACAAATGCTGTCTCTGGGATTTTTCTTTTTTCTCTTTTTTTAAAATCTATTCTGACAATATTTTCACTCTTAAATATATCAGAAATGCTCACACATCCTTGCAGAGTTAAGACAATTGTACAATACTTTGTTACGAGTTATAGCCCTAAAATATGAGAGATCTTCCCTTTTGGCTTTAGTATTCAATTAAAAAACCCATGTGCTTTAATAGTCTTTAAATTTGTAAACCAGAGCTTTGTTTAATAAAGTGATTATCTCTAGTGAATTAGAGAAGGCAGGCATCAATGGGAGCTAATAATATAGCCATGTGTTGTCTCACAGGAAGGTTATTTTTTTTTTTTTTACCTGTAAAATGTACAAATATACTTGCCAAGCAATAGATACAAACAATAGCATTTAAAAAATGGTCAAGTCAGATGAACGGATAAAGGAGATGTGGTCCATATATACAATGGAGTATTATGCCTCCATCAGAAAGGATGAATACCCAACTTTTATATCAACATGGATGGCACTGGAAGAGATTTGTTGAGTGAAATAAGCAGAGAAAGTCAATTATCATATGGTTTCACTTACTTGTAGAGCATAAGGGATAACATGGAGGACATTAGGAGAAGGAAAGGAAAAGTGAATTTGGATAAATTGGAGGGGGAGATGAAGCATGAGAGACTGTGGACTCTGAGAAACAAACTGAGGTTTTTGGAGGTAAGGTCAGATGGAATGGATGAGTCTGGTGGTGGGTATTAAGGAGGGCACAGATTGCATGGAGCACTGGGTGTGGTGCATAAACAATGAATCTTAGAACACTGAAAAGATAAAATACATACATATGTATATAAATAATAACAAAAATAAAATAAAATAACTCTATAATAAAAAATGGTCAAGTCATGTTTGTATTTTAAATTATAGAAGGTGAAGATAATACAAAGAATGAACTAACTTAGTAGATTCCTGGAATGATTTTGTTCAGTGAAAGCAACTGTCATTGTGGAGTACTTTTGGAAAGAATGTGAGATGCCACAGTGCATCATGGAATCCATCTTTGGGTGCCTGGTATACAACAAGGCCAAAGAAATTTTGCAGAAAACAATATTGTCTTTATGCTGCTAAATATTCCCCCGTTCTCAAAGCTAAGAAAAGAGCTGGTTTTCAATAAATATTCACAGAAGCATGACTACATAGTTTCCCAGAGGCTCATATGGATTTGAAAACACTCACCATTTAAGAAAGAATTGACTCTGCTGTGTATCTGCACGGTGCTGGGCTCCATATGAACAGAACACCTCGGCTTGTAAAACACATTCAAAGCAGTGAGTTTAATATCCAAATGTTAAGTCCTACTTTATATCTGGTTATATAACATGAATAGTTTATAGCAGGTCTAGTATAGAGCAGCATATAAACTGCATTTAGACTAGGAGTCAATGAAGAAGGAAGAGTACTTCTTTCTGGTATTTGAGATGAGTTTGGATTGGACAGAGATGGAAATTTTGAACATTTTTGAAAAAGGGAGCAAGAGAGTCAATAAGTTGTGAGCTGACACTTATTTCTGGTAGTCAGTCAGGAGGCATTAGAGGAAGTGGGTATGAGCCCATATATCACACCTGTATTACCTCAAGCCTTGACTCTGCTCTTTTATACATTAAGCAACTAAATATTTTGACTGTACTGTGGAAAGTCAGAGACTTCGTGCTCCAGAAATTCTGGAGAAATCTGGGAGATGGTAGAGATAGATTGTTACAAAACTTAAAAAAGTTTTTACTGATTAGCAACTAACCAGAAAAAAAGCATAATTGAATAAAATATGATTAACTGATGATGTAGAAAAATAATCACACTGTCCATTGATAACTTTCCAAATTTTAATTTGTTGGAATATGAAAGACAGTATTATCCTTATCTATCATGATGGAATCTGTGAGCTTAGGATCAAAAATAGGTCTAATTGTTTCTGTAGTTTTAAGTGTAGATTGAATTCATGTCAGCTAAACACATTAAAATTCTTTCAGATTATAAATTTCAATATAGAGTCTTTGTCCCTATTCATGATTTTTTTTAAAACAATCTCTTGGGCTAGGTGTTAATATTTAATTTTTTCCGTAGCAAAAGGACTAATCTTTGAGTTGTTCAAAGCAAATTAAAATAGATACGATTCAAGTCACTTTCTTTCATATCGTCTCATGCTTCTTGAAGTATCTTAATTTTATTGCTCAATTGATAATTTTTCTGATGCATTCTACTTAACACTATCAGATTAATGTTTCTGAAAGTCTATATTAATTTTTCTGCTTAAATATCAGTAATGTGGTGATTTCCCGTATATACTATTTCCAGGTAATACAAACAAGGGATCAGTGCTCAAATGCTTTTGGGAATTGCTCCATACTGTCTTTCACTCTCAGGGATCCCCCCTATACATTAGCATATTAAAGGCCAAGAGAATTCCTAGAGCAAAAATAGCTATTTAACTTTGTTTAACCCAAATGGTTCCCAAATTATTTGAACTTGAACCATTTACCTCCACAGGGACCATACTTTGAAAAATGCAAATCTAAAGGTGTCTGATTATATAAAAAGAATCTTCAAAGATCTGTTAGAACTGTAAGGTAGATAAGAGATCAAATAGTTCAATCATTTCACTTTACAAATAGTATAACAGGACTAAGATAGGGCAAGAGGCTTATCAAAGTTCACACTAGCAAGAACTTTCTCAAGTTAGCGAAGAGACAGAATTTTAATCTCAACCTCAAAACCTGTATTCCTTTTCATCATGTTTTACTTTCTTTCCAAGTGAGTTCTAGAAGCTAAAGATTTCGTTTTCTACATCTTATCTATTACTTATAGCTTCTGATAATGGCACAGCGTATAAGAGACGATGGTTTAGAATTTTTTATTCAGAATTCAGTGGTAACACTGAGTGGAGTGTTCAGTGGGCAGCAGTGAGCACAACAACTATAGTTCATGCTTGGGTAGAACCCATTACCTCATAGGTGGGGGTGGTCAGACATAAAGTAGGCAAATTAATAAATGAGTAATTACAAATTAGAAAAGATAATGGGAAAGCTGCATACTGGTTTCTGTGATTGGGAATGAAGGTGGAAACCTACTTAGATAGGGCTCATAGGAAAGTTCATCTCATGAGAGGAAACATTTAAACCAAGAGAGAAGCCAGCTGTGCAAAGATCCAAGGACAGCTTTCTGGAGAGGATACTTACACAATGTGAAGACTCTACAGGAAGGAAACAGTTTTTCAGGAGTAAAATGATGGCCTATTTTACTGGCTTGAGGGTGGCTTGAGGGTGGTGGGTTAGAACACAACTGGGGGTGAGTTTAGATGGACCAACTTAGTATACGTGATTTAGGTCATTGTAGGCTAAACTGTTGAATTTTTTTTAAAAAAAGATTTTATTTATTTGAGAGAGAGAGAGGGAGCATAAAAGGGGCGAGGGGCAGAGGGAGAAGCCGGCTCCCTGATGAGCAGAGGGCTTGATGTGGGACTTGATCCTGGGACTCCAGGATCATGACCTGAGCCGAAGGCAGTTGCTTAACCAACTGAGCCACCTAGGTGCCCTAAAGTGTTGAATTTTAAAGAGGATAGGAAGCTATAGCCTCATGTGGTAGACTGGTGGTCATTTATTTCACAGGTGGTATGGTAGATTCTAAGCAACTGCTTCAGTAGGATTCTGAGATGGCAGTTCCCATCAGGTTAGGACGTCAAGGAACTACTAGCCTGTGGAAGAGTATGGAAGTACTTAAATACTTGTTGCTGGAGCAGGTACGTAGCTGGTAATAGGAAGCCTGATGGGTAAAAGCACCAGATTGGGATGGTGTTACCGGCATGATGGTATGAGGGGAGAGGAGGTCTGGCCAGTGATGAAGATGAGGTGGCCAAGAGTTCTTCCTGTGGTTGTTGCTACTGACCTTTAAAATGGGTTTTCAGCCTTCAGCCTGGAGTAAAGTGGTCAGAGATAATAATGGGCAGAACAGCAGGAGAACAGGCTATAGGCTATGCAATTGATAGGGCAGAACTCAGAAGCTTCTGGCTTCAAAATGGACTGCATATGAGCTGGTTCTGAAGGACTCTTGGTGAGAACAGTCTTTGTGTCTGGTGGCTAGTAGTGTAAGTAAACATGCTATGACTGTGGTTAGCATCATGGTGCAGACTGGACAGGCTGGATCAAAAAGGCTGAGTGTGAAATTGACCATATTGGTACACACTTTCATCTTTCAAATAAGGCTTTCCCTGAGACATCTGGGTATCCCCTTTTCTAGCATAAAGTTGAGTTTTCTTTTTATCACAGCAACCGAATAAACGTCCTCTGCAATGTAAGCTCTTGAGTCATTATTTCAAGATGTTTTTCCCATACCTGTTTCCTTCTTTCCTTCCTTTCTTCCCTCTTTCAATATTTATTGTTAACTCTGTGCACACATAAGCTTAGACAATGCAGACTCATAATGAACAAGATAGAGTATTTCTGCTCTCATGGAGCTGGTATTCTCTAGGCATATCTCCTAATATTCTTGATTACAATTTTCCCTGCAGTGAAAGGATTACCAGAGGTTTGTAATGTTTGAAACCCAGAGTACAACCAAAATTTTATTGTAAATTGCAAATGATTTCTGCTTACCAAAATATAATTTCTATTGCTAAAGTGGATATGAGGAAGAACAAATCAATTTCATAACAAATTACTTTGTGATTAAGCGAAGGGACATAAGAATGATTTATTTTTAAATCAGAGATTCAAATAAAAATTTATGTATATAGATGTTTATCTTAAAATTTTAGAATAACTAAAAAAAAATTTAGAATAACTGTGGAAAAAATAGGGCAAAAGTTAAATAAATAGTGATACAGGGCACCTGGGTGGCTTAGTTAGTTAAGCATCTGCCTTCGGCTCAGGTCATGGTCCCGGGGTCCTGGGATGGAGTCCTGCATTGGGCTCCCTGCTCAGCAGGAAGCCTGCTTCTCCCTCTACCCCTCACCCTTGCTCATGCTCTCTCTGACTCTCTCTCTCTCAAATGAATAAATAAAAATTTAAAAAATAGTGATACAGTGACATGTTACAATATTCTGCACCCATTAAAACACATGCTTTAATTTATTTTTTTAAAGATTTTAAAATTTATTCACTAGAGAGAGAGAGCAAGAGTGAGCATGAATGGGGGCGGGGGTGTTGCTTCGGAGCAGGGAGCCTGATGCAGGGCTTGATCCCAGGATCCTAGGATCATGGCCTGAGCCCAAGGCAGATGCTTAACTGACTGAGCCATCCACGCCAAAACCCACGCTTTTAAAGAAGCAATATTATGTAGTGATAAAGACTATGGACACTGGAGGCAGATGTTATCTTGAGGAAGTTACTTACTGTATCTTTTCATATAACAGGTTATGATTTTCTGTCCAGGCCTGTACATGTTAATCGCCCTCTCATTCTTTTTCACAACTGCATAGTGTGAATTTTATTGGTATAGCATAATTTGTTTAACCATCCCCCATTAATGGATATTTGAATTGTTTCCCCATAACTTGCTTGCAAATAGTTTCCCCATAACTTACTTCCTGGAGTTGATATCGTTGTACACATACTTTGATGTCCATGGGCTGGCACGATAATAGGATTGAATGCAAAAATTGGGATTGCTGACTGGTGATTCTTCACTTTCATAATTTTGTGAGAGAGTGTCAAACTGCAGAAAGTTTGCTTCACTTTTACTTCTCACAGCAACAGAGTTCATTTCCCCAGACCCTACAATTTGGTACTGTACTTAACAAATGCTCATGTCGTAACATGGCCATTTTTATGTGCCTCAAACCTCTCTGAAACTGTCACTATTAGCTCTATAATCCTTGATGAGCAACTGACTCTCTTTCTTCAGCCTTCTGATGTTCATAATGACAATATCAACAGAATTTTTTTATGCTTTGTATTAAATAATGCAGTGTAAAATGCTAGCATTGCATCTGGCATATTAAAAGACTCAGCAAATGCTGTTAAAGTGCAGAGCGAAAAGTGCTAATTGTGGAACCAGACTGCTCTGTTCATATTCCTGATCAGCATTTTACCAGCTGTCTTGACCTCTCTGTGTCTCAGTTTCCTCATTTGGAAAGTAGGGGTAATAGTTGTACCTACCTCCAAAGGTTGTTATGAGATTAAGTCAGATACATAGAGTTTCTGGCACTAAGTACACTTTTAAATGTTAGTGATCAATTGTATCACTGCTGCGAAGCATACTTATTTAACATTTTTTTATTTCTCAATTTTTCACTACTACAAAAAGTGATGCAAAAACATTCTATGTAAATATTGGCAGACATTTCTGCTTATTACTAATATAGAATCCTAGAAGTGATAATTCTGGATCAAAGAGTATGCAAATACATTCACTGTTTTAAGGCTCTTGATAGATACATCCAAATTTCTTTCAGACAATTTATTGATTGGTTAACTCTTACTAATTTATACTCCCACTGGCAATGGATAAGCCAGGACCTAGCTCAGCACAACCCTGTCAGTGTTCAAAGGTACAAAATTGATTTTTGACTTTTCTAATTTGATAGTAAAATTGGTAACTCATTATTACTTTTATCTGCAGTTCTGTGACTGCTAGAGGAGTTTAACCATTTTTTTTCCAGATGACTATCATTTGTATTTCTTCTGTGAAATATCTGAAGTATTTTTGGTAGTGTTTAATAGAGTTTTGGTTTTTATTTATTAATTCATAAGAGATTTTTCTTTGATATTAACATGACCCTAATGATATTGTATGACCTAAATATTCAATTACTTTATGGAATCCTTTGTGCTCCGTCTGCTAACTGCCAAAATTCTTCAGTTTCTCAACTTTGTATTCCTGAGAGGGTAGTTTGATAGTCAGCTCATATTTTTGAACCTAATGATGCAGTCCAGACCATGGAAGACTATGTATCTTATAAATCATATATCCTGATTTGAAAACTATGGCCCCAGGGAAAGTGATCACATGGTACAGAGGATAACTGTAGTGATTCAGTTGTTTGTGTGAAAGGTAGCTCCCCAACATTGGGGAAAGTGCAGACACCATAACATATGACTAGCTTTATATTTAACAAAATTTATTTTCCTAAATAGTCAATTTGCTCAATGTCTTTACTGAATAATTTATTTCCTCCACTGTTTATGCATCCTTATTAAATATTAAATTCTTCTACATATTAAAGTCTACTTTGAGGCTATCTATTCTATTCCATTGTTCTGTCATTTCTTACACCAGTTACATAATATTTTAATTAACTCTATTACATAATTGTTGGAGGCAGCCTTCTTTCTCTATTCTTTTTACAATTGCGTTGGTTACTATTTTGAATTTTAATTCAAGATGAAATGTAGTGAAATGTTCTAAATGTTCAATAAAAATCTCATTGAAATGGTAAAGTCTGTAAATCAATTTGGGAAAAACTGATATTCTTCCCAATGATATTAATTTTTTGAATATTTATTGTTGCCAGTGAATATTGTTAGTGAAATAGTTTCTCTTTTTGAACTAAGATCTTCTCTCTACCTTGAAAATGATTAAGTTTTGTAAATGTTTCAAAAATATTTGAGAGAAACATACTTGCATTGGTACAACCACATCAATCTTACTATTTGTATTCCTTATATCCTTATGTTTAAGCTTTGCATTATAAAAAAAAACAACAACAACTAAACATTTCAGAAGCATATAGAATAATATCATAAACCTCCTTTTTTGCAACACCCAGCTTCAACATTACCAACTCAGATGGTTTTGCTTCATCATTAACCTTGAAATGTCCCCCATTCATGAAATATTTTTAAGTAAATCCTAGACATCATAATATGTTCTTTAAAATGATTTCAGTATGTATCTCTAAGAGATAAGAACTCTTTGAAAACATAATCATTATGTTAGTATCACAACTAAATCTAACTAGCGATAATTGCTCAAAATGAGATATCCCCTAGTTTTTGAAATTTTCAATTGTCTCATACTTTTTTCTTTTTCTTTTTTTGAACATTGTTGGGTCCAAACGTGGTGACTGGATTTTGTGCCTCCCACGTTTCTTTTAAGCTATAGATTTTTCCTTCATCTCTTACGATTTTTTTCATTTTATTTTGTTTGTTGAAGAAATTAGATTGTTTGTTTTCTAGTTCTCATATCTGGAGTTTGCTGATTGTATCCATGTGGTCTGGTTTAAAATGTTCTTCTGTCCTCTATTTCCTGTAATATGGTATTTAAACAGAAATGCTTGATCAGATTTGGGTTCAGTTCCCCCCCCCCCCCAAGCAAAATGGCTTTCCCAGTGGTTGGAGTTCTGTCAGGAGGCATTTCCTGCCTGGTTGTTGCAATTTGTGATGTCAGCAATTTTTCATCATTGCCCAACTCCATTATTTCATTAGAAGTTGCAAAACAGTGACATTTTAAATTTGTGTTACTTATTAATTTTTTACTTAAAAATTTCATTTATTATTTAATTTTATCATTTCTTCTATATTTATTAATTTACTTTTATTAAGAGAAAATTACCCTCATCATTCTTTTGTTTATTATGAGGTGACCTTCCTGTAGGAAATATATGATAAATACTTGTGTCTTATTCCTTATTTAGTATGTCACTATTTTTGGTCTATTTGAAATGTGAAGCATTAAGTGAGACTTCTAAGTCTAAAGATGGTACTTCCTTACACTTTTTTTTTTAATCTAACAGCTTTTGCTTTGAATAGTACAACAACACTAGTCTTTCACCCTCTATATCGCCTGTAATTTGGTAACTAGCTTTAAATTGTTGATAATACTAAGTAGAATTATTTAAACTACTCAAATACTATACTCTGAGTAGTATTATCATAGTATTATTTGGAGCACAAGATTTGGTATACATTTAACATCCTTTTTATTAATCTGAATTTATATCTTTTGCTGGCTAAGGCTTAGGGTTGGTGTAGTGCTCAAATTTTATTATGTCTGAAATTAACAATGCCATCTTCAATTTTATTTAAATATTTCTGACAAATTCTTGATCAGCGTTCTCTTCCCTTTTTATTACAAAGTAGTAAATTCTCATTGAAAAGATTCAAATAACACAGAAATTTATGTAGTGAAAACTCAAAGAATATCTGGATTTTCCAATGTTTATCTTTAGGCAAGACATTGTTTAACAGTATGGTGCTTATGCTTTTGGATATTTTTCTATATACATATAGATATACACAAATATAATACATGTACACTCATTCATTTATCTATAAAATGGGATCATATTATAGATAATATTTTACAATTTACATTTTACCTTGTTACAATACCATGGACATTATCTTAGTCATGTCTATTGAACTTACTTTTTCAGTGGATGCATTGTATTCCTTAATCTGAATCTACTACACATTTTACTAATCTGTGTTGATGAAAAAGTTGTTATTCTTATAAACTAGATGACAATAAATATACTTTACAGATGTACTTGTGTGAGTGCTGCTTAACAGTGGAAATGCTTTCTAAGAGAATACATACTTTAAATGTTTTTAAATAATGACACATTTTTCCATTGCTTTACTCTTAAGTATGAGTGTGCTCTTTGCCTCAAACTGTTGTCAATACTATTAATCTATTCCTTTAAAATGATTGTCAGTTTGTTAGGGAAATATGAGATGTTATTTTTTAATTTGCATTTTCCTGGTTGGTAGTGTGGTCAAAGATTTTTATCTGCTCTGTTGTGTTTATATTTCCTCTTTGAAATGTCAGTTTGCATCCTTTGCCTGTGTATTTTCATATGTATTTTATTATTAGCCAAAATTTGGTTTGTGGCTACCTACCTAATGTAAGGCTAACCTGAAAATGTGATCAAGGACTTGGTTATGAAAATATAACAGTTTAAAGTTGACATAATCTGGTAAAACAGTGAAGGGCAGATATATTCTGTTGATGATAAGGACATAGCCTTATGTTTTGATAAACAGCTAAAGGAAAGAAAAGGTTAATCTTCTGTGAAAATTCAAGAGCCTATTATGGAGCACATAGAAATGTAAGTAGAAGTTTCTTTTCTCTTATTTTACTTCAAAAATGATAACATTAAAGTAGGTCAAGTTTGAATGTGGTTAGCACAAATATTTTTCATTGGAAACCATTTTGAACTTGATGCCTGTGTCTGCAGAGTAATTTCCTAGAGCAGGAATAGCAAAAAAGTGTGGCATGCATGTCAATACTTCTCTGTCCTGATCCCATGGCAGACATCACTAGTCAATCCTGGCAGTGTTTCCTCAAAACTTACATACAACTATCACAGTACTTTTTAACATAGTTCTCTAAGCTTATCTCTAATTAATGTGCATAGACAATCAAAATGGAATTGATTTACATCCTTGTTGAATACTCAGGTTCATTAAAATTTAAGCTCCAGTAGTGCATGGGTTATTCTGTTTTGCTTCCTGATGTTTACAATACCTGCAACATACTAGATACTCAATAAACATTTGTTGAATGAAGAGACAAATAATAAATTTAGATAGAAAATTTTCAAAGCAGATTCAACATCCTTCATATTTTGCAATAAAATTTTAATAAAGCATTCATGGATTATCTATTTCTTAGCATTTCAACTTCCTAGTCACTAGTGCTGAAGTCATTGAGGGAAATCTTTGCTTTTGATTTTCTTTTGAATATTGAGGGTTTGTTGTAACAGATTGTTTTACTTATAAACATAATTCTGTTGAATTACTATAAATAATAGCAATTACAACAGAAGCATTAATGGAAAATGGCTGTATTTTCAAATATCTTTGGCATCACCAGTATGATTAGCTTCCCCTGGTTCCATTCCCTGTGAATTTACAATTTGACTTTAGATCAAACTTGACAGTAGGTATGACTGTGACTAAATTGAACTGGATGGTAAAACTTATACCTTATTTTTCTAAGGTCAACATCTTTTCTGATCCGTATGTGAATGTGACGCCAGGAAATATGCTTTCAAGCTAGCTTGAGCAAGGGGCAAGCATAGCTTCTTTTTTTTTTTTTTTTTTTTTTTTTTTTTTTTTTTTTTTTTTTCTTCTTTCCTTCCTTCCTTCCTTTCTTTCTTTCTTTTCTTTCGCTTGTCACAGAGGCTTTGGTGCTGAAACAAGTCAGAGTAAATCAGGAATTATGACAACTTGATTAGAATTGTTTGAAAATTATAGCTCAATTCAAGATTCAGTGAAGTGGGATTAGAAGATAGGAAAGAAAAAATATTACTTCCAGAAATCAGGGAACACTTCGTGTTAATGACGAAGTACCGTATTTTCTTCCCAAGGAGTTCTGTTACACACAACCACTTAGTCTATATCCTCCACTTGATTAATTTTCCAGACTTCTTGGTTACCTTCTTCATCAATCTTATTTGAAAACTAACACTGTCTTAAACACTCATTTTCAAACTCTTGCTCGCAATTGTATAAAAGTTTCCAGTTTACAACTTGGAAAGTGCACTCACTTAGTTCTATAGGTAAGTATTTCTATCATTAGTTGGATTAGCCCTCCCCCCCCCAAAAATCACATGATCACTTGGCTCTTAAGTGGCAAAGCTGTGTTCTTCCTACTCTAAATCAAATGCACTTTCCAATAAACCACTTCTGCCTGAAATCACATCACTGTGACTGTTTTTAAACAGAGAGGAAATGGGGGTACGCCATGAATACAGGAAGGAGAGATTTTTATGGCCATTTAGGGATGGTGTAAGACAACTGCTGTAGGTCATTGGGTATCTTCTGTGGGCGGGTTTTATTTTTAAATGTTTTGTGACTAAGCCAATGCTTCTTGTGTGTCTTTGTTACAAACTTGGCTGCTCCCCTCTTTGTTGAAGTTTTGGGGGTTCAGATCGAAGCTTTTCTTCTTTTCAGCTGAGCTTAGTGTACAGTTCAGATCATTTCCTTGCTAGAAGTGAAAACCGCACTCCGACAACTCAGTGACAGTAACTATTTGATCAGGCATGCATAGTAATCATTAGATTATTTATGCCTTCTGTAACGGAATTTAATCCAAAGATTTTTACAATCCTCTGTCTTCCTAGTAATTAATCTATAAAATAATGCAAGTGTAAGTGCTTAGAATCTCTAAGAATGTGTAATTATTTTGCATTCCTTAGCAGTGGCATGATGATTTTAGTATGGATGAACTCCAGTTGCGCAGAGACCGAGTCTGTTGGATATCCAGAAATCTGGATTTCTAAATGATGATCAGTTCATTTTTCAGGAACCTCTCCCTGGCTAGGAAATGCTAGAAAGTCTTAAAGATTGAGTTTTATTACAAGATGGGAAACACCTTTATAAATATATTTAAGAACTGTTACAACTGTCAATTTGAAATTGGCCCTCAAGAGGCAAAGCCTGAGGATTGGGAAATGTTTATTTTTGGCATGAATAACCTGCCTGTCTATAGCAAGGTATAGCATTTGTGGTTTTATAAAATCCTACCCATTTACATTCTTCCTGAGAATGGGACACGGTAATCTGGACTGGAGAGTTTTCAAACCTATGCATGAAGACTCAGGTGTTTATTCTGAGAAAGTTCAGATGATTTAAATCAGGATAGCGGCACTGATTGTGGTATATACTGGTGATAGTAGCAAAACTAAGACTAGCTAATCCTAACAGAAACTAAGAGGATCTGGGTACTTTTATTAACTGAAAAATCAATCCTTTTGTGTGATTCAATTAAAAACATCAATAAAAATCTTATTTCAGAAGTCACACGTAGACTATCTACCAATATAGCACATACCATAGATAGAAAACCGCTCAGCCCCCTCTGAATCATTGCTTGTTTTAATAAGTATTCAGAAATTATACTCAGACTTCAAAAGAAATTGTAAGGAATTGTTAGCAGGTTTATTAATGTTTTATGTTTTATTAAAAGTTTGGGTGTACATTTCACAATGAGCAACATCAAAAATCAGACTTTCTGCCTGTAATTTTGCTTCCTCCTGTCTTTCTGCCTTTGGGATTCACTCTTTTCCTTTCATCAGCTGCCATTTTCAGCAGCATGCAGTAATTTCATGGCTCATTGCAAGCGCTGAAAACCTTTGAAACCACAAATGCTAACCTACCTGGCCTGCAGCCATTTAGGAAGAGATTAATTTAGCAAACAGAAGCAAAACACTTTCTACTTCTAGCCTGTGCATAATTTCACTTCTATCTATATTTATTTTACAGTGAGCAGCGTAATGACAATTTCAGTAATTGCAACTCTATAAAAATTTGCCTACCTAGCTTATCTCACTATCACAAGACTGTGAGTCAGTCAGATTAGAAAAAGTACAGCATGTGAAACAGCATTGGTTGCCTTCCAAAAATATGGGCCTTCTATAAAAACTCAAGTGATGCTTTGCACTTGTTTGTGTTCTTATCTATTGGGCAATGGTTTCTTCCTGATGTTTTGATTGGGATGTGTGCGTTCCTCTTTAATTCATGGTGATTTATGGGGGCACTCTCCTTACAAACAGACCAATGTATTTGGAAGACTAGAAGCGCCAGCCCATTTCTGCAGACTCCGTTATAAATGGCTGTTATGTTGCTGTCGAGCAGTTTGAACAGAAGAGAAAGTCCATCTGGGGCAAATTTAAGCTATCATGCTTGGAAGGATTTCAAGGACTAAATTAGCCCACAAACTGTTAGCTAAAAATAAAAGTTTTATTGTTTCTTGTCTAACTTAAAAATCCCACCATTGAAATTAACACCAATTATACCTACTGTATATATGTATGTATAGTTTTCCCTGGGGGATCATTTGTTGCTTCTTTTTATTCATTTGTGTAGTTCTTACACACACACACACACACACACACACACACATGCCAATTGTTCAGCAGATAATGAACCCATCGAGAAATAATTACCAAACCAAAATATTTGAGAATTAAGAGAAAACATAATGAAAATCAAAGTCATTTATACTATTTAACCAGTAAGAGGCATCATGAAGGAATTAAATGCAAGGGGGGAGAAGAGAATTCAGTGTGAAGCTGTTGACATCAAGCCCTGTAGCTGGGGCTTATCTCTGAGGGATTTTTTTATATGTATATGAAGGATAGGACAAGAATGTCACATTGCTAAGTGATTCTTAGATCAGCTTCCAGGGGGGCCTCTCTTGCTAGGTGCCTACAATGTTTGTTATATAAAGAGTAATTCAGAGGTGGGAATCTAGGATTGAGGGTTGCATATTATGGCTTGGTTTTTCCTCAAGAAGAAAGGAATTTGGTAGTCATTGAATGACCTTGAGGTGCGGAATGGTTTCTCCAGTCCTCTGATAAAAGATCATTGCTCACTATCCTAGGTTGCAAAAACATTGCTGCCAGTAAAACAGGGTGATGTGATAAAGGGAGAAAAAGGAGAACAGCCAAGCATTATATGTAAGGCATTTCGGTTGGGTGCCACAGCTTTTCCATTTTATACATTCCCTATTCCCAAGTAATAGCAGTTGAACGTAATTCTCTACTTCTTTACTCAAATTTGAATATTCTGTACCTTGTAAAGGAAATTCTGTGACATTAAACTTGTTTATGCCTGTTTTTATATTAGCTAATTCATTTAAGCATACAGATACACAGACGGCAGTGGGATGACTGGCCAACCCCCACAGATGTACACCTCCAATCTGCCATCCCATAACATTCGTAAAATATGTCAACACAGCCTGGAATTTTTCCATGGTTTATGTTATACTATTGGTGTTCATAGCATACTGGCAAAAATATTTCTTGTTGAAATTTGCAATAGTGAAAAAGAAAAAGGGAATTCTCTCTGTTTTGAGGCCATTTGCAAAAGTGCTCCATCAATATCCTTCACCTATAATAAGCACTTAAATCAACACAAATTGAACAAGAAAACACATTCATGTGTCTTGGTGTTGTATAATAAATAGCTGTTCATTTCTTTAAACAATTGATGGTAATTACGCTGTCTTAATGATCATTTTTAAAATGCAGTGCATCTTTCCAATACTGTCCAAAGAATCATAATACCATGTGATAGAATCAAAGTGAGAATAGAAATAGATTTATAACCAATATTCTACAAAAATATATTTCTAAAGCAAATAATAACTTTCGGTGAAGAGTGTTATTAGTATCATGTGACTACTAATGGTGAAAAATTCACAGCCAGAGTTGAGAATAATAGTTTCTTATTTGGGGAGATAGATTGGTGTATTAACATTTTTGCCTCATTATTGCTGGAGGTTGCATTCCACTGAGCCCCAGCGCAGTGTCCAGAGGCAATTCTCTGCCAGTCCTTTGGGATGGGCAGGGAGAGAACTACTTTCTTGTCCCTCAGGAACCTCAGCTCTGGGGAGGCTCCAACTTATGCCATTTTTCTCCTTTTATACCCAGACTTTTGAAGATAAGAAAGTTTCAAGGATCATTTTTTATTAAGTTTCAAGTGTCTGATGAGAGAAAAACAAAAGAAATGGTGTGTAGTAGTAAGAGAGTCTCAGACCTCTAGAGTCTGATGGAAGGTACAACTCTTCTCCTTGCTCTACTTCTTCTCTATGTAATTTCGAGCAAGTGTCTTTCCTTCCCGATCATGATTTTGTTCTCTGTAAAACTGAAATAATAGCAAATGTTACATAATTTTTGCTAAGAGTTGATATTGTTTCCTTCCCATTTTATAGCTGAGAGAGCTGGGACACAGGGATATACAATGATTTATCAGGGTTCACCCAGCTGGCATGTGTCTGAACTATTTTGAAGCAAGGCAACCTCACTGCAGAGTTTGTACTGATATTCACTACACCATCGTGCCTTTTCCATGGGATATTTCCCTTTGATGATTGTTGTAAAGATTAACCACATCTTTCTAGCCATTCTATGGCATGGCTTTTGGAGCTTTAATTATGTTTTGTTTTAATCTCATCTTTACTCCCAAACTCCAAACCACATTTGGGGCACATCTGAGTCTTCTCTTCATACCCATTATTCATGAGACTTCAGATATGCAGATTAATGCATGCCCTGGTGTTGAGATCCTGAAGGCAGGCAAAACACTTCTGATGGTTTTCCATTACTGGTGATCACAGTGGATTTAGGTAGATGCAAAGACAAGCTTAAGTAAATGAGACTGTGTGATTTAAAAGGACTGTTATATATATATACTGTTTATTACTGCTACTAGTACTAATTTACCCTCAAATTTACTACAGTATAGTTTTATATAATAGACCCTCACAATATGATATTTTTAGAAAGTTATGATTTCAAATTTTGGCTTTACATAGCTTCAATCTAGCCATTGCAAACACTGTATATTCTCTCTCCAGTGCTTTTTCTATTTTTTTGGATTTTGGGGGGATTATTTTTTCTATTTTTCTGGATCAGTCTTTGAATAGAATCCTTAACAGGTGTAGGTTTCCTTTATTTTTATCTTTTGGTAAGATTCTATGTAAATTACAAATATTACCTGTATTTATAGTTCTTATAACCCAGGGTCTGATCTGGTGAATTTATATTCTATACAATAGCTAAATGAATGTTGGAATGTTGCCATTATGTTGTAATCCCCCCACCCCTTGGTCCTTCCAAGCTAGTTATTTCTCCTCCATGTTTAGGGACCTCTTAAATTTGGAATGAAAAATATAAGATTAACCAATTTCTTTCAACTTAAAATATTTCAGAAAATTGCTCAAAATTGAGAAAGTATCCCCCTTATTTTCTTGATTGACATAGAAAACTAAACTGCCGTTATTAATATTTGCAAAGTAAGTCTTGGAAAATCTGCTATAAATGTCAAGGTTCCATTTTACATTGATCTATAAGGCAAAATTATGTTTTTTAGCATGAGGGTAAAAGAACGAATCAGACAGAATCCTTGAAGTAGATCCTAACCTAAAGAAAAGAGAACTTTTCTGTTTAATAGGGAACTATGTGGATTTAGGCTTTTGCTTTCTTAGATCCAAACAAGAGCTATGGAGTCAGAATTTTTCCTCCTAATTATTCTTTGACAAGACATTTTTTCTTTTGTCTAAAGGCTCTTTTTGTCTCTTTAGGTCAGCAGAGTTAGCATCAGTGGCAGATTATTTTAAATTTCAGGCTTTGTGGGACAGAGGTTATTCATTATTTACAATTTTCTGTATGGTTTCTGATTGTCTCCTTCTACTATTGAACAGATAACATTTATTTACTTACTTAAAAAATGGTCACCTATTGAATAAATTATTTGAACAGTAAAAATTAAGATAGAGTATACATAGAGTCTAAATCTCATATATGTTTTCATATTAGAGGTATAAAAGGAATTCAATGAAAAAATTACCCATTTTCACTCTGGCTTACCAAGATAGTAGATTTCTTCTTTATTATTTTTTTTCTTAAATTGGATTGTCCAGCCTTAGGTTGAATTGTGTTTGTCTTCAAATGAGACTATATACCTTCATCAAACAAACATTCTATTTTTTTACAGAATTAGCAAAAATACAGAAAAACTTTTAATATATGCCTTTTTAGGCATTTTGGAATAAGTTATTATGGTATCTTCCCAGTTAGTGAAAATTGAATGTACTGAATGCTCTCCATTTTCCTAAACGCAAATGTTGAATGTGCAGGCAAACCTGTGGGGTGTATGTGTGTATGTGTTACAGAAGAGGTTATATATATATATATATATATATATATATGCAAAGTATAGCCAGAAAAAATAGCGAAAATACTATTTAGTTTTCCAATTTCATTATTCAATAATAGTGTGACAATCAAGGAAAACCAGCCTTTGACAAAAAAAAAAAAAAAAAAGAAAGAAAGAATGAAAGAAAGAAAAGGCTAGTTTTAGGTTGGAGTATATTGTCAAGACCAAGTTACAAACTTCTGAAAAACAGGAATTATAATGGAATCGCTGCTACAACCTTAAGTATAACGGTGTGAGCTGTACTGCTATTATTTACTATGGTAACATAATAAAAGACAGCACTGTTTGGGCCATTATCCCCACTGCTCTCTTTTCAGTATAAATCATTATATTTATTATCTGTCTTCTTGTATAGGGGGTCATGAGAAAGGCCAATCGAAAGCTGAAGAAACCTACTTTTCTAAAAGAAATTGGGCCTATTTCTAATTCCTTTTCTTTATCAAATACAAGAGAACAGACACTTTTTTTGTGAAAAATTGTTTCATGTAAGATTAAAGTACAGATTATTGGTGAGAAAATGACATTCACTTTTTGGCATCTTGTAGATCCCGGGGAGATATTGCCAGTTTCCCTCTGATATTTTTACCTTTCTTCTTTGGGGAATGTGTTTCCTGGCAGGTTTTGAGCAGTGGATGCTAGACTTTTATTCTGTTTTGGAACTTGTGTTATTATTTATTGATTGATAACTAAAGCTATGATACTAGTGAAATAGCTCCTTCTGTGTGAATTTTATGTAAACATCACAAATAGGTATCTTTTACAGCTTTTTTCCTTCCTTTGCAGAAATCCTGCAAAATAGATTTGTTTTTTCTTGCTTGAATAATCATCTAGGCTTATTAACTGAAATATTTAGTCATTCTTTACTTATAAAAATTCCAGAAAAAGGTGATCCAACTTTATTAATAATTTGATTGCATATTGCTTGAATTAATAATTTGATTGCATATTGCTTGAATTAATAATTTGATTGCATATTGCTCCAATTTGTCAAGCCCAGATCCCCACTGTGAACATATATAACTTTCCATGGAATGACAGGGTCTCTATTTTCAGCTCTCAGATGGGCAGTCATGAGCTGGCAGCATCTGGATATAAGGTTTAGAGTACTGAGTGTATGGGGGATTAAAGGCTGAGAATGAATGGTGGAAATATCTAGAGACAGCTCCAGGGTCCCTTTCTTACTTCCAGGAAAAAGAAGAGTGAATATAAAATATAGCTGAAATAATTTTGTTTGGAGGGAAGCTGAATCTCACACCAAACTACTTCGAACTCACATAGGACAGATAGGTGGGAATGTGGTGATGACTTGTATAAGAAAGGAATATTACTATTCACATAAACAATTACTCATTATAGAGAGCTCCAGTGTAATGAACACTTGGGAGAAACAAATTTGGAGGCACTTTTCCCACCACACCAAGAGCAGGGCTCCTTTCCTATAAATACAACATGCTACCAACTCTGGCCAATTTATAAGTGCTGGCTCAGAGCAAATTATGCCTATGCCTTAGCCTATGTCCATGTATCCTGGAATATGGAAAAATAAAAAAAGAGTAAATAAGCCACATTAAAAAAAAATAAGAGAGCAAATTTTAAGCTCACCTCCTCTTTTCTGTTAGTTTTTCTCAAGTGCAGCAGAGCATTGACAACTTATTTACTACAAGTGATTATCATTATCTAGCAAAGTTGTTTTCAAATGTCTCCATTTTATTTCCAAAAGATGCATCTTGAGGCATAAATAAAAACAGGTACCTGGGACACAACCATGACTGGTTTTAAAGGCATGGATGTGACCCTAGATGGGCTTGTGAGTATCTGCTCTGTGGCCCTGAGGATTAATGACTGGTGCATTTTCCCAGGAGGATCATAACATTAGCACAGTTGTTAATGTTCTAATCATGATGTCATGAAAGAGCAAGACTACATCACAACCCCATTTTCCTGGATGCAGTATGAAATCCATTACTAGATGAGGCCCTGCTCCCTTTTGATAGGTCAGTCTTGATTTAATTTAAATCTAAATACTGGTTGCTGAGAATGCTTTTAAATGATATCAGCACTTAGACTCTACCCAAAACCAACTGAGTAAAAGTCTCTAGAGTGTGGAATTCAGGCATTGACACTCCCCTCCTCATACTCACTCCAGTGTGACTCAGAGCCTGTGCCTAGCAACAGTGCCATTTAGTCGGCTACAGACGAACACAAATTCGTAACTTCGCTTTGCATCTATTAATTTTTTTTTAAGATTTTATTTATTTATTTGACAGAGAGAGATCACAAGTAGGCAGAGAGGCAGGCAGAGAGAGAGAGAGAGAAGCAGGCTCCCTGCTGAGCAGAGAGCCTGACATGGGACTCGATCCCAGGACGCTGTGATTATGACCTGAGCCGAAGGCAGCGGCTTAACCCACTGAGCCACCCAGGTGCCCTGCATCTATTAATTTTGTTGTCTGTAATGGGAGCTTCTTGCCAGACACACCCTTTCTCACCTTTCCCCCTCCCAGTGCTGTGTTTTTCTCTAACTCCTACTCATTTCCAGGTTTCAGTCATCTTCTTGTCATTGCCTCAGTAAGCCTTCTAGAACACACCATACATTGACCCCGAAGCCTGGGTTATATGTGTCTTCAGGGCACCGAGCTTATTAGCATTCCATTGTATAGAAATTGACCTTTGCTTATGTTCCTCCCACCAAGACTGGGAACTCTGAATGAATTTGAAGGTCTTGCCCATCATTGTAATTGAAAACCCTGCCCAGTTTTCTTGGTACTTCTCTGTTCCATGAATTTCAGTATCCAGTCCTGAGTCTTATGACATAATGATATCAAAGTAAACGTATTACAACAATTTACCACAAATGTTTTTGTGAATTGTAAATTGGGCATAATAATGACAAGAAGAAGAAGAGGTAGTTTGAGTATTTCCTAGGTTCTAACAACAGTAAATTGCATGTCATATCTTATTTAATCTCATAGTGATCCTCGGAAGTAGATGTTTTTATCCCCATTTTATTAAAGTAGAAACTAAATCTCAGAGATTAAGTAAATTGCTCAAGGTCATCCACCTGGTAGGTGGTAAAATTAGTACTTAAACCTAGATCTTTCTCAGACCCTCATGCATACTCTTAACTACCACCAGGCTGTCATTACTTTGAGAAACAGATGAAATTAGACTGTCTGTGCTTTTGACACTCCAAGGTGTGCAGAGAAAGAACCCTGGGCTTTTGGGGAACCATGCCTAACAAACAAGATAAAGTGTTCCAGCAATTCCGAAGGAAAGTGAAGTTGATATAAATCCTGCCCATAGGGAACTGGGCCTCTCTACTAGGACCGTTTCCTGAAGAGTTTTCATTCCTCTTAGGCCAATTTCTTAATGCTCTGCATAAGCTGTGTCATGAGATTTCTCACTAAGGACTTCAGTTCACGTCCAATCCAGTAGCATAGTCTAAGTGCACACACAGGATGGTGGCCTGCCTACAAGTTGTGTGTCGTATAGCAATTCAGTGATAGTAAATTTACAGTCCATTTGCCAGTAGCTCTTTATAGAAGAGGATAAAATGTACATGCATGCCTTCCTTCCTTCTTCCTAGAGCATAGCTCTACTGATGCTTTCCTATAATAAACATAACAGGATTTTTTTGATTTTATGTTAAATTAAATTTATAGTATGTTCTGTTTTTCTTCAAGGAAAAGGTAATTTATTAAAACATGTTTTGGAGGTATGATGAGTCAATATTAAAACTGATGACACAAGGTTATTATCACTTTGACAACTTTGCTTAATTCAGTAAATATTCCTCTGCATAGTAAACATTGGCCACAAAGCCTGTGGTTAATACAAAGTAGGTAGATTGATTGACAAATGGAGTCTGGAGATCCAGGACTCTCTGAGTTTATAGATCAGTAGTTTGCTGATAACTAGTGGTGAGGTGGGGTGGGAACACTGATGTGATCTTTAATAGTTAAGTCAATTAAAAAAATGTTACTTGATAAAATATTGCTTCAGAACAGGCTTTTAGACAGACTTGCTAATATATTCAATGGCTTTTTGTTACAGAAGAAAAAAAATGTGGTGGTTAGTAAGAAAGCATTTAAAAAGACTAAATTTGCCCAACAGATAGCTTTATTTATTAGAAGCTTGTGGTTGAAATAAAATTTCCAATGATATGATTCTACATTGATTTAAAAAATATTTTTTATTAAGAAAGAAGACCTTAAAGAAGAGGGTTAAGAAAATGTTATCTTAGGCTATCTGTTATTATCTGAAAGTATGTCAATAGTATACACTTCAAAAGAATTGATGGAAAATGCTTATCAGCAGAGAATGAAGCCAAATAGATTGTTTATGACAATATGAGGAATACATTTCTTGGCAAGGTTTTGAGGGTCATTCTTATGGCTGCTTTTGATGACATTCATCATTGCTGAATATCTAGATTTTAAAATACTATGTGTTTTTGTATGGAGAGAATTGCTAGGTAGAGTATATTGTGTTTAAATTAGCTTTGACGGCACATTCATGCACAAGTATAAAATCTGTGTTATTATTTTAATATGCGGTCATTTTCCTGCAACTTATACTTGCTTGTGCTTTATTTTTCTTGTTTATAAGGACTTTTTTTAATGCCGCAAGTAGTAGGCTTATTTGGATATCTTAACTCCATTTATTTACTTACAAATCTATGATTTAAAAGATTATTATTCACTGAGTAGTGTTGTTAATTTGTCAAGTTAAATCACATGTTTATACAAAAACTATGTATTTGAGATATGATCTATTTGAATATTTTTAGTCCATCACTAAATTTTTATTGTAATTTAATTTTGAAAAGAGCATAAACAAAATTTCAAAGAAGACAAACAGGATAACAAATCTGATTAGGAATTACTACTTTGGGAAGCTTAATTATATAAATGTATGTATACATAGGCAACAGTAATATCTTCCTTAATATCTGTTTTCTATATTGTTATCTAATGTATGAAACAGTTATTTGTACAGTGTGTGAAAAAGCTGGGTGGGTCACTGAAAAGTGGGTCATCTGTGGAGAGCAGCCTTGAATTTATTCATTGCTGGATCAAAGCCTATTATAGAAGCACTTTTCAGAAATATGGAAAGTGATTATTAATGATAACATAAATCATTCAAAGGAAGTATCAGAGGTATTAGTCTTAAAAAATGCACAACTGTGTAGACAGTAGATGCTTTATTGAATGTCAGTCTGAGATTGGCAAGTGGGCTGCAAAATGAGTCGACTTTATGGTTGTGGGTCATGGAGTCATCCACCTTCCGATGCACCATTCATTAGATGAGATTCTTTAAGAAATCTCAATACCTGCTCACTGGAGCAGAAATACATGAGATTTTGAAGCTCTTGTTTTGTACATGTTGTAGAAACCTTTAGAAATGCTGAACTTTGTGTTATTTTTTCACTCTGAATTGTAAAAACTGGTCATATTGGTCAAGCATCTTCTATGCTCAGCATTCCACTAGATGGAATGAAGGATCCAATGATGAAGAAGGCAGCTCTGGCCTTGTGGCCTCATAACTTAAGGAGATCAGACAGGAACAGCCTAAAGTAGCATACAGTGTATGTCGTATCTTAGATGTACAAAGAGGGTCTATTGGGATACATTTCACCTGGAGAGATCAGGAGAGATTTCCTAACAAAAGTGTGAATAAGCTAAGAGTCAAAGATAGGGGTGAACAATGGGGAAAGGAGGTTCTAGACAGAGAGAAGATTTTAAGTAGAAATGTCAAGAGTGTAGCACTTGCTCAGGAAGAAGCAGGGAGTTGGTTGAGCTAGAAGTGAAAAGTGTGGAAGAAAGATATACTAAATTGGATGTATGTGTCTCAAACCATACTTTGCCAAAGCTTTGATATGTAGGAACCATTTGTAAAAACTGTACCCATCTCTAAGACTTAGAGTAAGTGGGTTGTTGTCTGTGAAGCTTTCTCCTCAGAAGACACCCAGAAAATGTAAAAAACATTGAGTCTGCCCTGCAAATGGAGAGCATATGTGCATGAATGCAGAATAATCATTATTGACACTGAGAATTTCTTTATAAGATATTCTTTAATCCTTAGGTGTTACCCAAATGACTTTATGCAAAAATAGTGGTTGGTCCCTACCAAGCCTTTCTAACAGTAAGAGGTTTGAGTCTTTTTTAGCCAAAAGCAGTGTAGTTTATTTTAGCACAACTTAGACGTCTCCCCTTGGTCTTATTGAAAACATTAATTTTCTGTTGCTCATTTGCCATGGTAGTTCTTTACTATTTCTACCATTTGTGTGTTGTTCTCCCTCTGCCTCCAGCTTAAAGTATTATTAACATTCCCTTTTGGGGGGTCCATTTTGGCTCAGTGTTAATTAGGAGTTTTTGCTTCTTTCTCCTGATCATAGGAAACAAGTGAGTTTGGGTATGTGCAGGCAGTTAAAGCCAGACAACTTTCAGCCATTTTGGTGGCAACTCACCTAGCAATATGAATGGTTTTCTGGCTGAATGCTTTTAGCTAAATCCCACACTATAAAAATAAAAGATGTTGGTATCATTGGTGTATAACCATTCTTCTCCTTATATACAACCCATTTTCAATAGGATATTTGTACATCTCTGCATATATGTACTATTTCCTTTGTGGATTATCTGCAGCAATATTTTTATACCTGACTGTATTCCTGTACTCACCCAGAATACTCTGGTTTCTCTCAGTTTTATTGTTGAGTGTAAATAAACTTATTATTTTTATTCATCACAAAGTTAACTATAACTGTGCCAGGCCCTGTGTGACACAAAACTGATTTTCAGCCAGTATGGGAAGATGTCCATGATAGTTGTTAAAATCCTGTCTGAGTAACCTGCTCACTCCAGCCGTTTTTCAGCCACTTCCCTTGGAATTCAGTCTCCCTGTGGTTCACACTGGGCACATAGCAATAATACTCTAGATCCCTGCTCTAACATCTAGGCCAGGCCTTGGTGCTGATGGGTTAGTATCCCTGCCATGTTGTTAGTTAACTATTTTAAACATCTCCCTGGACATAAAAATAGAACATGGTCTCTGTTCTTAAATCACTCATATTCTTGGAGAGTAAACAGTGTATTATATATACAGTGTATATAATTAACAAACAGTGTGCTTTAAATATTTACATTTGTACAAATCTATTTTATCTGTCACCACAAGAAAGTTTATAAAAGAAAAAAATCCATTTAAAATAAATACCTTAGAAAGTTAATAATGAGTGATACTATTTTATTCTTATGTATAGGCATAATTTAAAAATGGATATTCCTTAGCCATCACAAGAGAAAATATTGTAGTAATTACATAAAAGAATATAGTAAAGAAGACAAAGCATACTGACCAAAGACAACAAAACACATAAAAAATCCAGCAGGATAAGAAATAAGGAACTATGGATTTACAAAACAACCAAAAAATAATGAACAAAAATGCAATTGTAACTCTTCACTTATCAGTAATTAAATATAAATGGATTAAATTCTCAAATCAAAAGACATAGAATGGTTAAATGAATAAAAAACAAGATCTAACAACATGTTGCTAATCAGAAATTTAAATACTTTAGCTTTAAAGACACATATACACTGAGGATGAAGAGATAGAAAAGACATTTCAAGCAAATGACAACCAAAAAAAGCAGGGGTAGCTATAGTTCTGTCAGACTAAATAGACTTTAAACTAAAAATGGCAAAGAGGGACAAAGAAGGCTATTATATAATATTAAAGATGTCAGTACATCAAGAAGGTACAACAGTTATAAATATTTTTGCCCCAACTTTGGAGCATCTAAATATATATAGCAAAGACTAACAGCTAAAAGGAGAAATAAATAGCAATACACTAATAATTGGAAACTTTGAAATAATTCACTCTCAATAATGGATAGAATATCTATATGGGGAAATCAATAAAGAAACAGCAGATTTGAACAATGCTATAGACCAAATAAACATAACAGCCTAGAAAGAATGCACATTCCATCTCAACAAGAGCAGAATACACATTTTTTTCAAGTATACATGGAACATTTCTAGACTAGACCATATGTTAGGCCACAGAACAAGCCTTAGCAGATTCAAAAAGACTAAAATCATACCAAGTACCTACTCCAACCACAATGGCATGAAATTAGAAACCAATAAGAGAGAAAACTGAAACTTCACAAACCCACAGATATTAACACTCTTCTGATGATCAATGGATCAAAGAAGAATTTAAAGGGAAAATACAAAAAAATTTTCTTGTAAAAAAAATGGAAACAACATATCAGAAGTTATAAGCTATAAAAGGCAACAAAAGCATTTCTGAGAAGGAAGTTCATAGCAATAAATGCCTACGTTATAAAGCAGGAAAGATCATTAAAAAAGAAAGAAGCAAGAAAGAGCCTAACTAAATGACCTAGACCTATGCTCTAAGGAACCAGAAAAAGAAGAACGAACTGAGCCCAAAGTTAGCAGAAGAAAAAAATAATAATAATTAGAGCAGAAATAAATGAAATGGAGAAGTGAAAAGCAATAGAAAGGATTAACCAAACTAAGAGTTGGTTTTTAAAATGCTAAACAAAATTGGCAAACCCTTAGATAGACTAACCAAGGGAAAAAGAGAAAGGATCCAAATCAACAAAATTAATAAAGGAGACACTACAACTAAAAGAACAGAAATTCAAAGGATCATAAGAGGCTACTATGAAAAACTATATGCCAAAAACTAAGACAGTCAAAAAAAAAATGGAAAATTCTTAGAACATTCAAGATTGAATCAAGAAGAAATAGAAAATCTGAAAAAAAAAAAGACAATTGCTAATAGGGAGATTGAATCAGTAATAAAAAATCTATCAAGAAAGAAAAACCCAAGACCAGATGGCTTCACTTGTGAATTTTGCCAAACATTTAAAGAATTGACACCAATCCTCAACTCTTCCAAAAAAATCAAAGAGGAAGGAATACTCCCAAATTTATTTCATAAGATCACCATTATTCTGATACCAAAATGAGAAAAGGACCCTACTAGAAAGAAAACTACCAGCCAGTATATCTGATGAGTATGGATGCAAAAATTCTCAATAAAATACTGGAAAACCGAATTCAGCTGCACATTAAAAGGACCATTCACCATGATCAAGTGGAATTTATCTGTGAGATGCAAGTATGGTTCAACATATGCAACATAGCCAAATCATCAATGTGATATACCACATTAATAAAATGAAAGAAAAGAAACATATGACTGTTTCCACAGATGCAGAAAAAGCACCGAACAAATGTCAACATCCATTTGTGATAAAAATTTAACAAATTTGGCATAGAAGGAATATATTTCAACATAATAAAGACCATACCTAACAAGCTCACAGCTAACATTGTACTCAATGGTGAAAAAAGGAAAACTTGTCCTTTAAAATCAGGAACAGGTCATAGATGTCCGTTCTCACCACTTCTATTTAACGTAGTACTGGAAGTCTTGGCTAGAACAATGAGGGAAGAAAAAACATTAGATGTGAAAACAAAGAAATTTGCAAGTGATATAATTTTATATCCAGAAAATTCTGAAGAGTCAACCAAAAAACTGTTGGATCTAATCAAGAATTTAGTAAAGTTGTAGGATCAAAATTAACACTCAAAAATCAGTAGTGTTTCTATACTAAGAACAATTTTGTAAAATTTTTATTTTATTATTTTTTTTCAGTGTTCCAAAATTCATTGTTTATGCACCACACCCAGTGCTCCATGCAATATGTGCCCTTCATAATACCCACCACCAGGCTCACCCAACCCCCAATCCCCTCCCCTCCAGAATCTTCAGTTTGTTTCTCAGAGTCCACAGTCTCTCATGGTTTGTCTCCCCCTCCGATTTCCCCCCATTCACTTCTCCTCTCCATCTCTCAATGTCTTCCGTATTATTCCTTATGCTTCACATGTAAGTGAAACCATATGATAATTGTCTCTTTCTGCTTGATTTATTTCACTCAGCATAATCTCTTCCAGTCCTATCCATGTTGATACAAAAGTTGGTTATTCATCCTTTCTGATGGAGGCATAATACTCCATTGTATATATAAAAAAGATATAAATTGATCCCATTTACAATAGCATCAAAACCAATAAAATACTTAGCAATAAATTTAACTAAAAAGAGAAAAGATCTCTATTCTGAAAACTATAAGACACTGATGAAAGAAATTGAAGAAGCCACAAATGGAAAATATCTAAAGATGTGTTCATGTATTAGAAGAATTAATATTGTTATCATATGAATACTACCAAAAACCACTATAGGTTCAATGCAATCTCTATGAAGATTCCAATGGCATTTTTTTTTTTTTTACGCAGAAGTAGAAAAAGAACTCCTATAATTTATATGGAACAGCAGAAGACCCCAAATACCAAAGAAATCCTGAGAAAGAAAAAGCCTGAGGCATCACACTTCCTGATTTCAAACTATACTATAAGCCTATAATCATCAAATGAGTATGGTTATGGCATAAAAACAGAGAAATAAACCAATGGAACAGAATTGAGAGCCCCAAATATATAAATAAATAAATAAATAAATAAATAAATAAATAAGCCCAAGTATATATGGCCAACTAATACTTATAAGGGAGACAAGAATACTCAATGAAAAAAAACTTCAATAAATGATGCTGAAATAATTGGATATTCACATGTAAAAGAATGAAACTGGACCCACATTTTACACCACTGACAAAAATTAGCTCACAATGGATTAAAGACTTTAATGTAAGATCTGAAACCATGAAACTCCTAGAAGAAAATATAGGAATAAAGCTCACTGACAAGGATTGTGGTAATGATTTTTTTTTTTTTTTTTTTTGGATATGGCACCTAAAGCACAAGCAACAAAATAAAAATAAACAAGCGGACTAATTCAAACAAGAAAGAAAGAAAGAAAGAAAGAAAGAAAGAGAAAAGTAGAGAAAGAATCCATAAAGTGAAAAGAAATTCCCTACAGAATGGAAAAAATATTTGCAAATCATATATCTGATATGGCATTAGTAGGCAAAATATATAAAGAACACATACAACTCAATAGCACAAAAAAATTAACCCAATTTAAAAATGGGCAAAGGACCTAAATAAACATTTCTCTAAAGATGATATGCAGAAGCCCAACAGGTACATGGAAAGATGCTCAACATTACTGGTCATTAGAGAAATGCAAATTAAAACAGTGAAATATCTGGGACGCCTGGGTGGCTCAGTTGGTTGGACGACTGCCTTCGGCTCAGGTCATGATCCTGGAGTCCCGGGATTGAGTCCCACATCGGGCTCCCGGCTCCGCGGGAGTCTGCTTCTCTCTCTGACCTTCTCCTTGCTCGTGCTCTCTCTCACTGTCTCTCTCTCAAATAAATAAATAAAATCTTAAAAAAAAAAAAAAACAGTGAAATATCACCTCATACCTGTTAGAACGGCTATCACTAAAGACAAGAGATAACAAATGCTGGCATTAATGTGGAGAAAAAACCATTGTGCACTGTGGGTGGGACTGTAAATTAATACAACCACTATGGGAAAAGGTGTAGGGGATCCTTGAAATATTAAAAATAGAACTACCATATGATTCTGCAATCCCACTTCTGGGAACCTAACCAAAAGAAACAAAATTACTAATTCAAAAAGATAACTGCACCCCCATGTTCATAGCAATATTATTTACAATAGTCAATCTAAGTGTCCATCAATGGATGAATGGATAAAAATTTTGGAATATAAATACAATATAATATTATTGAGCCATAAAAAATAACAATCCTAACATTTGTGACAACATGGAGGGATATTGAAGGCATCATGCTAAGTAAAATAAGTCAGACTGAGAAAGACAAGTACTATATGATCTCATTTATTTGTGGAATCTAAGAAAACAAAAACAAAAATCTAACCAACCAACAAAACCAAAACAAGATACATAGGAAAAGAGATCAGATTTGTGGTTATCCAAGGCAAGGGATAGAGGAAGGGGAACTGGAGGAAGGTAGTCAATAAGTACACACACTTCCAGTTATAAGATAAATCAGTATTAGGGGTGTAATGTACAACATGGTGACTGTAGCTTACACTGCTGTATGATATACAGGAAAGCTGTTAAGAGAATAAATTCTAAGAGATCTTACCAAAAGAGAAATTTTTTCCTTTATTCTTTCTTTTCTTTTCATTGTACTTATGGAAGATGGATGGTGGCTGAACCTACTGTGGTAATCCTTTCACAATATATGTAAATCAAAGCATTATTCTGTACACCTAAAATGTATACAGTCATGTATGTCAATTATTTCACAGTAAAACTAGAAATAAAAATGGACTCAATACCATGTGGATGTTTTAAAAATAAAAATATCATCCAGGGCGCCTGGGTGGCTCAGTGGGTTAAGCCGCTGCCTTCGGCTCAGGTCATGATCTCAGGGTCCTGGGATCGAGTCCTGCATCGGGCTCTCTGCTCAGCAGGGAGCCTGCTTCCCTCTCTCTCTCTCTCTCTCTCTCTCTGCCTGCCTCTCCGTCTACTTGTGATCTCTCTCTGTCAAATAAATAAATAAAATCTTTAAAAAAAAAATATCATCTAGCCACTTTTAAATACAATGGGATGCATTTTAAACATATCTACTTACATTCAGGTGACATATCCCACTATTAAATTATATCACCTCGAATGGATAAACTGCTTCTGGTAAATCTGGATATTAACAGACTGTGGGCTCCTTGAGCTCCAACACAAGTCTATTCATTTTAGTTTTCTTAGTGGAATCCATTCTCCATCTTCAGAAAATTTTACTCAAATTTCTGGTTCCAGTTAGCCCATGAATTTGTTAAGTCTGTGGACAGCAGTGATATGTAGGGGTTCACTCTTCAGTTTTTGTTTTTTGAACTTAAACTAAATTCAAAATGCCTAAGATATCTGATATTTTCTAATGCTTTCACAATAAATCAAATATATTTACAGAACAGGAATTCTGTGTTAATCAAAGATAAAGTAACATTAACAATGATTAGTTTTTGTTACACTCTCCTTTTGTAAAAGAGAAGGAAGTTCTAAAAAACAGCTGTGAATTTCAGGCGTTAATTACAAAACAAAAATACAATTTCTAAGGATTCTAGATTAGGATAGTTTCAGACCCAACTCCTAATGCATGAACTACAACATTATAGTTAGAATTGCTATTTATCAGGTGATTCAATCTCATTTGATCTTAAGATTTCGTTTGTTGTTTTTGTTTTTCACAGTACAGCAGGAAAGCAAACTGACTTATTTTAGAAATATGTTTAAAAAGTGAAGATTGAAAAAGCAATGGTTTCCCTTCATCTTATATTAACTAGAAAATAAATGGAACCCAGAACTTTCACTCTCTGATGTTCTGAATATTCAAGGTCTAATACCTTATCAAACTGTTGCACTACATTTATGTAAAATTTGAGCTAAGCATTCCTACATATAGTATCTCATTCTATGTAAACTTTATTATTCCCATGATACAAGTTTCATTAGTATTACTTTACATGTGAATATAACAAAAGACAAGGGATTCTAATGGACTTTACCTTTATCTCAAGATGCAGGACTGGAATCTAAGTCTCCTGATTTTGAGGGTTTTAGGGATGGGATTGTAGTGGGTGGAGGGTAGAGTACTTGTTTCAGTCACTATATAAGGGCAAATATCACTATAATAATGATCTTTGATTAAATTTCTTCAAAATTGGGGCACCTGGTGGCTCAGTCATTAGGCATCTGCCTTTGGCTCGGGTCATGATCCCAGGGTCCTGGGATCGAGCCCCACCTCAGGCTCCTTGCTCAGTGGAGAGTCTGCATCTCCCTCTCCCACTCCCCCTGCTTGTGTTCCCTCTCTCTGTGTCTCTCTTTGTCTGAAAAAATAAATGAAATCTTAAAAAATTTTTTTCAAAATTAAAAATTTTATAAGATCCATTCTTAAAAATTTATTTTTAAAATGTGAGAATTAACCAAAACATAGATGATTGTTAAAATAGCGATTAGCATGTTATTATCAAATGAAAAACAAAGAAACCAAAAAACCAGAACTGCCTAATCTTTACATTTATAAGATTCTGGATAAGTTTTGTGGCTTGCTTCGGGTGCTTACTTCTGCAATACCAGCCAACTGCTCACAATGTGCTTAAACCATGCAAATGCATCACAAATCATCCTAAATATAGAAAATGCATTTGCATCTTCCATTAACCAAAAAGTCTGGGAAAATAGTGTGATTCGGCATCCCAGAGGAGATGAAGAACAAACAGGTCCCTGAGAGAGTGTTTATGAGCTTCTGATGAATGCCCACAATACTCAAGAATGAACTGCTCTTTTCATTCAGAAACATTGCACTCTTACATGTACTGGGCTCAGGCAACATGTCTTCAGAAAATTATTCCTTTTGGTCCAACCAATGTTTATTGAGCAACTACAGTGTATCAGGGATTGGGTTGCAGAGATGCAAAGATGAAGTAGGAAACCTATGCTTTCCCTTAAGTAATTTAGACATTTTGTAGTGCCTAGAGATCCTTTGCTTGAGAATCTAAGATTATTATTTTCTAAATTATTTAAACTTTTGCTTATAGTGGGACTTCTTTATATTATGGGTAGGAAAATGTCACACATGATTGATTTTGGTTCAATAATTTAATCTTGGTCCAGTTTCTATAAAAATTTTTTATTTCTAATGCTTTGATATTTTAAGAATTAATATAATGAACAAAATGTTTTGAGTTTTTAAAAATGGAACTCAATACATTAGCTATTTTGCAATTTCCCCAAATAGTTAAAACAGATATTTAAAACGTCTCATTCATTTTTCTTTCAAGTTTCCCATTCTTCGGAAGCAATAATGAATATGAGTAAAAGGATCTCTCTCTCCTCTCTCTTTCTGTGTGTGTGTGTATATATAGCAAATAATTCAATAATTTTAATTCTGAGGCTGGTGAGATCATGTCCTGTTTTCCTTCTGGCCTAAAGGTGCCTTTCATAGCCTTTCATTTTCATATTGACTTTACCCAGGACCTAGTTGGAGGTTCAATCAGTGAAATAAAATTACATTACAATTATTTCTACTTAGAGAAATATGACAGCTAGAATTTTTATGTTAATTAATCTTTGGTTTTTTATTATTGTATGACTACCTATCATAAATTTCCTTGTAATTCAGTTTTAGTACATTCTATAAATTATTTTAGTTTATTCCAGCATTAACCTGACTCGTAAATGGTTAAATTTGCAGAGCCTTTCATGCTCTAAAACCCAGTATGCTCTATATTAACATCTGAAGGAATGGTTTTGATATTCAGAAATAGTTGTAATAGCAAGAATAAACCACAACTCACTGAATTCGTGGTCAGATTATATTCTCGTTATCATGTTAGATTCTATGTAAGTAAATTAGTACATCTTAAACATGATGAATAATAATTCACAAACATACTGATATTTCCCTCGGACTCGGACTGAAGAACAAACAGATCGCTGCTGTTCTAGTCGAGCGTCCGCAGCCACGTGAGGAAGCTCCTGCTTCCTCACCTGCATACCCAGTTAAGCACCATCTGTTTCCTGTTTTAATGTGATATCTCATAGTTTTTCCAAACCTTTCACATCAGTAAGCACAATCCTAATAGACAGTTAATATGAATTAAAAAGCGTGTTTTCACTAAAACTGTGTTCTAGCTTTCTGTCTCTCTTTCTTATTTTCTGAAATGTGTTAACACTGCACTAGCTGCTCCAAACCTACTTCAACAGCGTGAAATTCCCCAGATGAACCTAGGTTATTTACAGTGTATTGACCAGACTCTGGTGTTCAGTTGCTGGGTGATGGGCAGTGCAGAGGCACACATGCCTCACAAAAAAGCTGGAATTTTAAGTTATGTGTGGGAGGAAGAAATCTCCCCCCTCATCTTGCCACCTTCTCTAATAGTTATAGCCTCCCTGCTCATCCCTCCAGCCCCCATTGCCTTACCACATGGAATTATCAAAGTTATGAATGTCTGAGCAACCCAGATCAGTTGTGAATCTACTTTATGTACGCTCTTTATGGTTGTTACTGTTTTCATTTGTAACACCTTGACTGGCTGAAGTCAAACCAATCAGTTAATGATGCACACTTTGGTTTCCCATAAATTATGGATAATAAACGTGTTTCCCTTGGAAAAGTGGTTTGAGTCTTATGGAATAAATGAATACGGTGATGTGCAAAAGACTCTAACCTTTAGTTAGATTCCAAGCATCTTCTTGCCTTCCATTCTTACAAGGATGTGTGTTACTAATGTTATTCTTGGACCTTTGTTAGCCAAGAAACTTACCGGTTAAATCATTATGGAACCTTTTGAACGTAAGTTGAATATGAATTTGAATATGAATTGTTTATGAATGTCAGACACATTGCTAGTATGGAAGACATATAATGGAATTTGTCTTTCTCAAACTTTGGCATCAAAATAACCCAAAAATGTTAGTTAAAACACAGAATTCTGGGTCCTACATTCAGCCAGAGTTTCTGATCCAGTAGTTGCATCATGAAATCCAGTAATTTGTATTTGCAACAAGTTTGTTGGGGAGGCTGTCGCAATTGGTCCCAGGACCACATTTTGGGAACCACTGATACATTGTATAGAGCTGTATTAACTTGCATTTTAGACCTGGCTCTGCCCCTTAACAGCTGTATGACCTTGAAAAAGTTATTAACCTCTGAAAACGTCCGTTTGCTCAGCTGTAAAATGATGGTAATACCCACTTCATGGGGTTGTACTGAGATTAAATAAGATGATGCATGTAACATGCTTAGCCCAGTGCCTGGGGAAAAGGGCAATTCAATAAATAGCTATTCAATAAATGTCAGTATCATGCTCCTGATCTGTTTAGGGAAAAGAATGCAGTGTGGACCATTTCTGTATTTCACCATACTAAATCTGAAGGAGGGAAAGGAAGCACAGACAAGTAGTATAAGAATATATAAAAATAGATGAAGACTTCCCAAGAATTAAATATAACTTAATTTAAACACAAATAAATTATCCCTTTGGTAATTGTCTCAGAAACTAGTTGTACTTTATCTTAAACACTGGAATCCCATCCTAAAATTTGTTTCTATTCCACACTCAAGTTAGATATTAAGTTGATTTCCCTCCCCTGTTTAGTTCTGGGGATTCTCAGCCATGAAATAAAGTGTTTATTAAATTCAAACTCATCTTCAGATTCACCTAGTAAAGCAATTTACAAGTTAAAAATATAAAAATAATACATGTATTCATATTCATAACACAAATATAGTAGTTTTGATATTTATATGTCTTTCAGTAAATTTTGATTTTCTCAATATCAAAACACTTCTTGTGTGTGAAAAATGAAGATTTTATATGTACTCATGGAGTTAGAAGAAATCTTAGTGATTAGTTTTCTAATGTAAACCTTGAATAGGTAACATGTCTTATAAAAACACAAAATATTACCAAATGTATTTTACCAAATAAATACCAAATGTACAAATAAATACCCAATGTATTTTAGTGAGGACAAACATTCTCATTACCATATTACAGGTGAGGCCACTGACTTATAAGTGTAAATGCTCTCTCAGGTGATAAAAATAATTAGAGACAAAGACAGAGTGAAACCAAGATGTATTGAATCCAAGCAAATTTTCATTAGCATAATTATCTCAAGTGTGAAACTAGGCTGTGAAATTGTCAAGCAATAGGTTTTTGACTCATTCAGTCACTTAGTAACCATTTACTGAGTGCTTACTATGTGCCAGTATAGGAACCAGATATAGAATTACCATACCACCCATATGAGGTCAAGAATTACTATATCCAGCAAACAGACTCCAAGTCCTTTTGTTTTTTCATTATTTGTATCACACCCACAATCTGTGCTTCCAACTTAATATTTGCAACCACAACTGAAATTGGGATCATCTTCAAAAATAAAATACTGAAAACCCACTTTAAAAGTTGTTTCATGAATAAAATCTGAGCATTTATTTTATCTAAGTCTATACCCTAAAGTAAGAATATTTGCAAATACACGACTGTAAGTAAATCTGTACATATTTATATGCAGTTATTTCATGAATTATAAAATGTGGGCACTGGACAAGCTGATTGTTAAGATCCCTTCCATTTTTAATATTCTGTTTCTAGGATTCAAAAGTATTTGAGATGTAAATGGGTATTGTGTTGGTTTACCACATGTTTGACATAATAAATGTTCATATTTATTAAAGCTTTACTTTCCATAATTTTTTCAAAGGAATTGATATCAGAAGCTCTGTGGCCCTAAAATATATAGATATAGCTAATATTTTGAGCATGTCATATAAATGGTCATATGGTATAAAGCCTTTTTAACTTCTTTTACTTAGCAAAATAATTTTGTTATTCATCTATGTTGTTGCATATATCAGTAGTTTTTGCTTTTTATTGCTTAATATTATTCTGTTGCATGGATGCAGCATAATATTTTTATCCATTCACCAGTTGATAGACTTTTGTGTTGTTTCCAGTTTGGGACTATTGTACAAAAGCTTCTGTGACTATTTACATAGATACGTTTGTGTGGACATGTGCTTTCATATTTTTTTGGACCACAAACATAGGAGTGGGATTATTGGGTCATATGGAAAGTATTTGTTTAATTTATAAGGCACTTTTATAAGGCTGCTCTATCATTTGTATTCTCACCAGCAATGTATGGGAGAAAAGAATAAAAAATAAAATTTGGCATTCTCAAATTGTACTCCTGTCTATATAATCACAAGTATTTATGTAGTATTTAATCACACTGAATATATTTGGATAGTATTCATTATAATCTTGTACCATAAGAATGTATTCTGTTACTTATGCGAAAAGTTCTGATTAGTTTTTGGTTATTCTTTTTCATTGCCTACCTTTAGAGGTTTTTTTTTTTTTTTTTTTTGGTCATTATTACTAACCAGAGTAGTTATTTTTAGTAAAGCAATATCTTGTTATCATGATTTAAATATTTTTTGAAAATTTTTTGCATATCATTGATGATAGGAAGAGAGGGGACCAAGGATATTTATATGGAAAAGACAAGGCCAAGAAAACTGGGAATGTGTCTTTCCCAACATCATAATGTATAGATGTAAGAGAGTAGGGAGTCCTGGGCAAGGCTGGACCAGTCTTATGTATGAATGGGTCATCAGAACTAGAGGCTTGAAATCAAGATCAGGAACCACACTGTCAAGTCAAACAGGAGTCAAAGAGCCAAGGGGAAATGACAGTCTGGGATATGGTGAGTGGGAAGTACAATGGGCAATGGCTGGGCAAATTTTGGAAGTAGAAGAGACTGACACCCTCAGTTCAATTTCTTTACATTCTTTGCATGCATGTGTATGGTAGGTCAAGGTGATTTAAAGAGGGAAAATGGACAGAACAAATATTTCCAACATTTAAAGCTTTAGTGTGCTCTTTACCCAAATGTATATTGCATATATTAATTTAGTTATAATTGAGGCTCAGAAATCACCCCCCAAGATCCCTATGCCCACACAAATTAGTAGTTCTTTATTCATCCTTGTCAACCTGTAAAATCTCATAAAGATAAAACCCAAAACTTTATGAAAATAGCTCCTGTTTGAAGTTTGGGTTACAATGGTTTTAAGAATTTGGCAATTCAAGGTTTCAGAACATATTCCTTACCCTTATTGAGAATCTCCTTTTATAAGCAACTACCCTCCTTTGGAGATACAATTTCAAGTTCAGACTTCTAAATGGCCATTACATAAGCAACAAGCTGACATGTCTTGGGTCTAGAAAGTGGCAGGGATACAAGCAGATAAGAGATGTGCTGGTGATCACCCACTCTAATATAAAGCACCCTAGTGGTCTTTGTGCAGGGACCTTTGAAACCCACCTACGACTCAGATTCTGTTTTCAGGCTCAGAGGTAGGAGAAAGCCAAGAATTTGGCAATCAAGCATGCTTGGGTCAGCTGAATCCACCTAGCTGGCCCTAATAACCCAATTTATGTACCTTGTTCTCTCTCATCTGCTTTCATGCTTGAGGTGGTTTCTGCAGAAGAAATTGATTTCCCCAAAATTGGGCTCTTTTACTGATTCTTTTCCTAGAAAATAACAGGCAGAATAATATGCTCATTGTAGTTGGGTCTCATGTATATTTCTGAGAGTTGAATCACCACTGGCTATGATTTTCCCAGAATTGTCTGATTACTATTATCTGTCTTTTGGGCTTCCCAAATAATCTTCTCTACCCAGCTGTCCTGATGGTTGTCTATTGTTTTTTATCATCAGCTATAGTAGGTCTGATTATTGTCCAGATCTCAGCCATTCCCACCATATCTCATTTCCATGCCAACTTATCCATGATACTATCACTGTGCATGTTCATTTTGGGAGGGAGGATGCATGAAATAATGGAGAAGAGGGAAGACTTAAAAGATACAATTTTAGAGGGAGAGACAGATTTGGAGGAGGAAGAAAAGCGTGAGAGCCTTCAATGATGGTATGAAGTGGATGCCCAATAAGCAGATAAATGAGAAAAGCAAACTAAAAACAACAAAAAGGAGTGGAAAGAAACAGAAGAGTTCTTAAGAAAAATATAGGGAGAAATAAGGACAAAGAAGAGTAGGGACCTGAAAAAAAGAGAAAACCAAGTCAGTGATGTGAATGGCATGCACTGAACTATAGAGAAGGGCTCACTAAGATTATATTTTCTAAATTAATATTGAAATTCAATTTGTAATTTTCCTGCTACTAATTTATACAATTCAATCTTAAATGATATTTCTGTTCTTAACTAGAACATAATCTGACTTCCAGTAGAGGTGTTGACTTTGTATCATTAAGAACTGTAACTACTTTCTAACTGGATCAGGGTAAGAAAGCATTCCTTTCTGATATATAGTTTACATACTTTTTAATATTTCTGTAAGCCAGTCTGATTTGGGGAGAGGAGCAAATATATATCAGATAAGACTGTTTTCCTTTTGTTTTACAAAAAGATATTAATGTGATTTTCTCCTTAGTTTGAAAACTGGAGAAATTCCCATTTTACTTTGGGATGACATTGTTATTTTATTTTTTTCTTATTTTTTTAAAAGATTTTATTTATTTATTTGACAGAGATCACAAGTAGGCAGAGGCAGGCAGATAGGAGGAAGCAGGCTCCCTGCTGAGCAGAGAGACCGATTTGATTCGGGGTTCAATCCCAGGACCCTGAGACCATGACCTGAGCCAAAGGCAGAGGCTTATCCCACTGAGCCACCCGGTGGGGGGGGGGGCAACATTGTTATTTTAAAAGAAGCTAAGGTGAGTAGCAAGAGGTTATTCTACAATGTGCCTGGTCTTGAGAACAGTTCCCTTAAGCTCTACCCCCTGGAAAAAATCTATCTTGAGGCTCTCCTCTTATTTCAGGACATGCAAAAGCAATACCTGAAGACAAAAGGTGTTAATATCATTAGGATAGTTCCTATTCCTTTTCAATTCCTAACTCCTACCTCATATGTATTCCGAGTAGACAAATTTATTCTGGTTTGACTCTCCCCTCCTGAAAGCCCAGCCCAGAGTAGATAAATCACATTGTGTCTTGCTGTTTTGAACATCATCTCCAATAATCAAGATCCTGGAATCAGAATTTTACTGGTGATTTTTGATGAGGTGCTAGACAGGCAAGAAGAGGATCTTCTCCAGCTGATCTATACTCGTACCATCGAGATGTCTGCTGTTGACATGACTTTGTCGATCAGTTATAGCTTGCTATTATCACATGTGCCATGTGAAGATTTCAGTGTGCCTTTCTGCAGTCACAGCCTCTTGCATGATTATACTTACAGGGGGAGGAGATGATTGCATCTTATCAAGAATCACCCTAACTAGCCTTAATGAAACCACAGAGGTTGGTAATAATGGGCTATAAATGAAGACATCTTCCTACAAATAATAATAGTAATTATCATTTAGATAGCATCTTTCAACCAAAGACCTTCTCCTTATACATGTTTCTCATCCCATTCCTCCAGAGAAGGTGATATGAAAGAAGAAATCTGTGAAAATCTAAAAGTGATTCAAGAGTTCCACTTTCTAGTTTTCTGAGCCCATAGTGGTATTTAAATTCCCAGGGTTTTGTCCTGGTGCTGAAGGAAAAATATGAAAGATATGAATTAGAAACTGGAGGGTGGGGAAGAGAGGTGGTTTTCTTGGCAGAATAAAAAATTAGGATGAAGAGAGAAAATTGGTGTATATTGTAAAGGAGCATGCTTTCTATTTCCCGCTTTCTTCTTTTTACTGACTAGAATGAGGATGTAATGGCAGGAACTGAAGCAGCTATCTTAAAACATGAGATTAAAGTCATGTAGTATATATGGCTGAGCAGCTAGACAGAAGGAACCTGGTTCTGCACACTGAGATGACCATATCAGCCCTCAACTGTTTATGCTGAGTGTTACAGGAATAAGGGATGAACTGTTACCTTGTTTAAGTCACTGTATTTGGGGGTTCCTTTTTAACAGGAAATTTCCCAATTAATGCACAACTTCTTCCACTCAAACATCCACTTTTCAAGGTCTCAATGCTGCTTCTCTGAAATATTTACTGTTTCTCACTTTCAAGGAATGTTGTTATTCTACATGCCCTACCCATTTTGTCTCATCTCTTCTTTACAGTTCACTGGACAGTTTCCTCAAATGTTAACTTCTCTGTATGGCCTTTTCTGATTCCCCAAGTGAGTTATTTATGACTAGAGTAGGGGGAGGATTGTAATTATAGCTTTGCATGTATACCTCTACCCTTGCACTCTTCACATTCACAGATCCTGACCCTTGGTAGGGTACTAAGTAAACAATACATCTTGTTAAATAAATTATTTCTCCAGGGTTCAATGGACTTGCCTTTCTCTAAATTCTTTTTCTCCAGTTTTTTCTACCACAAAATTTAGCACACTTGGATATTTTTTATATTCCAAAAAGTTTTGGTTGTTTATATATCCCACAGTTCTCAGAAATAAACAACTAGCAATCATGGGTTAGTGTGCCCCCAGAAGATCAAAGGCAAAACTAAAGATTATTCTCTACAAACCACTATTCTACAGTCACCTTAAAGTGTTGAGCCAATATCATTTCAAGGGCCCACTTTACAGGTAGTGGTGTTTGTCTTTTGCACATTTCATTCATTCATTCATTCATTCAGTGAACAAACATTTATTGAGCACCTAATATATAACCAGACATTGTTTTAGGAGCTTAGAATATGGTTGAGAACCAAACAAAGATCATTGCCCTCATGGAGCTTTATATCCTAGACAGAAATTGCTTCTTAAATTTAGCTTCTTTTAATAAAACATACACATTTTATGCAAACTATGTTAAATAACAGGGAACAGGATTCAGTATCTTCATACACCATGGCATTTCATAAATAATGCTTTTGGTTACATAGACAATGGAAAACACAATGTAAAATGAAAAGCTTTGTCTAGGTCTAAGGACTCATAAACCTTTGAATTTAAAATTTTATAAAGCATATCAAATAAATGTAGACAAGAGACTGGCAAATACAGTAGAAGGACTTCCCACTTTGAGCTCTATCACCTGAAACAACATATTTCAGTTGGTTACTTATAAAAATCCCATGAATGGGGGTTTAGAATTAAGACATTTGCAGAACTTCGGGT
The DNA here is from genome assembly GCF_002288905.1 of Enhydra lutris kenyoni. Lineage (NCBI taxonomy): Eukaryota > Metazoa > Chordata > Mammalia > Carnivora > Mustelidae > Enhydra > Enhydra lutris. Next base: position 33,443,560 of record NW_019154098.1, on the reverse strand, counting down.
TGTCTTGATATCAGTTCACCTTTGCGAAAGTAATTTAAGTCCTCTCCAACACACCATATGAGACTAACCATTATTCAATTTATTATTCTGAGAAAAACCACAACTTTAATTAGAAAAGAAATAATTTTTTTAAATTACATAATATTATATTATTTTAGAAATATGTCCACTGTTAAGTCACTAATGGGTTAACCTGAAATTATAAAAAAAGGTTAAATAATTTATCAGCAATAAATTTTGTACTTAAAGGCAGAATTTGTAAGAAGTGATTTTAAGCTTCCTGTGGTATGTCATTTAAAAAAAATACATCTAGAAACATTAATAATGTAATGTTTTAGAAGATAAAAACCTAGAATCTCTCTTTTTTATAAGCATGGTTGATATGAGTAGCTAAATATCAATTTCCTCTAGATACATTTTTCCATGGAACAAATCACATTTTTCCAGCAGAATATCTCTTGTAGCAGGCACATAATGAAAGCGTTTCCCAATAGATATACATCTCTGAGTGCAGATTTTATTTCTCTGCCTGATTTCCAAAAATGCAATCTGATTTCATGAGGACGTAGGCCAATGGACCAATAAATGACTGTTGTAAGCATGTATCAAGAAATAGTCACAACTTGTGATGCAAAATCTGCCTTGTACTTCTTATTTCTTTCCATCCGAGAGTTGTAATTCCAATACCATGCCATGTACATGGATTGAGTGCAAAGATCAGCCCCAGGCAGGTTTAAATAAAACATTGACATTTTGAAAAATGATCCAAGTGTTTCCTTTTTTCACCTTCTATGTTTTTTTACTTTGCTATTTCAGGTAGTACCAAGGAGGAAATGCTTTTTTTTAGACTGTGTCTCTAATCATTGAGTAGATTTCATACTCTCCAGGGTATAACAGTGCAATGACAATTTGTAAACCATGAAAGATAAACTTGTAGAATTGGGAAAAGTTGGTTTTTACTTCATCATACTGTCTTCCTTCCTTGGAAACTGAACCTGGGAAACCAATTCTGTGCTCAAGAGCTAAAGCTGTGTGTGTGTGTGTGTGTGTGTGTGTGTGTACATATACATACAATTGTCACCACATATATAACCTATCAGCCATTATTGAAGGTAATTTCAACACATACAATTGGAGACCATGATTTCTTTTTATTCTAACTTTCTAATTTTATTAGGATTTTATTATGAATGTTTTGATAGTACATACATATTTTACAGCACACCTCGTTGTTCTTAAGAGATAAGCAAATTTACTGTGACACTGTATTAGCAGGGACTGTCTCCTTGTCAAGGAACTGGTAGATGGGGTAGCGTATCCTGAGAGACTACAGCCACTGCCTCTGACCTGAAAACAGATATATTGGATTTAGTTTGTTGGACATAAGTTAATTATCAAGTTTCATCATATAAATTGTCTTCAAAGAGAAAAGGCAGCAGGATGGCTCATTACTGCAGAGTTCCTTGCTCGACTTCACCGAAGCCCTTGCTCTCTGATGCCAAGAGCCACAGCCTCTGATGGAGACTTTAATTCATGGCGATACTGCAATGCAGTTCATTTCAGGATCTCTATTGTTGTGTCGCTAAGGGTTCATTCTTCTCAGTAATGGGAATGGCTCTGCTCTATAGGAGGTTAAACATACAGAACCCTAGTGGCTTGCATGATTTCTGACTTCAGAATAGTTCCTGGCACACAGATGATGTGAAAGAAGCTGTCTTGGTTTTTTTTTTTTTTTTTTTCTTCCAACAAGCAATAGCACTTTGTGTAGAGTTTTTCCCAAGATGCTGTATGAGATGAAGGCTAAACACACACTTACACATGCATACACAAAACTGGAGTAAAAAAATATACAAAAGATTCCAGGCTTGTTTCACACTGAAGAGATCAAATCATCAGTACAGCTAATAATCAGGTTTCTCTGTAAGTATTCCTTCAGGAGGGGATTTTCATGTAAAAGTTTCATGCTTGCTTGTTTAAAGCTTTAGTATAAATTTGCAGGTGATGAGAGCAACCTTCACTCTGATAAAAGAACAGGCCAACCTACTGATTGGAGAAAATTACATGAAGTTTTTTAATCAAAGTCTCTGTGGTCTACTGTCTGATTTTCTAGGCCAGATGTCAAATGTTTTTCACTGATGTCGATGTTGAAGTAATCACTAAACCAATTCCAAGACCGAGTAAGTGAGACGGTAATAATGTTTCATTTCAGTATTACATAAGGTCTCTTCCCCAGCCGTGAATGAAGTAACAGGACCTCTCTGATTCAATATAATTACATAAACTATTACTTTGAATTTTTTAGATAGTTTCAGCTCTCTAGATTGTGTGACTTTCTTATGAATATGTGAATATGGCACGTATCTAGTTGCTTTCAGCGAAATTGTGAAACAACCTACAATTATCAGTTTGTTTATATTTTCAAGATTTACATTTAATTTAAAATGTAATTAAACATTTATTTTTTGATCTATTTTATGCAGGATGGTTTTTTGTCAACAATAATAACCAATCATTTAAAAATAAAACCTACAGCTTTCTAGAAAAACAAATATTCTGTTGTTTGGTGTGACAGGGAAATGAGTTGCTAATCTGATATACACTGCGATTTTTTTTGAATCAGCAAGGCAATCTGGATGGGACTGAGAAATTAGGCCAAAATAAAATCTTAAATTTCAAATTTAGAGTTTTTTGAAGTTACACATAAACACATAATACTGTTTTCTGTGTTTTCCATTGGCACGAATCTCCTTTATCTGGAAACAGCAATATTATAGAAGGCAATTTTATTTAGGAGGCCAAATACTTCCTTGAAGCTATTTGAAATCAATATTGGGATATTTTGAAAATTCTGGAAAGAATGTGCCATATCCCCCAGTGATTAATACGATTCAACCTGAAGAAATTCCACTGGCATTGGCCTCTCCTGCTGTGGCACCTGGTTTCATTCTTAGAATTCCCCATCTCCTTCTCCTGTCTATCATATCTTTTGCCTAAGAGAATTAAAATACCTAGAGACAGCATTTACTTTAAAGTCTCTAGTGGGTAGGAATTTCTCTGACACTAAAAGAATAAGCAAAGATAGCTTAAGAGAATGAAACCTGTATTTGAAACAGGATCAGTAGCACTGGATGGGACCTATGAAGTGTTCCTTCCAAATGAAATGCACTAAGATCAGTAAAACAGCAACATCCCCAACCCTGAGCAATGTGGTCAAAACATACCTACCTCAAAATAGGCCTACCTCAAACATGCACCCATGACCTAATCCATGTATTTCTCTCACACAAATATTGAGCTTTCTCTTAGGGTTATTTGGATGAATGAAAAATTTCCATTTCAATTCCTCTATTTCATGTCTTCATTTTTCACCAGACTGTTGGTAAGCCTTTGGTTTTTGGTCACTAATTCTACTTATTTATTACTGTGCAAACAGGTCACCCTAAATCTCAGTGATTTAAATGATTACTTTGTTACTTTATTATTTTCTCTCACAGTTCTGGAAGTTGACTGTGTCCACCTGGATGGTTTGTGATTGGAGTCTAGGGTGGGAGTCACTTCAAACTCTTTCCCAATCACATATCTGGTGGTTGATGCTATTGACAGTAGACTAGCTAAGACTGTCATGTGACCTGAACTGTCTCATATCAGATAGAAAGTAGAAGTTCCCAGTTTCTTGAGCTCTGGGCCTTGACAGGTACAAAATACTTCTACCATACTCTATTTTTTTTTTAAAGATTTGATTTATTTATTTGAGAGAGAGAGAGAGAGTATGAGAGGGGAGAGGGTCAGAGGGAGAAGCAGACTCCCTGCTGAGCAGGGAGCCGGATGCTGGACTCAATCCTCAGACTCCAGGATCATGATCTGAGCTGAAGGCATTTGCTTAACCAATTAAGCCACCCAGGCGCCTACCATACTCTATTGATCAAGCCTACCATACTCTATTGATCAAGCAGTTACAGAGTCTAAATTCAAGGAGAGGGGACACCAACCCCACTTCTTAAAGGAGGAGCATCAAAGAAGTTTGGGCTACTTTTGAAAATATTTTATTACCTTTACCTCTAGTACATAACATAGAAAAAGTTATTAAACATTTAATATGTTAATGCCTAAATTAATTAAAGAAATTAGACTAAAATATAATGATCTAATTTAGGTTAGAACAAAGGTCAATGAATAAACGAGGACAGAGGCAAGAGATTTGTAGAGGGAAAAACAAAACTTAGAAGAGGAGTTTCTAAAGTATACTTGAGCTGACCCACATTACTTGGATAATTTGGGTGCCATTGCCAATAACAGACTTGATGTTTGCGAAAACACCTGAACATTAGCATCACCCAGAAGTAGGTTGGGATCTCTGCTTCACCCGTGACCTCATGCATGCTAGCTCCTATTTCTGAGCCTCAGTTAAATAAGATCCATAAGTGAGGACAGTGAGAGGTAACTTTCAGAGTTGGAAAGTTTAGAAATCATGCCTGGTAATTAGTCAACACATGATAAGTGTTAGCAATATAAAGAGTTTAACAATTAAAAGAGAAAAGTTAATGAATTTCTTAGTATACATCAGTATCTTTTGAATAATATGTTTATTTAAATATCTGGAATCATTTTTTGTGTTATTTTAATTTATTCATTAAGTCTTTGGTAATCTGTAATGAGAGTCTTAATCCTCCGATTTCATTGGGCATCTGGGTTACATCCTGTGTATCGTATCAAATATTGAGCTTGAATTCCATATATCAGCTATGAATTGCCAACATTATCTAAACCTGATCAGTTTGAAAATTTGCTAAATCTCCTTACAAGTATTTGCTACCTTAAATATTCTTCACCTGTTTTGATCTCTTTCATGATTTTATATATTAATAATTATTCTTAACCAAATATTTTTTGTTTTATAACATAGTTGTTGATAACATACATAGAAGACCAATGCTTAAGTAACAATTAGAAATCATTATTTTTATTAATTTTTCATTCAGGTAGGTTATCTTCCAAAGCTTTAAAATAAATAACATTTTTATGGTATGAGAAGAGCTTTGCATGGTCTTTCCTTCTTCACATCTTCTAGATGTATTCTGATCAGAGAAAGGGAGGTATAGTCAATGGAACTTATTCAAGAATTTCAGCAACTTAGAAAACTTGTTTCATATGCACAAATCCTATATTATTTATTTAATATCCCAAATAGACAATTTGGGTGAATATTAATATATGCAAACTAAATCCATTGTCAATTCAGGTTTTTAAAAAATTATAATAGTCATTTTGGGAAGAAAGGGGCAGTGCATTCCATGGCCTTTTTATAGAGCTACTGACTGCCTTCAAGAGTGTATAGAAACCATTATCCTTACCATATTGCAGGTTACTTTTTAAACTTAAAAATAAAATCTATAGACCATGTTGAATAATCTCTCTTGCAAGACCATCATCCTAACTGCATTGAAACACTGAGATAAGATATTCAATGGGTATGAATGCTCTTTACTTATCATTGAGCTTAAAAAAAGGCTCATGTAACTAGATTCACATTTTATGCTGAACTGGGCTCCATTTTTAATTCCTAAGGCCATTGATAGATGAGACACAAAAAAAGATGAATTTGTAGCCAGTAAGTCAGATGTTTATAACTTCTAAAAGAGCAGATTCAGAACACTCAAAAAGTTAGAATGAATATGGAGATTTCTTTGGTTCCATGTGAATCAGACAATTGTGATAATCCAACTACTTAAATATAATGTTTTTCTAAATCTTGTTCTCAAGAAAAGAGGAAAAAATTATAACCTCAAAATATAATTTCTACTTGACTTCTTAAATGATAATCATAAGAATAGTATTTATTAATTGATTAGAAGTTTGTAGAGACATTCAAAGGCAGCATGATTATGTACAAAGAACAAAGTACTTGGAATAAAAATTCATGAGTTAAGTTTCCTCTGTCTTTTGGTGGGGGCAGGTTTGGAGTACAGATTTGGTTTTGTTTTTGTTTTTGCTTGCTTATCGGCTTTTGCAAAATGGAAATGCTATAATACACCAGTAATTTTTTTGTAAGCGTTTTCTAAGTTAACACATAAGAAAGGTCCTAAACAATTCTGGTCCACGGTAGATGGTAAAGAAATGGTAATTTCTTGCTTGCTGTAAGTTAGATGGTAGTATTGGTGCTGTTCTCCAGCGGTAATGTGATTTGTCTCTACCTTTGGGCACAGTGGGATCATAGCATGTTCCCATCTCCTTGAAATTAGGAAAGGCCCTATGACTTCCCTTATACAATGAAATATGGGTAGGTAGGTATGATGGTTGGCAGAAATGACATATGTCATTTCTGGGAAGAAGTATTTAATTGCTGATATTCCACTCTCCTGTTTATGCTTCACCCTGCTAAGGTGATAATGAAAGAAAATGTGTTGATAAGAGGTTTCAGAAGTTTAAAGCTACCTACAATGCGTACTAACTCATAAGAATGGCTACTCTTGAGAGTTACGTGGACTTGAAAGGGTCTAGGGTGAGCTAAAAATAAATCTTTGATATTGTAATGTACATACATTTGAGAATTATTTGTTACCTCAGTCTTGAATTCATTTACCTCATTCAATTTTTTTAACTTATATTCACGTATCTTATCGTATATGCACTACTTAGAAGAAAAAATATCTCACTGTGTGTGAAATAAAAACTGAAGAACATAAGTCTGTTATCTGAGATAATTTATGCTAAATATTTTTTTCTCCAATATATTTTGTTTACAAATGATTTAGTAGATGCAAAATATAATTATTCTAAAATCTCTTTTCTGTCTTTTGGATTTCTAACTATATATTAGGGCAGTACTACATCAGTAAGCAGCTTTTCTTAAGTTTTTTATTTTAAGTGTATGTAAATAATTTTAAAATAATTATTATAGATCCCTTACATGAGAAAAATGAAAATTTTTGTTTCGTATTTGATATTTTTGGGAATGCAAATTTTGAAAGCAAAAATCTTAAACTGTTTTGCAAATTATCTCAAATTTAGTCATGATTTGAACACTATAGAATTATAAAACTTAAGGTCTTGGAAAGAATCTGACATATATTTTGACCCCCAGGTATCTTTGCACTTTGAGAATCTGGAAACCCAAGGTATTAAGTGACTTGTCCCAAACTGGCTTTATAGGGATACTCCTCTGCTAAAAATCAACCTTCATGGTCACTCTAGTTAATTCATGATGAATTACATACTTGTTTCCAATGTTTTGTTTTCCACTCTATTAGAGAATTCTTTATTTTTACCTGTCACCCACCTGTTGTCCTGTAGTTTATAATGCCTTTTTCTGGGAGGAATACATTCTCTTTTTTCTGTCGCCATCAAGCTTGACCATATGACTTGCTTTGGTCACTGGAATTTTAGTAGAGGTTCCATATATCCCAAAGAAGATATTTTTCCTCCTAGTCATATTTTAAAATAATGACATATGTCAAATAGGGGCTTCTCTTTCAGTCTCAATTCTGGAACAAAAAAGATGTGGTGCAAAGTCATAACTAACCGCTAGGCACAACAGTCGATAGTCAATGTGACAAATAGAGTAAGACACTGAGATTTTGGGATTTTTGTGACTACAGCATTATTTAGTAAAAGCTAATACATGGTTGCTTATGCAGTTTCCCCAGTTCCATTAAAATAAATATCTTAAGGGCAAACATTATATCTCGTTCATTTTTATGTTCTCAGCTTCTTGATCAATCTCTGATACATAGTATGTGCTCAATGTCTTGTGAATGAATGGATGGGGTTACATGATGTGAAGCTCTACATTCTAAAGATTTTTATCTTCCAGAGATTTAGAATCTGAATCAAGTTCCAATGATACAGAAAAACAAAGGGAAAAGGTTTATATAGAGAATAAGAACTCACAGACACATACAGAGACAGCAAAATTATTTACACCATGTTCTGGTCACTTGAAAACTAGAAAGAAATCAAGCATAAATTTCTCTTTGGGAGTTGAAGAACAAGGGGAGTAGGACTTGGACTTCAAGGTTGAGATAAATTGGGTCCAGTAGAAATCATTAATCTCTTTCTGATCAATCTAGGATGGATTTATGGAGGATGTGGATTTTTAGGAGTCATCCATAGAACAAAGAGATATATGGTGGTATTAATAAAAGACAGAAGAAGTCACATAGTTTTAATGTGCAAAATAAGATATTTTTGCATAATTTTAATTTTCCACACAAATGTAAAATGGGTAAGGTAAAATAAGATCATATATACACTTTTTTAATCTTTTTTTTCTAGGAGTATTTCACTGTTAATTTCCTGGTTTCATTACTCCAGCAGAAATGTATTACCAAATATGAATTTAAAATCCAGTGTCTTAAATCAGACTTCAATTTTCTAATAAAGAGCACACATTTGTTTTCCTTAAAAGTTTTCCAAAGCAGTTTATTCTATCTGTATTTTACTTTTTAATTACAATTTAAAAGTTGTAGAGCAGTTTGTTTAGAGCACCTAAATATCCAAAGTAGGTAAAATGCACTTTAATCTGTTTCTATTCCCTTTACTCATTTTAATGATTTGGAAGTTAATCATTAAGATATTTGAAATAATTTAGGCCAGTAAGTAGAGATTCTGATCAATTTGCAATTTTGCTCTCTTACAGTAGGAAATGGTGCTGAAATTTACTAAGATGTGTATGATAGAAACTGGACTACAGAATGCACTTTAGTTAAGCAGTTTCACCCATGAGAGGGTCTCACCCATGAGTTAGTTTTTTCTTATTTAGGATTGTGCAAATCAGAATCAAGGCAGTCTGCATGAAGTGTATTGATTCGTATTTCAGGGACTATTACATGACTTACCAAACTTATAAGAAAAATCATTAGGAAGTGATATAATGTGCTCCTAAGAGGCCACTTGTGAAAGTTACATAGATAGGAAATCAGATCGCATGCTTGGCCAACACTACCTCATGCCTCATTCCAATAAGCCTTATAGGAGAACTTCTGGGATTCTGATGAGAATCTGTTGGTTGTATTTGCAGAGATATTTACCCTGTCACTCTGGAAAGAATGAACTATTTATGCATAGCAGCTCTACTTAGAAGATTCTCAATTTTTAATTCTTTTCATCTACTTGAAAAGTTATTTTCTTTGCCCAAACATGCATCACCATTAATCTTTCTTTAGATGAAATACCCCCTTCCTTACATATTTGATGATTTTTATACCTAATGCTAACATTTACTTGGATTTTCAGAAATTTGGACTTCTTCGTATGGTTCACTTGTGATTTATTTACTGATGTATCATTTGATTCACATATTTCATGCTTCATTTTTCATAACTGCAAGTGCTCCTTTTATGGTTTTAAGTTAGACTTTGGGACAAAAGGACATTACAATATAGAAAAGCTTGATTTTGAAGATAGAGAATAATGAGACTATTTGGTGTGTATTAAAACTCACTTGAGGATTTGCTATTGCTTTATAACCCCAAATCCACCATAGGACAGTTAGGGAATCCTATAATTCTCACATTACATTCAACATCTTGAAGTTATGTCAGATTTATTAAACATGAATTGTCTCATAGAGAATATGAATAAAATGCAATTGCATATTACTCCTAGTGAAGTAAAAAAAAAATGCTATAACTAAAACACCAGCCTGTATTATTTCTGAATTAATCTCATTGTCATTATTGCACTAAACATTTCTGTTTACATTCTTCTGGAAAAATCAGAGAAAAAGTCTGTTGAATTTTTCTTGTAACTGAGTTGTCCAAATTCATTGTTATTTATACAAATACATAACCAAACTAACAAACCTACAAACAAATATGTCAAGCCCCTGGACACCATGTCATAAGTGTACCAGTATGCTGGTTCAAGAAATTGACCCAAAAAAAGCGCATTTTAAGTATTGATAATATCTCAGACATAGCATCATTTTTTGACCTTGAAAGAAAAATTATTCAAATTACCCTATGTGTTACTATTAGCATGTAATGTACAAGAAAGCTGGATAACCACTACATTTAATATAAAAAAGTATTCCAAAAATTTAATTTCATTTTTGTTTTATGTATGTTTATATGGGGTGTATGTGTGTGTGTGCACACATGAAGTTGTTAATTTTTTAAAAATAAATTGCTTTAACCAAGTAAGATGTTTAATCACATGAAAAAAAAAAATAAAAAAAGAAAGCAAGAGGGGTACCTGGGTGGCTCACTGGGTTAAATATCTGACACTTGATTTTGGTTGAGGTCATGATCTCAGGGTCATGAGATCAAGCCCCATGCTGGGCTTAGAGCCTTCTTGGGATTCTCTGTCCCTCTCCCTCTGCCTCTACCCTACCCTCTCTAAAAAAATTAAAAGATTAAAAATTAAAATAAATTTAAAAATAGAAAGCAAGAATTATGTTTAAATTAGTGAATATTTTCTGATGCAATACTTAGTCCAAAAATTGTTCTTTTCTTTATAAAAGTTTAAAATTGTTCTTTTCTTTCTAAAATTCTTTCAAAACAGTTTATGCTACACAGTATACATTTTAAAATTCCCTCGGGCGCCTGGGTGGCTCAGTTGGTTAAGCGACTGCCTTCAGCTCAGGTCATGGTCCTGGAGTCCTGGGATCGAGTCCCGCATCTGGCTCCCTGCTTGGCAGGGAGTCTGCTTCTCCCTCTGACTCTCCCCCTTCTCATTCTCTCTCTCTCAAATAAATAAATAAAATCTTAAAAAAAAAAATTCCCTCTACACACACACACACTTATAGCAGGTTAGCAGTTTTGCAGATTGGGAATAGTGGAATGGTTTAACCTGCCAAACGTATTCTAATCCATTCACTAGTTTCCCCCTTTTTTCTTTTTAGTTTTGTTTAATTTCCTAAAAATTAAACAAAAATGAAAATTAAAAAGATTAAACAAAAATTAAACAAAAAATGAAAACAACAAACAACATAATAGCCAGTACAAAAATGATTTACTGGGGTGCCTGGGTGGCTCAGTGGGTTAAAGCCTCCGCCTTTGGTTCAGGTCATGATCCCAGGGTCCTGGGATTGAGCCCCATATCGGGCTCTCTGCTCAGCAGGGAGCCTGCTTCCTCCTCTCTCTGACTGCCTCTCTGCCTACTTGTAATCTCTGTCTGTCAAATAAATAAAATCTTAAAAAAAATGATTTACTATAAGTCTCTATAATACATATGGGTTTTGAGCAATTGCCCATGGAGAACTGAGTTCTTGGCTGTCTGTAAATCAGCACTGATGGAAGGATCGGCCAGGTCAGTGTAGGATAAGGGCTGGCATGGGGCACAGAAGACAAAAGCAGTGAAAAATAAAACTGTAGGGTGACAATGAAACAAAGTACTATGACAATAATATCTCCTTTAATGCTGCTGACTAGGGGTTTACTCATGTCTTAGTGAAGAGACATTAGAACCTAACATCTGAAAACCACTCTTGTTCTACCTACATGTTATTTATGAACAGTATGATATGCTGGTTAGGAACATTGCCTTGAAATCAGTGAGGCTTGAGTTTAATTTTGGTTTTGCTATTTATACTTGGGCAAACTTGAGTTCCTAGCATTGCCTCTGCACTTCCCTTTCCTTTTTGATGAATTGGCAGTAATGAAATGAACTAGCTCACTAGGATTCATAAACCTTATTTTTTTTCAAAGATTTTATTTATTTATTTGAGAGAGAGGGTGTGTACACACACACACACACACACACACACACACACACACAAGAAGTGGGAGGGGTAAAGGAGGAAGGAGAGGGATAAGCAGACTTTGCCGAGTGCAGAGCCTGATGCGGGGGCTCCATCTCAGGACCCTGAAATTGTGACCTGAGCTGAAACCAAGAGTTGGGAGCACTTAACCCACTGAGACACCCATGTGCCCCAGATTCATAGGCTTTAAACCAGATAATGGTCTTAAGGTACACAGCACCTATACTTGGTACTTTGGGGGCTCCCAGTAGTGCTAGCTATTTAACCTAGAAGAGCTACCTATTCAGCAAATTGTTTATAATTAGTAACAGAACTATATACAAGAGGTTGAGTTTATTTCTTAGTCTCTTCTTTAAAATTTTTGGGTTCTTTTTTTTATATGAGACCTAAGTTGAATGAACTTCTTGTATTATTTAAGGAGAAGTAGTTGAACTGAGTGGAAACAAATAATAGGTTATTAGCCCCACTTCCCAAATGCCACAGGAAAAGTGCTGCTTCCTCAGGCATATATTTAATATGCCACCAAATTGGAGGAAACAACCCTATAAAATAAATAAAACCAGAACTTCATCTTGTGAGCACAGTGAACAATCCAAATCCAGTTGATGTTACGTGGATGTTTTTTGTACTTCATATATCTTATTGATTCTATTTTTACAAAGTGCAAAATTTAGTTCTCAATGTACTAATATTACAATTAATGAATGATATAATTTGAACTCTCTTGTTGGCTTCAAGATTCTTTTCAAGACAAAGGACAGAGCAGGATAAATAAAACCACAGACAACCTTCTGATAACTTTTTGTAAACCAAGACAGAGATGGAAATGGCTGTAGTCCAAGCTCATCACACAGGAGATCACACAGATGGGGAGATAAAAATTGTCCATGTGAGCCCCTTGACAATGCTCAGTATTTTATTCAGGATCCCAAGAAGCCACCTGCATGCTGATGACATCACAAAAATAAAGGCCAAGGGCTGATTACTGGGTGGGTTGTCTTTATTATCACATATCAGGTGTCACCTGTAATTTCACGTCTCTGGCAAAGCCACAGAATCCATCTGTCATCTAACCAAGGATCTTAGTCAATTTTCTCTGCTCTTTGGAAACAAGCTCTTATATTGTGTGGGAGTAGTAGGGACCTGGCCCATTTTCTGAGACTGGCTGTGAAAAAAATAGGCCAACAGTTAAGAAACAAGCCGGTATTTTCTCCACAGTGCCAGCGAAGAAAGTGCCCTATTTCTCTGCAGTTTTAATATATAAAACTACAACTGGTTCAGATCCATAGGGATAAGGTTGACAGATCCCAGGATAGAGCTCAGACACTCAGTGAGCTTTGAGTACGGGAGTGTGTTATTAATGCATCTGTATTATAACCGAGTCCTTGAGGCACTCATAGCAGCATACCTTTAAGGTCTTTGAGCAAGACAGATACATTATTGTAAGGATTCTGGGTATTTCACTGTCTCTGACCAAGCACCCAAAGAAAAGTTTAAAAAAACAAAAACAACAACAACAACAAAACACAAAACATAAAACTTGTCATCTTGTAAGTATAAATCTCACTTCCCATGCATTTCTACATAACCTGGAAAGACGCAGAACAGGACTTCTCACTGACCCCAAACCTTGCTTTGTCCCCACAAAGCCTCCTTTAAGAAGAATATCTCTGTACTCAAAGGGAAAAGGCCAAGGTATGGAATTCATGAAATGTTGGCGATTCTAGAAATGTTCCACGAATGGCAAATTTGGAAGGAAAAATCTGAAGTAAACTAAGGATTATTATGTAGACAAAAAGAAAAATCTGTTTGTATAAGAAAGATGCTCTGTAGTCTCTGAACACAAAGGAAGTAACTATAAAAAGAACCACTGCAATAATTTGGAATTGTTTTTTAAAAATAATTTTAGATTTAGCACGCCATTAAATGAGAACTTATATTTAAATAGGGACAGAGCACACATGCTTTCAAAAGTGTGGAAATGAGGGCGGCTGGGTAGCTCAGAGGGTTAAGCTTCTGCTCTCAGCCCAGGTCATGATCTCAGGGTTCCTGGGATCAAGCCCCACATGGGGCTCTCTGCTCAACAGTAAGCCTGCTTCCCCCTCTCTCTCTGCTTGCTGCTCTGCCTACTTGTGATCTCCCTGTGTCAAATAAATAAATAAAATCTTAAAAAAAAAAAGTGTGCAAATGGGAGGAATCCTTCTCTATTCCCAGTAAATGAGGATGAACCCTACCTAATGACAGCAGAATGTACAGTAGTCACACGGAGATACAGTAGTCTACCCTTTTAACGGGGAGTTATAAGCTGAAATACAGGAAGTTAGGATTTATCTGGATGAGATGAAAACACTATAGAGTAATGTCTGGAATTTCTTTACCATATTGGGTAATCTGGAGGACTTACTATCAAATCAGTTTTGGCATAGTGGGTAAAAACACATTTTTATTAAAAGCAAATTCAGAATGCATAATGCATCTCTCAATTCTGAGCTGAAGTGGACAATTATGGAGTTGGTATTACAATATATGCCCCATTACAATAGGCTTGATTCTGTAAGAAGCTTTAAGTCTCTTTCAAAGTCAATTACCAGGCAGGGTTTCCAGACCTTGTATTTGTCATAATTATATTTGAACTTGTTGCTGGTTGATTGGAGGGCTATCTGAACCCACTTAGATGGAGAAATCCAAGGCAGAACGAAAAGGCAAGGTGAGGGCTACAAAAGGTCAAAGAGACCCAGGCTTCTAAGGTTCTAGTTTCTAAAAGTTATATGACCATACAAAGTAGGCCCTGAGAAGTAGAACCAGGGAATGTATGATGGATAATGTCGTGGTAAAACATCTGGACTGAAACACCAGTGCTGCAGAGAGCGAGAGACCCCTCGAAAACCCATTATCGAGATACATTTTTAATCATTAGTAATCAATCAGTCCTCACCAGACTGACCATTTTCCCTGGTGGCGAGATTTGTCCTTTGATGATGGGTCTGACTTTGGATGATACAAAATGTTTTTTTGTTTAGCCTTGACAATTTTATTAGGCTCTCATTCCATTACTCTTCATAGTTTGAGAATCACTGGCATAATATAAAAATAATTACAATGAGGGGTACCTGGATGGTTCAGTCGTTTAAGACTCCTGACTCTTGATTTCAGTCAGATCATGATCTCACGGGTCATGAGATGGAGCCCCAAGGAGGGCTGGGTGCTTAGCAGGGAGTCTCCTTGAGGATTCTCTCTTCCTTTCCCTCTGCCCTCCACTGCTTGCTCATTCTCTCTCTGTTTCTCTTTCTCAAACAAATAATCTTTTAAAAAGTAATTACATTGAACATGAAAACTAATTTAAAATGTAACATTAAGTTAAAATGGTCATCATAGAGATGATACTAGACCACAAAAGGCGAAACTATTCTTTTTTTGATACTAAATGTTTTTTGCATCCATTTGCTCTTCTTTTCACCATCACAGTCTGTCCTTTGTAAACAAATGTAGAGCTTAAGGGCACATTTTCCTGGACCTAAGCCTCTGGTTATTGAAACAGATTCTCTTTTACATAAAAAAATTTCTTTTACCATGCACTATATGGAAGATAGACAAGAGGGACACTATTGTTGTATTCTCTTACTTAACACATACCTGAACCATCACATACAAAAAGTTGGATTTTTCATATATGGATTCTCAAAATCATGGTTGCTAAAGATTGCACAGTATACGTGGTCATTATAAATATATATTTACATATAGTGCATATAAAACTTATTGCCCACCTTCTCCTTCCTGCTGTCACTGGCAACTGTACAGCACCTAGCCCAGCTTTGTTAGGGTCACAAGGATGCAGGTCTGTACAAGGAGCCCTTTCTTCTACTTATTTTCTGTTGCTGCTGCTTCAAGTCACTATCACCACTGCTGAGATCCATGCTACTGTACATTATCAAGGAAACTTTTGTTGTTTCTTTTCCTGAACTCCCAGGGTCATGGCACCATCTTTTCCATGCCAGGGGAAGTGGAGCGGGGATAGGGAAACATCCTTTTTCCAAGGGCAGGAATTGAAGGGACCTTTTATGACCCATGAAGGGACAGGACTAGTTCTGGCTACAGAGCAGGGCTTCTTCTCTGTGGTTGGCTGAAGTCTACTTTTGCAATGGGATCAAGTTTAGTCCTTCAAACTACTTTCCGCTCCTGCCTTTCCTCCATTCAGGACTAGCTTCTAACTGCTTTTCCAGGGCAACACTTCTCTCTTATTGTATCTTGGATTTGACCTTACATCCCCCCCCTAAAGAGAGACAAAGGAATTTTAGACTTACATACAGTGAAGACAATTGTTTTCTTCTGACTGACAAAGAGCATTAACCTTCAAAATGGAGTACCCTTTCAGCTGTAAATAATCCGCATTCTCAGGGGTAGGAGATGTTGCTTTACTATGTTCTATTTTCCTCTCTGTTATTTTCTGCAGTTGTGAGATGGAATTCAAAACTATATTTTGAATGCTGCCTTAGTAAGGATGTTATATTGGTTAATTAGCTATGATATTGCTTGGTTTCATGCCATAAATAAAAAGAATACTTTAAAAAAGTATTAACATTTACACACCTTACGAAATAATATTTTTTCCCATTTTATTGTATAAGGTGAAATAGAAACCAAAACCAAAACCAAAACAAAAAAACAACAACAAAAAAAAATGTGCTGTTTATTGTTATGGGGCTCCTGAATAAAAGTGTATATGCTTTTGGTCCAGAAATTTCACTTGTAGAAAATTATCCTGCAGGTATGTTCACAGAAATAAGCATAGAAAATATGGTAACAAATATTCATTGCAATATAGTATACATAAAAATGGAATATTATGTAGCCCAATGGGTGATATAATGTAGATCTATAGATCTATATGTGCCTACATAGAAAGAAGCTTAAGAAATACTATTTGCAGAAAGCAAATTGCAAAACATTGAGTATGATTCCATTTGTGTTAAGAAAAGTGTGAAAATCCTTACACTTGCAAATGCATAGAATGTTTCTAGAACCACATATAACAGGATGCCTTTTAATATTCTTCTAAACGGTACTGGCCAAATGTGGAAGACCATGTTTACCTTCTCTACCACTAGTTAAATATTTTATCAAGAATTTGTAGTCTTTGGACTCCTGGGTGGCCCAGTTGGTTAAGTATCTGCTTTCGGCTCAGGTCATGACCCAGGGTCCTGAGATCAAGTCCCACATCAGCCTCCTTGCTCAACACGGTGCCTGCTTCTGCCTCTGCCTGCTGTTCTCCCTGCTTGTACAAAAAAGAATTTGTACAGTCTTAACATAAAAAATAGATGCATAATACTCTTTATCCTCTCCTCAGTAAATACTGTACTATTTATTACATCAGAAATCTCCATATTTCATGGCACTCTGGTGAACATTTTTTTATTTTATTTATTTTTGGATGATAGTACATTTTGTCCAGTGAGCTTAGTTCATTCACTTATAATAAATGTGAGTATGGAGAGGTTACCATATAAGCATTAGACCAGTGATATTCAAACTTTTTAGTTTGAGAAGACTTCTTAGAACTCATCTGGCCCTTTTCTTACCTCTAAAAGTCATCTCCTTCACTCTACTGTGATTTTCCCCAGTTGAACCTTTTTAAAGGTAAAAGAAATTGCTGAACAAATTTTTTAAAAAAATCCTAACTTCAGAGAAAAGGAATGAGTGCAAATCCAGGCTGGATTTTAGCTTCTGACTCCGATCATTAATTGTGATTGAGGTTATTACCTATTACCTCCAGTTCTCAGAACTCACCTTGACTAGAACTGTGAGGGCCAGATTTGAGTACCTGAGTCCTCCTTCTGAAAGTCTGCCCCTAACCCACTGTCACTGTTTTCCCATCTTGCTTCCAAGCCCCAGACTGGATTTCTGCTCTGGTGGTTGTTATCTAGATTCTTTCCTACTACATTCCCAAATATCTAGGTTTCTTTTCTTTTCTTTCTTTTTTTTTTTTTTAAGATTTTATTTATTTATTTGATAGACAGAGATTACAAGTAGGCAGAGAGGCAGGCAGGGAGAGAGAGGAGGAAGCAGTCTCCCTGCTGAGCAGAGAGATGTGGGGCTGGATCCCAGGACACTGGGATCATGACCTGAGCCAAAGGCAGAGGCTCAAATATCTAGGTTTCTTTTAGGTCAGAGGCCTACCTTCTTCTGCCCACCCACCCCCTGTGCTAGGTCCCAGATTTCTGTTATAATGACTAAGACCTTGCTTTTTGCAAACAGATTTCTGTACTACCTGTCTGCCTCCTTACTTTATGGGGCACCCATTAATCAACTATTATACTCTGTTTATCTCTTGAGCTATTTAATGCATAGTCAACTGATCTGTGACACTCTTTCACTTATTTATTCATCCATTTGCCTAATAAATATGTATTGAATGCCCACAATGTGCCAGGTACTGTGCCAAACATAGGGGGTTTATTGTGAAACAGACTCTGTCTAGTTCTCAAGAAAACTATTTCTCTTGTCAAGAGATTATCAAACAACAACTTCTGTCTCTCCTTCCTCTTCTACCAACTACTCCCCACCCTGTCCCCACTCCTCCCCTCTGACCGTCCCCTCTCCCCTCCCCACTCCTCTTCCTCCCCTTCTTCCTCCATCTTTCCCTTCCTTTCCCCTTTCTTTCCTCCTGCTCCTCCCTCTTTCAACAGAACTCTATTTTTTTTTTCAAATGAAATGTTACCAAAACTCCAATAGAAAGTAAAGACTAGAGTCAAGCTGTGAGTCCATTCTTTTCCTCCTCACTTTCAAAATATTTTCTATAACACTCTATATTAGGTGCTTCCTGCCAAGGTCAATTCTATTCCTGTAACAACTCTTCTGGGATTCTGGCTCACCACAGTGGGCAGGTCTTGATTTAACTTATTGCCTCCATCTGCACCAAACTTACATCCCTGATACACATATCCAACCATTCCTAAGAGGTAGCATTCAAATCCAAATGGGAAGTTAAGAAGGATTCAATAGAACCTCAAAAAAAAAGAAATACTTTTAATGCTTCTGACTTGGAGATACTTCTCAAGTGTAGTAGTGGGCGTAGGAAAGTCACACTTTTAGAATTGACTTATTTTTTCACTCCTGCTATAAAACTTGCACCAAATTTTAGTATATGCTTTCACTTAAAAAATAAAAATATAAAGGCACATATTTTTCTTTCATCAAGAACACAAAAGTTGGAGAAAAAGTTATCAAGTGACAATGATGATCCAAAATCCTATTCTAGGTGAACATTTTGTAGTGTTTTCCTCTCCACGTCTTTCAAAAACATGTGAAAAATATTTTAAAATACAGAGGAAAATGTTATTTTCCATTATAATGCTTATCTCTCACTCACTACTCTTTTCCTCTCTTGAAACAGCCTTAAGAGATCTCTTCAGAAGAACAAAATGACCTCATCAGGCCTAACAAAAAGCAAATAAAATTGTGACAGTGGTTTACCATTGGCTGGAGTGATGGGCCTGAAAGCGAGTGTGCTTCTGTCCTTAAGGCACAGCTCAGCTGTTTTACTCTTTCTTATATCTCTGTTACATCCTTGGGTTGCCTAAGTCAAGACAAGGCTGTCCCCAGGAAAACTTCAACTTTGGGGGAAATAGCACAGTCTGGGATGGTAACATCTTTATAATTTTTCTCTGGGACAAGTCTAGAAATAAAAAGAAACCCATAAATTAAATGTTTCTCTTTGATCACCTACACATTTTCTTTTTCTTTTCTTTTCTTTTTTTTTTTTTTTTTTGTCCCTTTCTGCCACTGCCCTGAAAGTAATCCTGGGTTTAAGCCATTAAAGAATTACAAATAAAAGGAGACAAAGTAGAAAATCCACTTTCCAATTAATATTCCTAGTAATTGTGGTGTAATTTGGGTGCTTCTAGTAAATGGGGACCATAATCACAAAGATTAATGAGGGTTACCAAAGGTGGAAAATCCAGATGCTGGCAGGATTCCCAATCTCCAAGACTGAGTGAAAACAGTGAGAAATATGAGAGTAAATACGATAATTAATTGAAAGGTCATACTCAGTGTCCAATTTTGAATTTGTTTTTGAAATGTGATAAAGTTCTAAATATGTCTTTAGAATTTAAAAGAGAATTCAATCAATAGACAAGTTTACTGAACATTTCCACTGTTCAGCAGTGAGCTAGGTGGGGAGGGTTACTGGGTGAGTGAGAACAGGGCCCTGTTCCCTAACCTCAAGTTACTTGTAATGGTTTCAGAGAATGAAAACTAATCTATATTAAATAATAGTGACCAAGACAATAAACTGTCATTAAAGCATGAGGTTGGGTCAAATAAACATAAGCTTCTCAAGCGTTGGATCCACATCTCATTTGACACAGAAATTGGACTGGCACAGGATAAATGTTTATCACATATATACTTTTGGATGAATTAATGATGAAAGAATAGGAAAATAATGAGGATGGGGAAGGAATTGTTACTGGAAGTGAATTTTCTTAAAGAGTGAATAAATTAGTAGGATGAAAACAGAAACACATTCCCAGTAAATGATCTAAAAATAATAGATATGGGTTTGTAGGATAGAGTGAAAGCCAGCTTCATTCAAATGGAATTGTGTTTATTTTGATTCAACAAAATATAACACTATGAATGAGACACTGTACTAGATGTTAATGATGTAGAAATTACTAAAAAAATATATGTTGAGTTTTCAAGACACTCTGGTTCAGTGGATACTTGGTGAGGAGCTTTGAAACTAAGGTTGAAAAGGCATATGGTAAATCCCAATGAGACAGACTTCAAAGTCTAAGCCAAGAGTTCAGATTTCATATAGTCTGATTTATTTAATAGTAGGAACATTCTGTCAGCATGATGAAGACATAATGAAGATGAAAATCATTTCTAAAATATTAGAAGAATAAAGCAGATCAAGAGCTACTACTCTTGCCATCCTACTTTGTTTTAAATATTTTTAAATTTAAATTCAATTAATTAACATATAATATATTACTTGTTTCAGGGGTACAGGTCTGTGATTCATCAGTCTTAACACAATTTACAGCACTCACCATAGCACATACTCTCCCCAATGTCTATCACCTAGTTACCCTATCCCTCTACCCCCCCCACCCTCCAGCAACCCTCAGTATGTTTCCTAAGAGACTCAGTCTTAGAAACCCTCTCTAGTTTCATCTTGTTTAATTTTTTTTTCTATCTTCCCCTATGATCCTACTTTAGATACACAGTTAAGATTTCTTATATAGCATACCTAATTTTTAACAAAAATTATTGATGTTTCTTATTACAAAGCTACAACATTAAGGGACTTACTGTAATTGCTCATCTCTGTATTCAGTACATATTTTCTGTGTGAACTGTTTAGTCCAGGAAAGTAAAAAAGATTACACACAACAAATGCAGACTCTTGTCCATTGACACACTGTTTGGTGTGTACAAATATCTGAGTATTTTTCATATAGTACTCAAGTCCATTATGTGGTCATTCAGTCATCTTAAGAGGTCTTGAAAGAACAAGGCAATTCGTTATTAAAACACTTTGGGTTGGGTGGCTGGATGGGTCAGTGGTTAAGCATCTACCTTCGGCTCAGGTCATGGTCACAGTGTCCTGGGATTGAGCCCCACATCAGGCTCCCTGCTTGGCGGGAAGCCTGCTTCTCCTTCTCCTATTCTCCTTGCTTGTGTTCCCTCTCTCACTGTGTCTCTCTCTGTCAAATAAATAAATAAAAATCTTTTAAAAAAGTGCTTTGGGTTGAAGGTCCATTAGCATTACATGAATTCAAAGCCTTTTTATTTTGATCAGAAAATATCATCTGATGGAAGCTCTGGTTTTAATTTACACTTGCTTGTCAGTCAACAAAATTTAGTGAAATTATTCATTGTAATTAGTTTGCGAATGTTTCCATTTCTTCATCTCTAAATTGTTACATTTTTTAAAAAGTATCTTCCAGGCGTGTTATCTCAGAGTTAGCCAATCAGATAAAAAGTTTTAGTCTATTAAATTATTTTGGAAAAACTGTACTTAGAGGCAACATTCCAAGGAAAGGAATGAATACATTAGACCTAATCTAATGGATTAGACACACGTCATCTAAATTGGTGACTCTCCTGGACCGTCGAAAGTATATACTATGAGATGGCTGGTTGAAAGTATATACTGTGAGATGGCTGGTCAAGGGTGAGTTGAAGGCAGTGCCACATCCCACTGACTTTGGGGGCTACGTTTGGTACTGTGTCTGTTCGTGATTGTTAGTCCCTGTGCCTGGCACTAGCAGGTTCTCCAGAGCATGTGGCATTATCACAATATTGGTAGTGTTAGGGAAAGACATAGCAAATTAGGGAAATTTACAGATGGGCCTGATACTCCAGATTATCAGCACACTTGTGTTGTTGTTAAAATAAAATACTCTCCAACTGTTCCATAGCTCTTTTGCATTACTGCTAAAGAAAAGTGTATTATGTAGGCAGCATTTTAAGCCCAGCTAGCATAAGGATAGTGATTTGTTCCATTTTAAAGATGAGGTAAAAGTAACAGTGACACTCTATATTAAAAATATTAATTTACAAAAGCAGAGATTATTTAAAATTAAACAATTTTTTTTTTCTTTGCCCATTTCCTAGTTTCTTTGGGGTTACTTGAAATTTGGTATGAATCTGTTTTGTTTTGTTTTGTTTTTTCCTAAGAGCATCCTCAGAGCCAAGTATGATTTCACAAGAGGTTTCAATTACTTTGAAAAGTAATGGATTTCCTTTCATGTATATGTGAGCTCAAGGTGTATTTTCCTGACCTCTCTCTTGTGTCCATCTTCAGCATTACTAAGGCTTTAAAAAATACATAGGAAGAGAAATTGATATGAATCTTATGAAATCCACTTTACTTCAAGTCTGGTAGACCAGTTCAAAAACAAGAAAAATTTAGGCTTGCTTTTAAAAGAAAATTCAATGCTATAGCACCTTACTGATCAGAGTTATGTAATCAACATTTTTGGTGACTTGTATTTCAATATATGACAATAAACATGCCACAAAGATTTAATAGCACAGTTCTTATGTGTCTGGAACAAAAGCCTGGTAGCTCTTCCTTTTGTCCTGTTTGCTTTATGCTTAACAAAAACTAAAAGATCTTCTAAGTTGGTAGTGATTTCCTTTAGAGCAGGCATGTGAGATGAAGCTTGGCCTCAATCCTGACCAGAGCTTTTGTTGGTCGTCCTGAACGGTTATCAGGTGTACAACACTTTCTCAGCAAATATGGAAAGAGGGACAAGTATCTTCAGATGACAGGGGATAGGTGCTCCTGCACAAACCATTTTTTTCCCCTCTTAATATGAGTTCCAAAATCTATTAAGGCTGACTTACAGGATGAACTCTCTGAAGCCCTGATCTCTTCTACTGCAGGCAACACTGTGAAAATGTAAACTCCTTCTCCTGACTCTGTTTTCCCAAGTCCGATGCATCTGGCATCTTAAAATGGAGGGCTTTGCTTTTAATTCTGGGACTCAGTTCAAAGTTGATGTTAAGTAAGTTAATATGGAGAAAAATACTCTAGTAAATAACCTTGTAGTAGTAGGAGCTATTACTTTGGTGAAAATAATTTATGTGATTTTCACCTGATTCAAGCATTATTTTAGATTTCAGAGGGTGAGTTTTACTATAAAATATCCTGCATTTTAAATACCATTTAATTATGATTTGCTGCCTTGGGGATTATATCATCATGTGATTTAATTTGGTATATACCCTAAGGGGGAGCATATTTCAATCATAAAATATTTCCTTCAGAAACAATAATGGTTCAATGATTTATTTCAGGATGCTGTTATAAAGTGGCTTATTCAACAGTAATTTGAATGCAATTGAGTTTAAAAATGTGGTACAGATTCCCCCAAAATGGGTGAGAAATGAACATATGTGCTTTTGTCTCACACACGAAAATCATATTTATATATTTTTTTCAGTCTTTACCTTTAGTTATTATATCTTCAGAAAAGAACTTAGAAAGCTGAGAGCTATGAAACATATTATTATCTCTTCAAAAAGTTCATTTTTGGACAAGTATCATTTGGATGGGGATTAACTTAATCAGAGATTTTGAATCTTCTTTAATTTTAAATCTCTTTTTAAAAAAATATGTCTGAATCTTTAAAAGACCTAAACTTGTAGTCACAAAGCATTGCTTCAAAAAAAGGGGAAAAAAAAAGAAAAAAAGAAGGGAAAGTTTTTAAAGCAGCCACCGGCTGTAAGAGAGATAGTGCAGGCAGCAGATTTGTGACAGAGTGGAGCATGAAACCCATCAGCTGATGAGTGAAAATCCCTGGTTTCTAATTAATCGAGGTACACAGGCCAAGGGATGAAGAGGATCAGGGAAATGAAATCAGGAAAAAGATACCATCAGTCATTTCTGCGGCCCATTGTCATACTTCAGAATCTGCTGTAATGAATCACTCAGGCATTCCACAGATACATTCAAATGGTGAAGAAAATTCATTGTCCGGTGAAGAGCGTTTGATAAAAATCTTTCTTTTCCCCCCCTCTTTGTCAGAAGCCTATGATCAGAAAAGGAAATCCAGACAGCACAACAGGTGTGCTTTTTGCAAGCCTGGTGAAATCTGCAAATGAACCAAGTATGGAAGAATTTTTTTGTACTAATTTTTTTTCCTCCCAAAATGTGTATGGGGAGGGTGGTGGGACCAAGCATCCATCGGGAGGGAGGCTTGGGACTGAACCGGATTGCAAAAAGTGTCGAGATTAAGAGAAGCCCCAGAGTGAGCCCCTTCTCACAGCTGACAAATGCATGTTCCTGTAAAATCTTAATTAGGGAAATAGGAGAAAAAAAACATGGGGAAATGTAGTAATATTTAATTTAATTTCTAAAGAGGGACTCCCTTTGAAGAACAATCTATCCAATGAAGAAAGCATTATGCATTAGATCTTGGCTCTGCTCAGAAAAGTAAAACCTCATCCTCAAGTTTGAAAGCTGCTCTTGGGCCTATGGTTTCTGGGGTTTCCCAGAGAGAGGGTATCCTTTAAAGTCAGTGAGACTTAGCCATGATGAATGCACATTTCAGCCTGAAGGCTTTGTTCAAAGCTTTCCTAATTCAGGCCTTCATTCCTCCTCAGTTATAGCTCACTTTTGTGGTCGTCATGTATTTTAATGGAGAAAATATTCATCGTGGCACCCAAGATGCAGCATCTGTGCATTTCATCTCTGCAGCAACTTTGTAACTGCAAACAAAACCTTGTAGCAGCTCCAAGTGCTGTGTGGCATTAGGTGACATGCAAGATAATTGTTTTCAAATAATCAGGTACTGTACTGAGACATATAAGGATGGCTGATTCATTTTAAATTTAATTACTATAATATAGGGTTTCACTGTCTATATTATCAATCACCAAGACACTTTGGAGTTGATAATATTAAAATTGCCACAATAATGAGAATTCTACTTCATGATGAAAATAATTTTAATCATGGGTAGATTACAAATCCATTTACAGTTACGGTTACTGAGAATTCTATTATCTACCTTCTCTTGTAAAAGATGTTAAGACATGTTTTCAGGAAGTATAAAAGATTATAGAAGTATGTTGTTTCTAAAAAGTTGCAAGCACAGGCTTTCAGACAGAAAACCATGAGAAAGCTTCCAAATTGTCAAGGCTTGTGGGGTAGAACATGGAGCAGAGGAGATAGCTGTGGTTACAGGTGGGCCCTTTGTCTTTTTGGCTCCTGTTTGCCTAATTTTATTCAGTCAAATTTATTTTGGGGAACTGGTATGTAACAGGCACTGGGCCGGGGGCTGAGATGAAGCAGGGAACAAGCAGTGTGATCCCTGCCCTCATGGTGTTCACAGTCAGTTTGCTTTGATGACTGCCCGGGACCCTTGAAGATGTTGGGGATTTTAAGTGGAGTCCAATGAAGCACAGTGAATGGGCCTTGGCAGTTAATGGTCCTCAACTCTGGTTGGCCATTGGAATCTCGTAGGAAGCTAAATACAGATATAAACACAGAGTCCTAATAGATACATGTATTTACCCAGGCCCCATCCCCAGAAATTTGGTCTGGGCTGGGGCCCAGGCATAAGCGTTTTTGTTTTTGTTTTTGTTTTGTTTTGTTTTGTTTTGTTTTTCCTGGAACAACGTAAGCATTTTTTAAAAGCTCTCCGGGGATTTTAACAGGCAGCCAGGGTTTAGGAACATGGGACTACCCAACAAGAAGAGCATTTAAAAGACCACCATTCCAGATATGAATGGAGACCATTCTCTGCTCATCTGATAAGCCTGTAGGAAATCAGTTAGTAGTATCTGATTGAATTAAACTAGTTTAATATTTTGATACTAGAAGAATATCAGTTTCTCAGGAGCCCAAAAGTCTGGTAAACTTATTTTGCAGAATAGATAACTTCATATAATACTTTATGATCACCTTTGCTCTGACTTCATCTCCCCTTCTCATATCAAAAGTAGTAATCAGATTTGGTCTGATAATTGCTGTGGGCAGGAATTACTCATTGCTTCTCATTGGTTATTCAAAACCTTTTATCTGGGAACTTCTAAGAGGTGGGTTTTATGACACTAGGAGTAGATTTAAGAGCTGAGTCAAATAAGATACTAAATGTGTTTGAAGGGACTGAACTGTAGGAAGGTAGGAATTCAATGGTAGTGGGTGGCCAAATTATCCCAGCTGTATTCCCCTGTTTGCTGAGTCAGTTCTTAAAAATCCTTGGTAAATTGCATTCTGCTCCATGGTATCTGTAGTCTGTGCATTTGAACATTTCTTGGTGTGGGGATACACATTTATTTGAAGGACCTCCTATTTATATTTAATTCATTTAAAATATATCTTGTATGTATACATTTACAAAATAACTAGACATAAAAATCGTAACTTCTACTGTCACAATTATGATTTGATTTCCCATGTGTTCTTTATTCTTCCCTTTCTCTTCTCCACCTTTCTTCACCCTTAACCCTGCGCACTCCCCTGCTCGAGTATTTTTTTCTTATTTGATTTTCCCTCTACTCTCTCAGGACCTAACAAAGTCAATAACCAAAAATATTCCCAAACATTCACTTGATCCCTTTACTCAGTCTTTGTTTTCAATACTACTCCTGTGGACTAGAGTGTATGCGCGTCTATATGCACAGACATGGAAATAATTAGTTTAAAAAATCCGTCTATTACCCTCACTGTCACTTAAAGCATTCCCACAAGCGTGTAAACTGCGCCCCACACTGGTTCCCTGCTTTGGTGGAACTCTATGAATAAATTACATTTTCAGAGTCTGCCAGCTTTCTAATTCCAGCTTACTGCACTTTGGAACAACATCTTTCCTTCATACGTCGCATAATTTGTCTTTCTGGGTTTATTTTCATTTTTCTCTTTCTCTAGTGTACCAATAACTTTTGCAGGAGGAAATGGTCTCTCTCATGGCCAGAGCTTCTTGGGACTTTTGCCTGTAACTGGGTCGAATTATTTGGGTGACAATTAAAGCAGCAAAACCTACTTTGATGGCATTCAGTCAGGAGTATCGTTGTTTAACATTTGTGTTTGCATGCTAATTTTCAGAACTGAAAAACACATGGATACAAGTGTGAGATTAAATTTTATTTTCTTTAAGGCAATAAACTAGGTTCATTGTAGTCTCTTTTGGCATTTAGAGAAATGCAAAGCATTAAGCTGTCAGATTTTACAGTAACAATGAAGAATTGTGAAGGCTGATTTGGAAGCACAAACACTGTAATCATTAACTATATATACTTGAATTCATAACATGAATTGGCAAAGGAAATAGAAACCAAAAGTTGTAGGTAAGTGAAATCATTTGAGAAGATGAACACAGCCATGACACAGCCCACCATTTTCATCCAGTTATTTTGCAAAATGAAGGTTATTAGGACAGGTTTTGTCAAAAAACGAAAGTGACCAGATAGTCCACAGGTGATCAGTTCCAAAGCTTTCCCCCAGAGTCAGCCCTTCAAATATTTATCATATATGTATGTATGTTTGCTTGGATCATAATAAGGTACCAATTTGGGATTTTTGGAAACTGAGCTAGCATGTCACCTGAGACATCCGTCTGATTTGGATTGAATTCAGAAGCAAAGTGCCTTGAGAGGCCAAAAGAGAAAGAGAGGGTGAGAGGGAGAGCGAGCCGGAATGGACAGCCCATGTTGCCAGCTCTAATATCCCAGTGCAATTATTTTGTGGACATCCACTCCTTGCCTGCACAGGAGATAGGGCTATAAGTGTATGTTATTTTTTAATTACAAGGGGGGTAGAAAAAATCCTGATGATGGGCTGGAAGGTGCCATTGCATTGTTATTTTTTCCTCTCCCTTCGTTTGCTGATTATGTGAGCAGGGCTCCTTTGCTAGCCGATGATAAGCAGAATTTCCATGTTCTCTGCATAATTAATCCATCTCTGCCTCTCTTCATGCCAACTCGCCCGTTATCGCCGGCACATGCCTGAATTGCAAAAGAATCCGCTCTTCAATTGGAACTTATTGATATTCTAAGAAAAAAAAAAGAGAGAAGGGGGAAAAAACTGAAAATCCTTAAGTTTAAGCCGCAGATTTTTAAATGGATTAATTTCGCTGCAATCGCAGCCATCTAAGGCGGGAAGGCAGGCAGAGCAAATTGAAAGCGTCTCCATGTTTGCAGAATTGGGTCCAGAACGCTGAAATGTACTGGCACAGCTCTCTTTTAAAGTCAGAAAATTACCATTCATTTACATCACATGAAATACTTTTTTATACTAGAAATATTCAAGAGACGTTCTTTAAATGCCTGCTAATGCTTGATAACATTTCTAACTTTCAACGTTTTGCTAGACTTTGATATGACATGATAGGAATGCCTTCCAGTAGAGAATATTATATCTCTCTTTATCACATATTAGATTACATCATCTTTTTTCTTCATCATCCCCAAGTAGTCTTTAAACAATGAAGTCTGTCATTGGTTATATAGGATTTTGTGTGCTGATGGAAGTCAAGGTTAGTCATTTATTTTTTGTCTACCTACAAATGAAATGTTTGTTTTTGTTTAATTTTCTTCTTTAAATACCTAGAGACCTTGGACAGCATTAGTATTATAAAAGTACTCATAATTATTTCTTAGTAATCATTGTTTTGACTATTTTCCTCAGCCCTTTGATAAACTCTTAATTTTGAGACTTGATTCCTTCTCATTTTAACTTGTAAATAGTTACACTTTGAAATCTCCTTTGGCTGAGAAAAGAGTCAGTAGTTGATGTCATTCTACAAAGTGTACAATGCGAGGATCACAACTGCATAAACGTCCAGCTGCAGGATTCAAGCAATTCCAAATAAAATTTGCTAAACCTTGCTTAGTTGTTGATGTTTTATGTTTTGATCTTTAAGTCTGTTGTATGTGAATTCCCTGACTCCTGGCATCGAGCACTTGCCAGGACCGAAGGTTTCCTTAATACTCTAGCTTCAGCAATGCTTTCTTCCTCTGTTTAAATGCTCACATATCTGCAGGTTCTGCTGGGCTGCACGGCAAAGCTGATGTGCTCTTTTAGCTGAGAGAGAAGAGTTGCTAATATCAACCAGCAAAGAAAATGGGGATTTAAATATCTATGCATTTTGAATTTAGTAGAACCTTAAAAGACAAAATAATAATCATCACAATTAAAAAAAAAATTGACTTGAGGGGTACCTTTCCTAGGGAAGATGAGACAGTGAGAAGTAATATTCTTTGTGGAGATATCAATTATGAAACAAGAATCTTCATAACTACAGGCCATCTTAACATAAAATACTGGCATTGGGTAGGAAGGTCTGTGCTTTAAATGTTGACATTATATTTTTCCCCAGAAGGAAACCAAATGAGTAGAGAGGTTAGAAACACATTTGGGAGGAAGATTTTTTTTTTTATAGACATAGTAAAATAATTAACATAGTGATGAATACTACAAACATAAAAACAGTTAAAGGATACAATTTTAACTTAATCCTCTTAATTTTAAAATCTTATATAATTCTTAGGCTACCCAGAGCTTGGACACAGAGGAAACTGCTAGTTGCACATTGAGTAATTTTGTATCGTCAGCTAAACACTTTAAAGCAATTTTAAAAAAATGAAATGAAAAATGACCCTTCTTAAAATAGATGTAGCAAAAACATTTCAACCACAAATAACATTTTCACTGACCTTGTATACTCAACCCTTTCATTTAAAGGCATGAATTAAAAGGACTTGAAAATTTCAGGTGTATTTGAGGAGAGAGGAAACTTCTGGGCATTCTTTTTTGAAATAAAAATTGTGATTTAAAAATCAAATATTTTCTGTCATATGCATTGAGTTCATATTTTGAATACTTCATAGAAGATAGTTATAAATATCTTGGGAATGTATGTTTTTATAAAATCATATGTTCTGTTTCTACTCTGAAATTATGATGATTTTTTTTATATGTAATTAATAGTTGTAACTTAGTTGGCATAGTTTAGCACAAATTTTTCCTGTGAAATACAAGTTTTGCTCATTTTATTATTACATTGTAAATTCACTGGGTATTTTAAATGAATGTAAGGTATCACATTCCTAATTATTACCATATGTACAGATCAGAACAAGAAGAGTGATGCAAATGGTTTTGAGATGCTCCGTGTCAGATGACAGGCTAAATCAAACAGCAGTGATTCACTCCAAAGTGGTGACAGCAAATACGATATGAATTAGCTATTTCACTGAAAAAACTGAGACACTGACATGGATTCATAAATGATGAACTGACTTATAATAGAAACAATTGAATGAATTTTTTCTTTCTTTTAAATTTAAGCATGAATTGAAAAAGTGAAGAAGGCTATTAAAAATGATTTCTTTGGTGTCAAAAATTGCTAAATAGTTCCTTTTTTTGACATTAGGAATATGAGTGACAGCCTTTTATTTGTATTGTGCATGATGGATGGATCCCTTCAGCATCTCCCTTTTCCTTCCTCTTTCCTTTATAATTGGATGGCATTGAACTATTTACCACCTCTAAGTTGGCTCTTTGCTCATGAGGTACCACCATCCTATGTTTATGCCAAAGAGCCGAACCTATCAATTACATCTTCCTCACAGACATACATCTTCACAAGTGAAATATTTTATGATTCTTTTCTTGATCCTTTGCCTTTTCTTTCCCTAACTCCAAGGAGTTTAAACTCACTCAGTCCTGGGAAAAATCTTAATAGACTTGAACACTTTTCCCTTTTCTGTTCAATCCTTTTGGGTCAGGTGGTTCTTGTGATAAGGAATAAGGTTCAAAGAGCCTTTAATCTCTTCTGTTTTGCACCCATACTCTCCAATATAATTGTTCCTGTCCCTAGCTTCTCATAAGATATCCCCGTGCGTCACTGAATATTGGCATTCATCAATTAAGAGTCAGCCATTGAGAATCTCCTGTTTATCCTTGCCCTGCTGTGTGCACTGAAGAGACTGGAATTTTGTGACTCACTGAAATCTGTTAAGTGGTCCTTTCCTAGCAACAGTTTGTGGTAAAATATACAGTTTTTCTTAATTCTAATAAAATGTATTCTAATTATTCTTTCATATTAACATAGAGTTTGTTTCTTTAAAGATACCTGAAGACGTTTTCCAAATTGGTGATTCTCATGTATAGACAGCTTATATATATGTTATCTTGATAACATGCACTCAAAAATTTTTATTGTCTAGAAATCTGTATTTTAAAATAGTTGAATCAGTCTCTCAGGAAACATAAGGTTGTGTTTTAAACCTGGAAGAGGAACTGAAAGGCCTCTTCCAGCTACCTGACTGGAAAACTATACTTAAACCAAACTTGGTTTCCTACTTTAGAAGGAAGGATAAGATATTTTCCACAACATCCTAGATACTAACTAAAGTCCTTATTAGCTGAAAGAAGTTTAAATGTTTTTTTAAAAACTATTAAGGAAGGAGACTAAAGAAAAGACAGCTGTTGTTTCCAATTCTGGCTGATCACTTGTCATCTTTCTGAGGTCAATAATGAAACCTTAATTTCCTCATTTGTAATAGTTAGAAAAATAATACCTATATCAAAGAGTTGTTATGACAATAAAAACATGAAAACACTTAGCATATTTCCTGAAATATAAGTAGTGCCATGCAGTTAACATCCTTTCCTGCCATTTGGTTATTATTTTATATGAGACAAATACTGTAAGAGGAATGAGGAGTAAAGAAAGGATCAATGTGTGTATATTCTACTTCTTACATGTATCAGCAAGTATCAGGTATTTTTATTGAAGCATTAGGTAAAAATGAAAAATTTCTTCATAGGCAGTAGTGAAAGGTTAAAAGTTTTTTCTCTAAGACCAGGAATAAGACCAGAGTACCCACTCTCACCGTTCCTATTCAACACAGTACTGAAAGTCCTAGCTAGAGTGATCAGGCAAGAAAAATAAATAAAATGTATCAGAATTGTAGAAGAGGAAGTAAAATTGTTTCTATTTGAATGCGACATGATTTTATATCTAGAAAATCCTAAAGACTCAATCAAAAAACTGTCAGGCTCTAAATAATGAATTCAGTTAAGTTATAGTGTACAAAATAAATCAGTGCAGTCACTCTGGAAAACAGTATGGAGTTTCCTCAGAAAGTTAAAAATAGAACTACCTTACAACCTAGCAATTACAATACTAGGTATTTATCCAAAGGATACAAAAATACTGATTTGAAGAGAATCATGCATCCCCATGTTTATAGCAGCATTATCAACAATAACCAAATTATGGAAAGAGCCCAAGTGTCCATCAATTGATGAATGGATAAAGAAGATGTGGTATATATATACAATAGAATATTACTCAGCCATAAAAAAGGATGGAATCATGCCATTTGCAATGGCATGGATAGAAATAGAGAGTATTATGCTAAGTAAAATAAGTAAGCCAGAGAAAGACAAATACCATATGAATTCATTCATATGTGGAATTTAAGAAACAAAACAGATGAGCATGGGAGGACCAAGAGAGGCAAACCATAAAACAGGCTCTTTACTATAGAGAACAGACTGAAGGTTGCTGGAGGGGAGGTTGGGGGCAGGGAGTGGGTTAAATGGTTAATGGGTATTAAGGAGAGCACTTGTGAGGAGCACTGGGTGTTGCATGTAAGTGATGAATCACTAATTCCTACATGTAAAATTAATATTACACTGTATGTTAGCTAACTCGAATTTAAATAAAAACTTGGATGAAAAAAAATCAGTATCATTTCTATACACTAACCACAAATTTTCTGAAAAAGAAATAAGGAAATTTATCCCATTTAGAATAACATCGATAAAATACTTAGGAATAAGTTTACCTAATGATGTGAAAGATCTCTATTCTGAAAACTAGAAGATACTGCTGAAAGAAATTGAAGAAGATACAAATAAATGGAAAGGTGCCCTGCATTTATGAGTTATGAGACTTAATTTTCTTAAAATCAATGCCAATACTACCAAAAACCATTTATAGATTCAATGCAGTCCCTATCAAGATTACAATGATGTATTTTGCAGAAGTAGGCAAATCATTCTAAAGTTTATGTGGAACTACAAAAGACCCCAAATAACCAAAGAAGTCCCGAGAAAGAAAAACAAAGCAGGAGACATCACAGTTCCTGATTTCAAGCTATGCTATAAATATAGTCATCAAATGAGTATGGTACTAGCATAAAAACAGACAAATAAATCAATGGAACAGAATCAAGAGACCAGAAATAACCATTAGGATATACAGTCAACTAATATTTGACAAGGGAGCCAAGAATGCTCAATGGAGAAAAGGCAGTCCTCAATAAAAGATGCTTAGATGATTGGATATTCACATGTAAAAGAATGAAACTGGACCCACATCTTATACCACTGAGAAAAATTAATTCAAAATGAGATAAAGACAAATGTGACTTGAAACCGTGAAGCACCTAAAAGAAAATATAGGAATAAAGCTCCTTGACATGTGTCTTGGTAATGATTTATTTGGATATGACACCTAAAGCATAAGCAACAAAATAAAAAACAAATGGGACTACATCAAACTAAAAAGCTTCCACACAGTGAGGGAAACCATCAACAGAAAAACTACAAAATGGGAAAAAAAAATATTTGCAAACCGTATTTTCTGATAAGGGATTAATATCCAAAATATATAAAGAATTCCTACAACTCAATAGCAAAAAAACCCCAAATAAACCAATTTTAAAAAGAATAGACATTTCTTCAGAGTAGATAAAATAAAAGGCCAATAGGTACATGAAAACATCACTAGTCATTCGGGAAATAAAAATTCAAGCCAGAGTGAGCTATCACCTCTCACCCGTAGGAATGGCCATCATCAAAAAGACAAGAGATAGCAAGTGTTGGCAATGTGGAGAAAAGGAAACCCTTGTGCGCTGTTGGTGAGATTGTAAATTGGTGCAGTCACTATGGAAAACAGTATGGAGGTGTCTCAAAAAATTAAAAATATCATCCAGCAATTCCACTTCTGGGAATATATCCAAAGGAAACAAAAACACTATCTCAAAAAGATATCTGTACCCCCATGTTTATAGCAGCATATTTTAACCATAACCAAGACATAGATAAAACCCAAATGTCTACGTCAGGTTTCAATTCCCTCAACCATGTTTGTTTTACCATTCTCAATTTAAAAATAATTCTCTTCGATAGAAGATAGGCGTGAACCAGAAGTGTATCAGTGTTTTTCATTCATTAACATTGTAATGTCTGTTTTGTGAGGCAAACAAATCCTTTCCTTTCTTCATGTTCCATTTTATTTAAAAACACCATTCTTCTTATTATTATTAACATTTTATTGTTATTTGTAGTAGTAGTAAGAGTAGTAGCAGCAGCAGCATTTTGTAAAGTCTCACTACCTTCTGAATTATTTTCTGAGGCAATTTAGTTGTTCATAAAACTTGCAAAATGGATTTTTGTGTATATGCCTCTTATCCAATCTTTGATAGCCACCATTTGAAGCTTAAATTTGTTGAATAACGTGACTTAATCAGGCTGGAACTGCAAACCAATGTCCATGTTTCAAAGTATTGTATTTTGTAATGCCATGTATATAACACAACTGATTAATAAAGATAGTATTCACACAGGAAAAAGCCTATTTCATGTTCATTCAAACATCTAGCCACTTTGAATGATTGGTTTCTCAGATGATGCTTAATTATATTATTTTTAGTTGAGACTCATTTTGAAATGCATTTTAGTGGTCTATAAGTGTTTTCATACTGGTCAATTGCTCTTTAGGATTTTCTCAGTAGTTTAATATTTTTGTTTTTAGTACAGAACACACTTTTAACTAGAGCATTAATCACTGAAATCTCTTGAAGAAAAACAAAGTTTGTTATGGTGAGTCTGTCAATGTCTAACCTCTAACTTCTTTTATTTACTCTAAAAGAATTTTTTTAGACACAAACCTTCTGAGAATGAGACTCAATATATAGCTGTATCAATATCTATATATTACATTTATCAGAATGTGACTTCCAAATAAATTAATTTTTGTGTACCTATTTTGTGGTAAGCACTGTGTTAAAACAATGACTTACCCAAAATACAAGTCCTCTACATGCTATTTTTAAACTGTTTCAATATTTTGATCTATATGAGGAAATACCATTACACTCTTGTCTGACCAAATGGTTCTTATGATTGTATTAGTTATTTATTGCTGTGAAATAAACCATCTTGAAACATAGTGGCTTAAAACAATGACACTTATTTGTTCATGAATCATGATTTGTATAAGGGTCTGTGAGGGTACTTCACTTCTCCTGTACTTTGCATGAGCTGGGACAGGTTGAAAGCTGGGACTAGAATCATCTGAAGGCTCCTTGCTCATGTCTAGTTATTGATGTTGCATCTCGGTTGCAACCTTAGCTATTGCCCAAAACATGTCATCATGGCCTCTCTATGTGGTCTGGGCTCCCTTGTAAGATGGTGGCTGGACTCCAGTGGTGAACATCCTGAGAGAGATAGGCAGATGAAGACAGTGTTACCTTTATGACTTAGCCTTAGAAGTCACACAGTCATCATATCTGCATTCTAGCCATTGAAACAGCTACAAAGAAACACTCAGTTACAAAGGGAAGACAGATAAATTCCGATTTTTAGTAGAAGAATGATAAGATTCTGGAAGAGCATGTGAGAAGGATCATATGAAACTAGTCATGTTCCTGTGGTCATTTTCAGAAAATACGATCTGCTACAATGATGCACCTAAAAATGATGTTGCAACTTGGCTTTTGTTTATTTGTAATTTTATTTTCTTCCAAAGGCTATTTATTGCTCTGCACCACTACCCTTTGCATCATGGAGCTAATTTTCTCCAATAAATATGAAATATATATTTACTATTGTAAGATACAAGGAGAGATGTAAAGATGATAAGGATTGAATAGCTTCAGAGAGTTTTCTTATATTTGACCCCATATTAAAGAGCTTTTGAACAAGGAATCCGTTCCAATAATGATATCACTATTAGATCATATTTTGCCTCATTAAAAAAACAGCAGTTTACATGTACCTTGTGCACTGGAATATAAATACTAGAATCCAAGTGACTTACCCTGAAATTTCTTCCCAATTATTTTTTTCTCTATTATAACTGTTATATATGGCATAGGAATTCATACTTTTGTTTTAATAACTCTTCAAATTGAAGTTCTTCTAAATAATGATCCACTTAATTTTTCTTAGTTTCCTCATACATATAAATATTTCTATTTTTGCTTTTAAAAATCATCTTTTCTATAAATATAGCCTTAGGAAACAGCACTTACCTGCATTTCTCCACCTTATCTTGTCCATATTTGAGTTAACCATAAAGCATTAACAATAAAAAAAATAAATAAAATCAGCTTTCTCTGTTCACTCCATACTAAGAACTACAGAGGAGCAAGTGAGCAATTATCTTAACTCAAAAGTAGTGACTGTCTCTATATGGCAAATGCCGTAATCTCAAAGAATAGAATATCCTAATATTAGCAGAAACAGCAGACTTTTAATAGATATTGTGACAAACAAGATTTTTAAGGATTTGGTTCATTTGATGGCACAGAATGATGGGTTTTCTAGAACCATATACAGCTGTTTCTTTATGGCCTCTGTTTCAGATTTTTCTACCGCCAATTATGCGCTTCCTTATCCTGTTTACTTCCTGCTTACTTATCTACTTGCGATTCTTCCTTGGACAGTCACAGTAAAAGTCAGGGAGGGTTGCTGCACATAGCTTCATCTTCAGCAGTCTGTAATTCTACAGGTAATTTAGGACAATAATTAGGGTTGCTCCTAGCCCATTCAGCACTTTAAAGCTACCCACACTCGACAGACACAGCCTTGCAGGGGTAAAGGCTTGGAGAAGTACAGGCAGGCTATGGCTATCATCTCTCCACGTTCACTACCCTGTCTGTCCAGTCATAAGTAGCAGGGCTGCTTTTGTGCAACCCTGCGTGCTTTTGGAAGCTGTGCCTTGTGCCAGATCCAGCCTTAGGCAGTGATGACTAGAGCCTCTGTTCTGAAGAATACGAGTAGGTCTTTCTTTTCAAACCCTGAGTCAGCACAATCTGCAAGCCATCAACTGAAGGGAAATCTTGGTTTTTTGAACTGAAGTTTATTATGGGGGTTGGGAGGGAACCTAACAGCAACAAAGAGGATGAAACCAGAGTGCATCCTTTGAGTAGCAGACCTTGGTGAATTCTCATTGGTCAATCCATCCCTTTCATATACAATTTCAGATCAGCAAACCAAGGCTTAGTGGGTATAAGAAACTTGCCTAGGGCCACTTAGCTAGTGAGTCAAGAACTGGGATTACAACTCAATTTGGTCTGACATTAAAACATATACTCTTAACCCTTAGATAGACTCCCTTATTCCATTGTGATCCCTTACCATATATCTGATCATACCTTGGTGATGATATTTTGCAGTCTTACTAAGTTTGGATAATTTGTAGGCCAAATTATCTACTGATGTGTAGCTAATTTATTGAAGACTTTGGACTCTGTAGAGTATAAAATGATTTATTTTAAAATGTTTGTTGGAGTATAGTTGATACCCAATGTTACATTCGTTTCAGGTGTACAACATAGTGATTCAACAAGTCTATACATCATGCTATGGTCATCACAAGTGTGGCTACCCTCTGTCACTATGTAATGCTATTACAGTACCATTGACCATATTCCCTATGCTGTACCTTTCAGTTATGAAAGATTTGATTCTTTTTAATCATTGTTTTCGGCTGTACTCTGTGGAATTGCCCTGTCCTAGGTCTTTAATGAAAATCTAAATTTCTGGCTGTTCATGGTTATTAAAATTTAGTCCTGTGCATTTTATAGATTCTCTATCCATTTCAGAGTGTTCTTCTCCCCTCCTGCTGATCACACTAGCCATTATTGGATAGGATTCACAAGGTGGGGGGTTCTGCTTTATTCCTTTCACCAATCAGCCTATCATTTCTCTTCTGGGTCCAGCTCCTACACAGTTGAGGGCTGCAAGGAAGGACAGGGAGTGATGTGGTGTTCTCTGGCCCTAAATCACTCATGTGGAAATTTTCTTTTCCTTGCTCTGGCTTGCGCATTCAGATTCTGCTTAGGGCTGATGGGATATATTTTTTGAGGTCATGTTTAGCTTCCATCCAGCTCCTTTTTTCCCTGAAATCTCCTTGGCTAAGGGCAGACGTTTCTCCTGATGTCCCCTGCCAGCAGTTCCATCTGGCCCACGCATATCGCAGGGAATCAGTAACTCCTATTGTACTTCCACTCTACGACTGTCTCCCTGGAGCAAAGACCTCCTTCTGCCTTTCTATACTGCACCGCAGCCTCACTGCCCCTTGCTGCGAACGGCATCAGCAAACCTCCCACTTCTGGAACTAGCCAGATATAGGATCTATATTACTCTCTCAGGAATCTCTCTCCGTGCTTAGCACCCCTCTAGTGGAGTGAACACCTAGAAATGCAAGCATCCGGATAAGGACCACGGCATGTATAAACTTCTAGAATTCTCTACCTCAGATGGCCTTCATGGGGAGGTAGTGGACACTTGCCAAAGGGGATTTGGGGGAAGATTTCTTAGCTCACCTCTGCACTCCCCTGGCTCTGCATCCTGAAACTGTATGCCTGGGCAGTGGAGGGTAGGTATGGGGAGGGGAATTATGATAGTTAGTGGGTTGATTCTTCTGCATCTTCTAGGAGCTGTGGAGAAAGGTTTTAGCTTCAGTTCAGTAGCTTAATGACTGTTTTAAAAATATGTGTGAGTTAAAATCTCTTCTATTCAGCTTTGGGGCTTAAACCACAATTCCATCAGAATAGGAAAAAAAAACACATTTAACATTGTATGGAAACATAGAAATAGTAATTTAAAGTGTTTGCTATGCAATGTGGGGACACCTGCTTTCCTCAATATGTATTTTATATCTTAAAGAATTTTTTTCTTGAAAATGGGGAGTGCTAACTAAAAATGCTCACATTTGCACACACCTCTTTAAGTATCTTTATGTCCATTTGTGAATCACAACAACGCTGTGATGGAGATAAAGGGTCATTACCACTATTTTGTATATGAGAACACTGGGGCTTAGCATGATAGGTAATTTTTCTGAAGTGTCATTTTTAAGGGGTAGTTCTGAATTTCTAACTCTCAATGTATTGCT
Organism: Enhydra lutris kenyoni; assembly: GCF_002288905.1. NCBI lineage: Eukaryota > Metazoa > Chordata > Mammalia > Carnivora > Mustelidae > Enhydra > Enhydra lutris. Next base: position 33,404,194 of record NW_019154098.1, on the reverse strand, counting down.
TCACCTCTCTGCACCTGTTTTGTGGGGTTTCCAAGAAGCAGAGTCTGAGAATGACATTCACGTGCAAGTGGTTTATTAAGTTTTGATCCTGGAAGAAATCTGTCCTGAAGTGAAGGAAGCATCATAGACAGGAGAATAAATTAAACAAGGAAGTGTCTCCGGGAGAAGTCTCACCTAAGCCTGATTCCAAAGGGAGCATGAGAGCATGAGTTGCATCATAGAGTTTGCCCCTTCTTGATGCAAGAATCTGGGCTTCTGTGTCTTGGGTGTAGGTTGCCCTATAGCAAAGGAGGTGGGAGATGAGGGAATTCCCAGACCCCTCAGTGTGAAGGGGCTCCAGTTTCCCCAGGGTAGACCTCCTGAAAGGTAGGCAGCAAGCCCACAGTGGTGACACCCAGAGGAGTTGGAGGAATGGCATCTGAACCAATAAAAAAGATGGAGTAGGAGCACCAATACTACACTGTCTCTAACCATGTTAGTAGTTAACAGAGACATAGGATACTTGTAAACATAAGACCAAGGTAAATGTCTTAGTATAAAATTTTAAAGGTCCAAAGAAATAGAAGTAGTGTTATATTACCCTTTGTTTAGATAAAGACATTTACTCTAGCTGTACCTGTTATTTTTCAGTGTAGACACACTGATCATTAAAATCTGTTGTTTCCTACAAGAACCTTTTGAAACACAAGTCAACTACATTATAATGAATATATGTGTTGAAGGAAAACATATAATTTTATGCCTTTCTTTTATAAGTTAGACAAAGAAGAGTACAAACAGAAGGCATGTTGTCATGAGCCTCAGGGCAATGTCTTTAACGAAAAAGTAGTTTTGGTTCAATAGGTGCAAGACAAAGCGATCATCTATTTTGCTCACCTTTAAAATACATTGTGTTGCATACAACATAAACATGACTGCCAGGTGTTCTTATCAGACTAAGAAAAAAAAATATGATCAACTTTCTTGAAGACAGTTACTCCTGTTTATTCAAGGCAGGTAAGCAGGTCTCATAACTTCAATTTGAATTCATGTAAATCAACGTAATTTTGGTCATTTTAAACTACTTCACTTACGGAACCATTGTAGTAAAATTATATCGTAGTGCAGGTATCCCCCACTTCTCAAACAATCCCATTATGTCACTTTGCTTTTAGGACAGAGCTACATTAGTACTACATTAGTAGTTAGTTTTCACCAGCTGAAAGAAACCCAAAGACAAAAAAATGGAAATAGTGCTCAGAGTTTGATTTGTAACAAGTATGCTCCCTGAGCGGCAAGAGTGGCCCCGCCAAGCTCTGTCCTCAGGAAATACACTCAGCTCTCAGCATCAAGCTGCCATAGTTTGGACTGTGTCTGTGAGCATCTGTGCTTTGTCTTGGTTTATTGTGTGCATTTGTTAGCAAGATGTGTCCCAAGGTATCACAAAACCATAAGAGAGCTTGTTTTCGGGTTCTGGGAACCCTAAAACTTTTTCCATGTGAATTAATGCTAATTGCTTCTTTGCTTTCTGCCATTTTGGCTTAAAAAGGTTTCTTAGGAATACTCTATTTTCGGATAGAAGGGACAACCTATAATACAAACTTTTGCATCTATTGAGAGAAGGTCACATGCCAGGTAATAGTCTAGGAACCTGTCTGATTTCGTTGATCTTCACAACAGTTCTGGAGGATAGGTACTATTATCATTCTCCTTCTAAAGATGAAGAAACCTAAGGCCAGAGTACTCGTGTATCTTACGTTGGTGGTGGATAGAGGAGTCAACCAGGAGGCAACTAGCCAGTCTGGTTCCAGAGCTGTGCTCTTGAGTATGAAAAACATTTGAATTTAGGTTTCTAACATTCATAAGTTTTGGTGTTGACTTTTGCTACAATATTGATTCTGTTTTATAGGTTATGAAAATTAAAAATTCAGAGAAAACAAATAGGACAGTTGACATAAACAAGAACTTAGAGGGTCAATAAGAGAATAGCTGGACAAGGTTCCCAATAGTATTTAAAATGAGTCATTTCCTTATGTCAATATGTTAAACCCTCATAGTTACATAATTTAAAATACATTCTTTGTACTTTATTTTTAGAATTGGCTATAACTCTGTATATAGTTTATAAAAATTTATCAGATCATTAATTTTTAATTACTTAAATATCAAATATACCCTTTTTCTTTCTTATCCCTGACAAATATCTTCTGGACCCCACATATACTCTTTCATTAAAAATATGTGTATACATACATACACATACAAATAAGTATATGTATGCAATCCAGGTAAAATTGAAGATTTAGCCACATCTGAATTGGAATGAGGTAGAAAATGGTTCATTTTCCTCATCCTGACCTCGTTTTTCTAATTTATCAGATGCCCTTTGGTATTATATTTTATAAGCATATTTTCTCAATCCATTATTCCATCCTTCCCTGCCTCCCTCCTTCCTATTTTCCCTACCCCCTTCTTCTTTCACTTCTTTCATTTTTTTCTCCCTCTCCTCCTTCCATTTCTTTTTCCCTTCCTTCTTTATTACTTAATTCACTTGTGTTCTGTAAACACATATGAGACTAAAGCCATGGAGCCATGTTATATAGGCCCTTAAGAAATAAACAGCTTAACAAGAAGAAGCACTTAAGTGTTTCAGTTTCAAAGGGCTCCTAGCTGCAGTTTATTTGTGTGAAAGTTGGGCAAAACACTTTTTTTTTCAGGGCCCCTGGGATGGCTCTCTCTGTTAAGCGACTGACTCTTGGTTTCTGATCAGGTCATCATCTCAGGGTTGTGAGATGGGTCCCCATGTCTGGCTCATGTGGGGCTGGAGCCTGCTTGAGACTCTCTCTCTCCCTCTCCCTCTGCTTGTGCTCATGCTCTCTCTCTCTCTCTCTAAAATAAACAGATAAATCTTTTAAAAAACTACCTTTTTTTCCCTCTTTTGGAAATTACAAGGTTTTGATGGTCTCCAAAGCCCCTTAAAGTTTCAAAAATAATTTAAAAATAATTCATATGTTCACAATCTAAGTGAGAATAAGTCGATAACAAGAAATCTTAGGGGGAAAAATAAATGTCAGCAGTGAGAGTATTTGCATATAAGTCCTGTTTAATAAATGGTTAATAAAATATTTTTCCTATCAATGCAAATGATTAAGCCAAGGGCAGTAGGTGCTATCAGTATATTTGAAGAACTATAGTGAACGTGTAAAGGTGTACATATGAAGAATGGACAATAGAGATTTGCTTGAAATATTTCTTATGAGCTCTATTACTGGATTATTAGAAACCCTATCCTGATTTGTCATAGGTCTAGTTTCACCTACATTTCTGTCCTATTCTTACCTTATTCTTTCATACATTATTCAGTCATAAAAATGACAAACAGTTATAGATTATTCATAATAATATATCTCTGTAGCCATTTTTCCAAATATCCTTGAATTACTCTAAACTATTTTTGGAAATATCTTTGTGAATCAACTTAATTTAGAAAAACACTTCAAAGTTTACATTGGTCGTAGAATTGCATGCTGCTCTATTTCCAAAAATTATATCAACTAAAATATGGAAATATAGACTTTTGTCCTCCACTACCAAATATGATTGTCAAATGCAAGATTTTTTCATAAGGGGCAACTCATTTGTTATTGGGACTGGTGTTCCACATATATATAATATAGGTATGTACCTACATATATAATAAGAAAAGTTAAAAGATATTTTAATTATTTAACCATAAATTATCTTTAAAAATTTTTTTTTACTATTCAAGAAAAACATTCTTATTGCATGAGGTATTATTATTAATTTTGAAATAACTCTCATTTCTCCACAAAGTATTCTAGAGTTTGCGCACAATTTGAATTTTAATGTCTTCATTTGAAATTTCATACGTTGTTAGCTGACTCTCAAATCTGGGGATTTTAAGGGATCAATTGCATTTGCTTTTTTTTGTCAAGACAAATAATGCCAAGGGCCTGGTTTATTAATAATGAAAGAGACTAAGAACCAGGACATGGGTTTTGTAGTCGTAAGTTTCACAATGCTTTCTTTTTAAAAACTTGTGTTATATGACATAGCATACATTTAGCTTAAAAATGAAAGTGAATTTAGATTCTTTTCATGATAAGTTTAGAATGAATATTTTGAGGAGAAAAATAGAGCCCTTCAGGGTTGCAAGCCTGGCCAGGCTCTGATCAATCTATGGATAAGAGTCACTTTTTGCCACGGGTAATGATCGAGGCACTTTTATGCCAACACGTTCTAGAATCCCCCACTAGTTTTCAGAACTCAAGAGGAAGGATGTAAATACTTGTTGAGTACTTGATTTTTTTAAAAAAAGGATTGATATTCCATCTTGTTCAATTCCCTTTGCATTTCCAACTCTGTGTCTTCGGAGAAGGCTGAGCCCTACGCTGTTCTTCTGGACCCAACCCTTTCCAGTCCGTGGTAATTTGCCAGGGCTGCTCCTCCGACCGGAAGAGATACCCATGTGTTAATTGCCCCCTGTTAGACTACACGGATCGGCTTCCTCATAACACAAAAGCGAATAGTAACGAACCAGAAAGGTGATGCTCAGTAATGTGAAAGTGTTATCCTTCAAACTCCCCTTCGAAAAAGATGATTTTGAGGCTATCCGTGCATTCTAGTCTGCAAAATTAAGATGTTTCTATATTAAGAACCAGAATAGTTGGCAGGGAGGAGCCAGAGAGACGCAACTCTGAAAGATGGGAAAGGTCTCATAGGAGCTCTAACCCCGTCCTAATTTTAGGGACAAAGCCCTGAAATAAAGGGTGACTTTTATTTACCTTTGTGTTTCCTCAGTTTAAAAATCTTGTTTGCTAATGGCCCGTAATTTACTGTCCTGAGAGTTGAGTGTAAGTTTAAACAGCATTTTCATGTCACTTCAGAAATAAGGGATGATCATTTTTAAATCCTTCAGAAATAAATAAGCTTATTATATTTTCATCCCTCTAAAGGAGACATAAGGAGAGATTTATTAACATCGATATTCCACTTTTGATGCCCTCTGTAGGAGGTGCTAGTAAAATTCAGAAATGTTTCACAGGCCTCAATTTGGGGGTCCCACTGAATGACTTATCCAGATGGAAATGATAGAACTTTTCTTCCTCTTCATGTGATAAATCAGCTTATTAAGAATTTTTGCTAAATGGAGTCTTGCTTATAAAGAGAAAGGCTTTTAAATTTATTTTTAAAGTAATGTGTTCATATAGACCTATGCTGCCGAGGTTCCCTAGCATTTCTGCTACGGCAGAGAATGTGTCTGTTGGCCACTCGGGAAAGATACCGGTTTCAGAAAGCCCTATTTAAAGTGCTAGGTTATGCTGTTCCTTGTTACTTTTAATCATGTAAGTACCTCTTTATCTTAAAATTGCTATTGTTTTCAGACCAGATGGCATGGAACACATTTGTTACACATCTATGATTGAATATACAGTTAAGATTTTTTTTAATAGATCACTTTGCCCGATTTATTAAATTTATTAAATTCAATAATGCATTGACCATTAGGGACATTATATAATTTGCATCTGAAATAATATATTACTATTAATAAATCTATAAACCATACATCATCTGTTTAGATGGTATAATGTAGCCATTTATTGTATACTCTGTGAATTTTGTCAACAGGGAATCCCCCTGATGAAAAAATAGCATAATATTAATTACTAGCACCATCTGTGCAAAACAATAGGGAAACCAATATTTTAATACAATGACTTCATGCATGTCAGTTATCTTCAGCATTAAATGCTGCAGTTTTGTTGACGCAGTTTACCCGTCTAATAATTCAAATAATGGATGTTCTTACAGAGGTTAAAACTATGAATAAATGAATTAAAATTAAATATAATCAAATGTTTAAATAGGTATAACATGAATCTGATTCATTCTCCAGAATATATCCTGCATGCATGTATGTATATACAAATTACTGTACCATCTGCTAGGTTTTTACAGGTTGAGCATGAATTTTTTTTCTACACATGAAAGGCATATTGTAGATGCCTTGTAGTGAAAAGATTATTCAGTTGAAAAGGTTGAAACAACTGGTCTAACTAATGCCTGGCGGTGGTCAGACTCCAAGAGTACCTTCAAAAGATGAGGGCAAGGGTCATCATAGGAAAGATCATATTCTATTTAAATTTTGAGCTCCCAAGCTAACATTTTGCTAATTATGACAATGGATGCTGTTCCAAGCACCAAAGGACTCCCTTTCATCTGTCCTTTTAAACTACTGTAACCTGCCACCTGGTATGTTCTTTTTATATATCCACTTTAACTTCTGGCTTTAATAAATATTTATTGAAAAAATTAATGAATTATATTTTGGAGAAGGAGATGATGAGCAAAGAGTCTTTTTTTTTTTCTTCCGTTGTCGGTACATACTATTCTTTTGGTTTGCTTATTTAGGTATCTTAGTAGCTTAGTACCTCATACTGACAAAGTTTTCTTACTGACACAGACTTCAGAGCCTCGGAGTCCATAAGGAGGGAACTGTAATCATTATTGCTGGGAAACGTGAACAAGCAATAGGTTTTTTATTTTGAGGCATCTTTTGTAATAGCCAATTAATCTAAAGCTTTCATTAAATAGCACTCAACAGTGATCATCAAACTTCCTTAGTTTACCATGTTCTCTTACTTCTAGAAAGAAGTCTCCACATCCATAGGTTCCATCTCCTAAGATCTTGAAAGGATCTTGAAATTCTATTATGAAATGCCATTTAGCCCTAACTCAGAATTTCCATTTATTTTATTTTTTTTAAGATTTTATTTATTTATTTGTCATAGAGAGAGAAGCAAGAGCGAGCACAGGCAGACAGAATGGCAGGCAGAGACAGAGGGAGAAGCAGGCTCCCTGCCAAGCAAGGAGCCCGATGTGGGACTTGATCCCAGGACGCTGGGATCATGACCTGAGCCAAAGGCAGCCGCCCAACCAACTGAGCCACCCAGGCATCCCTCCATTTATTTTTTAAAGTTGTATCTTTTTGTATTTCTTTAAACATAGTTTAGGATGAGCTTCAGCGCTAGCTTCATTATGCAGGGTAGGGTTTTTAGAAAATCAACACCAGCAACACAGTCCTGGCTTTGAGTTCTGGCTTATATTGCTGTGTGACCTTGAACACGATTGTCAAATCCTTTAACTTCTATTTCTGGGGTATAAAGTCATCCTTATAAAATGGAAATAGTGCTGCTTTACCTCTTGCTAATTAGATGCCAGCATAGAATGAGGTAATATCATGATCATCAGTACTTATTATTTATGGCTCATCCACTGAGGTAAAGGAAATAGAAGAGTTTAAAAGGATGTTAGCCTTTCAGAATATGAATAGGCAATCACAAAATAAACATAAATGCAAATAAAAAATGAAAAGATTCTCAAAATCAGTAGTAGTAAGGAAAAGTAAGATTAGGGGCGCCTGGGTGGCTCAGTGGGTTGAGCTGCTGCCTTCGGCTCGGGTCATGATCTCAGGGTCCTGGGATCGAGTCCCGCATCGGGATCTCTGCTGGGCAGGGAGCCTGCTTCCCTCTCTCTCTCTCTCTGCCTGCCTCTCTGTCTACTTGTGATCTCTCTCTGTCAAATAAATAAATAAAATCTTTAAAAAGAAAAAAAAAAAGAAAAGTAAGATTAAATAGTATATTATGGGAGAATTTTGTTCCAAAATTTTCATATATGGTGCAGTCAAAAGTGTGGGGCAATGAGCATTTTTAGGCACAGTAGGAGGGAGAGTATACTAGCACATCTTTTTGAGGGAAGGAAATTTAACAGCAGTTCAAAAATTCAAATGCACATGTTTTTGGACCCAGAAATTTTACTTTTAGAAATCTATCCTAGAATGATTTTTAGCCAAATGGTGAACAGATGTAGCAGTCCCCTTTCACCCTTCCATCCTCCCCCCAAAAAGCCATGCTGATACAAAATAACAAATACATGCTAATCAAGTTAAAAAATAAAGACACACACACACGGAATAAAAAAAATCATCAGTTTCCAGAACTAGAGAACAAAAATCCAACATGAAAATTGGCAATAATAATAATAATAATAACAACATGGATTTTGACCTAAGAACACAGATGTTTTCATGTTTTCTGATGCCCAGGCACACCTGTGGCCAAGTGAGACAAAGAGCTGGAACTGAGCATCTGAGATGAAGTTTCTAGGGAAAAAAAGGAGCTCCATGAAAAAGGGATCAAGAACACTCTATTCCTTGTCCTTCCAAAGCATCCAAGGAGATTTCTGTCTGTCCAGTTGTGGACATACACACATTCATACATACATACATACATACATATTTGAAAAGTCTACTGTAAGGACTTGGCAGTAAAATCTATCAGTCATCATATTTTAAGTAATGGAGACAAGATTTGAAAACCTAAAAATATATATTGTTCAGATTTAAGTTTCACCTAATTGATATATTGGCCTTTTTAAAAAATGAAAATGATAGCCATATAGCCAAAAATATTTCTTTCCTTTTGGGGGAATTGAAAGTAAAGTTGAAGGACAAATTTTCCACTGTTGAAACAACTGTCTAGAATTCTGTTGCCCCGTATTAAGACCACTGGCAGTCTTGGTTTCTGAAACCTTTACCTTAGTCACTTGAGGAAACAACTGCAATGAGGGGAGTCAGCAGATCTAAAAAAAATTTGCATTAGCAACTCAAGAACAGGAGAAAAATCAATTTCAAAAAGATTATTATTTTTAACTTATTTTAAATAATTAAAGAGATAAGGAATAGAAATCTCAGTAAAAAAAAAAAAACAAAGACTGTAACAAAACAGATGAAAAAGAGTGAAGTAGAAAAATATATACTATTGTATATATATACACATACCAGTGGGAGTAAAAAAATATATACCATTGAAATAGAAACTCAGCTGATTAAATGATAGCTGGATAGGTGAAGTGAGAATAAGGAAATGGGGAAAAAGGGAAATACAAAACATCCATCTAGGATTCCTTGATTGAGAGAATAGGGAGAAAAAATATCTATGGGTGACATACAATGGAAAAGGTCAAAAATTGGAAAAGACATGGTTGCACAGACTGTTTCAAGCAGCACAGTGAATTCTGAATAAGAGAAACAAAGAAGTCCTCTTAACTGGATCAGTTCTCTTGACTGACTCAGAAAATTACTATGCCTCTATTGTTTTTAAACGATTTTTATAGTGTAGTAAATATTTAACTAGGAAGTTACCATCTGGTCTATCAGTGCCCTATGAGTCCCACCAATGAAATTCTGTTCTTAAAGAAAGAGTTGTGTTTTGTCCATAACTATAAAAGGGAGTTATATATATATTATGTTAATTGTCCAAACCAATGAAATATTAGTGTAAAACAAAGAATTGTGTCAAGAAAACTTAACTGAATGCTTTAGGGAGACTTCATAAAGACAAGCCACTTAAAAAATTAGATGTGAAATTAGGTTTTGACACAAGAACTGTAAAACTGAGGTTAAAAGTCATAAATATCTGGAACCTGGTAAACACAAACACTTCTAATAATGTCTTTAAGTTCTTACCTCCACTATAAAGACATCAAAATTGGAAATGGTAGATAATCCATTATGTGTGGTTCATGAAAGATAACATGAAAATCTGACCAGCAGACCCATGTCAAAGGAAGGGCCTTGTGCCACATCAAAAACTTATCAAACAACACAAATTTATATTTTTCAGTTTAAGCAAAATACTTAAGATGAACATTAATCACTTGTTAAAATGATTCTCAGTTTTAGTACGTTTTTCATTTCCTCATTGAGCTAACAGTTTTGATGAGAGATCATTCTTCAAAAAAAAAATGTATCAGTGATCAATTATAGACCTCAAAGTCATAAAAAAGATTACCTACTAAGAAAAAAAAATACACCAATAACAAAGTTCATATCAGCAATTTTATCTAAGAATCCACTGCCATATCCAAAGTTATGAATATTTCCCTTATGTTTTCTTCCAGAAGCTTTAGGTTTTTAGATCTTATATTCAAATTATCGTTCCCACACAGTCTGTTGGAGACTATCCTTTTCCCATTGAATGAGCTTAGAGCTCTTATAAAAAATTAATTAACCATAAATATATAAATTGATTTTGAGACTCTCAATTCTATTTCTTCTTTTTTTTTTTTAGTTTAGTTTTTAAATTTTAAGTTCTGTTAGTTGACATATAGTGAATACTTGTTTCAGGTGTAGAATTTAATGATTTATCACTTACATACAACACCCAGTGCTCATCACAGCCAGTGCTTTCCTTAATACCTATCACCCATTTAACCCATTCCCCCACCACCCACCCCTCCAGCAACCCTGTTTGTTCCCTATAGTTAAGAGTCTCTTATGGTTTGGCTCCCTCTTCATTTTTATTTTATTTTTCTTCCCATTCCCCTATGTTCATCTGTTTTGTTTCTTAAATTCTGCACATGAGTGAAATCGTATGATATTTTCCTTTTTCTGATTGCCTTATTTCACTTAGCATAATTTCACTTAATACAGTCTAGTTCCATTCATGTTGTAGCAAATGGCAAGATTTTATTCCTTTTGATGGCTGAGTAATATCCATTGTGTGTGTATGTGTGCGTATACACACATACACACATGTACATACATATATACACATATATGTACATACACATACCTATATGTACATACATATATGTGCATATACACACACACGTGTATATATATACATATACATATGCGTATGTATACACACACACACAAACACACACACACACCCCATTGCTTCTTTCTCCATTCATCAGTTGATGGATATCTGAGCTCTTTCCATAATCTGGCTATTATAAATAATGCTGCTATAAATAATCATAAGGTTACATGTATCCCTTTGAATTAGTGCTTTTGCATTTTGGGGGTAAATACCCAGTAGTGCAACTAATGGATTGTAAGGTAGTTCTATTTTTAACTTTTTGAGGAAATTCCATACTGTTTTTCATAATGGCTGTACCAGTTTGCATTCCCACCAATAGCGCACAAGGGTTCCTTTTTAGAGAAACATCCTTGCCTTTTCAGAGAAACATCTTACATCCTTGCCAACACTCGTTGTTTCTTGTGTTGTTGATTTTAGCCATTCTGACAGGTGCAAGTTGATATCTCATTGTAGTTTTGATTTGCATTTCCCTGATGATGGGTGATGTTGATCATCTTTTCATGTGTCTATTGACCATTTGGATGTCTTCTTTGGAGAAATGTCTGTTCATGTCTTCTGCTATTTTTTAATTGGATTATTTGTTTTTTGGGGTGTATTGTATCAGTTCTTTATTTATTTCAGATTCTAACCCTTTATTCAATAAGTCATGTGCAAATATCTTCTGTCATTTGTAGGTTGCCTTTTCGTTTTTGTTGATCATTTCCTTTGCTGTGCGGAAACTTTTTATTTTGATGTAGTCTTAGTTTATTTTTGCTTTTATTTCCCTTGCTTCAGGAGAGACATATCTAGAAAAACGTTGCTATAGCTGATGTCAGAGACATTTCTGCCCAATATTTCTTAGGATTTTTTATGGTTTCAGGTCTCAAGGTCCCACATTTAGGTGTTTAATACATTTTTAATTTATTTTTGTGTATGTCCTAAGAAAGTGGTCCAGTTTCAGTATTTCACCGGTAGCTGACCAGTTTTCCCGACACCATTTGTTTGAGAGATCACCTTTCTCCTGTTAGATATTCTTTCCTGCTTTGTTGAAGTTTAGTTGACCATATAATTATGAGTTTATTTCTGGCTTTTCAATTCTGTTCCATTGATCTCTGTGTCTATTTTTGTGCCAGTACCGTACTGTTTTGATTACTGTAGCTTTGTCATAAGTTTTGAAACTTCATCTCTTGTGCCAAGTTTATTACTAAGTATTTGATTCATTTAGATCCACTTGTAATGAAATTGCATTCTTAGTTCTTTTTTGGATTGTTCATTGTTGGTATATAGAAATACTACTGATTTTTGTGTTTTGATCTTCTACCCAGTAACTTTGCTGAATTCATTTATTACCCTTTGTACCTTTCTCATGGGTTCTTTGAGATTTTCTATATAGTAAACAGGATCATGCTATCTACAGATATAGTTCTCCTTCTCCCCCTTCTACAATTTGAATACCCTTTCCTCTTTTGTCTTGTCTAATTGTTCTAGCTAGGGCTTTCAATATAATGTTGAATAACACTGATGAAAGTAGGCATCTTTGTTTTATTCTTGATCTTGGTGGGAAAACTTTCCACTTTCACCATTAAGATGTTAGCTACAGGTTTTTCATAAATGCCCGTTGTCATGCTGATGCATGGACTTTTAAAAATAGGAAACTATTTGAGTATTTGGAAAAGAAGAGAATTAAAGAAGGTGATTGAAAGAATTTCCATTAAACGTTAGAAATTCTCAGATTTGGTTTTCAAAAATTCAATGCATGTAACTCTGAATAGTAGTAATCATAAAGAACACATCAGAAAACACTTAAAAATAAGTTAGAAAGATGGAAAAAATATGTATTAGACTAACCCAAAGAAAGCTGGTCTACGTTTTTAATAACAGGCACAATAGAACTTACAGAATCCTGGTCTACATGCTCTTGGAAGGACACCAGCTTACAGAATCAATGGGAATAGGAAGAAGACACTGAAAACACCAGGAAACAAGGAAGCTCAGAAGGAAACCAGGAAGCAGGAAATGTTGTAACATGCTTGTGTAGTAATAGCCTGGCCAGTGTGTTGCGACAGTAGCCACAACTACAATTACCTCTTTGCTATTACTGTGAGGATTCTGACTCTCAGAATTCCTGATCTCTTGGCTTACTCACTTACTCTTCAGAGTCCCAGGAGCTCATATCTAGCTGACTGAGCTTGTGCCACATGCTGCCCCTGGCTGTTAGAAGAAGCTTGTAGGAAGGCTTGGATTCCATGGTGGAGGCAGGTGCTAGGAAGCAGTCTCTGGCCAAATGATCAATTGAAGAGGAGAGGAAATACACAGAAAGGAAACTTGGGAGACTTTATGAGGAATAATATGTGATAATTTTCTTTAATGTCTGGAAAGATACAGACAATTAAAAGCAATTAGCAGTGTGGAAGTGAAGGGATAGACTAAACAGTGTTTTGAAAATTCTATATACTTATATACAGTTTTGCAATTTTTTAACGATGAAATTGCACTCAAGCATGGCTTGTGTATTTTTAAAAATAGGTTTTAAAATTATACTTTAAAAAGAACTTTTGGGGGCGCCTGGGTGGCTCTGCGTTAAAGCCTCTGCCTTCGACTCAGGTCATGATCCCAGGGTCCTGGGATCGAGCCCCGCATCAGGCTCTCTGCTCAGCAGGGAGCCTGCCTCCCCCTCTCTCTCTGCCTGCTTCTCTGCCTACTTGTGATCTCTGTCTGTCAGATAAATGGGTAAAAATCTTTAAAAAAAAAAAACCCTAGGCTGCTTTAAAAAGAACTTTTGCCTTTAAGAGTGAGAATTATATACCCACAGCACTTTCAAACTTTCATGGGAATAATTGATGAAAAACACGCTTCAGCAAAATTCAAGGGAGGAGAAATCTCCCTGGGACTGCAGAGATTTCACCGTTGGCTAATCTACTTTTTTTTTTTTTTTCCTTGAAATGCGTTGGCTTCATCTACCTTTAGAAGTTCCTTCTGTTGAAAACTCTGGATGATTTTTTTCTCTCTCTGAAGCCAGCCAGATACTTTGTAGTCAAATAAATTGTCAGAAAAATTGCTGTATCTAGAGATTTTTTTCTGTAGTAAAAATGTGGCCACTGCCTTCTCAGAGTAGCTCATCATTTGAGATTGTATTTTTTAAAAACCATCAAAAATAAAAAATGCATTATATAAATTTTGAATTAGCCATGCTCTTCGGGAAATTTAGTTTCACATATGTGTAGGAGAGCTGGTATGTTTGTGCATGCATGCATACATGTTTGTGTGTTAGTGATAGAGAAAGACATAAAGACAGAGACAGAGAGACCAAGAGTCAGACACAGGAGGAGAGGAAGACTCACTGTAACTCCGTGAGACCATTCTAGATATTTATATTCCAAGAGAAATGACCTGGAGTATGAAACTGACTGGAATTTGTACCTTTACTTATTTAACACTGAAACTGAAGTTAGTTGTGTACAACATAAACAAAGAGGGTCACATTTTGGAGGTCTCTTGTGTGGTACCTAGGTACTCATTCTCTGGTACTCATTCTCTGATGATTTGATTCATCTTTTTATTCCTTTGGCAAATCTCTATTAAGTGATTCTTCAGTGACAGTTTTCCTGCTAAACAATGAGGATCCAGAGTGAATCAAACACAGCAGAGGGGAGAGACGTGAACTAACCAGACAACTGATACGATGCAGTGTGATGCGTGCTAGCATGTCCTGATGCTTTAAGAGCTCAGAAAGAAGACACAAATTCTGGACTTAGTAAAGATTTGGTGTGTTTCCGGGTATGTCAAGAAAGCAAACTTGGACTGAGTCTAAAGGGTGAAAACTATAGTGGAAGAAGAAAAGAGATTTTAAATAACTAACTAACTGACAGGGTGAGATCTCTCAGGGATTCTGAGGCAACCAGACAGAAGATTTTAGGGATATCATTTTTAATGGGTAGGGAAGATTTCTACTTGAAGCATCCATGACTCTGAATTGGTAAAAGGGGATCTATAATGGATATATGATGATTTACTGCTCAGAACTCCAGAACTATTCACCTTTTTTTCTGGGAACTATAATCTGAATTCCATTTGGGGAATTAGTTCATTCACACACACACACACACACAGAAACACACACACACACACGTACACATGCACACACACAGAGCATTCCTGAGGTGGAACACAGCTATCTTAGACCCACCACTAATATCCATCCTTTTAGCCACAGTAACTGGTCAAGTGTTGAGCAAAAGATCCAATCATAACTAAAGTAAACTTACTTGGCAATTCCCAGGAAAGCGATGTTCACTCTTTTCTGTTAGGCCTAAAACCTAAGAGAACGTTGGGGCTGGAGCTCCAGGCAACCTCTTGCTACCATGTGATGCTTGATGCTGAAGCCAATATGACAGAAGGCAGAGTAAAGAGATGGAGAAAAACCAACTCCTAATTATATTTTCTGGGCCCTGAATCCAGTCTTGTTCTCTTATGTGAGCCAATAAATCCCCTTTTAGCCTAAGTAAGTTGGTTGTATTTTCTTTCACTTGCAACCAAGAGTTCTAATTGATGCAGTCCCCAAAGAGGAAGACAAAGAGTGGGAGGGTGGAAGGGAACAAGCTAATATTTATTAAGCAACTATTTTGTCCCTACAATGTAAAGCTGGACACTGCTATTTTCTTGTTTTTAGGTAAAGTCCACAATATTCCAGGAACCAAATGGGAGTGTCTTAGCATAAAGTTCTGCCTACTATAAATTCTATTCATTTTACATTACACTGTGCTATCAGTTTGAGGTTTATTCTAGACTGACATTTCTTTCATTGTATTTCTATGAAATGTTAATAAGTGTTAAATGAAAAAAAATCCTTAATATGTAAGAAAAACATTAAACGTATTTAAGTGTTGATGTTATAGGTCTTCTGTAAATGGTTCAAAGTATCTGATGAGAGATCACCCACAACATGAACTAAGGATGGTTAAAATTATGCTTTGGTACATATGCAACATTTTCAATCCTATACAATGTATTGACCTATAGTTTTTGAGAATTTGAGTTTGTGCTTCTAGATTTTGAGGGAGATGTTATTCCATCTGTGTTTGCATTAGAGATTCATACTACACA
Source organism: Enhydra lutris kenyoni (assembly GCF_002288905.1). NCBI lineage: Eukaryota > Metazoa > Chordata > Mammalia > Carnivora > Mustelidae > Enhydra > Enhydra lutris. The sequence continues at coordinate 33,388,442 of NW_019154098.1, read as the reverse complement.
TGGATATGTCGCTGACAGAGAAAATTTTTTTATAAAAAAATAGACTTTAGAGTCACCTGGGTGGCTCAGTCAGTTAAGCAACAGACTTTAGAGTCACCTGGGTGGCTCAGTCAGTTAAGCAACCAACTCTTGGTATCAGCTCAGGTTATGATCTCAGGTCATGAGATCAAACCCCGCATTGGTTTTGGTGCTGGGCATGGAGTCTGCTTAAGATTCTCTCTCCTTCTCCCTCTGCCTCCCTACCTGCTCATGCTCTCTCTTTCTCTCAGTAAATAAATAAACAAACAATAAATAAATAAATAACAAAAAACCCCAGACTTTAATAGTTCTTCAGTAAAACAACAAAGAAAATCAGAATGATTTAAAGTAAATGTGATAAATGACAACTATAAATTTCCAAACAAAATTATGAGGTACACTTTCCAAGATTAAATAAGTAAATATTTTGGAAACTACCATATATGAATTAAAGCATCAAATTTGTGTTATTCTCTTTGTTATAATTTTCTTTTGAGAATGAGAATTTTATAATATCCTGGAATTAAAACGAAATGTTAGAATATATTTGATGCTGTGCTTAAAATTAGGAACTGACTCAGAAACATCATTCCTACAGTTTAATAACTATGTGAAATAAAAGGAAACAAAGCCCTATTCACATAAAAAGGATGAGTGTTTTTATGTCATATATTATAAAAATATACAAAAATAATTTTTTGCTTTAGATATTTTAATCCTTTTATTCTTAATTTTAGAATGATTTAATTTCTTTAAAGATACTTTTGTTCAGTTACAGAATTTTTAAAACATATGAATAAATTAAGATTTTCTTTGCAGCAATTATTTCATCTTAGACCATTTCTGTTGTCTTCTATAATGTAAAGGAGACTTTTATTTTCTGTGTACCTATGTACCTATGTACCTGTGTACCTATGTACCTGTGTACCTATGCATTTTACATGTGAGAGAAATTGCATGATGGCTCTTCTTCATGTTCAAATGTGGGGAGGTCTCGTAGAAAGCTCTCTAGATGTTCGGTGGTCCATCTTTTGTCACAGGGACATATGAGTGTCTTGGGATATTGGCAACGTGGGGATTGTCCTCACAGGCTAAGTAAAAAGTAAATGAAACAAAGTCTTGCATACTGGAATATCAATGTACAGTGTGTTGGCTGCTTTATAAAAGAAGTTCTAGGGGCACCTGGGTGGCTCAGTGGGTTAAAGCCTCTGCCTTCGGCTCAGGTCACGATCCCGGGGTCCTGGGATCGAGCCCTGCATCAGGCTCTCTGCTCAGCGGGGAACCTGCTTTCCCCTCTCTCTCTGCATGTCTCTCTGCCTACTTGTGATCTCTGTCTGTCAAACAAATAAATAAAATCTTAAAAAAAAAAAAAAGTTCTAGACAGGGCCAGTTTCATAACTTGCAACTTCTGCAATCACATAGGGCCCTGCACTTGATTTAATGCTCTGCTGTAACTGTCTTAAGATTCTTAGTAATTTTTGATGATGGGACACTGCATTTTCATTTTGCAGTTGGCCCCATTAATTATGTAGCTGATCCTGCTTCTAGGAGTACATATTAATGAAATTGGGTGGGAATTCTTGCTCTTGTAACACTTATATTTTAATAGGAGATACATAAAATAAACAGCATAGCAAAGTGTGAAATAAGCAACTAAGGGATACATCCTCATGAGAAAAATAAGGAATGGAATGGGGATAGAAAATATACGTGTGTGTGGGAGGGTTGGAGGGGTGAAGTTTGAAATTTTAGACAAGTTGATCAGAAAGTTCTCAATGAAAATGTGACATTTGACTAATGACCTGAAAATAATGAAGGAGTGAATCATACTGCAATATGGTAGAAAAGTTTCCCAGACAGAAGGGCCAGCTTGTGCAAAGGCCTTGAGGGCAAAGAGTGCCTAGAACAGTGAGCTGACTAATGCAGCTGGAGAAGACACATGAGGGGGGGAGAGTAAAAAAGGTGATGTCAAAGAAGGTGGTGGAAGACTTTGGATTTATTCTAAGTGAGATGGAAAGACGTGGGATGGTTTAGGCAGAGTAATGATATTATCTGAAAAGATCACAGTGGCTGCTATGGGAGAGCCAGATCAACAGGAGAAGAGGAATAACCGATAGCAGGCCAATGAAGATCATGTACATTGTTTGCTCAGGAGACTACACATTCTCTGGTTTCCAGATGCTGTTGAACCATGGGTCTTGCTGTGGTAAAACCTTGAGTGGGGTTGATTATTTCTAGATTCCAATTTGAATCCTGTCTTTTGGATTCAATCACCTTATCTCAGGCCTTGAGATTTATTTTCCTTTCTTCACATCCTTCTCAGCATCTTACCCCCACAATGAGCAATCCTTTCTAGTGTATGGGCCAAGAGGAGTTGAGCCCTATCAAGGGTATGCATCACAACAAAATGCCACCCAAAAGAGAATTAATAAAAACTGGTTACTTACCCCAAGACTCTCTATTAAAGCTAAGGACAGCATTGGAAGAAAAGGAAATCAATCAGTAAGAAGAAAAAAGTCCCCATTGCTCAGTACTCTAATTACTTGGGAGTTATCTGGAAATACAGATTCTAAGGAAGAGGATCACGTGAGAAGATGGTCAGCATGACTAGTGACTGGGAACTTTTTGCAAAGGTGAGGAGAATGCCTGTGGGTGACAATGGAAGGGTAGGAGTGTGTGCCTTATCTTTAGGAGACTACAGGAAAGGCATGCACATATACAGTCCCACCAGTGGGTTGGTAATTGTCAGACAGACCTCCATCTCCTCCATCATTAAGAACCTCTTAATTCTCTTCGGTTTTCCTTCTCTTTGCCAACCTGTCCTGCTCTGTTGCTGACATAGACACTCGCTCTGTATTTTATCAAGCCCCAGTGCCCAGCACTATTTGATGATCACACATATGATACTACAGCTTAAAATCCCTTATAGAGAAATCTGATTCACCTTATTTAGGTCAAATGTCTAACTCTGACCCAGGAAGTTTTGGTCATTAGGATCAAGGTTAGCACAGCCTTTGGGGAGAGGCAGGTAATATATGTTATTTAGGAAAAAGGATTTGCCTGAGGAGAATGCTGAGATTCTCTAGTTTACTTTCTAATCACTTTGTACTTTGTATTATATAAACTCTACCATAAAGGATTTTAAAACCTACAAAACAATTTGTAGTCTACACTATAGGCTAAGATATATATATATAGAGAGAGAGAATTTTTTTGTACTACTGCGTTGTGGCAAAGATTAACTCATTTCATCCCTGTATGTTGACCTCAGGATAAATACCAGTTATAAATCAAATCATCTGTTTGGATGTCACATTCCGTAACATGAGCAATTGTTCTTTTCTTCAATCATAAAAACTTGGAAGCAAAATTTGATAAGCTAAGGATACCATGTTGTAGTACAATTATATAGATATATGTTTGCTGGAGACCAAACTTTTCTTTATGTTGTTGGGTTCAACTATTTGTTTACTAAATCTTGTGAGAGAAAAAATCAGGTTACATTTTAATATTTGTTATATATGAGATAATTCCTTTTAATGTTTTCTTGGTTCCAAACTAAAAATAGATTATCAAATGACTTCTGAATAGAAACTTACATACTTATCTCATATATTTCTCATAAGCACTAAGGCACTACCAATCTTTTTTTCCCAAAGGATGACAAATAGCTCAATTTCTTTCTGAGCAATTTTTATCCCCTTTCCTGAGTGTTAAATTTAATATTCTTTTTTTTTTTAAAGATTTTATTTATTTATTTGACAGAGAGAGATCACAAGCAGATGGAGAGGCAGGCAGAGAGAGAGAGAGGGAAGCAGGATCTCTGCCGAGCAGAGAACCCGATGCGGGACTCGATCCCAGGACCCTGAGATCATGACCTGAGCTGAAGGCAGCAGCTTAACCCACTGAGCCACCCAGGCACCCTAAATTTAATATTCTTAAATTATATGCTACAATGATTTAATCTTGAACTATATCAAAGGACAGTTAGGTTACTTTATTTTATTTCCAAGAGTATTTGCTATATTTCATTTATACTTGGTAGAATGTATACCAAACCATACATATTATATTACCAACATTGAAAAACATAGAAGTCTGGTAAATTAGTAGACAGACATTTTGAATATATACTCTCGTTAAAATTTTAATTCTCATAAGTTTTATATTTTAAGTCTATAAATTCTTTTTTTAAGGATAGATTTTAAAGTAAGAGGGAAGAGGTTCTTAAGGTTACTTATACTGTACTTTGTTTCAAAACATTACTGTACATTCTCAACATTTCTTTACAATTATGTTCTTTCTAATGGTATTAGGTGTTTATTGCTCTGTGACAAATTGGCCCAAAACTCAGATGCTTAAAATAACAAATATCAATCATCTTACAGTTTCTGTGAATCAGGAATTCAGTTGCAGCTTGACTGGTTTCCTCTGACTCAAGGTCTCTCCCAGGTTATAATCAAGGTGTCATTTGGGGCTACAGTCTTGTCTCAAGGCTTGACTGGAGGAGGATCTGCTTCCAAGCTCAGGCGTGTAGTTTGAGTTCCAACAACCGAAGATTTAGACCCTCTTGGACTGCTGAACTGACGGTTTCAGTTCCTCATTGGATGTTGGCCATAGGCCTTCCTTAATTCTTTGCCTGATGGGCCTCTTCATAGGAAAGCTCATAGCATAGCAGCTTACTTACATCAGAGCAAGAGATGAGAGAGTGAGAAAGAGAGGAAGAGAGAGAGAGGGAGAAGACAGAATCTAAAGTCTTTTTGTAACCTAATTTCAATAATGACTTACTACCACTTTTGCATTATATTCGTATCAACTGCATCCAGCCCATTCTCAAAGGGTGGGAATTATAGAAACATGAAAAGCAAGAGGCAGAGATCACGTGGAACAACTTTAGAGGCTACCAACCATACTAATCATTGTAGTAAGTGGTAAATAGTTACTATTAGAGAAATTTTTAGGAGCTTTATAGAAGTTTCAACTGAAGGATAGATGAGTGACAACCTACCTACGTAGTACAGTTTTCTGTGGAAGTCAGAACCCCGGGGCTCTAAAACTAGTTTTATTACCCGTGACCTTGGATGATTCATACTGCAGATCTTTCCCAAACCATAATAAGGCCAGATGAGGTGTTCTCAAAAACACAGCTGAGAATAGGAATGAGGTGGAGTAGCGAAGAGCTGCACGGTATGTGGCAGAAGGAATCCAAAAGACAGTCTCCAAATAAAATGGTGAGAACGTTACCCTTATAAGCCAGGCAGAAAACACACCAAGAAAATAAAAAATACAGACCAATATTTCTGATGAATGTAGGTACAAAAATTTTCAGTGGAATACTAGCAAACAATACAATAGCACATTAAAAGGATCATACACCATGACTAAGTAGTATTTATCCCTGGGATGCAAAAATCATTTAACAATCAATCAATGGGATACATTACATTAACAGAACAAAGGATTAAATCACTGATCATCTCAATAGATAAAAAGCATTTAACAAAATTCAACACACGTTCATGATAAAAACACTAAAAAAAAAAAAACCCACAAGAATAAAAGAAAAATACCTCAATATAATCAAGGCCTTATATGAAAAGCTCATAGCTAACATTATACCCATTGGTAAAAAAGTGAAATGTTTTCTCTAAGATCAAGAGCAAAGCAAGGATGCCTAGCCTTTTCTTATCTGTCCAACACAGTACTAGAAGTCCTAACTAGAACAATTAGGCAAGAAAAATAAATGAAAGGCATCAAAATCATATAGGAGAAGTAAAATCATTTCTTTTTTAGATGACATAGACTAAAGATTCCACGTAAAAAAGTTAGAACTAGTAAACAAATTTCACAAATTTGGAGGATAATAATGAATATATAGAGCTTAGTCATATTTCTATACACTAACAACAAACAATCTGAAAATTAAATTAAGAAAAAGTCCCATTTATAATAACATCAAAAAGAATAAAATACTTAGGAATAGATGACACAAAAGACTTGTACACTGAAAACAATGAAACGCTACTGAAATTAAGGAAGACACAAATAAATGGAAAGACATCTGTGTTCATGTTTTGAAAGACTTACTATTGTTAAAAATGTCCATTTTCCCAAAGCAATCTACTATTCAATACCATCTCATCAAAATCCCAATGACATTTTCTTTCAGAAATAGAAAAAAAAAATCCTCAAATTCATATTGAACTAGAAAGGATTCTAAATAGTCAAAACAATTTTGAGAAAGAATAACAAAGCCAGAGGCCTCACACTTCCTGACTTCAAAACATACTGTAAAGCTTTAGTAGTCAAGAGTATAGTACTGGCATAAAGACAGACATATAGAACAATGGAATAGAATATAGGACACAATAATAAATCCACATATTTATAGTCAAATGATCTTCAACAAAAGTGCCAAGACTACACAATGGGGAAAGATAATCTTGTCAACAAGTGATGCTGATAAAACTGGTTATCCACATGCAAAAAATATAATTGGACCTTTATCTCCCATCATATACAAAAGTAAATTCAAAATGAATTAAAAACTCAAATGTAAGATCTGAAACTATAAAACTCCTAAAAGAACAAAGAAAAAGTTTTTTATAACATTGGTTTCAATGATGATTTCTTGGCTATGACACCAAAAGCACAGGCAATAATAGCAAAAATAGACAAGGTGGGACTACATCAAACTAAAACTTCTGGTAAAGTAAAGGAGAAAATCAATAGAATTAAAAGGCAGCTTAAAGAATGGGAAAGAATACAAAGCATATGTCTCAGAGAGGGTTAATTTCCAAAATATATAAGGAACTTCTACAACTTAATAGCAAAAGGAAAAAAAATTTAAAAAATAAGCAAAAGACTTGAATAGACTTTTCTCTAAAGAGGACATATGGATGATCAACAGGTACATGAAAAGGTGCTCAATATCACTAACCACCAGGAAAATGCAAATAATATTAATATGAAACATCACCTCACACTTGTTACAATGGCCAGTGTAAAATAAAAACAAAAACAAAACCCAGAAAATAACAATTGTCAGTGTAGATATGGCAAAATTGGATCTCTGCACATTGTTGGTAGGAATAGAAAATGACGCAGTGTCTCCCAAATATTCTGGAGATTCTTCAAAAAATTAAAAATGGAACCAGCATGTAATCCATAAATCCTACTTCTGTGTATTTATCCAAAAGAATTGAAAACAGGCTCTCAAGGAGATATTTGCACTTCCATGTTCCTTGCAACATTATTCATAATAACCAGTGTATAGAAACAATCTAAATGTCCATCCATGGGTGAAAAGATAAAGAAAATTGGATTTATACATAATAATGAAATAGTATTCAGCCTTAAAAAGAAGGAAATACTGTCATAAGCAACAACATGGATAAATCTTGTGACATTATGCTAAATGAAATATGTCAGTCAGTCACAGAAGGACAAATACTGCACAATTCTGTTTATTTGAAGTATCTAAAATAGTCAAACTCATAGAAGCCAAAAGAAGAATGGTGCTTGTCAGAGGCTGGAGGGAGGAATAAGTGGAAGGTTGCTGTTCAAGGGATATAAAGTTTTGTCATACAAGATGAAAAAGCTCTAAAGATCTGCTGTACAACAATGTACAAGTAGTTAACATACTATAAAATATACTTACAATTTTGTTAAGAGAGTAAATTTCATGCTAAGTGTCCTTAACCACAATTTAAAAAATAAGAATAAAGTAGATTGTAAGCAATTGATAAATTAATAAAAGAGTTCCTTGATAGGACTAACAAAGTGATGAAGGTAAATTATTTCCCAAACAAACAAACAAAAAAAAATCATAAAAGTAATAATAAGAAATCAGGCACTCTGGAGAAAACAATAAAAACTTATAGGAAATTCATGTCCAAATATTAAGCAAATTAGACTAAAATAGCACAAATTTTGGAAAAACTATGAAGTATAGAGAAATCTATATATTAGATTTCACCTATACATTCTAATACATAGGTGAAACCTATAATAGTATATTATATATAAAATATTATATATATATTAAATATATATATAGACCTATATATCATCTATATATTAGAATCATTCTCCTTTGATTTGCTTGAGAATCCTGCTATTGGACCTCCAGTAAAGGAACTAAATATTGGCTCACTGAATGACTATGCACTAAAATCTATTTATAGCCATAATAATAAGATTATTTGTTGATTTTTCGACTTACTTATTTAAGTTATGGACCAAACATAGAAGACAATATCATGGAACGGAAATTAAAAATTTCAACTTTGGGGGCACCTGGATGGCTCAGTGGGTTAAGCCTCTGCCTTCAGCTCAGGTCATGATCTCAGGGTCCTGGGATCAAGCCTCGCATTGGGCTCTCTGCTCAGCAGGGGGCCTGCTTCCCCCCTCTCTCTCGGCCTGCTGCTCTGCCTAACTGATATCTCTCTCTCTGTGTGTCAAATAAATAAATAAAATATTTTTTAAAAAAGTCCTTGATTTTAAGAAAATAAAATAAATAAATAAAAATTTCAACTTTGATAATGTAAAAGTTAATTTTCAGCTGACAACATGTTGGAAAGTTGAAGGGGAAAGATAAGGTGGAGAGAAATTTAGGAGCTTAATATCTCTAATATGGGGTATAGTGAAAAGATGCTGTCTAAAGTTGTGGAAATATGGAAGGTTGGAGTTGGTGGTGTCAAATGCAAAATGGTATGAGTGTTAGCCTTGTAATGTTAGAGTAAATCAGATTAGAGTATGGTATAATCTATGATGTGATTTTCCTCTGTAAACTGGACTTGTAGGCAAAACAAATCTTGTTTATGCTCTGGTAGTTTGTGGCTTCTGGTTTAAGTATGCGTTCAAGCTTTCTGGTTACCAGAACCTCTTCCCTTACCAGAGAAAGGCAGGGGTGTCTGGAACTTTCTATTCTATTTCTGCATAAACTCTATCTTCTGTTTCTTTTAACATTTCTACCTTTGAGTTCCAAGACACAGAGCTCTTGCCAATTAAAAGCAATAGTTATCTAGGTTATGATAAAATTTGAAGCCAAGAATTTGTCTTTTTTGTTGTTCTCTTCATGTTCTTTTATGTTTTTCCTTATGAAATGAATATCCCATAAGGAATGAATAACACTAGTCAAAGAGAGATGGAGAAAGGCAGCAAAATATTTTGAGACAAAAGCACAATAGATAATATTTACAATGTTATGCAACCAAATATATTATATAAAAAACAAATGATAGAGAAAATCAAACATTAAAAACAAAAAACTGAAAAAAAAGTAGAAAAGGGGGTAGGTTTTATAAGTAAATCCTTGTCTCTATTGTGTGGTCATCAGTTGACAATGTATTCCATTTTTAATTGATTGGAATACCCGTGTGGCTTAGTTGGAAGCATCTGCCTTCAGCTCAAGTCATGATCCCAGAATCCTGGGATCAAGTCCCACATCTGGCTCCTTGCTCAGGAGCCTGCTTCTCCCTCTGCCCACTGCTCCTTCTGCTTGTGCTCTCTCTCTCTCTGACAAATAAATAAATAAATGAATAAATAATCTTTAAAAATTTTTAATCGATTATTAATATTTAAAGTATAGGAGGTAATCATCAGAATTTTAAAAAATAAAATAATGTATTTAGATATTGCTTCATGAAAGTGAGATGAGGAGGGGAGGTGTGAATTAAGTAAATGTTACTTTTCAATACAAACATTTATTATATTTATATTTTTGGGCTATATATATGCATTACTTGATAGGATTTTAATATTTTGGAGAATAGATAAAAGCTACTGGCAGTTTGAATAAATAGGTCTAGGGAAACACAAACACATCTTGGAGAGAATATTGCCCCTTTTTTGAAAAAAACAAAACAAAACAGATAAAGGGTATTTTGGGTTTGCAAAAAGTAACAAAGCCAAGATAAGAATATAGAGACATGAAAACCGAGAAGAGTTAAGTTGCTGTGCATAATCAGGGAAGCTATGCTCATTAGGAACAAACTTTTTTTTCTATGAGTGTAGATGGTGCGCAGAGAGAAGATTCAATGCAAAGAAAACAAACAATCTGAAGGATTTGGTCTAAATGCAATGGTAGCATGATATGATCAATGGTAGTGGTGGTGGTGATGGTGGTTGTGGGGAAGCCAGTAAGGTATTCTCTATGATGAACTGACACTTAAGAACACTGAAGACTAATATTAATTTTTTGTCTTTTTCATTATATCATTCCCTTTGTCTGTGGAAAGTCTTACATAGGATAGTCCTCTGTTGGCAGTGCCTAAAGGAGAACAAAGATGGAGTATGTGTTTAATCATACTTAAGGGTAGTGAATGGAATAGTGGCTGCCAATGTACTGCGCTTCTCTCTGTAGTTTATAAGATTACAGGAAGTGACTAGAAGCAAATTGAACGTGTTCATGGTGGAGTGGAGAGATACGGAAGCCAAACAACTGAGAATAATCAATGAATGAAAAGAAAAAAAAATAATGTGTTCTTCAATACACTAAATGAAAGAAATTATTGAACTTAATTATTGAACTTAATGGATTTGTGGCTATAAACTCAGGTTACACTTGCTTGCAGAATTAAAGTAAGAAACTAAATTATTTTCAAGACTATCATTTCATCACTAATTGCTATGGTTAGTTCTACAAAGCAGGCATTGAAGTAGACTTCCTTATATGGTCCTATATTCATAAAATGTGTAGTTCTTTAACTTAGGCTTTTTTTCTTCTTTCTGTCTTTGAGTCTTTCATCAATCTGTGGTTTCTCTAAAGTTTTCCACAAATACTTTCTATGCAGCCCTCCCTTTGGACTTGTCAGAATCTCGAGATCTGTTTTTTTTTTCCTGGACTTGGCCAGCTCTCCTTGGAGGGGAGTTTCCTCCTGGCTTTGGTCTGCTTCTGTTCCTGAGTACTTTTGGCTTGGAAAAAGCTCCTTATGAATATAGTTGTCTCTCTCAGATTCTCTGTCCAAACATGAAATTCAATAGTCATTTTATGACAGGGATATATTTATCTTAATGTCAGGAATTTTCTCCTTTTATTCCATTACTTAATATTTTTTATTGATTTAATTGCTTCACTCTATCTTCAGGATACCACTCCCATCTGACTAGGATGCAGTCTTCTGTCCTACAAGCCGTATATAGTCTATGTAAAATTAAGCCCATTACCAAGACAGCATTTGCTTTGAGGCACAATCTGTTGTCAACAGAATATACAGAGCTCTGGTTTGATGATAAGGATAATTTTGGATAGAAACAACTCAAGAGATGTTGAATCAAGAGACCTTAATTTAAGTCCTGCCTCCCTTTCTGACATAACATGATAATGAACAAAATCTTGGATACACTGCCTATAATCTAATGGACCTGAGATCTAATTTTGTGTTTTAGTATGTTTTTATTTTACTGGAGAAAGGATTTTCCTTTTTATATATTTTATATAATATAGTGTATGTAATATCTATTTGAGGAATTTAATTATGTATCTTATGCCTATTTGAGGATTTGTTCAAATATATATTTGGAATATATTTATAGAGTTTGTTTAATAATTATTGTATATTATGATTATTATTAACATCTCTGCAACTGATTCTTAATTTCTATATTTGATTTTGAACTGTAGAATGATAATTCTTATAATTCTTTAAGCATGACCGGGAAGTGATATAAGACTGGAGCTATGCACATCTCATACAACTCTAAATTTGATGTAACCTTGCAGTATATGTGATTCCTTATTTAAGTCTGTACCATATTTATATTACCAACTTTTCTTTCTTTGATATTTGGCCAAGGACAATTTTGTGGTAGTATTTGGCTATTCTCCATAAATTTAGATTTAAAGTCTAGGGAAAGATTCCAGCAAATTTATGGAATATTAAGCATGCATGTTTATCTCTGATTCCTCCACAAGCTCCGCACAATGAGGTTTCAACCTGCAAGGATCAAGGGAAGAGGCAATGAAAGCACATGAAAGGTGATAACAAAATTCTAAATGATATAAAGCATTTGGATGAGTGATAACTGACTTAGCAAATCACAAAAAAAACTGAAAACTAAGTGCCTTGCCAAGAAGCAAGCTAATTTTCAGAGCATAACTCTGGAAAAACTGAGGAAGTTGGAGGCAAGAGATCCTTTGAAGATAGATGGTATGAAGTAGATCAGAAATTTTAAAAATAGGCTAAAATATATGTAATTACACCTCTCATATCACCTCTCCCACTTCAGACAGCCTAACAGTGGCTCTTCACTCAAATGAGCAAAAGACCACTGTTGTACTTTATGGAAAGGCCGACATAGAATAAACTCTGGTCTTGAAGGTATTAGGCATAGCTGAGAACAGCAGAGTTGTAAGACAATGGATGGAGTGAGTAGAAATCTACATAGTGATTACTGATGCTAACTCGCCTCAATCTACTTTGCTTCACTTTTCTGGTAGCCAACTTAAATCACTGAAGGAGTCTGGATAATTTTTCTCTGAGGATAAGACCAGTTCATAAAGAAGACCTATAGATGCTACACTGGGAGGTCCCACATTGATTTGGCTGGATATTGGCCCAATCACTTACAGTGAATCTTTTACTTTGACAAGCCCCTCCATTCACATGATGGTTCTAATTGTTTTTTTCAAGGTTCATTCCTAAATATGAACTGATATTCAAACATCTTCAGAAACAGACAATAGTGAAGGTCTTTAATAACATAAATTACAGCATTCACTATGCTCTTAACGAGTTCCTACTGTGTGGTAGGCCATATTTATGGGTGCTACAGATACAGAAAAGAATAAAACAGACAAAAATCCCAGTCTTTACAGAACTTAAATTCTAGTAGAGAAGATAGGCTCACACAAAAAAAGCTTAGTCATTAAATAGTATATATAATATTTTTATGAGCAGAGTTTACAAAAGAGCAGGGATAATGCAGGAAACAAAACATACATGTTTAAAATCTTAGAGAAACAAGATGCTGCATTTGTTTCATAAGAATAGGATTCTGTACTTTGAAAAAGGGGGGATCCACCAGAAAAAAATACAGAAATGTAACAACTAAACAGCAGAAATATTTTAGAATCAATAGAAAATTTGGAAATTTGGAAGATAAATTTCAGTGAATCTCTGAGAAATTAGAAGACAGAAATGTGGAGAGAATAAAGAAAGAAGAAGAATATTAGAGAATCTGTCCAAGAAGGTAAGGATCAAAAGAATAAGAGTTCCAGAAAAAAGGAATAGAGAAATTCTTTTAAAAAGAGGAAATTATCAAGGAAATAATGCAAGAAAAAATTCCAGTACTGGAGGATATAATTTTATCGATTAAAATAGTCTTTAATCTTTACCATTTTTTATATAAAAATCCTTCCTTCAAGAACAATTTTCCTTCCTTTCAATGTATATTCTTTAGATGTTCTGATTTCTTTTCTGAAACTATTTTTATTTTATTCTTATCCTTGAACAATACTGATTAGAAAATTACAGTTTTTCACTATCAGCACTGTGAAGACATTATTCCATAGTGTTCTAGACTCTTACTGATTTTAATAATTTACTGTTCCTAATTCTCATTTTCCAATAGTTGCTTTTCTGTAATTTAAGTTTTAATTAATTTCTACAGTGTCAGGAAAATACACAGAGTATCAAGCTTTGAAAGTGTGAGGTTCATCTAATTTAATTCTCTCTTTAATTGCTCTAATTATCTATTTGCTAAATGTTTCACATTCAGTTGGAAAAAATGTACATTCTGCAGTTATTGGATGCAGTATTTAAATATGTCAGTTAGGTCAAGTTGGTTAATAGTATTGTTTAAAACTTTTGTATCCTTATTCCTTTTGTTTCATCTGCCTGTTCTGACAGTTATTGAGAATTATTGAGAGATGCCTGTTAAAATCTCTAAGATTTTGTATTGTCTATCCTTTTAATTCTATTGAATTTTAATTTATGTAGTTTAAAGCTGTTTTCAAGTGCACACAAACTAAGAGTTATAATATATTTTTGCTGATTCAAATGTATAAAACGGGGCGCCTGGGTGGCTCAGTGGGTTAGACCCTCTGCCTTCGACTCGGGTCATGATCTCGGGGTCCTGGGATCGAGCCCCACGTCGGGCTCTCTGCTCAGCAGGGAGCCTGCTTCCCCCCCTCTCTCTGCCTGCCTCTCTGTCTACCTGTGATCTCTGTCTGTCAAATAAATAAATAAAATCTTTAAAAAAAATGTATAAAACATCCCTCTTTATTTCTCTTAGTAAGTCTTGCTTTAAAGTCTACTCTGACTGATATTAACATATTCACAGGAGCTTTCTTCTAAATAATGTCTTTATGGCATCTCTTTTCCATAAGTTAACTTTCAACCTGTCTAAATTTATATTTAAAAATTTCCTTTAAAAGTCATATAGATGCATCTTTTAAAAACTCTAGTGTGACAGATCATTTTATTGGAGTATTTAGTCAATATACATTCAGTGCTATTACTGATATAGTTGGGATTTGGTCTAACCATCTTGCTATTTTTTTTACCCCTCTCTCTTTTATTCCCCTTTGCTTATTTGTTTTGTTTTTTAAATTCCACATATGAGTGAAAACATATGATATTTGTCTTTCTCTGACTGACTTATTTCACTTAGCATTATATGCTTTAGCTCCATTCACATCAATGCAAACAGCAAGATTTCATTCTTTTTTATAGCTAAGTAATATTCCATTGCATGTATATAACACACCTTCTTAATCCATTCATCAGTCAAGGGACACTTGGGCTCTTTCCATAATTTGGCTATTGTAGATGATGCTGCTATAAATGTCAGGGTGCATGTATCCCCTTGAATTAGGCATTTTTGTATTCTTTGGGTAAATACCCAGTAGTGCAATTGTTGGATAATAGGGTAGTTCTATTTTTAGCTTTTTGAGGACCCTCCATACTGTTTTCCAGAGTGGCTGCACCAGTTTCCATTTCCACCAATAGTGCAAGAGTGTTTCCCTTCTCCACATCCTCACCAACACCTGTTGTTTACTGTGCTGTTGATTTTCTGACAGGTATGAGGTGCTATCTTGTAGCTTTGACTTGTATTTCCTTGATGGTCAGTGATATTGAGCATCTTCCTTTAAAAGATTTTATTTATTTATTTATTTATTTATTTATTTATTTGGGGGGGACAGGCAGAAGGACACAGAGAAGGCGAGAATCTCAAGTGGACTTCATGCTAAGTGCAGAACTGGACATGGGGCTCAATCTCATGACCCTGAGATAGTGACCTGCGATAAAACCAAGTTAGACCTTTAACCAGTTGAGCCACGCAGGTGTCCCTTGAGCACCTTTTCATGTTTTATATATTTTATCCATCTTTGATACATACTTATTTCAGCCATAAATTGTCTGATATCAGCTATACCATTGTGTTTACTAATGGAATCCCTGTTTTCATATCTTTTTCTTCTTTACAGCTTTACTGAGGTATGATTGACATACAACAAACATATATATTTAAACTGTACAATTTGATGTGTTCTAACATGTAACTATTCTGAGAAGCAATCATCAAAATCAATACAATGAGCATAACTGTTACCCCCCAAAGTTTCCTTTTGTCTTTTTGTAATTTCTCCTTCCTATGACAATCACTGATCTGCTGTTATTACAAATGAGTTTGAATTTTCCACAACTTTATATAAATGGAACTATACTATAAGTACTCATATTAATATGTCATCTTTCACTTAGTATGATCATTTTGAATTTCATTTGTCGTGTCAATGTATCTTTTCATTTTTTTATTATTTATATCATATATAAGTACCATAATTTATTAAGTCCTTTAAAAATTGTTTAAATTCAAATAGCAGTTCATAGCACACACACACACCACTTAGGATTATATCTGGAAATGCTTTCTGAAGTTTCAGAGACTATTACCCTTTAAAAATCTTATAACTCAGCATTTTGAGGTAAAATTATTGGTACAACATATCTAATACATTTTAATTAGATTGATTATTTCCATGTTAATATTTTTGATGTACTATGTCATGCCTTGAGAAATAATCACATGGAAGGCAATATTAGCTACTTTTGCCTGAGACTTAATCTAAAAAATTAATGTGGTTATAATACCATCCTCTAAAATATTGAGCCATTTAATTTTAACAGACGTATTTTTTTTCTTTTTCTACAGGGAATCTCTTCTGAAAACACTGGAACAGGAAAATACTTTGAAAACAAAGTGAGTGAAACTTTAAAAATGTTTCTCACCACAGACTGTTTTTAAAAGTTTGAAAACAGGATGGATATATTTAAAATTCAACAAGTGTTTACAGATGGATTATGTATTTAAATACCAGGGTGATGTGAGGTATAATAAGTTTATAAAAGCTGTGATATGTTTGGTAAACTTTAGTATCAGTTTCATTATCTACTATTTAGGAAACTGTGGAGTTAATCAAATTATGTGGTTCATTGCGAATGAAACCACCCATTTAAAAAATCTCTATAGCATCATAATAAGAAGAAGCATTCATTTATTTTTTTCTCTTTTAACCATGCTGCATAGGTTAAAAGTTTGATTATGTTCTGTGATGTAACCATCATCAGATCCCATGACAATGGCATATTTTGAAGGTAAATCTCTGTTCTACATGTCTGTTACATTCAATAAAAATATAGTATTATTATAAAAATTATAAAACATTAGTGCATGTAAAAGTTAGTATTTATTTGTTGAAAGCAAGAAAATTTGAGTATAATTATTTTAAGCAAAATAGAATTTATGGGAAACAGATGGAATGTCTTAGCATTTGGAAGAAAGCAAGTGTGAACCAGGGATGCTCTTAGGGTACATTTAGTGGAACTAAATGCACAGAAATTTGAGATACTTCGGGCTAGATAATTTGAACAAGTGCCTAACAGAGCCTTATTTTAAGGCTTTTCCTTTTCTATAAGAGTGAGAATTAGCATTGTTGAATCAGGAAGGGTCTTTCTGAAAATGGATAACTTGAGGAAGGTTTAATAAAGTAACTATTTCCAAAGATGTGGACTCTTTAAAAAAGGCTCTTATCATCTAATAGATGTTATTAAAGGTGACAGTCCCCAGAACCTGAATCAAAGAGTCTTGTAGAGAGAGCTGCCTCGAGATGAACTGTAACTTCAACAAGGGATCAAACCAACCCATGAGACTCCACAGAGAAGGAGTCAGGAGAATGAGCCTGACCTCAATTCTTCCTCACTCCAGATCCCAACATGAATGCTGCTTTAGCTGTATCCTACTGGTAGCCAAAGTCAAGGGAAGCCATTAATTAAGATAATACAGGTAAACATACTGAGAGGAGAGCAGAATGGGGAAAGATGGAGAATATCCTGAGTTGGGGAAGATAACTAGCACAATTTCAAAGCATGGAGAACTATTCTTGTTTATCTCTTATACATCATTCTCTGGTAGTCCAGGTAAAGCTATCTTTTTAAAATATGTGTTAGAGGAAAGAAATATGGTCTGCCTGTATACAAAGATGACATTAAAAATTAAGAAAAATGGTATTTCTTAGATATGAGG
The DNA here is from genome assembly GCF_002288905.1 of Enhydra lutris kenyoni. Lineage (NCBI taxonomy): Eukaryota > Metazoa > Chordata > Mammalia > Carnivora > Mustelidae > Enhydra > Enhydra lutris. The sequence goes on along the minus strand of NW_019154098.1, from coordinate 33,370,892 downwards.
AAAACTCACCAGTAGAATCTTTCCAAAAACCACATAAAAGAGCAAGATAAAACATGCAATCTGAGCTAAAAACAAAACAAAAATATGAAGTAATCATTGCTATTCAGGAACATGAAATGCAAAACTACAGAAATTCAGAGAAAAGGTGACCAATTATTAAAGAATATTAAAAACAACTAATAGACTTAGCAAAAAAAATAGAAGTTATAGGCAAAATTATTTAGGAAATAAACACTATATTTCAAGAAACCCGAAGGAGAATAGACATTATGGAAACTTCAGCTGGTGTCATTGAGAATAATATAATAAAAGTGAAGAAAATGAAGCAAAAGTAAAAAGAAGAAAATGATCTAAAGAGAAAATAATACATACAAAATATACAAGGAAGTGCAAAAGAGATAAAACACACCTACAACTGGAGTCATCAGGCAATAGAACCACAACCCTGAGCCTTGAGACAGGTAGATGATTGAGAGATGACAGATAGAGAGACATAAGTAGATAGAAAGATAGAGAGGCAAGCATGTCTTTCTTCAAGTTCTGGAAACTTTTCCTTTTCCTTGTCCCTTCAGGCCTTGGGGTCCATGTGGCCTACTACCCCCAGATACTTCAGCATCCCTTGTAGTTTCCTTAAGTATTTTAAACGTCTTTTAAAAACAGTATTTTTGTGAAACTTGCAATCTTCCTGATTGATACATCTCCAAAGTTTGTATCTCTAGCTATCACCTCTCCCAGGAACCCCAACTTTGTACACTAAACATTTACTTGATATTTCCTCTTGGAAGTCATTTTGGAAACACCTCAAAATCAGCACACACAAAACTGAACTTCTGGAATTCCCCCAAACACCATCTCTGCCAGTGTCTTCTCCATGTTAGTTAATGGCAACTTTATCTGTGGAGTTGCTTAAGCCAAAATCTTTCTCTTGGTCCTCATTCCTAATACTTATCAGACATACCATTGGTTTATATTTAAAATACATCCAGAAAATGATAATTTCTCACCTCCTTCACTACCAATTCCCAGAGCTAAGATGCACAAGACACTCACAGAGAAAACTGCAAAATATTATTTAAAAGTCATTAAAAATGAAATTAATAAAGGGACCAATAAGCATGTTCTTAGATTAGAAGACTCAATATTATCAAATATAATCTATAATATATAGATTCAGTATAATTACAATAAAAGTCCCATCTTTTTCTAAGATTTTATTTATTTATTTTAGAGAGAACATGAGCTGGGGGAGGGGCAAAGAGAAAGAATTTCAAGCAGAGTCCCTGCTGAGCATAAAGCCCCACACAGGGCTCTCCACACAGGGCCAAATCTCACTACCCGAGATCATGAGCTGAGCCAAAATCAAGAGTTGGATAGGTAACCGACTGTGCCATCCAGGTGCCCCTAAAATTCCCATCTTTTAAGAGGTAGAAAATTACAAGCTGATTCTAAGCTTTATATAGAAGACTAAGGGCTAATTATAGCTAGATACTCTTAGAAAGGAAGAATAGAGGAGTAAGTAAAACTTACGTAGATCAAAACTTACTCTAAGTCTATAGACACTATGAAAATTTAGTGTTAACACAAGAGTAAAATACACCAAATAGAAAAAAATGTTGAACACATAAACAGACAAACGCAAGTAGGGACAATTGATAATTGATGAGGGTAGCATTGAAGAGAAGAAGGTAAAAGAAGGGCTTCACATTAAATGATCCAGAAAAAAAAAAAGAGAGAGAAAAATATTCTTCTAATGATACACAGAAATTAATTTCAGATGAATTAAAAAAATCCAGTCTTGAGATTGAGAAACAATTTCTTAGCTAAGACTTTAATACACAGTAGCCATAAAAGAAAATACTGATAAATTGTCTACATTAAAGTGAAAATCTGCTGTTCCTCAAAGTTTATCAGTATCATGTATCTAGAAAGGCTAGCATTTAAAATATATGAAGAATTTCTAAGACTCAATCAGGAAAGAAAAGTAAGATATGAATAAACACTTCACATAAAAAGAAATACCAGAAACCATAAAATATATGAAAATATTCTTAATTTTATATTGGTAAAATTTAATTAAAACAATAATGAGCTACAATTTTACATTTGAAAACCAATTTGTCAATAACTATTAATCATATCCTACGATCCAACAATTTCTTTATTAGGTGCATACACCTGAGAATCTCTAACATGTGTGCCTCGGGCAACACGCAAAATAATGTTTGTAGCAGCCATGTTCATAATTTTTTTAAAGAAAAAACAAAGTCTCATTAAGACAAGACTTAATCGGGGCGCCTGGGTGGCTCAGTGGGTTAAAGCCTCTGCCTTCAGCTCAGATCATGATCTCAAGGTCCTGGGATCGAGCCCCTCATTGGGCTCTCTGCTCAGTGGGGAGCCTGCTTCCTCCTCTCTCTCTCTGGCTGCCTCTCTGCCTACTTGTGATCTGTCTGTCAAATAAGTAAATAAAATCTTTAAAAAAAAAAAAAAGAAGACTAGACTTAATAAATAGTATTTATTCAAATGGAAGTGTAGGCAGCACTGAACCACAGCAGTGTGCGGACTCATGAATGAATCTCTCAAACCTAAGATCAGGTTAAAAGAACAAGACTTAAGAAAACTCAAATATAGTTTTAAAACAGTGAAAATTAAAGTATATTATTTGAGATTTCAAAACTAGATGATAAAACTATAAGGAAGAGGAAAAAAATTAGCATAACTAAAGTCAGCATATGTTTATTTCTATTTGGAGAAAAAGAAAAACATTTAAGAAAGGGGACACAGGGGCGCCCAGGTGGCTCAGTGGATTAAGCCTCTGCCTTCAGCCCAGGTCATGATCTCAGGGTCCTGAGATCGAGCCCCACATCGGGCTCTCTGCTCAGCAGGGAGCCTGCTTCCCCCTCTCTCTCTCTCTGCCTGCCTCTCTGCCTACTTGTGATCTCTGTCTGTCAAATAAATAAGTAAAAATTAAAAAAAAAAAAGATTCATTTGTTTAAAAAAAAAAGAAAGAAAGGGGACACAAAGTTTGGAAGGTAATGACACTGTTTTATTTCCTAAGATTGAAGAGTATATTTATTTTTCTTTTGTTATTTAAATGTACCTATGTATTTTCTACTCCCTTGTACGAATAATATGTTTCATGATAAAAAAAAGTTACACAACAAAAGAACAGGATATATTGTTGCAGATATTAATGTATTTCCACAGAATAATTGGATTCTACTTGTTAAAAGTAAAAAATATTTGTTTTATTTCATGTTTTATTTGAGACATTTAACAAAAAATTATAAAAGAAAGTATTGAAAAGAAATGTAAAATTAGAAGGGATTAACTAGTATAAGTTGTAATAGTTAAAAGAGTACAGGTCTGCCCTAGAATAAGAAAATTCAAAATGTTGAAACAGAGTAGACAGGTCAGAAGATCTTTTGGTTTGTAAATAGTTAATAGCTGATAACAGAGGCAAAGCACATTGGTGGGAAACTTGAATTATGTTGGAAGACCTGATTTAAAACATGATCTTAAAAATGTTCACATTGGGGGGCGCCTGGGTGGCTCGGTCGGTTAAAGCCCCTGCCTTCAGCTCAGGTCATGATCCCAGGGTCCTGGGAAGGAGCCCCACATGGAGCGTGCTTCCCCCTCTCTCTTTGTCTACCTCTCTGCCTACTTGTGATCTCTCTCTCTCTCTGTCAAATAAATAAATAAAATCGTTTTTTTTTTTAAAAGCTGTAATGTTTTTAATAACATGGTATTGAAATTTATATAGACATCCAGTAATGGGAAGGTAAATAGATTCTCTTAATGCAATATTATTCTAGAAGTAACATGATGGTTAAAAGACGATGTAGAAAATATAAAAAGTACTTATGTTGTGATTTTAAGTGATTAAAGACCAGGTATAAAACTGTATATATATTGATAAAAAGCATAAGATGCATCAAATTAGTGGGAGGAAACACACCAATATGCTAACAGCAATATAGTAAGGTATCTCTAAGTCTGTGTACATGGTATGGATGGACCTGTGTAAGTAGCACTCTACACAGTAAATTTCTTGCAAATGTAAGAGATCTATCTCATTGAGGTATTTGCATTTTTTTCTGAATAATCTTGAACTGACAAATATAAGAACACTTAAAAAATAGGCAATGCCTGATGATAACCTACTTGAACATATCCCTTAAATAAGCATGTCAAGTGATCACAGCTTAATGATCATCAAAAAGACATTTCCTCATAGCCTGTGAGAAGGAGGACTATACAATAAACCACCCAGAAAGACGATAATGTGGCAGCTTACATAAATTCTTACAGAAATGAAGAAAACATTCTACAAGTAAGCACTACGAATGGATGGAAATCTTTCGAGTTTTGGTGCTCTCCTCAGTGAGAATAAACTCTGGTCTGTATCGCTGAAATGTTATCCCATCCATGATTTAAGTTTATGTCCTCAAAGAAGTGAGAATAGGCAGGAGAGAGCAACCACAGGAAAGGGTTTCTGAGCCTTCTGGTGATATATTATTAATTTGCCATGCTTGCCAGGCCAACTCAATGTCTGTAATTCAGCAGTCCCCTTCATCATATCAGTGATGAGTCCATGGTATCCACACAACCCACAGAGGTAAAGTTCACTCCAGAATATATCACTGATTATTTCTGCACCAGCTTAGGTGGGAAAACATTTTCAGGCTTTGGAAAGTATACAGGACTTTAATGTGCAGAAATATTTTTAAATTATGTTATTTCAAAACTGAAAGGTCCCGGCTGGGTGCATTAGATATTTGCTTTAACATTTTTTTCTAATAAGTTCAATTCTCTACAGAGTAGATTCATCTTGTATTGCATCCAAAAATTTCTCATTAAAAAGAAAAAAACAAGAATACATGTAAAATTACCATTATGAGAAAAGTCTCTGAGCTTTTCCCTTTTTTTGTGATCTTTATAGGCATTTTCAAAATGTATACAGTATCTTATTTATTGTTTTTCCATTTATTCCTTACTTCCAGCTCTTTGTGGGGTCCAACTTCAGTTCATCTTGGCTTTAAAAATGAACATTCATCCACCAGAAAATAGTCTATGTAACACCTACCATATGCACAGGGGATACAGTAATGAATTAAATAGACATAGACCCTGCCCTCATGGAACTTAACATTTTACTGGAAGTGAGAGAACATTGAAACTATGCTAAAAATTATATAACACAGGGTTAGTAGCAAATGCTATGAAGAAAAGAATGTCAGGGATGGAGAAAGACAGACTGTTGAGGGAAAAGCTCTCTGAATCATTGACATTTGAGTAGAACTCTGAATGATGTAATATGGGGGAAGAATATTCTAGGGAGAAGAAATAGCACATCCGAGAGTACTGAGAGAAGTAGACCAGGCTGTCTATAGCAGAGCAAATGGGTGGGAGAGTAGGAATTGACAAGTACAGAGAGTGTGTGAGGGAGGTTATGTAGATGTTATGTTTTAAATATAACTCTTTAAAGTTTTCATATGCGCTCATTACTCATTAAATAGAAAAACACTTGCAAACAAAAAAACAAAAATCACACTCTTGTGGATTTGGGGAGGGGGCAACAAATGTACAAATAATGGTTATTTTGTTCTCACCATGCTTAAACAATCATTTCCAACATGGTTCACGATGTGTAGTATGTGCACACAGTTTGCACACACCAGACTAAGATTTTGCTGCACGGGAGGGAATAGTGAATGCCCCACAGTGTCACCTGATATTTTTGAAGTGAGGACATTTCCATAGCGGTTGGAGACACAAAGACTCTGGTGTTAGAAAAGTCAGACACGTATTTCTAAATAAGTCAGGATTTATTTAACTTTTATTTTCATCAGAGCTGCAGCCAATCATTCATCAGAGATTTGAACCCTGCCAAACAAGTCCCTCCAGGCTCACTTGGAAAAGCTTGCATGCTCCTTTCCACACCGGGTGGGCTCAGAATGAAGCCAATTGGGAGCTGCCAATATTTATATATTCAATTCAGCTCTTTTATCTGAAAGTGAGACTGGTCGGGGAAGGAGAGGCAGATTTTAACATCTTGTTTCTTTAATATGAGGGTGGGGATTGCAGGTTTAGATTCTCTTCATTGACTTCCATTTAAACCATGTTAAATAGAGAATGAAAAGAAAATGGAAAATTTCATGCTGTGTATGTTCAGGGACTTAAAAATACATATAATTTTTAGAGCTCTGTCTTATAAGTCTGTTATAAACAATAACAGACACTTGGAGTATCATTTGGGTGTAGTATCTTTCATCACTCTTTACTGATGATGGTATTATTTAATTTGTCAAGATGTTAAAGGAGCATTATCTATTTGTGTAAGTTACTTAAAACTGCTTGGGATACACCATAATAAATGTATCCTAAAATGTACTATGCAAACTGTCCATATTTTTCTATCATGAAAAAGTAAGATGTAATTCATGTTCAGTCCAACTGATTTAGCAAACTTGAAATTGAAAACCACCTTTGCCTTTTTATTCCCTGGTATTAGTAGCCTTCAGAACCAGAACAACCTGCTGTGAAGCCTGGGACTTACTTAAAAAATATGCCACAAGCCATGGCAGTGATGTAGAAAATTTACTTCTGGATAGAAATTTTATTAAAAATTAAAATGAGGACAAATTAGAATATTGCATAAATTACATTTTTACCCAAATACAATTTTGTCTGCAATAAAAATTGTTTCAAAGACTATATAATCTTTAATTTTGTACTCACTTGCTTCACTTTTTGCTTGTGTACAATTAACTATTTAATAAACCTATTTATAACCCAAACAATTTATCTTACTTCATTTTGCATACAGATGTAAAATATCTATGAACACAGGAGAGCCCCAAGAAGCCTACAACTATGGCGACTTAGAAACTACTTCAAGGAAGTATGAACTCTGAAAAGATGGGAATTATTATACTTCATATTGTTTCCCTAATAAGCTTAAATCATCCTAAAACTTTATCCATTTTATCCTCATAGATTCCTTGAGAAGGTCTGGGAAAAGGCATTATTATCTCTATTTGAGTAAGAAGGAAATTCATTGTGACATTTACTGGTATTTTATTTTAAATTTACTACTATTATTAGTAGAGGTTGAAATGAATTTGATGTATTTCAGAATGAAAAGCATTACAATCCATGAAGAATATTCCTACACTAGAGATAAAAATAAAACAAGGAGTTAAAATGTAAAAACTCAATGGAAAATCTACTTGAAAGAGGTGAGCTTATTAATTTTTTTCTTCTCATGTGCTTGGTCTATCTTATTCTGTCTTTTATTTAAATTCAACCTGGTTTCTTGTCTTTAAGAAAAGACCTTCAGGCTCCCTTCTTATAAAAGGTTTCAGAAAAATTTTAAGGAGGGATTTGAGAGAGGAGATGATTTTGAATAATGGGCATGAAATAAGAGAGTGTTTTTAGACTTAAGTATAGTATGTAAAATTTCAATCTTAAATGTGGGAATATGAAGCTATATGCTATATGTTTAAATCCTTTCTGACAAGGATAATAATTGAAAATATTTAATATGATTTTCCTTTTTTTTCCCTTTGTTGGTATATGACCTTCACTCTCTTGGCCTAAGGCATCCATTTTTCTGGGTTTTTATGTAAAAAAAAAAAAATAAGGATAGAGAAGTGTATTCAGCTTTTGAAAGTCAAATAGAATTAAGCAGTAAGACAGGTTACTATCTTGAATGACAATTTTCCAGATTTGTTTATTTCCTACTCTGTCTAACAACCAATCCTGCATGACCCATGTTCATAGAATTCTCACACGGTAGAGGAGATATTGCTGGCCACCATTAAAGCTTAATGAATGTATGGGACAGAAGCATAAAAAAATAAAAGTCCACCCTTTTCAATTTTGGAGATTAATAGTAAGTAGAAAAAAAAAAAGAAATGGGAATGCAAAGGAGTAAATGGTTAAGTTGCACTGAGGTTTTCCTTCCTGCACTATGTAAAAGTAAGATACGTGTTTAGAGTAGAAAGGAACCCTACATCCCTACCCCCTACCACCCCTGTACCCGCTCCCTCCCACACCTCCACTTCTCATTTGAGAGTCTGAGAGGGGGTCCCTTTGAGGACTAGCTTAGACCAATCCAAGGTCAATTTGTCTGGTCTATGTGTTCAACCAAAGGAAGACCCTGAAATGTTGCTTTCCTGAGCCAGCCTTGTTTCCAGAATTAGCTGTGAGTCTGGCTGTAGAACTTGACATAGAGGCTCATAGGCATGAGAATAAGGCACTAAATTATGGGAAAGAAATGATGGCTTAATTTAAAGAAGTATTATTGGAAGTGAAGGTATAATGTCGAAAACATATTAAAGGGCTTGTATCAACAGGATTAGATGGTAAGAGAGAAAAGAGTCCTGTATCATTTTTAAGATCTTTGGAAGGAGTGGTGGAATGAGTGGTGGAATGAGGAATACAGGAGGAAAAACATTTTGGAGTTGATAAATTCTCTTTGGAGATTTTGAGTTTGAGATGTTTAAGTAACATCAAAATGGCATCTGGGTTTTATGGTTCAAGAAACATCTGATCTAGACAGATAGATTTGTGATCCATCACAGCAGAGGTGACAACCGAAGTCTATGGAGTGAGCAAGACAAGCAAGTGGAATAAGGAGAGCAAAAGAAGAATATCATGAGTAATTTTGGGAAACACCAATATTCAAGGGGAAAAAAGAAGAGACGCCTTTGAAGGAGACAAAGAAAGAAAGGACCAAAGAGGGCAGAGAAAAGCGAGAAGGGAAAGGGATCACAAATGCCAACAAAGAGAGCCTGAAGAAAGAGACCATGGTCAATGGGTCAAATTCTGCTGTTAAGTAAGTGTTAAATGTTAAGTGAGATAAGAACGGAGAGTTGGATTTAGCAACTCAAGAGATTATAGGTGACCTTGGTGGCAGCAGTTTCAGTGGAGTGTTGGGAGGCAGAAAACAGACTATGGTGAGTTAAGGAGTTAATTTAAAATGAGAAAAGTGTGACAGTGGAAGAGAATCATTCTCTTATAGGGCTTGACAAAGAAGAGAATAGCTGGAGGAGGGTACAAAATTTAGGAAGAGATTTCAACAAATGTATAAGGTGTAGGGGCAAATTTACTAGGGAAAAATTAAAAATACCAGACATAAAAGATAATTCATAGAGTAAAGCTGCTAAGAAGACAGGAAGGAGCAGGTTCTAACATTGCTAGAGAGATTCCCTCCAGGAAAAGGGAGGTACACCTCCTCTACTGTGTTGGTTGGGGAAATAAGAATAAATGCATGTTATTTTTTGTCATGAAATTGGAGAATTGGAGAACCATGACTTTATTGAAAGGGCTTTAGCTGGTGCTCAAATAAATGGGGGTTGATGAACTTACTTAATGAAGAAAGGGCAGTTTCCACTCATCTCAAAAACTGAGATGTTAAATGGCATAGACTCTACACTAACATGGATCTTGGGCATTTAAATTGTTCCCTTCACAGTAGTTTCCCAGACTCCATTTTGCATTCTCAGCAGCAACAGATACATGATCTAATTTCTCCATATCATTGCCAGCGTTTGGTGACATAAGCCCTTTCTCTGGTCCTGGAAATTCCCTTCCCTTCCTCCATTTCTGGATGGTAGGCCTCTCACCATAGCCTCTGGATGGTCTCATGCTCCAAGGGACTTTCCCCACATGCAATCCTGTCAAAGTGTGGCCCAACTAAAGCTGGTGTGTGCTACTATCACCTCATGATCATATATTTTTCCTTGTTCAACCTCCAAATACTTTCATCCTCCTACATATAGTAGCCCAGATATTTCCTTCCCCCTGTGCCTTGAAAAATGCAGACCATTGCAAAAGTATGGTCATTTCCTGGAACCCATGGCATGGTATTTCTAGTATATACTTAGTATATACCTAAATGCCTAAGACTGACTCTCTATGGGATAATGAGATGTGCGAGCTCTGATGCTTCTCTTTTCAGAATCAACCTGTTATTACACTTATATATGTGATACTAGTAAAGTATGTTTAAGCTCACTTTAAATAATAGAGCAAGTTAGTCTTCTAATAAAATTTGAATATCTTCAACATTAGAAATCATGATATTTTGTAATATCAATTAATAATAGGTTGAGATTTTGAAATACTGACTGTACTGGAGACAGACTCCACTTATCAAAGCTACTTGAAATAATGAAAATAGATTTTGCTAGAATAGTGTAGAATCTTGATGAAATGTTTATATTTTATCCTTTACTTGTGCTTCCCTTTGTACTTGATAGATAGCTTTTTCAATAAGGAATAATAGCGCCCTGTGTTTCTGCTCATGTCACAAAAAATGGATTGGTTGGAAGAAATACGTGACCATTTTATCATATTCATAATTTTCACTATTGTTTTTAATTTTGAATTAGGGTAATAAAATGTGTTGTTTGTTGCCAAATTAACCTTTGAATAAAGCAATCCCTGAATTGTTTATTCAGGTGCCAACTATTTTCCTCACACAGCAACTCACTTTCTTGTTACATGCATAGCCGCTGTTTCATCAGTACTGATCAAAACACCACTTTAACCATTTATATCCAGCTGACAAAAAATAAACAAACATAGCATAGATTTTCAGAGAAAAACAGAATAAAGGTTTCTCAACCTTAGTTCCCCCAAACATACATACTATACTTATAAAGAATAGATCATAATCTTCTGATTATAATCTGCACATTAATGCTTTCATCTAATTGTGAAGTAATAAGGAAATATAGGGAAAATCTAATGGGTGGCTCTCTTGGAATGGACACAAAGTGAAAGCTCATTGTAGAACACTCAACATGTGTCAGTCATTCTCCCCACTTACTACAGTGCTAACTGAATGGGCTCATGAACCAAATGCCATGTTAACAGGATGTAAATTAAGTTTGTGATAAATAACATGAGCTTCCCATAACTGGAGTGTGCTAACAATGACATTAGATTATTGGGTTTAATGGAGAGCATGAAATCAGCCATAATACCTCACTTGCTAAAATGTAACACGGAGGCCACTGGGAGTGATGGAAGGTTTTGGAGAAGGGCGTAGGCCTTTGGAATCCCAAGGCCTGAGTGACCATTCTGCCGTAGGAATGCAGCAGGGAGTTACCTTCTCCCAAGCTTTCTTAGCCCAAACAACTAGCCTGTGATCTAAGAGACATATGCATTGTCCGTTAGTCTATGTTTAGCAGAACTCATAGAACACACAGATTAGCATATCGTATCTTTCCTGTAAACAGATCCTCCTAGTTCCAGAAGACCACTTGTCACACATCACATGCTTGAGAAACAGTGATAAGGATTTGTGATTATCCTGAAGGACCAATAAAAGCAGGAGCAAAGAAGAGCAAAGGATCTTTGTCTCTGAGCATTGACCCCCTTGCCTTCTCCTCTCTTTCACAGCAAAGTTTGGAGTAATCTTTCTTTCATTGGTAGAGGGATTGCTGGCCATTCCTGGCATTAGATGAGTACCCAACCTCCACCATCAGACCTATGTTATACCTCCAATAAGTATTGCCTAGGTAGACTAACCAGGTAATCACAGATGATTGATTACATTGAACCTTGTCTATCATAGATTGCAGAGATTAATCTTCATTTCCAAATAGATCTTTATTCTGAATATAAAGTTGACTTTCCTGCAAACACAATTTTTGCCAGCACCATCAGTTGTGGACATGTAGATAACCTTATCTGTTGACATGGTGTCTCACTCAACAGTGCTTCTGATCAAGGAAATTATTTTTATAGCAAAAATTAGTGAGTTAGTGTGTTAATAGCTATAGGACTGACTGCCTTACCATGTATCCAAACACCAAGAAGTAGCTGGCTTAATAAAACTGGGAATTATTTTATTGAAGAGCTAGCTTCTTGAAAAGATAATTGACAACTTTAGCTAAACTAAGAAAAAAAATACTCAAATAAGTAAAATTATAAAGGAAAAAGGAAACATTTTAACTGATAGTACAGAAATAAAGGATCCTAAGAGACTACTGCAAAAAATTATACACCAACAAATTAGAAAATATAGAAGAAATGGGTAAATGCTTAGAAACACATAACCTGTCAAGACTGAATCATGAAGAAATAGAAAATCTGAGGAGATCAATAACAAGCAAGGAGATTGAATTGGTAAACAGAAACTTCCCAAGAAGGAAAAGCCCAGGACCAGTTAATTTCACTGGTGAATTATTCCAAATACTTAAAGGATAGTAATACAATTCTTCTCAAACAATCCCCCTAAAAAATGAAGAGGAGGGAACACTCCCAAACTCATTTTACAAAGCCAGCATTACCCTGGTCTAAAGCCAAATAAGGTCACTACAAGAAAAGAAAACAATAGGCCAGTATCTCTGTGAATATGGGTACAAAAACTGTCACCAGTATGTTAGCAAACTGAATTCAACAGAATATTGAAAACATCACACACCATGATCAAATAGGATTTATTCCTGGGATGGAAGGATGGTTCAACACATGCAAATCAATAAATGTGATATACCACATTAATAGAATAAAAGACAAAAATCATATGATGTCAATAAATGCAGGAAAAGCACTTGACAAAACTCAATATCCTTTCATGATAAAAAATTAGCAAAGTTGGTCTAGAAGGAATGTGCCTCAACATAATAAAGATCATATATGTAAAGCTCACAGTTAATATCACACCCAACAGTGAAAGGTTGAAAGCTTGTCCTTTAAGACTGAGAACAAGGCAATGGTGACCACTTTGAGCATTCCTAGTCAACATAGTCCTGGGAGTCCTAAAACAATCAGGTAGGAAAAAGAAATGAAAGGTATCCAATTTAGAAAGGAAGAAGCAGAACTGACACAGTCATCCAGATGACATGGATTTATATAGACAAACTACTAAAATACACACAAATACTGTTAGATCTAATTAAAAAAAAAGTTCAGTAGTGTTGCAGGATACAAAATCAATTTAGAAAAATTAGTAGAATTTTATATAATAATAATGGGTTATCCAAGAATGAAATAAAGAAAACAATCTTATTTACAATAGCATCAAAAACCATACATTTGACCAAACATCTCAACATTGAAAATTGCATGACATTGATGAAAAAACTAAAGACACAAATAAGTAGAAAGATACCCTGTGTTCACAAATTTTCTATTAAAATGTCTATACTACTTAAAACCATCTATAGATATAAAACAATCTCTATTAAGATTCCAATGTCATTTTTTTACAAAAAAAAAAAAAAAGAAATTCTAACATTCATATGGAACCTCAAAAAACTCTGAATAGCCAAAGCAATCCTGTGAAGGAAGAAGAAACCTGAAGTCATCACAATTCCCAATTTCAAACTATTCTACAAAGCTATAGTAATCTAAACAGCATAGTACTGCATAAAAACAGAAACAGACCAATGGAAGAGAATCAAGAGCCCAGAAACAAACCTTCACATATAAAGCCAATGAATATTTGACATGGGAGCCAAGAATACCCAATGGGGAAAAGTTAGTCTCTTCAAAAAATGGTGTTGAGGAAACTGCACAATCACATGCAAAAAAATGAAATTGGACCCCAACATCACACCATACACAAAATTCAACTCAAAATGGATTAAAGACCTAAATATAAGACCTGAAACTGTAAAACTACTAAAAGAAAACATAGAGTAAAGCTCTTTGACATTAGTCCTGGCAACATTTTTTTTTTTATATGACATTAAAAGCATGAGCAACAGAAGCAAAAATGAACAAGTGGAACTTTGTCAAACGAAAAAGTTTCTGCATAGGAAAAAAAAAAAAAGCCCACTAAAAAACCAAAAAACAATCAGGAAAATGAAAGGGCAACATAGAGAACAGGAGAAAATATCTGAAAATCATCTATTTTATAAGGGATAATATCTAAAATATATAAAGAACACGAATTATTCAAGAGCAAAGAAAAAAAATCCAATTTTAAAAAAAGGCAAAGGAACCGTGTAGACATTTTTCTAAAAAAGACATACAGAAGGACAAAAGATACATGAAAAGCTGTTCAACATCACTAATCATCAAGAAAAATACAAATTAAAACCACAATAAGATTTCACTTCATACCTGTTTAATGGCTATTATCAAAAAGACAATAGGTAGCAAGTGTTGGCAAAGATGTGGAGAAAAGAGAACCCTTGTGCGCTGTTGGTGAGGATATAAATTGATATAGCCATTATGGAAAACAGTATGGAGTTTCCTCAAAAAATTAAAAAATAGAACAATGTATGATCCAGCAATTCTACTTCTGGGTATACTTCCAAAGGAAATGAAATAACATTCTTGAAGAAATATCTTCACCCCAGTGTTAATTGCAGCATTCAATTTGTACATACACACAGTGGAATACTATTCATTCATAAAGAAGGAAATCCTGCCTTCTGCAACAACATCAACCTTGAGAGCATTATGCCCATTTATTTTATTTTTTTTTAAAGATTTTATTTATTTATTTGACAGAGAGAGAGAGAGAGATCACAAGTAGGTAGAGAGGCAGGCAGAGAGAGGAGGAAGCAGGCTCACTGTTGAGCAGAGAGCCCAATGCGGGACTCGATCCCAGGACCCTGAGATCATGACCTGAGCTGAAGGCAGAGGCTTAACCCACTGAGCCACCCAGGTGCCCCCATTATGCCCATTTAGATTATGAATCTAAAAACCTGAACTCATGGAAATACAGAGTGGTGGTTGCCAGGATCTGAGGGGTGGGGAAATGCAGGGATACTGGCCAAAGGCTATATATATACTTCCAGCCATAAGATGAATATATTCTGGGTATCTAATGTACAACATGATGATTGTAATTAATAATACCACATTATATACTTTAAAGTTGTTAAAAGAATAGATCTTAATTGTTATCACCACACACAAAAAGCGGTGATTGTGCGAGGGGAGATCGTTAACTAATCTTTTGGGGTAATCATTTCACAATATTTACATGTATCAAATCATCATGTTGTACACTGTGTGTGTGTATATTTATACACACACACACATATATATATATATCAGCACATATATCACTATATATATCAGCACATATGTCACTGATTTTATAACATATTGTATATAATGTGTAATATATATGTGTATCAGTAAGGCTGGTGTGAATAAAGTCTTGTTTAGTAATAGTATTTCACAAGAAAGAGACTCTGTGGGACAGAGATTATAGCCTGATGCTGATGTGTTTTCTCATACTGTGGCTGTAAGAGATGTTAATGGACCAGATGAAGTACAACAGCACTTTCAGAGGAATCCTGTTTGCCCTGGGAAAAGAAAAAATAACAGCATAAATAAGAAGACCTCTGGTGACACAGGTACACATTACACTTCTCTTTACTGAAGACCACAAAGATTTAACTAAGCAAAGCATTTAACAAGGTGGCAACTTCTCCATCAGAATTCCATGGGGGCTGATTTTTGAGAAAGGAGGGATAAACATGAGAAAGGAGAGATAGACAAGATCTTGTATGTGGTTTTCACAAGGAAGAGAGTCATACGGTTGTGTTTTTGAAGTGCATATGTGAGTGTGGTGGGTTGGGAGTGGGAAAACAACTCTCAAAAGTGGAACATGAGCCAGGACAGCTGGCTGGCAGTGAATGGACTAATATTTAGCAACTGCAAGGAGAAGAATAATTTGGAAAGAGGTAGACTAAAAAGAGAATTTTAAGAAGATTTCTGTATAATTCATCGCTGAAGACCCTCTCAACTAGTCAGAATTCAAATCACATGGTTATTTTTAAACAGATAACTTAATATGAGAAATTGGATGATCAGTTGGAAGTTAAACTGTTAGAGGTTAAATATTGGTTAGGTATTAGAGGATTGGCAAAACAAAAACGGGAACTTGAAGTGACACAGATAGAGTGACCTTAGGAAGCAGCCGGTAACCTTAGGTTTGCCAATTTTACGAAGGGATATGGTTGGGAATACCAAAACCTAGAAACCTGGAGGAAGGGTCTTGGGGATCCAACCAGAGCTGAGACCGAGACCTCTGAGGGATGGACACTACTCAGTTTGTGCTCACATCTTAGAATCAATGACGTTGATTCTGAAAATGGCAGAAGAATCCTAAATAGAGACTAAACTGTTTCTAGAATCAGAGGGAAGAGCCAAAGGTGTGACACTCACAAGAATAACAAGCAAATAGGAAGGAGAAAGTTCTTTTTCCCTTTCCTGCCTTTTGGCTTCTCCCTAATGCCCAGCAATTGGCCAAGCATTACAGGGAGCCAGATGGCAATGGAGAAATGTAATTTGCCGAGTATCAGCCCAGCATCGCAAAGCCAACTAAAAAAAGGTAAGTTAGAGCTGAGAGAAAACTGCTTAACCACTAACCCACTCCCATTAAATGGCCTGTGGTAATGACACATATTTTTTTCAAAAGCTTTCTGAAATCAGATTTGTAATTCCAAGATGTGTTAATGACGGGAAAGTTCTCAAGACTTTTAAGCACAGATGAACACCTCTGTACCTTATAGCCTTACCTGGCTAAGGAATAAAAAAATTCCTGAGTACAGTGTTGTTTTAGACCATATGATAATTTGCCATTATTCTCTCTCAGGGGTATCATAGAATACTTACTTGGAGGAGGACCATGCAATCAAATGAGGGGCTGATTTCTCTTCCTAAGAGCAGCTTTCTTCCTTTTCACAAAGTTTGTGTTTCCCCATCAGCCAACTGGATAAAAGCACTCATGGGGTGCCGACCAGAGCCCAGGGGCTCACGGTCTGGTTCACTATCTCCAAAACCTGTGTGTGCCCCAACTCTCCTCTTCTGTCTGCTCTCTTTTCCTGGTATGTTTTAGGGTCCCTGACTTACTTCCCTGCAGCCCTTCCATGACCCTTTTATTATCGCTCAATTGTCATTTCAGCAGTCCCTCACTAACTTCCTTTCTTGAATTCTCTGTTTTCCAACTTGGGCTCCAACCTTCTTTGTACTCCACGCCAGCCCTTTTTTTTTTTCCCAAATAACGGCCTAGATTTTAGTCCATAGGTCCCATTTCCTCAACCCACCCCTCTGCTATGTAAGTTCATACAGTTTCAGTCTCCTCTGAAGTCTTCAGAGTCCCTTCCTCAGTATTTGTGATGACCAGTCTCTCTGAAACTATAGACAGTGCACCTTCATTATCTTCCTGTTGATCTCAGACTCACTATCCTCCAATTTCCTCTCCTCTTGTTCTTACCTTTTATGTAATTTTCCCTTCCCAACTGGTCTCTTCCAGATGTTGAATGCATAGCTAGAAGAAGATCCAGCTGCTTCGTGCTTGCTTGCTCTTACCATCTTCTTCTTTTCTTGTATTCTAGGCCTTGGAACCTGGACAGCCAGCCCCAGCCACCCCTCTAGGTTCTATTTTGACTTCTGAATCTCTTAGCTCCAAGAGCAACTCTTTCATGTGGAGTTGAGACCTTTCTTACTTTCACACCTACATTTTTATTTTTAACTTAACTTAGTTTAACTTAAATTTCTTTAAGAATAAAAGTTATCCTACTTAAAGAATATTGTTAAATAAACTAAAAGTGAAGGTATACTCGGAGGGTTTATATTTGGAAAATATTCTCCTGAAAGATGTGCCCTGAGGTTGCCCTGTGGCACCAAACCAGGCAACAGCCTTGAGGGTACATACGGGTTACAGTGATGAGGGCCAAAGACTCTGGTGCCAAGAGTTATTACAGAGGCTGCCCAGGCCAAGGCACTTTGAGTGAAGGCCAGGATCCAAAATAGCAGAGAGAAACGTATACAGAGCAGAAGGGTTAGAACCCCAAGAACACAGATCAGAACAGGAAGGCTAAGGATGGTGAGCATTGGTGCTACTTGGAGAGATGCTCTGTAGCAGTGAAGGATAATAAGAGGAACTCTCTTTGGGCTGCTGTGGTTTCAGACTTCCTGCAGTTGCAAAGAGGCTTTTGAGAGGGTGGAGGCCACACACTTAATAGTAATTTTTGGCAATTGCCAAAAGAAACAAAGCATGTAGGAAAACTCCATTGAATAGAAGAAGTCTTTGTCACTCATTAATGATTTGCTGAATAACACAGCTCTTCATTTTGTTAGTTTCCAAGGTGCTTAGCAGAAGTGGAGAAAATGGTGAGGCAAATGGTATAATAGTTTATAGGACCCATGCACTCCTGGGCATGAAGTGATTCTGCAGTCACCTCCTGAAAAACAGCTGAAATGCCCAGTCACTTAAAAGTATCATACAGCGAGTACCATGGAATTCAGCAAAACTGTCAAGTGCAACTCCTGTAAAATTTCACTTCCATCCGTTTTCCTCTTCTACCTGCCTCTCCTCACCCAAACTGAGAACTTCAGAATGTTTTGATTTCTTCCCTCTCTCTACCTTCACCCTCACATCAGTACAGCCTTCAGAACCAGAACAACCTGCTGTGAAGCCTGGGACTTACTTAAAAAATATGCCACAAGCCATGGCAGTGATGTAGAAAATTTACTTCTGGATAGAAATTTTATTAAAAATTAAAATGAGGACAAATTAGAATATTGCATAAATTACATTTTTACCCAAATACAATTTTGTCTGCAATAAAAATTGTTTCAAAGACTATATAATCTTTAATTTTGTACTCACTTGCTTCACTTTTTGCTTGTGTACAATTAACTATTTAATAAACCTATTTATAACCCAAACAATTTATCTTACTTCATTTTGCATACAGATGTAAAATATCTATGAACACAGGAGAGCCCCAAGAAGCCTACAACTATGGCGACTTAGAAACTACTTCAAGGAAGTATGAACTCTGAAAAGATGGGAATTATTATACTTCATATTGTTTCCCTAATAAGCTTAAATCATCCTAAAACTTTATCCATTTTATCCTCATAGATTCCTTGAGAAGGTCTGGGAAAAGGCATTATTATCTCTATTTGAGTAAGAAGGAAATTCATTGTGACATTTACTGGTATTTTATTTTAAATTTACTACTATTATTAGTAGAGGTTGAAATGAATTTGATGTATTTCAGAATGAAAAGCATTACAATCCATGAAGAATATTCCTACACTAGAGATAAAAATAAAACAAGGAGTTAAAATGTAAAAACTCAATGGAAAATCTACTTGAAAGAGGTGAGCTTATTAATTTTTTTCTTCTCATGTGCTTGGTCTATCTTATTCTGTCTTTTATTTAAATTCAACCTGGTTTCTTGTCTTTAAGAAAAGACCTTCAGGCTCCCTTCTTATAAAAGGTTTCAGAAAAATTTTAAGGAGGGATTTGAGAGAGGAGATGATTTTGAATAATGGGCATGAAATAAGAGAGTGTTTTTAGACTTAAGTATAGTATGTAAAATTTCAATCTTAAATGTGGGAATATGAAGCTATATGCTATATGTTTAAATCCTTTCTGACAAGGATAATAATTGAAAATATTTAATATGATTTTCCTTTTTTTTCCCTTTGTTGGTATATGACCTTCACTCTCTTGGCCTAAGGCATCCATTTTTCTGGGTTTTTATGTAAAAAAAAAAAATAAGGATAGAGAAGTGTATTCAGCTTTTGAAAGTCAAATAGAATTAAGCAGTAAGACAGGTTACTATCTTGAATGACAATTTTCCAGATTTGTTTATTTCCTACTCTGTCTAACAACCAATCCTGCATGACCCATGTTCATAGAATTCTCACACGGTAGAGGAGATATTGCTGGCCACCATTAAAGCTTAATGAATGTATGGGACAGAAGCATAAAAAAATAAAAGTCCACCCTTTTCAATTTTGGAGATTAATAGTAAGTAGAAAAAAAAAAAGAAATGGGAATGCAAAGGAGTAAATGGTTAAGTTGCACTGAGGTTTTCCTTCCTGCACTATGTAAAAGTAAGATACGTGTTTAGAGTAGAAAGGAACCCTACATCCCTACCCCCTACCACCCCTGTACCCGCTCCCTCCCACACCTCCACTTCTCATTTGAGAGTCTGAGAGGGGGTCCCTTTGAGGACTAGCTTAGACCAATCCAAGGTCAATTTGTCTGGTCTATGTGTTCAACCAAAGGAAGACCCTGAAATGTTGCTTTCCTGAGCCAGCCTTGTTTCCAGAATTAGCTGTGAGTCTGGCTGTAGAACTTGACATAGAGGCTCATAGGCATGAGAATAAGGCACTAAATTATGGGAAAGAAATGATGGCTTAATTTAAAGAAGTATTATTGGAAGTGAAGGTATAATGTCGAAAACATATTAAAGGGCTTGTATCAACAGGATTAGATGGTAAGAGAGAAAAGAGTCCTGTATCATTTTTAAGATCTTTGGAAGGAGTGGTGGAATGAGTGGTGGAATGAGGAATACAGGAGGAAAAACATTTTGGAGTTGATAAATTCTCTTTGGAGATTTTGAGTTTGAGATGTTTAAGTAACATCAAAATGGCATCTGGGTTTTATGGTTCAAGAAACATCTGATCTAGACAGATAGATTTGTGATCCATCACAGCAGAGGTGACAACCGAAGTCTATGGAGTGAGCAAGACAAGCAAGTGGAATAAGGAGAGCAAAAGAAGAATATCATGAGTAATTTTGGGAAACACCAATATTCAAGGGGAAAAAAGAAGAGACGCCTTTGAAGGAGACAAAGAAAGAAAGGACCAAAGAGGGCAGAGAAAAGCGAGAAGGGAAAGGGATCACAAATGCCAACAAAGAGAGCCTGAAGAAAGAGACCATGGTCAATGGGTCAAATTCTGCTGTTAAGTAAGTGTTAAATGTTAAGTGAGATAAGAACGGAGAGTTGGATTTAGCAACTCAAGAGATTATAGGTGACCTTGGTGGCAGCAGTTTCAGTGGAGTGTTGGGAGGCAGAAAACAGACTATGGTGAGTTAAGGAGTTAATTTAAAATGAGAAAAGTGTGACAGTGGAAGAGAATCATTCTCTTATAGGGCTTGACAAAGAAGAGAATAGCTGGAGGAGGGTACAAAATTTAGGAAGAGATTTCAACAAATGTATAAGGTGTAGGGGCAAATTTACTAGGGAAAAATTAAAAATACCAGACATAAAAGATAATTCATAGAGTAAAGCTGCTAAGAAGACAGGAAGGAGCAGGTTCTAACATTGCTAGAGAGATTCCCTCCAGGAAAAGGGAGGTACACCTCCTCTACTGTGTTGGTTGGGGAAATAAGAATAAATGCATGTTATTTTTTGTCATGAAATTGGAGAATTGGAGAACCATGACTTTATTGAAAGGGCTTTAGCTGGTGCTCAAATAAATGGGGGTTGATGAACTTACTTAATGAAGAAAGGGCAGTTTCCACTCATCTCAAAAACTGAGATGTTAAATGGCATAGACTCTACACTAACATGGATCTTGGGCATTTAAATTGTTCCCTTCACAGTAGTTTCCCAGACTCCATTTTGCATTCTCAGCAGCAACAGATACATGATCTAATTTCTCCATATCATTGCCAGCGTTTGGTGACATAAGCCCTTTCTCTGGTCCTGGAAATTCCCTTCCCTTCCTCCATTTCTGGATGGTAGGCCTCTCACCATAGCCTCTGGATGGTCTCATGCTCCAAGGGACTTTCCCCACATGCAATCCTGTCAAAGTGTGGCCCAACTAAAGCTGGTGTGTGCTACTATCACCTCATGATCATATATTTTTCCTTGTTCAACCTCCAAATACTTTCATCCTCCTACATATAGTAGCCCAGATATTTCCTTCCCCCTGTGCCTTGAAAAATGCAGACCATTGCAAAAGTATGGTCATTTCCTGGAACCCATGGCATGGTATTTCTAGTATATACTTAGTATATACCTAAATGCCTAAGACTGACTCTCTATGGGATAATGAGATGTGCGAGCTCTGATGCTTCTCTTTTCAGAATCAACCTGTTATTACACTTATATATGTGATACTAGTAAAGTATGTTTAAGCTCACTTTAAATAATAGAGCAAGTTAGTCTTCTAATAAAATTTGAATATCTTCAACATTAGAAATCATGATATTTTGTAATATCAATTAATAATAGGTTGAGATTTTGAAATACTGACTGTACTGGAGACAGACTCCACTTATCAAAGCTACTTGAAATAATGAAAATAGATTTTGCTAGAATAGTGTAGAATCTTGATGAAATGTTTATATTTTATCCTTTACTTGTGCTTCCCTTTGTACTTGATAGATAGCTTTTTCAATAAGGAATAATAGCGCCCTGTGTTTCTGCTCATGTCACAAAAAATGGATTGGTTGGAAGAAATACGTGACCATTTTATCATATTCATAATTTTCACTATTGTTTTTAATTTTGAATTAGGGTAATAAAATGTGTTGTTTGTTGCCAAATTAACCTTTGAATAAAGCAATCCCTGAATTGTTTATTCAGGTGCCAACTATTTTCCTCACACAGCAACTCACTTTCTTGTTACATGCATAGCCGCTGTTTCATCAGTACTGATCAAAACACCACTTTAACCATTTATATCCAGCTGACAAAAAATAAACAAACATAGCATAGATTTTCAGAGAAAAACAGAATAAAGGTTTCTCAACCTTAGTTCCCCCAAACATACATACTATACTTATAAAGAATAGATCATAATCTTCTGATTATAATCTGCACATTAATGCTTTCATCTAATTGTGAAGTAATAAGGAAATATAGGGAAAATCTAATGGGTGGCTCTCTTGGAATGGACACAAAGTGAAAGCTCATTGTAGAACACTCAACATGTGTCAGTCATTCTCCCCACTTACTACAGTGCTAACTGAATGGGCTCATGAACCAAATGCCATGTTAACAGGATGTAAATTAAGTTTGTGATAAATAACATGAGCTTCCCATAACTGGAGTGTGCTAACAATGACATTAGATTATTGGGTTTAATGGAGAGCATGAAATCAGCCATAATACCTCACTTGCTAAAATGTAACACGGAGGCCACTGGGAGTGATGGAAGGTTTTGGAGAAGGGCGTAGGCCTTTGGAATCCCAAGGCCTGAGTGACCATTCTGCCGTAGGAATGCAGCAGGGAGTTACCTTCTCCCAAGCTTTCTTAGCCCAAACAACTAGCCTGTGATCTAAGAGACATATGCATTGTCCGTTAGTCTATGTTTAGCAGAACTCATAGAACACACAGATTAGCATATCGTATCTTTCCTGTAAACAGATCCTCCTAGTTCCAGAAGACCACTTGTCACACATCACATGCTTGAGAAACAGTGATAAGGATTTGTGATTATCCTGAAGGACCAATAAAAGCAGGAGCAAAGAAGAGCAAAGGATCTTTGTCTCTGAGCATTGACCCCCTTGCCTTCTCCTCTCTTTCACAGCAAAGTTTGGAGTAATCTTTCTTTCATTGGTAGAGGGATTGCTGGCCATTCCTGGCATTAGATGAGTACCCAACCTCCACCATCAGACCTATGTTATACCTCCAATAAGTATTGCCTAGGTAGACTAACCAGGTAATCACAGATGATTGATTACATTGAACCTTGTCTATCATAGATTGCAGAGATTAATCTTCATTTCCAAATAGATCTTTATTCTGAATATAAAGTTGACTTTCCTGCAAACACAATTTTTGCCAGCACCATCAGTTGTGGACATGTAGATAACCTTATCTGTTGACATGGTGTCTCACTCAACAGTGCTTCTGATCAAGGAAATTATTTTTATAGCAAAAATTAGTGAGTTAGTGTGTTAATAGCTATAGGACTGACTGCCTTACCATGTATCCAAACACCAAGAAGTAGCTGGCTTAATAAAACTGGGAATTATTTTATTGAAGAGCTAGCTTCTTGAAAAGATAATTGACAACTTTAGCTAAACTAAGAAAAAAAATACTCAAATAAGTAAAATTATAAAGGAAAAAGGAAACATTTTAACTGATAGTACAGAAATAAAGGATCCTAAGAGACTACTGCAAAAAATTATACACCAACAAATTAGAAAATATAGAAGAAATGGGTAAATGCTTAGAAACACATAACCTGTCAAGACTGAATCATGAAGAAATAGAAAATCTGAGGAGATCAATAACAAGCAAGGAGATTGAATTGGTAAACAGAAACTTCCCAAGAAGGAAAAGCCCAGGACCAGTTAATTTCACTGGTGAATTATTCCAAATACTTAAAGGATAGTAATACAATTCTTCTCAAACAATCCCCCTAAAAAATGAAGAGGAGGGAACACTCCCAAACTCATTTTACAAAGCCAGCATTACCCTGGTCTAAAGCCAAATAAGGTCACTACAAGAAAAGAAAACAATAGGCCAGTATCTCTGTGAATATGGGTACAAAAACTGTCACCAGTATGTTAGCAAACTGAATTCAACAGAATATTGAAAACATCACACACCATGATCAAATAGGATTTATTCCTGGGATGGAAGGATGGTTCAACACATGCAAATCAATAAATGTGATATACCACATTAATAGAATAAAAGACAAAAATCATATGATGTCAATAAATGCAGGAAAAGCACTTGACAAAACTCAATATCCTTTCATGATAAAAAATTAGCAAAGTTGGTCTAGAAGGAATGTGCCTCAACATAATAAAGATCATATATGTAAAGCTCACAGTTAATATCACACCCAACAGTGAAAGGTTGAAAGCTTGTCCTTTAAGACTGAGAACAAGGCAATGGTGACCACTTTGAGCATTCCTAGTCAACATAGTCCTGGGAGTCCTAAAACAATCAGGTAGGAAAAAGAAATGAAAGGTATCCAATTTAGAAAGGAAGAAGCAGAACTGACACAGTCATCCAGATGACATGGATTTATATAGACAAACTACTAAAATACACACAAATACTGTTAGATCTAATTAAAAAAAAAGTTCAGTAGTGTTGCAGGATACAAAATCAATTTAGAAAAATTAGTAGAATTTTATATAATAATAATGGGTTATCCAAGAATGAAATAAAGAAAACAATCTTATTTACAATAGCATCAAAAACCATACATTTGACCAAACATCTCAACATTGAAAATTGCATGACATTGATGAAAAAACTAAAGACACAAATAAGTAGAAAGATACCCTGTGTTCACAAATTTTCTATTAAAATGTCTATACTACTTAAAACCATCTATAGATATAAAACAATCTCTATTAAGATTCCAATGTCATTTTTTTACAAAAAAAAAAAAAAAGAAATTCTAACATTCATATGGAACCTCAAAAAACTCTGAATAGCCAAAGCAATCCTGTGAAGGAAGAAGAAACCTGAAGTCATCACAATTCCCAATTTCAAACTATTCTACAAAGCTATAGTAATCTAAACAGCATAGTACTGCATAAAAACAGAAACAGACCAATGGAAGAGAATCAAGAGCCCAGAAACAAACCTTCACATATAAAGCCAATGAATATTTGACATGGGAGCCAAGAATACCCAATGGGGAAAAGTTAGTCTCTTCAAAAAATGGTGTTGAGGAAACTGCACAATCACATGCAAAAAAATGAAATTGGACCCCAACATCACACCATACACAAAATTCAACTCAAAATGGATTAAAGACCTAAATATAAGACCTGAAACTGTAAAACTACTAAAAGAAAACATAGAGTAAAGCTCTTTGACATTAGTCCTGGCAACATTTTTTTTTTTATATGACATTAAAAGCATGAGCAACAGAAGCAAAAATGAACAAGTGGAACTTTGTCAAACGAAAAAGTTTCTGCATAGGAAAAAAAAAAAAAGCCCACTAAAAAACCAAAAAACAATCAGGAAAATGAAAGGGCAACATAGAGAACAGGAGAAAATATCTGAAAATCATCTATTTTATAAGGGATAATATCTAAAATATATAAAGAACACGAATTATTCAAGAGCAAAGAAAAAAAATCCAATTTTAAAAAAAGGCAAAGGAACCGTGTAGACATTTTTCTAAAAAAGACATACAGAAGGACAAAAGATACATGAAAAGCTGTTCAACATCACTAATCATCAAGAAAAATACAAATTAAAACCACAATAAGATTTCACTTCATACCTGTTTAATGGCTATTATCAAAAAGACAATAGGTAGCAAGTGTTGGCAAAGATGTGGAGAAAAGAGAACCCTTGTGCGCTGTTGGTGAGGATATAAATTGATATAGCCATTATGGAAAACAGTATGGAGTTTCCTCAAAAAATTAAAAAATAGAACAATGTATGATCCAGCAATTCTACTTCTGGGTATACTTCCAAAGGAAATGAAATAACATTCTTGAAGAAATATCTTCACCCCAGTGTTAATTGCAGCATTCAATTTGTACATACACACAGTGGAATACTATTCATTCATAAAGAAGGAAATCCTGCCTTCTGCAACAACATCAACCTTGAGAGCATTATGCCCATTTATTTTATTTTTTTTTAAAGATTTTATTTATTTATTTGACAGAGAGAGAGAGAGAGATCACAAGTAGGTAGAGAGGCAGGCAGAGAGAGGAGGAAGCAGGCTCACTGTTGAGCAGAGAGCCCAATGCGGGACTCGATCCCAGGACCCTGAGATCATGACCTGAGCTGAAGGCAGAGGCTTAACCCACTGAGCCACCCAGGTGCCCCCATTATGCCCATTTAGATTATGAATCTAAAAACCTGAACTCATGGAAATACAGAGTGGTGGTTGCCAGGATCTGAGGGGTGGGGAAATGCAGGGATACTGGCCAAAGGCTATATATATACTTCCAGCCATAAGATGAATATATTCTGGGTATCTAATGTACAACATGATGATTGTAATTAATAATACCACATTATATACTTTAAAGTTGTTAAAAGAATAGATCTTAATTGTTATCACCACACACAAAAAGCGGTGATTGTGCGAGGGGAGATCGTTAACTAATCTTTTGGGGTAATCATTTCACAATATTTACATGTATCAAATCATCATGTTGTACACTGTGTGTGTGTATATTTATACACACACACACATATATATATATATCAGCACATATATCACTATATATATCAGCACATATGTCACTGATTTTATAACATATTGTATATAATGTGTAATATATATGTGTATCAGTAAGGCTGGTGTGAATAAAGTCTTGTTTAGTAATAGTATTTCACAAGAAAGAGACTCTGTGGGACAGAGATTATAGCCTGATGCTGATGTGTTTTCTCATACTGTGGCTGTAAGAGATGTTAATGGACCAGATGAAGTACAACAGCACTTTCAGAGGAATCCTGTTTGCCCTGGGAAAAGAAAAAATAACAGCATAAATAAGAAGACCTCTGGTGACACAGGTACACATTACACTTCTCTTTACTGAAGACCACAAAGATTTAACTAAGCAAAGCATTTAACAAGGTGGCAACTTCTCCATCAGAATTCCATGGGGGCTGATTTTTGAGAAAGGAGGGATAAACATGAGAAAGGAGAGATAGACAAGATCTTGTATGTGGTTTTCACAAGGAAGAGAGTCATACGGTTGTGTTTTTGAAGTGCATATGTGAGTGTGGTGGGTTGGGAGTGGGAAAACAACTCTCAAAAGTGGAACATGAGCCAGGACAGCTGGCTGGCAGTGAATGGACTAATATTTAGCAACTGCAAGGAGAAGAATAATTTGGAAAGAGGTAGACTAAAAAGAGAATTTTAAGAAGATTTCTGTATAATTCATCGCTGAAGACCCTCTCAACTAGTCAGAATTCAAATCACATGGTTATTTTTAAACAGATAACTTAATATGAGAAATTGGATGATCAGTTGGAAGTTAAACTGTTAGAGGTTAAATATTGGTTAGGTATTAGAGGATTGGCAAAACAAAAACGGGAACTTGAAGTGACACAGATAGAGTGACCTTAGGAAGCAGCCGGTAACCTTAGGTTTGCCAATTTTACGAAGGGATATGGTTGGGAATACCAAAACCTAGAAACCTGGAGGAAGGGTCTTGGGGATCCAACCAGAGCTGAGACCGAGACCTCTGAGGGATGGACACTACTCAGTTTGTGCTCACATCTTAGAATCAATGACGTTGATTCTGAAAATGGCAGAAGAATCCTAAATAGAGACTAAACTGTTTCTAGAATCAGAGGGAAGAGCCAAAGGTGTGACACTCACAAGAATAACAAGCAAATAGGAAGGAGAAAGTTCTTTTTCCCTTTCCTGCCTTTTGGCTTCTCCCTAATGCCCAGCAATTGGCCAAGCATTACAGGGAGCCAGATGGCAATGGAGAAATGTAATTTGCCGAGTATCAGCCCAGCATCGCAAAGCCAACTAAAAAAAGGTAAGTTAGAGCTGAGAGAAAACTGCTTAACCACTAACCCACTCCCATTAAATGGCCTGTGGTAATGACACATATTTTTTTCAAAAGCTTTCTGAAATCAGATTTGTAATTCCAAGATGTGTTAATGACGGGAAAGTTCTCAAGACTTTTAAGCACAGATGAACACCTCTGTACCTTATAGCCTTACCTGGCTAAGGAATAAAAAAATTCCTGAGTACAGTGTTGTTTTAGACCATATGATAATTTGCCATTATTCTCTCTCAGGGGTATCATAGAATACTTACTTGGAGGAGGACCATGCAATCAAATGAGGGGCTGATTTCTCTTCCTAAGAGCAGCTTTCTTCCTTTTCACAAAGTTTGTGTTTCCCCATCAGCCAACTGGATAAAAGCACTCATGGGGTGCCGACCAGAGCCCAGGGGCTCACGGTCTGGTTCACTATCTCCAAAACCTGTGTGTGCCCCAACTCTCCTCTTCTGTCTGCTCTCTTTTCCTGGTATGTTTTAGGGTCCCTGACTTACTTCCCTGCAGCCCTTCCATGACCCTTTTATTATCGCTCAATTGTCATTTCAGCAGTCCCTCACTAACTTCCTTTCTTGAATTCTCTGTTTTCCAACTTGGGCTCCAACCTTCTTTGTACTCCACGCCAGCCCTTTTTTTTTTTCCCAAATAACGGCCTAGATTTTAGTCCATAGGTCCCATTTCCTCAACCCACCCCTCTGCTATGTAAGTTCATACAGTTTCAGTCTCCTCTGAAGTCTTCAGAGTCCCTTCCTCAGTATTTGTGATGACCAGTCTCTCTGAAACTATAGACAGTGCACCTTCATTATCTTCCTGTTGATCTCAGACTCACTATCCTCCAATTTCCTCTCCTCTTGTTCTTACCTTTTATGTAATTTTCCCTTCCCAACTGGTCTCTTCCAGATGTTGAATGCATAGCTAGAAGAAGATCCAGCTGCTTCGTGCTTGCTTGCTCTTACCATCTTCTTCTTTTCTTGTATTCTAGGCCTTGGAACCTGGACAGCCAGCCCCAGCCACCCCTCTAGGTTCTATTTTGACTTCTGAATCTCTTAGCTCCAAGAGCAACTCTTTCATGTGGAGTTGAGACCTTTCTTACTTTCACACCTACATTTTTATTTTTAACTTAACTTAGTTTAACTTAAATTTCTTTAAGAATAAAAGTTATCCTACTTAAAGAATATTGTTAAATAAACTAAAAGTGAAGGTATACTCGGAGGGTTTATATTTGGAAAATATTCTCCTGAAAGATGTGCCCTGAGGTTGCCCTGTGGCACCAAACCAGGCAACAGCCTTGAGGGTACATACGGGTTACAGTGATGAGGGCCAAAGACTCTGGTGCCAAGAGTTATTACAGAGGCTGCCCAGGCCAAGGCACTTTGAGTGAAGGCCAGGATCCAAAATAGCAGAGAGAAACGTATACAGAGCAGAAGGGTTAGAACCCCAAGAACACAGATCAGAACAGGAAGGCTAAGGATGGTGAGCATTGGTGCTACTTGGAGAGATGCTCTGTAGCAGTGAAGGATAATAAGAGGAACTCTCTTTGGGCTGCTGTGGTTTCAGACTTCCTGCAGTTGCAAAGAGGCTTTTGAGAGGGTGGAGGCCACACACTTAATAGTAATTTTTGGCAATTGCCAAAAGAAACAAAGCATGTAGGAAAACTCCATTGAATAGAAGAAGTCTTTGTCACTCATTAATGATTTGCTGAATAACACAGCTCTTCATTTTGTTAGTTTCCAAGGTGCTTAGCAGAAGTGGAGAAAATGGTGAGGCAAATGGTATAATAGTTTATAGGACCCATGCACTCCTGGGCATGAAGTGATTCTGCAGTCACCTCCTGAAAAACAGCTGAAATGCCCAGTCACTTAAAAGTATCATACAGCGAGTACCATGGAATTCAGCAAAACTGTCAAGTGCAACTCCTGTAAAATTTCACTTCCATCCGTTTTCCTCTTCTACCTGCCTCTCCTCACCCAAACTGAGAACTTCAGAATGTTTTGATTTCTTCCCTCTCTCTACCTTCACCCTCACATCAGTACTTTTTTTTCAGAAAATGTAATGTTCTCATCTCTCAGTTAGTATCAAAAATTCCCTTTCACTTTAGACCTACTAATCCTAGTCATTTAGGTTAACTCTGTATTTGTGGCTAAGTTTGTTGACCACCCTCACATCAGTATTTTTTTTCAGAAAATGTAATGTTCTCATCTCTCAGTTAGTATCAAAAATTCCCTTTCACTTTAGACCGACTAAACCTAGTCATTTAGGTTAACTCTGTATTTGTGGCTAAGTTTGTTGACCACTATTATTTCTTCCCATCTTCTTCTATTAAGAGTTTTGGTTCTGGTGTTTTGCTTATTTGTTTTGGTTAGTGTCCTTTCATCATTGTTTTCCCTGGAAAGCATACTTAACAATATGCTGGAAACTGAATTTTCTTTTACTCTCACAGGTAGTATCTTGGGTGAGGTCTGTCATCTTCCCAGTACTGAGAGGTTATTCCCTGTCTTCTAGCTTCAAATGTTCAAATGTATGTGTCTTTTTTCATGTAGTATGCCTATAACACAGTCAGGAAGCCCTTTTTGCCTTTTTTCTTTTAACACTAACCTTCTTTTTGACGTTCCTGGTCATTAATATGGCTATCAACAGTGATCATCATTTTCCTCCAAGTTATTTTTAATCACAGCCAATGCCTAATAGGTATCCCATTGTGATTCTGGTTTGCATTTCACTGATGATTGGTATGTTGAGCACTTCTTCAAGTTCCCATTGTATGTCTACTTTGCAGAAATGTCTATTCAGGCCTTTTGTTCATTTTTTTTTAATGTGAGTAATAACAAATATGAGGCTTTTTTTGCTATTGAGTTAAAGGAGTGCCTATACATTTTGGATATTAGTTTCCTATCAGATGGGTGATTTGCAAATATTTTCTTCCATTTTACACCATCAGTTGCCTTTTCATTTTGCTGATTGTTCCTTTTGCTGTGCAGAAAATTTTCAGTTTACAACAGTCCCAATTTGTTTATTTTTGCATTTGTTGCCTGTGTTTTTGGTGTCAGATTCAAAAAATCATTGCCAAGACTGCTACCAAGAATTGTTTCCTCTATATTTTCTTCTAGGAGTTTTATAATTTCAGAACTTACATTTAAGTTTCTAATCCATTTTGAGTTGAATTTTGTGTATGGTATGATCTTGGGGTCCAATTTAATTCTTTTGCTTGTGGATATCTAGTTTTCTCAACATCGTGGAGACATCCTTTCCTTATTTTGTATTCTTGGTGCCCTTGTTGAAGATTAGTTGACAGTATATGCATAGGTTTATTCCCTGTCTCCTGATTCTGTTCCACTGGTTTATGTATCTTTTCTTATGCTAGTACCATAGTCTTGATGGCTGAAGCTTTGTAATATGTTTTGAAGTGTCAGGAAGTGTGAAGTCTCCAGCTTTGTTCTTGTTCAGGATTTCATTTGCTAAGATCAGGATATTGATATCAGAATATCTTTATATACTTTGTAGATTCCTAAATATAATGCAAACTATCCATATTGTCCAAAATATCTGTGTTCATTGGAGGTAGTAAATGAAAGTGCTTAATAGACAGAAATGGAGTTCGGCCATGTGGTTTTATTTCTTGACTTCAGTACTAAAGAACTATGTGAACTTGAGAAATTAGTGACCTTCACTTGACTTAGTGTATTCATCTTTCTTAATTTTTTAAAGATTTTATTTATTTATTTGAGAGAGAGAGAAGCATGAAAACGGGTTAGAGGGAGAGGGAGAAGCAGACTTCCCACTGAGCAGGAGCCAATGAGGGACTCGATCTCAGGACCCTTGGATCATAACCTGACCCAGAGGCAGATGCTTAACTGACTGAGCCACCCGGGTGCTTCAGCAGGAGATAAGAATGGTACTTGCTTCTTAAGACTGTTGTAAAGATCACATATGAATGGCCTAAAACTGTGCTTGGCACATAGTAAGGGCTTATCTGAGTCTTACCTTCATACATCTTCATACTCACTTTTGGCCCCATTCATACATCAACATACCTCTTGTTCAACCTAAAGAATCCTGAAATTACTTAAATATATGCACCTGAACACTGACTGATCTGACTGTTCAAATTAAGATTCTGTGCCCCAAAATAACAAATTCAGGTAAGCACTCTGCTGAAAGAATTCTGCCCTACTTAGATTTATTTCTATTTGTGCTTTATGTTACAATATTTAAAAAATTATATAAACATGTTATATTGAAATAGTCAATCCCTCCAAAGGAAGAAATAGTTCATTTCCATCAATAACCTTGGCTTTTGGAAAACCTGTACTTTTAAATGAAATACTATAGTGGCAGGCTTATCACTTACAACAGAAATATTGAAACCCACTACAAACAAATTTTAAAAAGGCTTTTATGGGGGCTCCTGGGTGGCTCAGTGGGTTGGGCCCCTGCCTTCAGCTCTGGTCATGATCCTGGGATCCAGCCCCACCTTGGGCTCTCTGCTCAGCAGGGAGTCTTCTTCCCTCCCCCTCTCTGCCTGCCTCTGCCTACTTGTAATCTCTCTCTCTCTCTCTCTCTGTCAAATAAATAAATAACATCTTAAAAAAAAAAAAAAGAGCCTTTTATGTTTTTGTCTAAATGCTCAGCCTACACTGGTTTCCTCTGTGAGAAGCCAAGGTTAGGTTGCAGTGGAAACTATTACTGGGAAAAATAATCTCTATGGAATTTACATTCTCATTGGCAATATTCTACAAAAGCTAAATGATCTTTTATTGGGAAGACCTTCTGGAACACTGAAAGCATAAGAAATTTTTGTTGTTTATTTGTTGAGTACTTAATTGAGAATACAATTATTGTTTTATACTTCCTGATTCATGTAAAATTACAAAGACAGGACGATATCTTCTGGTTTAATGAATTTAGACATAATTTTTATCAAAGAAATGGTCATTACTGATCTATGAATCTTTATAGTAATGCACATTTCTCAAACATTTTTGTGTTAGTAACAACAAACTTGTTAAACACAATCTGACTTGGTACCCCTATATATTGAACAAGCAAAGGAACGTGGCTCTGATTGAAGTAGGAGTGTAGGATACAATTTGGAGTAGTTGCTTCTCAGGCTTCTCTTTGCTTAATTTCCCCGACTCTCTGACCATTGGTTTTTGAACAGTAGTGGGCAGATAATTATGTACTTGCTGAACAAACATCTTACTACAGAGAACACTGGGTTAAAAACACTGACCTGGAAAAAAAATAAATTAAAAAAAAATTAAAAAACACCGATCTGAATTAGGAGGGCCCTACCTGGAGGGTTACATCACTGTATGGAAATGGGCCACTCTAAGACTTAGTTTTCTTCCATGTGAACTGAAAAGGGCATCCCACAAAATTGGGAAACAGGTAATAAATATGTTTTAAGCTGTGTCAGGATCCCAATTAATATGTTTGATTGCTTTCTTCAATTCCCAGGCATTGAAAGCATTTAAAATTCATTATATATATATTATATACATATTATATATATATATGTGTGTGTATATGTATATATACATGTATACACACACACATATAATGTTAGAGGTCTTTAAAAATATTGTCTTACCTGTTAAATTGAATTCTTTTCTTGAAATTTATTTTCAAATGTGGTGTGTGAGGATCAAAATCTTTCATCTTCCCTATTTTCCCAATAGCTGTTTAAGAATAATCTATCCCTTTGCCATCGACTTGTGAAGCTTTCTTTATCATTTTTAAGTTCTCATAAATCTTTATCCCATTTCTTTTAGTATTTATGTCTCAATTTTTTCATAACGTTTTTATTATGAAGCAACAAGGTATTTGTGGAAATTTGGGGGAAAATACAGAAAAACACAAAGAAGAAAATTAAAAATTCCCTGTAAACATTAAAATTCTGGAGAAATGTCTTCTAGTCATATGTATATCTTTACAAAGGATGCTGTAATTTTTCTGAAGGAACGGCCCCAAATCAGGCTCAAGTAAACAAAAATGGTTGCCAAACTGGTTTCTGAGAAGGACAAGTGTTCTGTAGCATGAGACACAGATGTAAATTTAGGTATAAAAGTCTAGAGATAGAAGCTGGGGCAGTTTGTAAGAGCAGAGAAGGGAGCCTGGAAATCTGTAAGTATGAGAGAACAGGAGAAAGCGAATTAAAAACTCATGTGGAAGTGTACACTAAAAGTGCCAAGAGAACAAAAATGTCTAGTAAAACATTTTTAAATTGTCTGCTGAGCTACCTTCCCTATAAGATCTTCAGTAAAACCACACTACTCACTAAGGTTTCTGTTTGACAGGATTCTTCAGGCAATGGTCTTCAAATTTTTGGTTCTTATTCTCTAAAATAAAATTTGAAAGACCTTGAGAGCATTTTTAGGGTCACATCAGACATTTTTTATCATGTGTAAATAGTTTCAAAACATTTAATTTCTGATGATTAGCAAGTATTGACATTTTAAAAATGTCACATTGGTTTATTGTATCTAATAGAATCTAAATATAATAACAGTTTGATACCTACCATCATCCACTAAAAAAAAAAAAGTCATAAGGATCTTCTTTAACAGCGAAGGCAATAGTAGAAAAAGAATCCAAAATATATCTAACATATTTTCAGACAGACCTGTGTAATGAAAGAATACACAGTAAATGAAAGTGAAGGTTTGGAAGTGAATTCACATTAAAATGTCTATGCCTTCTTGGATCAAGAGACAAAGAAGACAACTAACACTTGGGATATAGATATAAATCCTTTTCTTCCTTCTTTCCTTTCTTTCCTTTTTTTTCCCCCTGCAAAAGTAAGGGCATATTATACATGCAATTTTGAACCTTAAAATTTCCAGATGGCATCATTTTAGGTCAAGTATTCTTCAAATATGTTCTAATTATTTTATATCATTCCATCATATTGTATACTATTATTTATTTTTCAATCTGGAAACATTAATCTAGAAGTTTGGGTAATTTATGTTTAGATTTTAGAGTATAGGATTTCCAGATCTTCTATGGATCTGAACTCAATTATCTGCTTCTCCAAGTTACTAAGTTTGTGGCTTCTTACCATCTCACCTGGACTAATGATAACGGAGCCTCCCCAGACCAGAAAGTCAAAAGGTAGAGTTCTCACCCAGTGCAGTGGCACTCTTTCTAGCATAAATATTTCCCAAGTTTCTGCCTACTACTGGGTGTTTTCTATTGCCTTCAACTTGTAGTTTTTAGTATTTTTGCCCATGTTTATAATTGTTTATTTGTGGAAGAATCCCCTGACCTTTTCTCACCACTATTATGGTAATTTTGTCCAAGTCAATATTATTAGATTATTAAAAGTGCTTGCTAACTTTATAAAGTGAAACTTACTGCTTTCTTAATATTGTAGTTCAGATTACTAGTACAATTGAGCATTTTCTGTGTGTTTATTGACTATTTATATTACATCACTTGTAATATAAATTTCTTTTTATATTTCTTTTGCCTATGTTAAAATTCTGTAGTCCTATTTTTTCTATTGATTAATAAGAATTTCTGTTATTCAAGAATTATCATTCTGCCAAAATTGTTTGAAATATACTTTCCTGTTGGTAATTTATCTTTAAATTTTCTTTATGATATGATTAACATATAAATTGATTTTTAAAGGAGCAACATCTCTACAAATTTAAATCTTATCTGGAGACTGCGTTTATCTTTTCATTTATTCGAATTGATGTTTATCTATCCCAGTAATAGAGTGAATTTTAGTATGGGTCTCATTTATTACATTTTTAATGTTTCCCATTATTGATATTGCTAGGTATTTTCATGATGTATTTTTTCTTCATTATGACTTCTAGATGTTGTGATTTTGTGGAAAAATTATCCCTGCCCCATCATTTGTTTATTATTTTACTGAAGTTACTTATATGTATCATCTCATTTAATTCCCCAAACAAAACTATCACCTAAATATTATTATCCCCATTTTATATTAAAAATTTCAGCCATATATGAGTTTTAAAACATATGGGTTAGAATATAATGAGCATCCATGTACATGTACAACTTAAGAAATAACTACTCATTTGGGGCACCTGGGTGACTCAGTGGTTAATTAAAGCCTCTGCCTTCGGCTCAGATCATGGTCTCAGAGTCTTGGGATCCAGCCCCACATTGGACTCTCTGCTCAGCGGGGAGCCTGCTTCCCCTCTCTCTCTGCCTACTTGTGATCTCTGTCTGTCAAATAAATAAATAAAATCTTAAAAAAAAAAAGAGAACTACTCATTCGAATTTACTATATATCATTCCCATGCAGTTTATATATTTTTATGACAAGGTATAGGACTATAAAGTTATATAGTATTTCTTTTTGCCTTTAAAGACATAAATAAAGGGTGTTATACTGTGTATATACATCTGTCTTTTTAATTTGATACTGGTGTTTTCACATTTTTCCATTGTCAAATATGTATCTCTATTTCATTCATTTAAGCTGCTTTATAACATTCTTTTGTATAAATATATTGCATTTTATTTATAGTCTCATGTTTATGAACTTATTGTTTATTATAATCTATATTATCAAATATTTATGCACATTTTATATTTGTCTTTTTATGCATAAGTGCTAGGGTTTTTCTGTGATACAGTACTAATAGAATTTCTGAGATATAAGAAACACATAACTTTACTAGATATTTACTTTAACTTTACTAGATATTGAAAATTACTATCTAATAGTGACTAATATATACTCCTATTAATAGTGTGTAAGAGTTGCCATTTCACTACATATGTGTCAATTCTTGGTACCCTCAGAATTTAATTTTTGTCAATCTGGTGAGTGTGAATGGATATCACATCTTTAAAATTTTTATCTTCCTGATTCCTAGTGATGTACATATTTTTCAATTTTTATTATGCATTTTTTCATCAGCTAACTGCCTTTCATATATCTTCCCCCTATTATGCTAGGTTCTTTCTCTTCCTTACTGATTGCTAGCACTTGTTAAATTGTCAGAATAAGAAGTGTTTTCATTTTTTTTTTAAGTAGACTCCACACCCAGCATGGAGCCCAATATGGGGCTGGAATTCACAACCCTGAGATCAAGATCTGAGCTGAGATCAAGAGTCGGATGCTTAACCAACTGAGCCACTCAGGCACCCCCAGGATAAAAATTCTTTCGCAGATTTATGCACTGAAAAGATTTTAGATTTTCTTTTGAAATTCAGTTGTTTGAATTTTTAAAAAATAAAATTTATCATTTTTTCATTGAAGTTTGTGCCTTTGTTTTCTACTTTAGGAATATTCAACTACAAAGTCTAGAAATATTTACTATTATTTTAGTGATTTAAAATTTTTAAATTTTTATAATTAACTTTTTATCTTTCTGAAAGTGATGTAGGACTGAGCAAACATTATTTTATATGAAGATAACTAATTTTTCTAGTACCATTTTATTAAAGAATTTACTGATTAGACATTATCACTTGTCATATATGAAATACCCATATATATATGGCTCTGCTTCTTATCTTTACTTATGTTCAATTAATGTTTTTTCTACTTTTGTGCGAATAACATACTAAATTAATTATATGGTTCATATAAGTCTCTTAATCATCAATGTAGTACATTTCACTTTTTCCTATTTCAAAATTACCTGTTTTTCTTGGCCTTTTGTTCTTCCTTATAAATTTGTAGACACAGCTTATCCATGTCTGTAAAAATACTCAGCTGTGGGGCACCTGGGTGGCTCAGTGGGTTAAAGCCTCTGCCTTCAGCTCGAGTCATGATCTTGAGGTCCTGGGATCGAGCCCCACATCAGGATCTCTGCTCTGTGGGGAGCCTGCTTCCTCCTCTCTCTCTCTGGCTGCCTCTCTGCCTACTTGTGATCTCTGTCAAATAAATAAATAAAATCTTTAAAAAAAATACCCAGCTGTGATTTTTAGTGTAATTTCTAAATGTGTAGACTAATTTATGAATAATTAAAACTTTTTTTTTAATTGGGTTTTTCCGTTTTGGGCACCACTATTTTGTGTCTTTCAATAATTTTTTGTATTTTTCCATATATATTTATCTTATTTTTAGATACAGCCATTCTTAGTTGCTTCTATTACATTCATTCTTTTCACAAATGTATATTCAGCATTATGTTGCAAACACTTATCATAGTTATTTGGAAACATTAAAAAAATAATGATCCTTGTCTTGAGCACCTAGACAATATAATAACAAAGTGGATAAATAAATTATGAGTTCTCTTCCAGTGTGGCTAAGGAAGCTTCTAACAAACTGGCTCTCCCAAAGGTAACAACTACAAACTCTGTTCAACAACTGAACTGATTACCTAAAGGCTCTTGGACAGAGTGAGTTTCCTGTTGCTATATCCTTAAGGTTGAGGGTAGACTGAGACAATATGCCAATGGTTCCACATAAGGCAAATAAAACGCTGACAAAAACCACATAGTTATTTTATTTTCATGAACCAGGAGACAGAGTTTGGGGCAACCACAGTTGCTGGGGAGTAAATGGAGACAATACTGGAAGGAAAAGAACAAGAGAGAAAACTCAAATTTGTGAACAATGTCACCCCAATCTCTGCCTGATCTCTGACTTATTTAAGACCAGGACAGATTGTAAGCAGCCTAGCAAGGGGAAAAAAATAACTGAATTGAGATGGGTATTTCTGATAAAGTCTGTGTTTGCAGCTTTGCTAAGTATATTGCCTACCAAAACAGAAATATAAATATTGTTCAGAGGTCTATAACAGAATCTGGGTCTTCCACAAAATTATTATTCACA
Organism: Enhydra lutris kenyoni; assembly: GCF_002288905.1. Taxonomy (NCBI): domain Eukaryota; kingdom Metazoa; phylum Chordata; class Mammalia; order Carnivora; family Mustelidae; genus Enhydra; species Enhydra lutris. Next base: position 33,331,917 of record NW_019154098.1, on the reverse strand, counting down.
ATGTCCACACTGCGGTTTAAGGTCACTTAACATATGAAGAACTTATTTTCTCAAAACAAAATACACCCAACAGGGTTCAGCCCTGAAATGACTTAGATGTTTAAATTAATAAACAATATCTTTAAAGCATTATAAGTACATTTAATAAAGTAAAGGAAAATATGTTTGTGGTAAAAAAAAAATAAGAAATCTCTATAGAGAAAATCTTTTAAATCTATAAAGAAATCAAATAAGAATCCTATATGAAATATCCAACATTTGAAAAATATTAACTAGATGATTGTAACTGCATAAGGGAGATAATAGAGGAATGAATATTTGAACTTGAAAATATATCCTTAGAAGTTATCTAATCTACTAAACCCAGGGGAAAAAAGTGAAGAAATTGAACAAGGCATCTGTGGGACAATATGAAAAGTTCGAATATGTGTACAATTGTAGTCCAATAATACAGGGAGAAATAGAATAAAGCAAGTAAAATATTTGAATAAACAATGACTAAAATCTCCTCAAATTTTGTGGAAGCAGTACATTTAAAGAATCAGTAAGCTCAGAGAACCCAATGCAGTACCAAAATTAATGAAATCATCCTGAAAATCAGCATTAAAGAGAAAATCTTGAATGTGACAAGAGAACACATTTTGTAGAAGGGAAGGACAATTTGAATGATTTCTGACATCTCATTGGAAAATATGAAGATTAGAAGGCAGTGAAACAATATCATTAAAATTTTTAAAAAATATTTTATTTATTTATTTGACAGAGAAAGAGAGAGATCACAAGTAGGCAGAGAGGCAGGTAGAGAGAGAGGGGGAAGCAGGCTCCCCGCTGAGCAGAGAGCCAGATGTGGGGCTCGATCCCAGGACCCTGAGATCATGACTTGAGCCAAAGGCAGAGGCTTAACCCACTGAGTCACCCAGGTGCCCCTCATTAAAATTTTAAATACAAAAACATGATCAATCTAGAATTCTATATCCATTGGACACAATTTTTTTCAGAATGAAGAAGAAATAAAAAATACATTCAAATAAAAGAACACTACAAAAATTTGTTCCTAGCCCATCTGCACTATAAGAAATGCTAATGGAAGTTGTTCAGTGTGAAGGGAAATGATAACCAATGAAAGCTTGTATTTTCAGGAAGGAAAGAAGAGAGCAAAAATGGTAAGTGTCTGGATAAATATGAAAACCTTTATTTTCCATTTAGTTTCTTTAAGGTATACAATACAGATTAAAGTAAAAATTATAGCATTTTCTTGTGGGGGTTATAATGTATGTTGATGTAAGTTTTTTGATAATTATAATAAAGGATTTGGGTGGTTAATAAACCTACATGTTCCCTATGTATTCCTATATGCATTTTACATGAGCTAGCACAATATCAATTGCAAGCAGACTGTGAAAAGATAGGGAGGTATATTTTAATCCCTAGAATAAACTTAAAAATATGCAAAGAGACATAACTAAAAAGCCAATGGAGGAATTAAAATAAAAAATCTTAAAGATATTCTAATAATCCAAAAGGAATCAGAAATCAGTAACAGGAGAACACCACCACCAACAACAACAACAGCAACAAAACCCAAGGGTGACAAAGAGGAAACAATTAATAAAATGGTAGACCCAAATTCAATGACATCAGTAATCATATTACATGTTAATGGCATAAACTTTCCACAAAAAGCAGAAATTGTCAGAATAGAGGAAAGGTAGGCTTCATCTACACATTGTCTATGAGAACATCCTTTGAATATAAAGACACAGATAGAATCAAACTAAATGGGTAGGGAAAAAAGGTATACCATGCAAATAGTAAACACAAAAAGTCTGGAGTGGATAAATTATTAACAAATAAATGATGCACTATGTTAGAAGATAATAAGTACCTTGCAAATTTTTTAGAAGTTGAGCAAAGTATGGAGATCAGGAGTTTGGTAGGAATTATAATTTCAAATGGATTGTTTAGGTAGATCTAAGGTGATATTTCATTAAGAACAGAAGAAACTTTCCATGGTCAAGAATTAAGAAGCAACCAATTTCAGTCTCATACCCTAGTTAGACTGCTGCTGATGGTGATGAGATGAGTGACCACCAGGTAGCTCCTCAGTCACTGTATAATTAATTCTAATTCCTTGTATTATTCACTCTGATCCTTGTATTATTCACATGCTCTTGTGTGGCTGTTCCAAAAGGCACAGAGAGGAAACAGGACCTGTTACCTCAAGTCTCATTAGAGTGGGATCTAGAATTATGCTGCCACCAAGATTATAATTAATGATGAAGAATAATTCACCTGCGTGATTAGCAATTTGGGGTAAGTGTAGGCTATTACATTTAAAAAAATGGTCAAATGTTACTAGAAATTTTCTTTCCAGTTTGAATTGATACTGCTAGGTGCTATGGATAAGAATATGAGTAAGTAATTCTCTTCATGGGTAACCATTCAAATGAGTAACCTTAGTATTTTGTACTAGATATTATTATGAAAGTTAGTTTAAAATGAATAAGGACAAAAGTAGAATACCTGGGAAGGTAGAAGAAAACTAGCAATTAGATAGGCCATGAAGGATGCACAGGTGCATGTTAGGCAGACATAGAAGGAAAAGTGGGTTGAAGGCAATTGTATGGAAATGTGAAAGGAGGTGTGAATATGAACTGCATATTTGGTGTGTAATGAGCAATACCAAATAGCTGGAACACAGGGCTTGTAGTGCAAGACAGGAGAGTGAAGATAAATATGAAAAATGTAAAATGCTAAGGAATTTGGTATTGTAGAGACAAATAATGGTTTTAAGTAGGAGGGTGCAAGGATCAGATCTATGTTTTAAATTATATCTCTGGAAACCATCTAAAGGATGAATGGGTAAAAATGCAGATATTGAAGAAAGAGAAGCCACAGAGGCTTTGCCTTTGTCTAAATAAGTCCTGAATTAAATAAATAAAAACCAAGTATTGAATTAATGGATGGGGGTAGAATGTATATTTGAGAAATGTTTCCTAGCCAGAGTTACCATGAAAATTATGAAATGGAGGGAGTGGGTAAAAATGCTTTCTTTATTAATCAGAATGTATGAATCCGAATTTCCCAGAGGAACAATGTTGCTTTTGAATACAGTAAGAAAAGAAAGGTTAAAAACAAACAAACAAACAAACAAACAAAAAACAACCAGATTCAGGCTGAAAAAGAAGGAGATAGTAGAAATGATGAGCTCCCATTTTAGGTATATTAACTTTAAGATGCTCATAGGATAAAGAGAGAGATACACATAACATGTGACTATCCTGGCATTTTAGAGAGAACCTAAACCAGGAATTTTAATTTTGGATTCCTTAGTAAATGAATATTATTTGAAATTATGGAATTAGATGTGACCTTCTAGGAGAAACATAAAAAATGAGAAGAAAAATGGAACAAAGGCAAAATCCTGGCAATACCAACACTCAAGGCAAATGAATAAACATCAGCAAAATAAAGAAAAATTAGATCAGGTAAAAGGAAAACCAAGGAAAAAATTAAAACTACATGAGAATATACTTTTAAATAAAGGATGAAAGAATAGAGACTCCAGAAATAGCAACAAATACAAAAGGGAATTTCACAGGGGAATAACAAATCAACAGGGAACTGTTGATACAGACCAAACTGTATCATTCAAAGTACATTGTTGGAACTACCATTTGCTATGTGGAAAAAAATTTGAATACTTATACATGTTTTACAGAAAGATTAAGCCCAAATGGGTCAGAGATTTAAATTGATAAAAATCGAGGAAATAAAATTAAATGGATAATAAGTAGATTTTTTATAATCATGGAGAAGACCTTCATACAAAAACACAAAGAAAAAGCAAAATCATAATAGTCAAAATCAAAAGGAAAAAGACAAATGAGAAAAATATATGAAAAAAGCTTCCATCTCATTGTACAGAAAGAATTTCATATATCAGTTTTGAAAAATACAGGCAAATATAAAATAAAAATGAATAAATCTTGTCTCTGGTCTAGAACTATTAGAAAATAAGGATAGTAGTGAGAGTTAATGATTTGTGAAATGCTAGATTTGTCACCAGTTCCAACTTCAGCATAATTTTTACCTCCTAGAAAATACAATGGGAGAGTAAGCAAGGGACACCAAACCAGAGGTCATCAAGGAGTAGGAATTGATGGCTTTCTTTAGCCATATTGTCATTTTGATAGCTGTATCTAAATCTCTATTCCAGAATCGAGGGGAAAAAAGGATAATCAATATAGTTGTTCCCTATGTATGAGAATGTAGGGAAGAAATCATGGAAACTGGAAAAACTCAAGATACATCAAATAGATCTAAGTGTGCAATATATAACTCTTTTGGCTACACTGCGAAATATGTTTAAAAATCTACCAGTGATTCCTATGACATTATAGTATCTTTCTGCCTAGTGCTTAAGGAAACCTTAACTCTAGCGAGCAGAGAAACTGGGCACTAGAACAGCTATTACCCAGGGTAATTTGTAACATAGTGTCCTTGTTGGATTTTCAAATCTAGGTGCAAAGTATAGGTGCACTTTTTTTTTTTTTTTTTTTTGGTAATTTATTTCTCTAAACTTTCACCAGGACTATAAATTGTTCAATAGAATTTGGTCTGGCATGGGTTGTAACAGTATCTTTCTCAGCCTGTGTAGATTTGGCTATGTGATAATAATAAATAAGCCTTGGAATTTCTATTTATTTTTCATTCAGGCAACAGTCAGATGTAGAACTGGCAGCTCTCTTGACCAGTTCCCCTCCAGACGGTGACTTAGGGACCAAAGATGCTTCTGTCTTTTAGTGTATCTGAAAAAATATACATTAATGCTGAATGGAAATACAGAAATAGATAATTGTGCAGTATTGTTTCAAGGACTGGGTATAAAAGTGTCCTTATATTATTTCTCCATACATTCCATTGACCTAAACTAAGTCATATGGCTCCCAATATATTTTCATGGGAGAATAACATATGCAATTATCTATGTGCCCAGGAAGAGAAAACACTGTTGGAAACATAACATAGTCTTAACCACAGTCCAAATTCTGGTCAAGAAAATGTCTTATTCTTTTTCTCATATAACAAGGAGCTATGTCTGCTCCCTCTCTTCCCAAAGAAAATAATTAAATGCTCCTCCATTCACTCCATCCATTTCAGAATCCAAGTTCTCTGTCTCCACCATCAGGTCCGCATGTAGCTTCTCATGGTCAGGTGACATATGAACAAAAAAGTCAAATTATCTGTACCTTTACCTCACATCCACATACAGCACATCTACAATGAATACTAATAATTAGAAAGAGGAAGAATAAAGACATACACAGTAGTCAATGTTCTTTATTGATTTGGCAATACCTCTGCACAGAAACTGTGAATCTCACACCAGGGGTAGAGGCAGAGTAGAGAGGGTCAGGTTGCTGGACTAGACCTTCATTCTACTCTTTGGGAGTAATTACTTTGTCACTTCTTCTCTGTGGCCCCTGGCTATAACCTCTTGGAACCTCTTTGTTGTCATTATTTTCTTTAGCCACATCTGAAAAGAGTTTGGAAAGTATGCCTTCCTTGGAGGAGGTGTTCCAAGGCTGCTTTCTTATGTGGGAGTACAAGAACTGATGTTAGTATTTGAATTTAAAAATAAAAACTTTTTTCAAGACTGCCCTTGTGGTTTCCTTAACAATACAATTCCCTCAAAACTTTAAAGATTTTTGATCTATTTCCTTGGCCAGTTCCATCTAGCCAGTTATTATACCCAAAGTTACTTCCTAAAAATAATGTTCAAACTTATTTTACATGGCTGCTTTCTCATCCTCATGTCTCTTTCTCACTCAGCTAAATTGTGGCTACTATTGGGCTCTTTGAACAAATGGAGTCAATCCACACCCTACTCTGACTCTTCTCCTGAGTCACTTTATTCAGCTGAAAAGTTTTTCCTACTGTGTGTGTTGTCACTCAAAGTGTGTAGTTCAATCTCTACAAGCAGCTGGGTTTTCCAAATTCAAAAGACCTTGAATTTCTGAACTGTCATCCCTGCTTGCAAGCTGACTAATTCTTCCCTGAGCTCTTTTCTTCTTTGTAATACTTCTGAGATGCAACTAATAATAGACAAAACACAGTAGGGCTATGAGGCATGTTAACATCTAACTAGAAATGATTAGTCAACATGTAGTCTTCTTCCTAAGGTACACGAGGCAATGATTTTTGCAAAGATTTCACCATTTTTCCAGTGTTATGATGAGTTTCCTCATCACATGCTATCTATCCTCAGGCCTCATACTTTCAGATTTTGTTGGAGCAGTACCCCACTTCAAGATAACAATTTCTATATTAAGGTAAATAACATAAGCTCCTTCAACTCATTCCCAAGCCATCAATGGCTTAATAAAATTTGATATTAGTCATTAGTGCCTGATAACATCACAAAATTATTTTTTCTTCTACTGTCCATTCATCTTTTTTGGTCAGAAATAACCAAAATAGCTTGGAATATGGTAAATGCTCAGAAAACTAACTGTACCTATTAGCATTGTTATTGCTAATATTACCAATCACAGAGAGGTGAAAACCAAATAGATAGAAACCATACAGTTAGCAATAAACAAAGCAGTACAGAAGACAGGATTAGATCAGAGATTTGGCTTATCAGTTTGCTAGGGCTACCATAAGGGCCACACTGTGGATGGCTTAAACAATAAAAAGTTATTGTTTCATAGTTCTGGAGGGTAGACTTCCAAAATCAAAGTGTCAGCAAGGTTGGTTCCTTCTAAAGACTGTGAGGAAGAATCTGTTCCATGCCTGTCTACCAGCTTCTGGAATTTTGCTTGACATCTTTGGCATTTTCTGACTTGAAAGAGCATCACTCCTGTCTCTGCCTTCATCTTCACATGGTGTTCTCCTTGTGTGTGGGACTGTCTTCAAATTTCCCCTTTTTAAAAGGACACCAGTCCTATTAGATTATTGCCAATCCTAATGACCTCATTTTAGCTTGATTACCTCTGTGAAGATCCTATCTCCAAATAAAGTCACATTCTGAAATACTGAAGGTTAAGATTTCAACATGTGAATTTGAAGGAGACACAATTCAACCCATAACACATAATAAGCCATTAATAAGTAATATTTCCATTGAAAAACTTCTTAAGTTACATATTTACATAGTGACTAATGGTTCTCATCAGTATCTTCATGAACAAAATCTGGATATTTATATTAGAAATCAAATATGCATCCTTTACTCTTTACTGGACATAATTATGCTTAAGTTAATGCATACTAAATTACTATATTGCAGTGATCTTAAGAAATCTTTCCGTTGCTTCCTATGTCTTTCAGTTTAAGATACCCTATTATCTTCTCTGTATTGCAATTAATTATTAGCTATGACAGAACAAGAAAAATCAGGTGAGCAGAATATACCCTTAAAAAAGTTGTCTGAAAGAAGATTACTCTTCTGTGTTATAACCATGTAAAAACTATGGTATCATCTAAAGTCTTCTATTGCAAAATTGTTTCACTTTGTTAAAAAAGGAACCTTATTATGCTTAAACAAATATGTAAGATTGAGAATGAGGAAAAATCATTGAGGCGTTCATTTAATTAAAATCAATATCTTCATCATTTTCAGTGTGTTGATATTTTATATTGTTATTTACTTGAGTGAGGTGAAACTTGCATATCATTTACGATATGCTGGACTATAAACCTATAGCTATACTAAGGAGAAATTAATGCATGTTTTAGGTCAGATATATGGCCAAATAAACTGTTATTGCAATCAGATTGTTCTACTGAAACTACAGAAATACTCACGTACAGAAATAATAGTTGTCAGTAAAATGTTGAAAGATATGGGTTTGTTTGTTCTTGCTCTACACTACATGCTTGCTTTTTTACTCTGACTAGAGTGTCATGTGGAAGGAAAGCAGGTTTGGCTTGAGGCCAAATATCTGAGAAGTAAACATTTAGCACAACCTCCCTTTTGCCCAGCTTTTTGTTCTTCTCATCTTATGATCATCTCCCTTCCCCCAGAATACAGTTACTGAGTATTGTCGTCTTGTTTCTGGCTATTTCCAGTCTTTAAAAGAGAGGCTGACACATTATAATTACTAAGGAAGTATATTTGACTGGATACATGAATGAATGAATGAAGGGGTAAATTGTATGTCAAAATCCTACTTGTAGCTCAACTAGCATTGCCTTCCTAATCTTGAAAATCCAAAATTAATTTCCCTTTCCTTATTTTTTACAACTTCCCGTGTTCTCAGTTCATCTACTTACAAAAATGTAAAACTGTAATTGTAATAGTAAACATTATAAACATTGCAAAATTATTTGCTTTTAATTTAATTTGCTATTTTGTAGCACTTCACCCATTGTAGTAAGAAAACAATAGACTGTAACCAGATCAATTTTTTTGGTTAGCTTTCTAGGCAACAAAGCTAGTCCTGGGAAGAATGGCTAGGTACATAGCAGACACACAATATATAAATGTATTAACTAACTGATGACAGAAGATGAGAATTCAAACACTGCAATGTATCTTAAATATGAAAGTCTGAATTTTGTTATGTTTCATTGGAACAGAGATTTTTGCCTCATCCTTTAAACAAACAGGATCCTACTCAATATTTCCAGATAGTCTCATCGAAGTGGTTCATGTTGTTGAGGTTAAGTTTTGATCAAAGAAGATGAGATCGGTGAGAAGTATTTCCCCATTACAGACATCAATAGTGGACCATTTCCTGCCAGCTTAGGAAAATAGAGTAACAGGATGTTGTGTGGCAATGTGACAGAACAGATTTTTTACAGGAAAAGGGAGCTTGAAAGTTAAGTCAAAATCTGGCTTTAGAATATAGACACAAATTATTATTAGTCACATTTATGTTGACCTTTGGGAGTTCAAATTTCTTTTTACCAAAGGAATACTTAAATGAAATTTTGTAGCCACATATATAAAACCATTTAGTCTGTAGTCCTGGACTAAATTTCATTGACCCAAAATATTTCAAAACGTCCTTCTGCCAAATATTCTAATAGGCATCTATCTATCTATCTTATGAAAATCCTAAGGCAGTACTCTGTACTACATTAAGCTAGGGCTCTATTTCCCACAAGTGGCAAAGACATAAGTTCACATTCTCTTTATACAGACATCTAGATTAGAGCCGCTCTATGAAACTTGTTCCAAACCATGATTACATGGGCCTTTCCTGTATAGAGTTCCACAGCATATTAATGTAGAGACCAAAAAAGCAATAAGAAAAATACATGTAAAATTTGACAAATTGTTGACATTATAAAGAACATTTTCAAGTTCTGTCTAGGTATGTAGGTACTATGCAAATCTCACAGTTAGACAAAGTTCCTACTATTTAGAGACTCACAGTCTGAGTGGCATAGTACTTAAAACTAACATTAGAATTATAAAGGCATCAAATTTAGAATGTGAAAAAAAAAATGATTACCAACGTGAACAATAAAGTGAATGATGAATACAATTCTCCAAGTTGATGAGTCTAGCTTAAACCCTTGTTTTCCTGATTATCAGTCCAGTTTGCTGTCCATTTGTTTGAGAGTCCAGATTTTGTAATTGCCCACTATCAGAGGAACTCTAATAAGCGTAAGGAAAACTCCATCAATTTTCTTATTAGACAGTGCATGGTTAGAATTCCAGCATCTTCAGTTACTCTGTGAGCTTAGAAAATACAATTTTCCATTCTGAACCTGTTTCTTTGCTAGCCCAACTTTTATCTGCACAGATGTAAGTGTGTAGAACCAAAGAACTAACCAACAGAAGAAAAGCTAACCATTACTGCCACTGGAATCCACTCATCTCTGAAGGAAATGGGAACACCATAAACACGTTCTCTGGTAGATTCCATTCACATTCAGTCTTACTGGAAGGCAGGGCACACACTCACGGTGTATGTGCAGGAATGGGGTATCACTAGTAACAAGTGCTTGATTAATTAGGGTTTTAAAGTGTGTTATAAGCCATTATTATAATGCAACTCCTCAACACATGCATTAAGGCAGGAAGAGAAAAGAAACTGAGGAAGGATGAGGGTGGGAAACACATATTTTTCTAACTTACATTTTTGCTTACAGTTGGTTTTCTTCCAAAGCCATAACAACCCCCACAGAGAGGATTTTTGTTTGTTTCTTTTGTCTATTGAATATGATATTGGTTACTGTATTGTCTTCTGTAACAGTCAAAAACCAAAAAGGGGAAAAACAATTTCAATTCAGAAGAAAATAAATGGAAGTATTTTAGCTAAATACACTTTCAATTTTAAAAGGTCTCAATTGTATATTTTTTGTTATTATTGATATTGGTGTTTTGGTGAGGAGGTACATTGCAGTTGAGTAAGTTTGACAGTTCTTTCACATGTATTATGTCTTAAAATCAGAATCTGCAGAGTTTTAGCCGATAGATTGGGCCTACAGGCCTATATTCTTTGAGTGGCATTATATCTATTTTATTTGTATTTAAAAACCTTTAACAGGGACATGTGCTCTTGATGTCTCCATAATCGTCACCTGTATCTTACATCTGGATACTTCATTTTTTTTTTTTTTTTACCCTGCCCATAGCCCCTGCAATAATTGAAGTTCACAGTCCCCAGGATAGGTATTACTGTTGTTTCCTTTTTCTCCAGAGTAGAAAATATAGGAATAAAAAAGGAATAAACCTTAAAGGTAAGGAGGATGAAAAGAAGTCATTGAGATTATTTGTAGATAATTAAATAACTTCTGAAATGTGACACAATGATAGAAATCTATTGAAAGTATAAAGCATAATAAGAAAACAATCTCCATAAAACCATGGTCTCAAAAGGCAAAAAAAAAAAAAGAGCACCACCTTGCCCAGAAGGTCCCTTGTGTAGTAGCTAGGATTGCCTTTGGTTGTATGTAAGTTCCTAAATATAGTGCTTAACAAAACAGGTGTTTTTCCTTCTTGCAGAGTAAGAATTCCAGAGTCAGTTCGGGGCTGATATACTGCTAAAGGAAGTCATCAGAATTGGCTCCCCTTTTCCAACTATGTTCCATACTGTTTAGGTTTTGTTTTTATGATTACAAGATGGCTCTTCCATATCCAAGCTTCATATCCCATTCCAGAAATGAGCAAGGGGGTGGGCCAAGAAAAAAAGATGCCTTGTGGCTTTTGAGCAAAATAATTTCAGGTTCTTTAGCCACATTCAGTAGATCTCTGTTTGCATTCTATTGGTCTGAACTGCATTACACAGCCAAATCTAGCTGTAAGGTAATTTCAGAAAATTAGTACTTCTAACTGAACATCTTGGACAAGATTAGTGTTCTATTGCTAAAAAAGAAGAGAAGAAATTATTTTGAGTAATCTGTTAATTAGGTAACAATTAAGCAGCACTTTCTACATGCCAAAAACTTCTCATATAACTCATTTAATATAACACTTCTCTGCAGTATGAATACCATTATATTTTCATTTTGAATATAAGTAAACTGAAACACATAGATAATTAATAACATGCAAAAGATTACCTAGCTAAGAAGTGACAGAGCCAAGATCTGAACCCAAGTACTCTGTCTCTGGACACCATGATAATGATGTGCTGTGTATATGACACATCTAAAAAGGCACAAGATTTAGAACTGCCGGATACAAAGAGGCTAGAAGTGATGCTATTGGCTAAACTCAAAGTCTGAATACTAAACTATACCACAGGATGACAATCCTATTCCCCACCCATATTCTCCACTCCTCTGCAGTCCATGTGACTCAAGAATAAAAGACAAAATACTTTTCTATAACTTTAGTATCAGTTTTGACACTTTCAGCTTTGGCTAACAGAAAACCAGTATAAACTGTTGTAAAACATTAAGAAATTTTACTGGCTCATGTAACAGGAAGTCTTAAAGCAAAGCAGTTGCCAAGCCTAGTGTGATTGGGGTTCAGGTTTATTTGAATGCTATTCTCTTTGTTATGCACTGCTCTGGATGTTAACTCTGTTTTAGAGATAACTTTTCTCACTGTTCAAAATAGATGACAGAAGCAAGGGATGCAATATTTTTCCTTGTCTATTTTCAGAAGAGAGACAAACGGGCTCCGCATACTTCTCTCCTAAGAACAAAAGCCTCCAGCAACTCCCCCCATACTTCTCCTCTTTCCCCAAAGACTCCAGCAACTCTTTCCTTGTCCAGAATTGGGTCCTTGCCCATTCCTAAAACAATCACTAACAAGGGGGATGAGATCATATTATAAGATTAGAATTAATTAAAGATCACTCTGAGAGTGGAAATGAGGCAAGTTTATTTGAATCACAGGAGCTGCGTGGAGGAGAGATAGGATGTGAATAAAACCAGGTTCCTCTTAATAAATAAATAAATTTTAAAAACCCAGGCTCCTTTTAAGACCTTTACAGGGTCTTTAAGACCTTTAGATTACTGTGGGTTGAAATTTATAATATTCAGTAGTATACAAATAATACTATATATGATACTAATATTAATAATAATATATAAATATATGCATACTAACATACTACACTATATACACCAATAATAGTATATAAATTGTATATAAATAATACAATATAAATAAAAACAATATGGGAAGCCTAGGTGGCTCAGTCAATAAGCATCAGCCTTCAGCTTCAGTTGTGATCCCAGGGTCCTGGGATTGAGTCTGCATCAGGCTCTTGCTCAGCAGAGAGTTTGCTTCTCCCACTCCCTCTGCCCCTCCCCCACTCAAGCTCATACCCTCTATCTCAGATAAATAAATAAAATCTAGAAAGAAAGAAAGAAAGAAAGAAAGAAAGAAAGAAAGAAAGTGTAAAATTCCAGAAGAGCAAGTTAATGAGAAAATTACAAAAGCATCAACCGAGTAAGGATTAGGTAAAATTCAAAGTTTTTTTAACTAATATCACATTTCCAACCAGTAGTACTTAATACTAGAAGACAAGAATGATGCATTCTTGAATTTAACCAGGGAAAACATGATTTTTAAACTTAGAATTATATTCCCAGCTAAACTATCAACAAAGGATCAGAGCAAGATAACTACATTTTCAATAAATGAAGATTCAGAATTTTTTTTCATTTGTACACATTCCAAGAAAGTTATTTGAGAATATACTTCAAAAAAATAAGAGTGAAAAAGAAAAGAAGAAAATTATGAGATACAAATAATAGATATACCTGAAAGTGGGATTGCAGATGGGACTGGAAATACAAGGATTGGTGCAAAGTCTATAAAAGAATCAATGATATCCATAATTTTTCTCCCATACCAACTGCCAGTTATCAACTTCTCCATCCTGGGCTAAAGGCTGAGACTTATTCTTTAGCATAAACCTGGAGATATTCTGTATTTTATATTCAGTGATAATAACTGAAGGTGGGAATCTTGTACTGAAAGGAGAGATTGAATAGAAGTCTATACACTAAATCGTGAGATAGTAAAGCTCCTTCACTGGCTGTGTCCTTATGAGGCTGAGTATTGCAGGATTTCTCTCTGGGGAATGTGTTGAAACCAAGAGAACAGTGTATGGACAGGGACCTCTGGCAGGAAAGTCCTTGTCCTATCACCCAAAGCCTGCAACCTGACAAGTACCTCTCAAACTACATTCTGTCCATACACACAAACTTCCAATTAGGTGTTTAGTGTCTTGGTCATATTAGAAACAGAAAATCAAAGATATCAAAAAGTATGGAAAAATTCCAACATGAAAAGCAGATATAAAATTATATAGGAAAAAAAATAAAGAAGCACTAAGGAAACAAAATTCTCAGAGAACTGAAGAGAACTTATAATTACTGGACTCAGAGACATGGAAAAGAGGGAATAAACATAGAATACTGAAAAAGAACTCTTTCAAAATAAAAACAATAAGTCAAATAAATTAAAATATGATCACATACATAAAAATTGCAGTGAATATTTGAAGGACAAAGCCAAAAATATTTTCCAGAAAGTAACAAAAATGGTGACAATAAGGAAAGGAAAACATAAGAAAATGGTAGTATCCACTCAAGAAGGACCAAGATAATAATAATTCCAGGGAAAGAAAGAAAACAAAGAAGTTTCTCAGAACTGATGGCACACATTTCTCGACTGAAACCACTCAGCAAGTAAATGGGAAGGTCAGTGAATGGGGAGATAGTGCAACATATTTTCACATTATGAGATTTCAGAAGATTGAGGGTAAAGAGAAGATCCTGAAAGTTTCCAGGATGGGAGTAGGGGAATGAAGCAGGCTATATCCAGATGTCAGGGAAATGATATAGAAAGAGACATCTCTGAATGGCACTGGAAGATAGAATTCAATGAAACGCTGGTTTAAAAATTGAAGGAGTCCCTTTTTGTATCCCCCCACAACAACAATTTGGCATCCATTCACAGAAAAAGTGTTTTTCTGGGAGCCAGGACTCTATGCCAAAGAATCTGGGAGATGTCTCATCCACCACTGCATTGTGCAATAGTCAAACAAATCTTGGTCCTGGCTATGAGCACAATAGTGGCCCAGGAACTGGCCCCTGGCCCTTTGCCTGCAGTCCAGTAGCCCTGGAAAGCTCTGACTTAGACAATCATCAGTAGATAAAAAGGTCTTTATGGAAGTCCAGGAATCCAGCAGAGAAGTTTTAGCACACTGTTGGAACAAAAAAAAAAAAAAAAAAAATCAGAGACTGGGGATGCCTGGGTGGCTCAGTCAGTTAAGTGTCTGCCTTCAGTTCAGGTCATCATCCCAGGGTCCTGGGATCCAGTACAACATCTGGCTCCTTGCTCAGCGGGGAGCCTGCTTCTCCCTCTGCCTGCCGCTCCCCCTGTTTGTGCATTTTCTCTCTCTCTCTGACAAATAAATAAAATCTTTAGAAAAAAAAAAAAAATCAGAGACTGAACAAGATGAAGGTGGTAAGAAAAAGCTTGAATTTAACCCGAAGTGGAACAGCTAGTGCCACGAGAGCCCTTCTCAGCCTATGATCCTCATGTGGAGGAAAGTAAGAACGTGTGAGTGCCTGGCTTTCCCAACTGCATGGGATGCTGCCAGAGGCCCATTTCTCTCTCATCCCATCCAGAGTACTGCATCATGAATTGCATGGCTGGGGGTGGTAAGCAGCAAGGAGAGCAACAGCAAAGGCCTGGAATATGTCAAAGGAAAACCAACCCTACTAACCACATTATGGACTCCATCAGGAGGCCCACCCCATAGCTGTTGAGATGCCCAAACTCTCAACCCCACAACAGGACCACGGAAATCAACAGCACTCTGTGGGCTGCACTCACACACCTCCGTGGGCAGCTCTTTGTATGTGCCCCTAACCGTAGTAAAAGTGAGCTTTGGCAGACAACTAGTGAGCATGCACAGAAAGCTGGACTGTTACTATGGGCCAGGAAGAGACAAAAAATGAAAATTTAGCATCACCTTTGAGAAGGTGAAAGGGTGGCGCTCAGCCATAAGCCCAGGGTGCAGCAGGATCAAAAGAAAGCATATAGGCTAAAGACTGCCACAAAACTTAAGAAACAATACAGATGCACATAGAGGGAAGAAAGAGAGAGAGGCAAACCATAAAGCAAACACTCTTAACTACAGAGAAGAAACTGGGGGTTGCTGGAGGGGAGGTGAGTAGGGGATGGGCTAAATAGGTTATGGGTATTAAGGAAGGCATTTGTTGGGATGAGCACTGGGTGTTGTATGTAAGTGATGAATCACTAAATTCTACTCCTGAAATTAATATTACACTGTATGTTAACCAACTAGAATTTAAATAAAAACTTGAAACAAAGAGGGATGACTGGGTGGCTCAGAGTTAAGCCTCTGCCTTGGGCTAAGATCATGATCCCAGAGTCCTGGGATCGAGTCCCCCATCCAGCTTCTTGCTCCACAGAGAGCCTACTTCTCCATCTCCCTCTGCCTGCTGCTTCCCCTGCTTGTGTGGGCACTCGCGCGCGCGCGCTCTCTCTCTCTCTCTCATTCTCTCTCTCTCTCTCTCTCTCTGTTAAATAAATAAACAAACAAACAAACAAATAAATAAAACTTGAAACCAACCAACAACAAAAAAGAATCTGCCACAAGAGGGAGCAAGAAGTGTGGAGCAATGTGTATCCACAGAAAATCTGAGAAATCCCCAGAATCCCTAGTAGGGCTGAAGGAAGATGATTCTTTTCCAAAATTATTCAGTAAAGAATGGAGGAGGTGACTGCTACTTAAATGCAAAGATAGCAGTGCAAGATTTCAAGGAACACGGGAAGTCATGGAAACATGACACTACAAAAGGATCACAATAATCTTCCATTAATCAACCCAAAGACATGAAGATCTGCAATTTACCCAACAAGGAATTCAAAATAGCTCTTTTAAGAAAGCTCAGCAAGCTACAGGAAAATGCAGAAAGACTATTCAATGAAATCAGAAAAACGATGTGCAAACAAAATGAGAAGTTAAAAAAAATCATTAAAAAAATTCTGAGGTGAAAGGTGCAATAAATGAAATGAAAAATTCAACAGAGAGCCAAAATCAGAATGGATCAAGCAGAAGAAAGAAACTGAAATTGAAGACAAAACCTTTTAAATGATCTATTCAGAGACAACAAAGAAAAAAATAATTAAAAAGAGTGAAGAGGGGTGCCTGGGTGGCTCAGTGGGTTAAAGTCTCTGCCTTCGGCTCAGGTCATGATCCCAGGGTCCTGGGATCTACCCCGCATTGGGCTTTCTGCTCAGGGGGGAGCCTGCTTCCTTTCCTCTCTCTCTAGCCGCCTCTCTGCCTACTTGTGATCTCTGTCTGTCAAATAAATAAATAAAATCTTAAAAAAAAAAAGAGTGAAGAAAGTTTATGTGATCTATGGAATACCATTGAGCGAACCAATCTGAGAATTCCTGGAGTTCAAGAAGAGAGGAGGATGGGGACAGAAAACTTATTTTCAAAAATAATGGCTGGTTGTTATCTTCATTAGCACATATACAAAAACTGGAATGATACAGAGAAGATTAGCTATGGTGACTGCCAGCACAAGGATGACGTGCAAATTCAAGACATTCCATATTTTAAAAAGTAATAATGGCTCAAAAGTTTCATATCTGGAGAGAGATTTGGCTATCCATGTTCATGAAACTCATGGGTACCCTAATTCAATTCAGTAAACTATTCTCCAAGACACATTATAAAAGCTGTCAAAAATCAAAGACAAAGAATCTTACAAGCAGGAAAAGTAAAGAAACTTATCACTTACAAAGGAACCCCCATAATGCTATCAGCAGTTTTCTCAGCAGAAACCTTACAGGCCAGGAGAGAGTGGGATACTCTATGGATGAAAGTTGTCTTTTAGAAATGAATGAGAGAGATGTTCTCAGGCAGACAAAAGCTGAGGGAGTTCATCACCTCCTGACTTATAAGATATTCTGAAAGGAGTTCTTAAAGTTGCAATGAAAAGGGAAAAATTAGTAACATGAAAACATGCAACACACTGGAAAGGTAAATATGTAGTCAATTTCAGAATATTAGAACATTGTATATGGTACTGTGGTAGTCACTTAATCCTAGCAAAAAATTTAATTTAAAGGATACAAGTATTAAATACAGCAATAGCTATAATAACTTATTAGTGAATATATAATATAAAAAGAGGTAAATTGTGAAATTAAAAAAATTAAATGAGTAAAAAAGTAAAATTTCTTATGTAACTGAAGTTAAGTTGCCGTTAGCTTGAAATAGACTGTTATATATATATAAGATGTTTTAGGTAAGCCTCATGACAAGTACAGAACAAAAACCTACAGCAAATACACAAAGATGAAAAGAAAGGAATCAAAGAATTTATCATTATGGAAAACCATCAATTCATAAACAAAAGCAGCAAAAGAGGATGAAAGGAACAGGGAGACTAAAAAACAAACAAACAAACAAAAAAAAACACCAGAAAACAATTAATATTATGGAATAACTAAGTCCTTACTTATCAATAATTATGCAAAATATAAATGAATTAAATTCTTTAATCAAAAGACAAAGTAGCTGAATGGAAAAGATAAACAATAACAAAAACAAGAACAAACTATATGCTTCCTACAAGAGACTCACTTCAGTTTTAAGGACACACATAGTTTCAAAGTGAAGAAACAGAAAAATATATTTCATGCAAAAAGAAACCAAAAGAAAGCAGGAATAGCTGCACTGGTATTAAAATAGGCCTTAAGTGACAGGCGGTAAGGATACAAAGAAGGTCATTAAATAAAGGGATCAGTTCATCAAGAGGATAGAACAATCTTAAATATACATACCCCCGACATTGTAGGATCTAAATATATCAAACAAATACCAACAGGTTTGAAGGGAAAAACAGACAACAACACAGTAATAGTAAGGGTTATCAATATCACACTTTCAACAAAGGATCAATCATCCACACAGAAAATCAGTAAGAAAATATTGCACCTGAACTCTGCATTAGCCCAAATGAACCCAACCAAAATAATCCATCCAACAACAGCAGAATACATATCCTTCTCAAGTACGCAAAAATTCCTCCAGGATAGAACATACGCTAGGTCACAAAACAAGTCTTAGCAAATTTAAGAGGACTAAAATTGTATCATTAGGTCAGAAATACCTCTTCATAATAGTATGAATATAGAAAACAACAACAACAAGAAAATGGAAAAAATCCATAATGATGTGGAATTAACACATTCCTAAATAACCAATAGATCAAAGAAATCAAAAGAGAAATTAAAAAATATCTTGAAACAAATGAAAATGGAAACTCAGCATACCAAAACTCATGGAATGCAGCAAAAGCAGTCTATAAAAGAAGTTTATAATGATATAAATGACTATATGAAGCTAAGAGTTGGTTTTTTGAAAAGATTATGAAAATTGACAAACCTTAGGTAGACTAAGAATGAAAAAGAGAGAAGACTCAAGTAAATAAAATCAGAAAAGAAAGATGAAGCATTACAATGGATGCTGCAGAAGTTCAAAAAAGTCCTAAGACACTACTATGAAGAATTGTATGCTAACAAATTGGATAACCTAGAAGAAATGGATAAATTCCTAGAAACATACAATCTATGACTGAATAAGAAAGAAACTGAAAATATGAAAAAACTAAATTTTAGGAAGAAGATTGAGTTAACAATCAAAAACCTCCCAACAAAGGAAAGCACAGGACCAGATGGTTTCACTGGTAAATTCTGCCAAACATTAACACCATCCTTTCTTTTTTTTTTTTTTTTTAAAGATTTTATTTATTTATTTGACAGAGAGAAATCACAAGTAAGCAGAGAGGCAGGCAGAGAGAGGAGGAAGCAGGCTTCCCGCTGAGCAGAGAGCCCGATGTGGGGCTCGATCACAGGACCCTGAGATCATGACCTGAGCCGAAGGCAGAGGCTTTAACCCACTGAGCCACCCAGGCGCCCCAACACCATCCTTTCTTGAACTCTTACAAAAAACTGAAGAGGAGGCTACACTCTTGAACTCATTTTGTCAGGCCAGGATTACTCTGATATGAAAAGCAGAAAAGGACACTACAAGAAAAAAAAGGGCAAACCAATATTCTTGATAAATAGAGATACAAAAATTCTCAACAATATATTAGCAACTTAATACAACAGCACGTTAAAAGAATCATATACCATGATCAAGTATGATTTATTCTTAGTGTTCAAAGGTGGTTCAACATACACAAATAATGTGACTCACTACACTAATAGAACGAAAGATAAAAATCATATGATTATCTTAATAGATGCAGAAAGAACATTTGACAAAATTAATCATTGCTTCATGGTAAAAGCTCACAAAAATTTGTATATAGAAGGAATGTTCCTCAACATAAGTAAGGTCATATACGACAAGCCCACAGCTAACATCATACCCAATGATGAAAAGCTGAATGCTTTCGCTCTAAGATCAGGAATAAGACAAGAGCACCCACTTTTACCACTCTTATTCAACATAAAGCTGATATCCTAGCTGGAGCTATTAGTCAAGAAAATGAAATGAAAGACCTCCAAATCAGAAAGAAAGAAGTAAAAAATTATTTGCAGAAGATATGATCTAATAGATATGGAAAAGTCTAAAGGCGCCACTAAAAACTGTTGGAACTATTATAAATATTCAATAATGTTGCAGATCATATAATCAACATATAAAAATCAGTTGCATTTTTATACACCAACAGTAAACTACGTGAAAAAATAAGAAAACAATCCCATTTCCAATAGCATAAAAATACTTAGGTATAAATTTAGCCAAGAAGATAAAATATCTGTACATTTAGATTTTTCATTTTTATTTATTTATTTTAGAGAGCAAGAGAGTGTCAGTGGGGGGAGGAGCAGAGGAAGAGGGACAAACAGAGTCAATACTCAGTGTGGAGCCCGACGCCGGGTTTGAGCCCACAACTCTGAGATCATAACCTGAACCAAAATCAAGAGTTGGATGCTTAACCAACTGAGCCACCCAGTCGTTCCAAAATATCTGTACATTTAAAATTACAAGATATTCATGAAAGAAATTAAAGAAGACACAAATGTTGGAGCTAATGTAGAGCATGAAATCATCCATAATACCTGGACTGCCAAAATGTAACATGGAGGAGGCTGGGGGTGAGGAAGGTTTTGGAGAATGGCGTAGGCCTTTGGAATGAGAGGCCTAAATGACCACTCTGCTGTAGGAATGCCACAGGGCATCCCATGTTCATGAATTGGAGCAATTATTTTTTTAATGTCCATACTATCCAAAGTCATAAATTCAATTCAATCTCTATCAAAATTCCAATGGCATTTTTAAAGAAATATCAAAAACAATCCTAAAATTCATAAAGGAACCACAAAAAGACCCCAAATAGCCAAAACAATTCTGAGAAAGAAGACCAAAGCTGTAAGCAACAGTCTTCCTCATTGCAAAATAAATTACAAAGCTTAGCAAAAAAAAAAACCTAACAAACAAACAAAAAAAACCTCCATGTGGTACTGGCATAAAAACAGACATATAGACCAATGAAGCTGAATAAAGAGCCCAGAAACTATTGCCTTACATATAAAGTCAACTAATATTTGATAAGAAAGTCAAGATTATTTAATAGGGAATGGGTAGTCTCTTTCATAAATGGTAATGGGAAAACTGGACAATCACATTCAAAAGAATAAAATTGGAGTCCTACTTACCTATTCACAAAATTATTTTGAAATGGATTATAGATCTCAAAATAAGCCTGAAAACAAAAAAATACTAAGAGAAAAAAATAGGAAAAATCCCCCTTGAAACTGGTCCTCCAGATAATTTTTTGGCATCAAAAGCACAGGCAACAAAAGCAAAAATAAACAAGCTGAGACTATATCAAGCTAAAAAGCTTTCTTCACAGCAAAAGAAACAATGAACAAAATGAAAAGCTAACCTATGGAATGTGAAAAAATATTTGCAAATCATCTATCTAATAAAGGGTTAATTATCCATCATGTAAAAAGAACTTATATAACTCAATAGCAAAGAACCAAACAATCCAATTAAAAAATGTGCAGTGGACCTGAACCACCATTTTTCCGAAGAAGATGTACAAATCATCAACAAGTGCTTGGAAAGATTCTCAACATCACTAATTATCAAGGAAATGTAAATCAAAGCCATCATCTCACAAAAACATTGGTGAAGATATAAAGAAAAGGGAATCCTTTTGCACTGTCAATAGGACTAATAACTGGTACAACCACAATAGAAAACACTATGGAGGTTCCTCAAAAAATTAAAAGTAGAACTACCATTTGGGTGCACCTGTGTGGCCCAGTGAAGCATCTGCCTTTGGCTCAGGTCATGATCCCAGAGTCCCAGCATCAGAGACCCGCATCAGACTCCCTGCTTAGCAGGGAGTCTGCTTCTTCCTTTGCCTCTCACCCCACTCTCCTGCTCTCTCTCACTCTCTCTCTTTCAAATAAATAAATAAAATCTTTTTTTAATAAAAGGAACTACCATCAGGGATCCAACAGTCCCACTTCTGGGTATATTCTCAAAGGAAATAAAATTAGGATCTCAGTGTCCAGGGCAGCATTATTCACAACAACCAATATATTAAAAAAATGGATAAAAAAGATGGAGTATATGTCTATAAACAATGGAATATTATTCAGCCATGAGGGGGGAAAAAGGAAATCTTGTCATTTGTGACAACGTGGATGAAGGTATTATGTTAGGCGAAATAAATTAGAGAAAGACAAATACTAAATTATATCACATATTATTTACATGGAATTTTTAAAAGCTGAAGTCATAGATCCCAGAGAGTAGAATGGTGTTTGCCAAGAGTTGGAGGAGGGGGAAATGGGAAGATGTTGGTTAAAGAGTACAAATTTCCAGTTATAAGATAAATAATTTCTGGGACACCTGGGTGGCTCAGTTGGTTGAGTGTCTGCCTTCTGCTCAGCTTATGATCCCAAGGTCCTGAGATGGAGCCCAGGGTTCTGGGTATCGGGATTCCTGCTCAGTGGGGAGTCCCCTTCTCTGCCCCCCTCTTTGCCATTCCCCCTGGTTGCTCTCATTCTTGCTCTCTCTGAAATAAATAAATAAAATCTTAAAAAAAATAAAATGAATAAGTTCTGGGGATTTAATGTACAGCATGGTGAGTATAGTTACCAATACTATATTATGCACCTGAAAGTTGCTAAGACAGTAGATCTTAAGTAGTCACACCACAGGCAGAAAAAAGATAATTATGTGAGGTGTTGGGGGTGTTAACTAACCTTACTGTGGTTATCATTTTGCAAAATACAAGTGTATCAAATCATCACGTGGTACTCCTTAAGCTTATATTATAATATATAGAACTATATCTCAATAAAACTGGAAAAAATGTAAGGAAAAAAAGAAAAACAGTTCAGGAAAACTAATTTACACTCTAGAATTCTATACCCTCATAAACCATATATCACATATTAGGGCAAAATCAGGAGAATTTCAGTCTTGTGAAATCTCAAAAAAATTACCTTATATATACATTTTCCCAGGAAGCCCCATGAAATTGTACTCTAAAAGTACAAAACAAGGAAGGATGGAAAGAGAAAAGGAAAGGAGAAAAAGGAATAAATAGTATTCAGGAAACCTAGAATCTAATATAGGGCAAAAGGGAATTCTCTGGATCATGAGGAAAAGAAAATTTTAGTCACAAAGAGCAATTAGTTGAGAATAGAACAGAAGAATGGAAGGGTCCAAGGACACCAGCATGGCAGGAAAAACAACCGACTTGATTATCTGATAATCTGATTATCGATTATTGGATGTAATGGTGCATTACTTGATGTGATAATGACTATATTACACTGGCAAAGGATTTGGGGATGGATAGTAATAGTTCATTAAAAACTGAGAAAATGATGAAGACATTAATTATGAACTCCAGGAAAAACAAAGAGATCAAAATAAAACATAATCGCCATACTCTATATAGATTAGCTGTTAATAAAAATATAAGCTTTTGATTTAAAAAAGATTTGAAGAAAGTGTGTGTTGGAGGTATAAGTCCATTACAATTTCATATTTTATTGTAGATAGTCAATATAATCAATAATAACTAATAAAATTTTAAAACATACTATTTTATTTAGAAATATGAGTGGAACGTCAGGGGAGCCTGGATGATTTAGTCTGTTAGTGTCGGACTCTCAGGTCTTGATCTCAGGATCACTAGTTCAAGCCCTGCATTGGGTTCCATATTGGGTGTGGATCCTACTTAAAAAAAATGAGGTGAACATTGGGAGAATCACCTAAAAAGAACTGACAATGATTATCCCTCTGGAAGCGGGAATTGTCAGGATGTTGAGAGGGACAAGAAACTGCTAATTTTCATCATGAGTCTTAAAAATCTATTTGACCTTTAAATCTGTACATCTATCTGTTTGATAAATATAAACATTGTTTTAAAAGAGGTATATTAGTCATATAGTTTAACTTTCATTATAAGATATATTTTAAAAGTGATATAATCATACTTTTCAGTGTCTTTTAGATGATTTCATTATCAGTATGCCCTGGTATGTTTATTCATAATCCTACAACTTCAGGTCACCCTAAATTCACTCATAATGCATTATTTTAATATACTCTTGCAAGGAGATAAAAGCAAAGATAAGTGATTTAAGTCTATACACAAAGCAAGTTTTCTCAAAAAGCTGTTTAATTTCTTCTTTTGCATTTAGGAATTTATGGCAAAAGTTATGTTGAAAAATAAAATCCACCACAGAAGTATAAACATTATTCATGCAAATTATAACAACATTCATAAAATTTACATGCAAGGTAATCTGTTAGATGGTTATTCAAATGTGGTAAAGTAAAGTTGAAAGTAAAATCCAACATCTGGGGCCAGAATATATGTTAATCAGGATGGTTATAGATGTGCATGTCAATGGATCATCAAGTCCTTGAGGAATTCTGAATTTGAAAATACTAACTTTTCCCCCAAGAGTTACGCCTTATTGAAGTGAATGTCCAAAATCAGTAATTGATCTTTATCGTGATTATCTATGTTAAAATTGTGGATTTACCCACTTAAGATTCATAAGGTTTCTTTGCCATTTCAGGGTTGTCTCTGGGAGGGGGCAAGTACAAAAAAAGTACAAACTACAAGTACAAAAAAGTACTTGCGACAGTTAATTTTATGTGTTAGCTTCACTGGCTTTTGGGGTGCCCAGATATTTGGTCCAACATTCTAGGCATGTCTGTGATGTTTTCAGATGTGGTTAACATTTTGAATAGGCAGAGGAGTAAAGCAAATTGTCTTCCTCAATTCCACGAAAGACCTGATTAGAAAAAGGCAGGTAAGTGAGAAATCCCTCTCTGTGCATGACTGTTTCCCTGCTGAGATATCAGTCTTCTCCTGCCTTCATACTCAGATTCAGATTGGATTTTACACCATCAGCCTCCCCCCCCCGGTTCTTAGGCCTTCAGATTCAAGCTAGATCTATCGCACTGTCTCTCTTAGGTCTTCAGTTTGTCAACTGCAGATCCTGGGACTTCTTAGCCTCTCTGACTGTGGAAGTTAACTCCCTATAATCTTTCTGTGTCTCCAAATATATATATATATACATATATATATATGTATATATATATATATACTGTTGGTTCTGTTTATCTGAAGAACCCAGACTAATACAGTGTTTTCTGAAGGAAAGTTGAAAATTCAGTTAAACTGCTACTTCTAAATATTCAAATGTTCAGTCAAGCAATCTGGAGTCATAGATGGTTAATTTTTGTCCTGGTTTATTTAGTCTTTCGTCTTGAATGTGAAAGGAATCAACTAATGCTAATTTAGGACAAAAATAATTGAAAGAAGAAAAGGTTGGGAGGAATTTATTTTTTATTTATTTACTTATTTATTTTTTAAAGATTTTATTTAGTTATTTGACAGACAGAGATCACAAGTAGGCAGAGAGGCAGGCAGAGAGAGAGAGGAAGGGAAGCAGGCTCTCTGCTGAGCAGAGAGCCCGATGCGGGGCTCGATCCCAGGACCCTGAGACCATGACCTGAGCCGAAGGCAGAGGTTTAACCCACTGAGCCACCCAGGCGCCCCGGGAGGAATTTATTTTAAGAAATCATAAGTATCTCAGTGATATCAAGGGTGGAAGTGCTTCTGCAGTCCATGAAGGGGCTGGGACAAGATGTGGGATTCCATTTCATATGTTTTATTCCCTTTTCTCTCTACAGAAAAACTATCACTGCTACTCTGTTCAGATGGTGACAACCATGCCATAATGCCAGAGGTTTTACTTTTTCATTCAAGAGATCAGCCTATGTAAGGATGAAACTCTTGAAACTAACTCTAGATTTCTAAGGGAGGGATTTGGTCATAATTAAGTCAGGGTCTTCCTTGTGATCCAAGTATCTGCCAACAGGAGCACGCATGGAGTTATGCTGTACAAATATGGCCGCCATCTCCTGTCCCTGTGGCTATGTGGATGGAGACTGAGAATGGCAGGAGTTCCCACATAAGACAGGTTAATTCTGAATTCACTTTTTCTTTCAATAATTATATTAGAACCTTCTATGTGTCCCGCACTGGGGAGGATATGATTCTGAAAAAGATGATTCTTGCCCTCACCAACCTTTCTATCTAGTTAGGTGTATTGGGACAGGTGTATTGGCTGGTGAGGATTGCATTTTATGTAACTAAATTGTCAATGTAATACATTGCAACGAGTGATATTATGCAGAACGAAAAGGTGTTACGGTAGCAAAGGAGAAGAAGCATCTCATCGAGACTGGGAGATAAGTGATATCTTCCTGTGAAAAATGCCATCTATACTAAGACAACAAAGGTGCGTTAAGTGTTAGCTTAGCCAAATAGATGAAAGTGAGATATAATAGAAATTACTCTAATGTTTATGGAGACACAAAGATAATGTTGATGGATCCAAAACAAAGTAATATTGAAATGTTGATGGGTATCTTAGTTTGGATTTCCCAAAAATCAGATCCTAAGATAAGACAAAATTAGTCCTCTGTGTTGGCAGCGTTCTTAACAGTTTCTTCCAACAAGGATGGGCAACAGCAGATTTTGCAGGACAGGATTTGCATTCTCCCGGTGGAGCCCAGCAGAAAAACAGCACCTTTCCCTCAGTGGTTCCACCGGAACAGGAAAAAGTTCCAGGGCTGACTAATGGGAACAAATCGGGCCATTTAACCAATCACTGTAGACAAACACCTAGAATACACTAGTCAGGGATTGAGGACAGTCACATTTGTATCACATGACCAAATACTGGGTGAGGAAGAGTAATTCTTTAAAAGATATCACAGCATTACTACCTGAAAAGAGAATGGATGTTAATCAGGCAAAATCTACAGATGTCCCCTAAAATCTCAGGTGATACTCCTTTAATATTTATTTTATACTTGGAGATGTGAATGTATTATACAGACTTAGCAACAAAGAACTTTCTTTCTTTTCTTCTTCTTCTTCTTCTTCTTTTTTTTTTTTTAAATAGACTTGATCCCATGACTCTCTTCTCTCAGAATAGTACCTTGAACATAAAGGATGATTTGCAAAGAGTAAAAACTTAAATCATGCACACTTTGGTTTTCAGGACACCATAAAAATTTACACATAAAGAGAATAGTGATTCTTAACTCATAATGGTCCGCAGATGGCTTTTTCACAGACATATTTAGTATCTAGTGAATTCAATAGATTCACTCCTTAGAACGTATTTTTGTACATACAAACTTCTTTTGAGAGATTGACTGTCTACACGAGGCCCAAGCTAAAACCCTGATGTAGACTGACTGAATGTTTTCAAAGCCCTTGGCTCCTTTGCAAGTAAACAGATAGTCCTTTTCATAGTTATAATGTAGGAATGCCATTTAGATGAATTTGTTGATTTTTATTTTTAAACTGCTCAAATTATAAAGATATACAAATCCGAAACACTATTTTCATACTGCGTTCTTGTTCAATTCAGTGTCACAATCTTAAATCAAGGCAGATAAACTGTATTCAATTTCTGGTGAGGATACAAGGGCAAAAAATTAAGTCTTTCTGAAGCTTTTGAATATTGTTTACTCCCATAATAAAGGAGGCAGCTTGCTGCCTAATAAGATGTGGCCTGGGAGGTTGGTTTATCAATTTGTCGATCCCTTGGAGGAAAAAACACATTTTAAAAACAAATCCAAGAGTAAGACATACATGAATGCAATCCATTTACACTGAGAGCACATTTCTGTACTGTGCCAAATAAAGTAAGAATTTTTGTATAGAAATTTATTCTTCTACCTTGCCGTCCTTAAATAATATGATGTTCAAGAATTATATATATGTCTGTAGGAAGCACTTTAGGGTTTTTTAGCCTTTTCTATAAAGAACGTTATTTGTAAAACAACCATAAATTTGTGAAATGGTAACATGCCAGATTTGTAGGTTTGTCGTAAAATGCAATAAAGTACAGGATATGAACAATTGTTCTTTTAAGATGAGTAGGTACCAAATGTTGCACGGAACAGACTAATACTAAAAAAAAGAAAAGTTGCTTATTTGAAATACAAATTTATCTGGACATCCTATTTTAATTTTTGAAATCTGGTGACCCTAGAAACCTGCAAACAATATTGTTTTTATTTACTTGTAAATAAACCTTTGATTTTGTATATTAAAGTAGTTTTGTAATGACATCTCATTTTATTGTCAGATATATGTTTTTGGCTAAATGGACTATTAAGAGTATATACAACTATATTTTCATTGAAGTTGTAATAGAATACTTCAAGCTTTTTTTCCATAAGCAGTGTCCACTCACCTCCCCTTTCACTCCCGAAGAACTTTATGAAGAAAGCCTGAGAAAGACTGAGGTAAATGTTTCTTAATTTCAGATTGGTTTCAGATCAATTCTTTTAGTATTTAAGGAAATGTTATTAAAAGTTGCATATTTTCTGCGTTTAAAGTAACTTACATATGTGATTCTTCAATGATTTGTCTTTGAAAGCCGAAAGTTTTCAAAATGAACCACTATATAGAGATGAAATCAGTGAGTCTAAAAAATGAATAATTCATTTTTAAGTAAATGAGAAATTATTTTTTGCTGTTACTTATATATTTTCACATTTATAGTTAAATAGTAATTTGCGGTACACAGGGTATTAGTTGTGAATTGTGGTTTTCAATATCACAGATACATCTGTTGCTGTGGTTTTGCAATATCATTCCCTGATGCTTTTCTCAATTGTGGTTTTCATAATCATTGTTTGATAGTCATGTAGCTGTGGTTTGGGCCTGCTATATCCATTTGGACAGAGATAATTGCTTATAGGTTTTGCTGTCTTTTAATTTTATAACCTTAATGAGTTAAACCAGAAAAAGAAAAATTGAACTTTAAATATCATCAACATTCTCATTAAAAATGATGAGAAAACACAAATTGTAATAGTATTCCTCAGTTTAATTCATTCATAATGGCTATAATTAATATATATTTATAAATTTATATAAACTATATTTCTAATAATGCAGTCTGGTTATTTTACCAGTCTTGCCTTGAATTCCCTGACTTTTGCTCCTTTCAGCTTTTAAACGGAATATTTAGCTGAGATTTATTTGTTTCTCTTTTGCTTTGCATATTTAACCATTTCAAATGCCAAAAGAAACACTAACTGTTATGATATTTTAATTCCAATGGGCATTCCTTTTGGCTGATACAAAAAGTCAGCCAGTTCTGTAAAAAAGATCTTTAAAAACCATAATGTATAATGCAGCCAATTCTAAGCACACCAATTTAATTGTAATGAATTGAAAATTAAGGAGGCAAAAATCTGTAGTTCTCTGTCTGCTTATTCATTCCACGACACAAACACATATAACCCTGCTTTTCATGGTACTTACGGCTTTAATTTGTTGGTTCTTCAGGGGAGGGACTTTGTCATTTAGTGCATTTTCCACTGCAAAAGGCATGTATTCTTACAACCCCATATGGTAATAGTACTAATGGTAATGTAATAAAATTCACAATTGGTCTTCAGCTCTGTGTTAAGATTCTCTCAGCCAAACCTTTCACAGAGCAACTCTTTACACCTTCCAGAAGATGTCCTGATGGGGTTATAAATGACACTGATTTCAGTGCCTCCTGCACACTGAGCGGCCGGCATTATGCTCAGGCATATCTGCTCAGGCTCTATGCTGACCCCCAGACCCTTTCAGAGTATCAAGTTTGGTGGGGCTCATAGGAATGGCCCGTGGCCTAGACAAAGGGGGGCACAATTTTAGATCAGAATGGAGGATCTCACAACCTGGGGGAAAGAGTCAGCAGTATCTGGGGGATACGTGTCAACTGCAGTGGAGTTTATTAGTAAATTCTGATTACATAAAGCGGCCAGTTCCACTGCCACTTGGATAGAAGCTTCTTTCAGCCCACCGGGGAGGATATATTTAATACTCAGTATATATGAAACTATGAGAAACTAAGCTAGCCTCGTGCAGCTTAACTTGACCAAATAATAACTATGCAAATCACTTCAAAATTTGTTCTTCTTTTGGCTTGCAGTTTCCGACATACTACACACAAAATAATTGAATAAGAATGAAACAAAACTTTAAAAGCTGAAGAACCATGAAATAGTTATTGGGTCTTACCTGCTTGGGAAATTATGGCAAGATCAAATCTTTTATTAGTCGCTGGCTGCTTCCCTGTGGCAGAAGAACTAAAAAGAATTAAAGGTCATGGGATGGGGTGGGACTTCAGAACTTCCACCGACTTCCTCAAGAAGTTAGTATTCTGATTAGAGACGCTTCATTTCCCACCTAGGGCTAATCACCTAGTTAATGGTCCTCCTTTTTGATATGAGGAAAAAATATCTGCCTGTTTCCAAATTCGGAATTTTTACAATCTAGAAATGAAAACTCGAGGTGAGAGAGAGCACTTTGAGGACACCGCTCAGCATCCCATCCGTGTGGGCTGAGTGGGGGATGGTCCACGTCCGCAGCGGTCTCCTGGGAACCTTGAGAGCATTGAAATGGTCTCTAGAGAGCCCGGGCAGATGAGAGGGCTTAACTGGCCCCAAGACACACACACAGTTGGCATTTGTGATCAGCTGCCTCACGCCGAGGATTTTGCCAGGGGCCTAACCTTCCTGCCAAGAAGCTGGAAGGGCGGGGGTGGAGGCTAGGGGAGGGGGCGGCATAACTGGAAGCACAAAGTTTACGAAGAGACTGGGATTTCTTTGTGCCCCGCTGGACGAGCGAGGCGTGGGGAGAGTTGGGGTCCATCAGAGGGGGCTGTGGGAAGAAGTTGCCTGGAGGGGTGCTCTGGCAGATGCCCAGAGCTGACGCGGTGACAACTAAAGAAGGTGGCCCCCCTCCAAAGCCTCCCCACGCCTCTTGCCCCCCCCCCCAGCCCCCCACCGCGCTCCCGTGCACCCCACCCGACCGAGGCCGGGGCCCTCTTTTGCATCCGGACTGGCTTTGAATGCAGCCAATCCTCCTTTCGCTGATGGAATAGTCTCCCCTCCCCGCAGCCCCGGCGCGCCCCTCCCTCCCGCGCCTCGCCACCTCCCGCGGCAGAGAGCGAGCTGCGCGGCCCGGAGCGGCAGCGGCGGCGGCGGCGGCGGCGGCGGCGGCGCTCGAGTCTCTGCCCCGCACGCCGGGGAGAGGGGAGAGCGAGCGCGCTCCTCCTCCCGCGCCTTCCGCCCCCTCTCTCCCCCTCTCTCCTCTGCTCGCTCTCCCTTCTCTCCCTCCTTCTCTTCCTTCTTTTCGTGCTCCCCTTTTCTCTTTCCTCGTCCATTCGTTTGTAAATTCTGTTCTCCCCCCTCCATCGCTCTTCTACTCTCCCCCTCCCCTCCCCACTGTCACACTCTCTCTGCCCCCCTCTGTCTTCTCATTTGCCTGCTCATCTCCAAACGTGGCTCCGCGGCTCCCGGAGGAGCCCAGCGCCCGGATCCCGCGCGTCCGGAGCCCCTGGAGTCCGGCCCGCGGCGGCCCGAGCCTGGCCAGCGGCGGCGGCGGGAGCGGCGGGAGCCGAGGGAGCGGCAGCCGGGACCGCGGGCACCGCGGGAGCCCCAGTGGCAGCGGCCGCCGCCGAGATGTCCCGGCGAAAGCAGAGCAAACCTCGGCAGATCAAACGTAAGTTTGCACGCTGGGCCAGCAGTTGCTGGGATTATTTCTGGGGAGGGGGGCGCGCGGGGCGGGAAAGGGAGGGGGGCTCGGGGAAATCCGCTCCCCGTGCCCCGGATTTGTCAAACTTTGCCTGAGCAGCGGAGGGGACAACTAGTCAGTCACAGACAGACAGACGCCCCGAGCGCCGGGCGAGAAAGACGCCGCGACCGACAGCCTACTCTGGCTCGCCCGAGTCTTCGCGCTCCAGGCTTTCTTTTTAATCCCGACCCCCGCGCCCAGTTAGTCCCGCTGGCGCTATCGTCCAGACTGCCTGGGCAGCCCCACTCATTTAGGAGATTCTGCTTAGGGTGGTGGTTGTCATTGTTGTTGCAATTGGCGTCGTGCTACTCTCGGGGACCACACTTTTAGCAAGCAGGGTGAGAACTTAGTTCTCCGAAAAGCTGGTTGGACCTCGGGGCGCGGGAGGCACCGTCCCTAGGCGGTGGAAAATCAGTGTCTGGGTCCGGGTCCAGGGCGGTGCCCGAGCCACGCCAGACCCGAAGCGAAACAAAAAGTAGGTGTAAAAGTTTGCGCCTCTGCAGCGGGCGGCCGTCCGCCTCCGCCCCGAGGGCGCGGGGCTGGCGGCGGCCGGGGCTGGGCCGGGGGCGCCGGGCCCCGTCCGGTTCGCGTGGCCAGGACGCTCAGCCGAGCGGGGATTCGCTTTACCTCCCGCTCCGGAGGCGCGCGGAGTCCTCGCTGGGAGGGGCCGCCCGTCACTTCCCAGCGCGGAAGCTGTGAGTTCAAGGCAGCCTGTGCGCCGCGGAGAGCTTGACCCGGAGCCCCCCAGCGCCCGAGGGTCGGGGTGGCGCTTAGAGGACGCCGCGCGGTCCGAGGTACCTGCCCGAAACACACACTGGCAGAACTCAACTCTGTCAACTTTTCTTGTCTTTGGGGAAAATTGCTCCAATGGTGTTCTGTCGCCCTGCGACATGTCTTCAACGCTTTGGCCGAAAACGAGACACAGCCTTATTAGTTTATTTTTATTTTTATTTTTTTGCTAGGGTTGCGGTGTGTCCATTTCTTCGTGTTGTTAAAAGTCTGGCAACTAGTTTCAAACTGATTGTAGTGTAATTTGGGGGTAAGGCTTTAATAGTATCCCCTCCCCCTTAATTATTAACCACACTCACCCCACCCCCAGAGGTTGAAAATTGTGTTTGGTGTAGTTTAAAAATAAATCCTATCAATCAACTTATTCAGCGTGAAATGGGGTCCAGGTTGAAGCAGTTTGCTACAGTTAAGTATTTCGATCTTTATATACATGTACAAACCTTGCCTTTCAGACGACTCTGTCGCTTTTATTCGGTGGATTTCTTCTCTTATACTTCAGTTCCTTTTTTATGCAACTTGGGTTAAAGCAGGGGCTGAACTGAACTTTTAGCTCAAAGCAGTTTTAATCAAGTAGAGATACCGTTCTTGAAGACTTTC